>NC_133331.1:56839320-57494906 GCF_042186555.1 Aquarana catesbeiana | reverse complement strand
AAAGAGTGGAGGCCCTGGTACCCAAGTCATGGAACCAGGCCCGGACCACCCAGGGACGGCCTTATGCCAGGCTAAAACATCTGGGTGTGGTAGCTCATAGAGTACTACCAGATGGCCAGGGCCAATGGCTGAGAATGCTGACAACACACAATGACAAATTTGCCTGTACCCTTTCAGTAGGTAGTCAGTGGCCAGTGGATGAAGTGGATCCGCAGGGCAATCTACTGGCCAATCCTGATCCAGACCCCTTAGGATCAGTCAGAGAGGGGTGCGGTCGCCCTCTCCTATCTGCAAAGGGACAGGCTGAAATGTCGGTGGTGCCAAGCTTCAGTTGGGGGAACCTTCACCCCCATCTTAGGGAATCTTCCATGCAGACGCGTTAGCTGACCCGTTTAGGCTCAGCTGTGCGTCATCTGGAAGGGGGAGATGTGACGAAAATATAAGCGTAGGATAGTTTTGCCTTAACTAGATGTGGTGTGATCTGTAGTAGTGTAATTGTAGATGTAGTTTAATTCTGGGTTATTAGAAATATAGTATTCTATGTCAGTCATGCACATATGTTCTTTCATTAGCATTTGAAAAGGACAGAGATTTTTTCTAGGATCAATGTGACACCTAGATGCCAATAAAAGTTCCCATTACAGTAAACATAGATTGCCAGCTTCCTGAGGCTCAAAGAAATCTGCTAGTCATCTTGGCCACACGGATCTGCAGGGGGCATTCACAAGGCTCCGGACAGTCTGTAAGCTTTGATCAATATCAAGAGATCTAAGGAACCATTTTTATCTCTCATAAAAGCTAAAATATTAACGGCAGAGAGATGAAAATAATTCCTTGTGATCGTACACCTGATGGGTTACGTGTACATGTGACTCTGTATGTTTAGCAGGTGTGGAATCCTGGAGAACCACACAAAACCGCTATATGGCGCCTGATTGCGGCAGGCAGGCAGTGATTGGTACTGTTGCGATCGGCATGATGCGCTGGTATCGGAAATCCTATCCATGACCCAGCAATCAGCGCCATTCTGGGCCAATTTGACTCTGGTCATTTCAGAACACAAAACATTTGTGAGCTGAGACAGGAACACCCCCCCAGGGTTGATTGGCCAAGGGCTAAAGTCCAGCCCGCATCCATATTTCAATAAATTGGGTAGCCTGAGATATGGACATTGTTCTTCCACGAAGCCAGTTCGAAACTGGGGAGTTCCCACCTGTTCCAGTATGCTTCTACTAACGGATAGATTTTCTTGGTAAAGTTTATTTCTGTTTTTATCCCTTTTTATTTTCATAGCAAATTGCCAATTGGTGTGTCTTTCTGCATTTCTTGTATCTTTTTTGGTAAATCCTTTTTCTTTGTATATCTTATATGCACTGCCCACTTTTGGGATATTAAATGATAAAATTAATAAGTGACTTCTGTGTACTAAGCTAGGACTCATATCTCTGGAGAGGTTGTTGTATTTTAGTGCCTAAGTACTCGGTTTAAGTTACGTACCAATCAGTATGCAATTGCACTGTGTGTTGGCAGATTGCATGCAGATTGTAAGCTAACAGATCTTCCAGACAGAGATCTGTGTGTGTGGTGGCTCAGCAGACCAGTCTGCGGACAAACTGTTGGGTGGTGGCAGGCTATCGCTTATTGTGTGTCTGGTGTGTGGGTGTGGGGACAGTGGGAGGAGTGATTAACACCGGGGTTCAAGCTTGCAGGATAGCTGGAGGAATCCTAGAAGTGTGTAGTAATTGCTGGACTGTTCCCCAACCCTTAGAATGCACCAGATTGTATGTAAGATTTGTATCTGCCTGTGTGTGGTCAGCTAGCTGGATTGGAGTGGAGTCTCCCTCTAGTGGTGGCCAAAGGTAGTGCAGGCTGTGAAAGTACCACAGCCGGTCTTACATGCGCAGTATAAGTTCCCCCTTATTCCCTTAGTTCCTCATATACCCCGGTCACGGAACGCACGTCGCGGTTAGTTAGTAGCCGTGGGGTGTGAATCCGTGACAGGGTCCACCCCCCCAAGTCCATTACCAGGCCCTTTGGGTCTGGTATGAATATTAAGGGGAACTCCAAACAAAACATTTTTAAAAAATTGCGTAGCTGTCCCCCCAAAATCCATACCAGGCCCTTCAGGTCTGGTATGGAAATTAAGGGGAACCCTGCACCAAATAAAAAAAATGGCATAGGGGTCCCCCCAAAATCCATAGGGTCTGGTATGGATTTTAAGGGGAACCCTGCACCAAAATAAAAAATGGCGTAGGGGTCCCCCCCAAAATCCATACCAGACCCTTATCAGAGCACGCAACCTGGCAGGCCGCAGGAAAAGAGGGGGGACGAGAGAGCACCCCCCTCCTGAACTGTACCAGGCCACATGCCCTCAACTTGGGGAGGGTGCATTGGAGTAGCCCCCCAAAGCACCTTGTCCCTATGTTGGTGGGGACAAGGACCTCATCCCCACAACCCTAGACCGGTGGTTGTGGGGGGTCTGCAGGCGGGGGGCTTATCGGAATCTGGAAACCCCTTTTAACAAGGGGAACCCCTTAATATTCATACCAGATCCAAAGGGCCTGGTAATGGACTGGGGGGGAACCCATGCCGTTTTTTTTCAATAAGTTTTATCTATATTGCCGGGATCCGACAATTCATTACAGCTATGATCAGTTTTAAATGATTTTTTTCCTTTAAAAATGTAATTTTGCTGTGGTACTGTTCTAAACACGGGAAAACTGAGCCACTTTCCGGCAACCCCCCCAGGCGTGATATTTAAAGGAATATTTCATTTTTATTGTTTCACTTTAAGCATTATTAAAATCACTGCTCCCGAAAAAACGACTGTTTTTAAAACTTTTTTTTGCATTGATACATGTCCCCTGGGGCAGGACCCGGCTCCCCATACACTTTTTATGACGATAACTTGTATATAAGCCTTTAAAATGAGCACTTTACATTTTTTATGTTCGTGTCCCATAGACTTTAACGGTGTTTACGTGTTCGTCCGAATTTTTTGCCTGTTTGCATGTTCTGGTGCGAACCGAACCGGGGGTGTCTGGCTTATCTTTAGTAGCTTATCACATTTATAGTAAACGTTGTTTTCTCACATTTCATTTAATTCATAAAATTTGGACTACCGTTCAACAAGAAACTCTTCATGAGGGATATTCCCAATATATGCCCATATGGGAAAAATATGCAATTACCTAAAGAAGCAAAACTCAAAAATTTTTACTCATGGAAAAGAGCTGGTATTGTGTTACTTCATCAACTTTTTGATAACGAGGTTTTACAACCATTTGATAAACTGGCAGAGAAAAAAACAACTGTCTAATAAATTATTTTTCAATATGTACAATTACGGCCACGGCTTTTCTACTAAAATATACAACATCTTCAATTTTAGCCATGGCAGTAACTATAAGACACTCTAAACAGGTACTTATTGGGGATATATATTCTTCCCTACAAAGGACAGCTGGAACTAAAATACAAGATGGTAGTCTTGGACGATAGCATAGGGCAGGGGTGTCCAACCTTTTGAAGAGAGAGGGCCATTTAAGCGACATGGTAACCGGCCGCGGGCCACAATGAGCGGAGCGGGCGTTTGACAGGTCCATCTCCATTCCACTTATACAGAATGGGCACAGTCCTCTGCCACTGCCCCTCCATAGAGGTGAATGGAGGGTCCGATTGGGTCGGATCGATCATGTGAAAGGGGCCTAAGGCTGCTTTCAAATTGATTTGCTGTGGTTTATCAGCACCGCTGGTGCAGCGTAGTGCAACTGTGGCATTCCTGGGTTAGCTGCACTTTGCCTCAGAATCCTATTATATCCTGTAGGTATGGTGCACTTTCTGAAAGCTCACCAAACCCGCAGGTAATAACAGAAGCCTATGGCTCGGTGCAGGCGCACTCCAAATAATTTTCGTCACTCCAAAAAATTAATTCATGGTGCTGAAAATGATAAATATTTTTATCATTAATGCATTACGTACATTAACAACAAAAATAAGGTGTGTGTGTAGCAGACCCACAACATAATAGTTAGCTGAAGAAGAGATTGCCACCTCATGTATCCAAGAAATTACGTTTGCACTATTGAAGAAAATGGCAAAAAAAAAGCCCATTGGAGAACCTAGGAGACTGCTAAAAGAAACACAAGCAGTAAATCAAAGGAAATATTTTTCTGTTTTAAATACACATTTTTTTAACAAATCAATTTATTTAAATACATATAATGTGATGTTAAAGGAGAAAACTTACCTTAATATAGTCCTTCTGCAGGACCTGAATGATGGCAGAACAGGTCTCTGGAATAATGATCCCCAGAGCCTGGGGGGAGATGCCTGTCAAGAACTTGATGTCCTGCAGACTTCTCCCCTTCGCCAAGTACCGCAAGGTGGCGACTAGCCTCTGCTCCGGAGTGATGGCTTGCCGCGTGCAGGTGTTCTGCTTCGTAATATAAGGGGACAGCAAAGCCAACAGACAGTGAAAACGGGGTCCGTCATCCGGAGATAATTCCTGAAATCATCAGGATTATTCTCACGGATCTCCCGCAACAAGGGCATGTGAGAGAATTGGTCATGCTGGAGCAACCAATTCTTCGTCCATGAACTCCTCCTCCTGTTCATGGACTGGACTTGGGTCAAAGTAAGAACCCCAACACCAAGCCCCCACACAGCACGAACTCTATGATGAGTACGTATCCGCAACATGTCTTGAAAACGATCGGCTGGTCAGAACGAAATAACAGAACGCACTGAAAATCAGAAAGGCCTGAGAAGAGCGAGCTGAAATTCAGAAACGAGCGGACAAGAACGCACTGACAATCAAATACGTAATATAAAAATACGCACTGAAAACCAGATACGAACTGACAACACGCACTGAAGAACAGATACGAACCCACAAGCACAAAACGAAGAACCAGAACGATCTGAAAAGCAGAGGCTGAAATGCACAAATCGTCTCTCACCAAACTTCTACTAACACAAGATAAACATGAGATTAGCAGAAGGAGCCCAAAGGGTGGCGCACTGGCTATTGAACTTCCTCTTTATAGTGCCATCGTACGTGTTGTACGTCAGTGCGTTCCTGACGATCGGAATTTCCGACAACATTTCTGCGACCGTGTGTATGCAAGACAAGCTTGAGCCAACATCCGTCGGAAATAAATCCCAGGATTTCGTAGTCGGAATGTCCGATAGTGTGTACGTGGCATTAGTGTTGAAGAGTGGGCCAAGCTTTGAAGAATTTATTTAGAGTATCCTTATTCTCCTTATAGTGTCTGACCCAACTGTTTATTATTCATAGATCCCACTATAACCCCTTAAAATTACATTCTTGGGGTAAAGCAACTACATCAAATTGCCCAAGGTGTACTAATGATACGGGTACACTTACAGTGGGGACGGAAAGTATTCAGAACCCCTTAAATTTTTCACTCTTTGTTATATTGCAACCATTTGCTAAAATCATTTAAGTTAATTTTTTTTCCTCATTAATGTAACACAGCACCCCATATTGACAGAAAAACACAGAATTGTTGACATTTTTGCAGATTTATTAAAAAAGAAAAACTGAAATATCACATGGTCCTAAGTATTCAGACCCTTTGCTTGGTATTTGGTAGAAGCACCCTTTTGATCTAATACAGCCATGAGTCTTTTTGGGAAAGATGCAACAAGTTTTTCACGCCTGGATTTGGGGATCCTCTGCCATTCCTCCTTGCAGATCCTCTCCAGTTCTGTCAGGTTGGATGGTAAACATTGCTGGACAGACATTTTTAGGTCTCTCCAGAGATGCTCAATTGGGTTTAAGTCAGGGCTCTGGCTCGGCCATTCAAGAACAGTCACAGAGTTGTTGTGAAGCCACTCCTTCATTATTTTAGCTGTGTGCTTAGGGTCATTGTCTTGTTGGAAGGTAAACCTTCGGCCCAGTCTGAGGTCCTGAGCACTCTGGAGGTTTTCGTCCAGGATATCCCTGTGCTTGGCCGCATTCATCTTTCCCTCGATTGCAACCAGTCATCCTGGCCCTGCAGCTGAAAAACACCCCCACAGCATGATGCTGCCACCACCATGCTTCACTGTTGGGACTGTATTGGACAGGTGATGAGCAGTGCCTGGTTTTCTCCACACATACCGCTTAGAATTAAGGCCAAAAAGTTCTATCTTGGTCTCATCAGACCAGAGAATCTTATTTCTCACCATCTTGGAGTTCTTCAGGTGTCTTTTTTTTTTAGCCAACTTCATACGCTTTCATGTGTCTTGCACTGAGAAGAGGCTTCCATAGGGCCACTCTGCCATAAAGCCCCGACTGGTGGAGGGCTGCAGTGATGGTTGACTTTCTACAACTTTCTCCCTTCTCCCGACGGCATCTCTGGAGCTCAGCCACAGTGATCTTTGGGTTCTTCTTTACCTCTCTCACCAAGGCTCTTCTTCCCCGATAGCTCAGTATGGCCGGACAGCCAGCTCTAGGAAGGGTTCTGGTCATCCCAAACGTCTTCCATTTAAGGATTATGGAAACCACTGTGCTCTTAGGAACCTTAAGTGCAGCAGAATTTTTTTGTAACCTTGGCCAGATCTGTGCCTTGCCACAATTCTGTCTCTGAGCTCTTCAGGCAGTTCCTTTGACCTCACGATTCTCATTTGCTCTGACATGCACTGTGAGCTGTAAGGTCTTATATAGACAGGTGTGTGGCTTTCCTAATCAAGTCCAATCAGTATAATCAAACACAGCTGGACTCAAATGAAGGTGTAGAACTATCTCAAGGATGATCAGAAGAAATGGACAGCACCTGAGTTAAATATATGAGTGTCACAGCAAAGGGTCTGAATACTTAGGACCATGTGATATTTCAGTTTTTCTTTTTTAATAAATCTGCAAAAATGTCAACAATTCTGTGTTTTTCTGTCAATATGGGGTGCTGTGTGTACATTAATGAGGAAAAAAATGAACTTAAATGATTTTAGCAAATGGCTGCAATATAACAAAGACTGAAAAATTTAAGGGGGTCTGAATACTTTCCTTCCCCACTGTATACATATGCTGTGGCAATGTCCCAAATTGCATTGCTACTGGGAGTGTGTACATAGGCGTACGCAAGGAGTGTGCCGGGGCACACCCTAATCAACCTGGCGCCAGCCAGGGCTTTTTTCTGGCTTAATAGCGAAACTGCCAATGGACACTCACTGGAAGTGACAGAGCTGTGAGTGGGACTATTTTGATTAGTATACTGCAAGACTGACCTATGAGAAGGACTGCAGCTGCGGAGTAAGCTGGCAGCCAGCCGCATTTTCCGATGCTGCCTCCAGGGCTACCATCAGGGGGGTACAGGCATTACACATGTAAGGGGCCCAAGTGTCCCTAGGGGCCTGGACGGTCAGGGCCCGCTCCCCCCCCCATCCAGAACCGCAGCAAATAAACATCCAGAAGATGTGACACTTTCACTTCCGACAGCACAGCCCCCGCCCCCCCCCCCCCCCCGCTGGTTGATGTAAAGCAGCTCATCCGATTTGCAAACCCCCCCCCCCCCCCCCCCGCCAGATATCAGATCTACAAACAGGAAAGGTTAAACAGCTGATAAAAACTTGTATGTGTGCGGCTGCAGAGAGGAATCCAAGACACTAACTTTCACCAGTAAGTGGAAGATTCTTCTGCACACAGACACACACAGTACAGGTTTACTTGAACTGTGATTGGTCGGGACAGGGGCAGGGGGAGTGGCCAGCTCGGTGCACATGGGCACAGGACACAGCAATAACAGGTGCCATGATGCAGATAGATCTGAGAGTGCAGCATGGAGGGTAAGTCTCAAATATGTAATGTGGTATAATTGAGTTGCATTGTTAAAATGGATGACTCTGGGTGCATAAGAGACTTACATTTTGGAAAACCTCTTCACTGTTTAACTCTCATCCCCACCCAGAGTCATCCTCATCCATTTTCACAATGCAACTCAATCATCTTCATCCCCACCCAGCACCATCCATCTCTCCACGATGCATCCCCATCCACGTCCTGCACCATCCACCTCTCCACAACGCATTCCCATCCACGTCCTGCACCATCCATCTCTCCACGACGTATCCCCATCCACGTCCTGCACCATCCATCCCTCCACGACGTATCCCCATCCACGTCCTGCACCATCCATCTCTCCAGTCTCCACAACGCATCCCCATCCACGTCCTGCACCATCTATCGCTTAAAAATGCCATAAATATTCCCCATAGTTTGTGGATGCTATAACTTTTGCGCAAACCAAACAATATACACTTATTGCTTTTTTTTACCAAAAATATGTAGAAGAATACATATTGACCTAAACTGATGAAGAAATTAGTTTATTTTTACTTTTTTTTTTGTTTATAGTGGAAAAAATAAAAACTGCAGAGGTGATCAAATACCACCAAAAGAAAGTTCTATTTGTGGGAAAAAAAGGACGCAAATTTTGTTTGGGTACAACGTCGCACGACAGCGCAATTGTCTGTTAGAGCGATGCAGTGCCGAATCGCAAAAAGTGCTCTGGTCAGGAAGGGGGTAAAATCTTCCATGGCTGAAGTGGACAACCAGTGGGCAGGCCCTGGGAAATGTTGGGGTCAGACCCCGGGGGGCCCAGGCCTAAAGCTGTGTAAGGGGCCCCAAAATTTCTGATGGCTGCCTCTATAGTTCTGGCAACAGATCCCTTCCTGTAGGCGGCGGAGTGATACAGCTGCACTCCGCCTGCCCTCATGTGCCTCTTCTGCTTTCAAAAGAGCAGAGGTCAGCGGCACCTAGCGGGGAGCATGGCCAAATCTATGAGGGTGAACTTCACTTGTGCCCATGGCCAGATCTAGGGAGGTGCTGGGGTGGGCTGTGCCAGGCAACTCCCATCCATCTGGAGATGCTAGAGCTGCTTTCTCCCGAGCCAGAAAAATTCCCCCCTTCCTCCCTCCCATGAACAGGAGAGAAGAGAGGGCTTGATCCGCTCCACCTCCTCCCACCCCATCCCCTGTGTCTGCCCCGCCCACACTGCAGTCCTCCTGTGCAGCCTTTGCCTGAGAAAGGGAATGTGTGATAAATAGTAAGAAGAGTCGGCAACACTGAAATCCTTGAAGTGTCATTTATTGGTACATCAGAGTGACAGTAAAGCAATAAACTTGACGCGTTTCGGCCATAGCCTTAGTCCAGCTACGACTAAGGCTATGGCCGAAACGCATCAGCGTTATTGTTTTACTGTCACTGATGTACCAATAAACGACACTTCAAGGATTTCAGTGTTGCCGGCCCTTCTTACTATTTATTACGTTGGAGTGTGATGGGATACATCGGGCCTAGGCACCTGTGAGTGGATCTGGTGTATGGATTGGGTTGTCCCTGCAGAGAGCGCTGTTGGGCAGGAGATTTGAGATACAGCAGCCGGTAGGTCCGTAGTGGCTGCAAGATACCAGCCTTGGGTGAGTGAGCAGTCCCCCATCTGTCCCCCTTCCCTCTCCCAGTTGATCTGTCCAGCTAGCACTTGTAAGGTGGGACTCTGCAAGGACTTCTGATGTAAGATGGGACTCTGCCAGGACTTCTTATGTAAGTGGGACTCTGCCAGGACTTCTGATGTAAAAGTGGGACTCTACAGGACTTCTGATGTAAGGTGGGACTCTGCCAGGACTTCTGATGTAACGGGGACTCTACCAGGACTTCTGATGTAAGGGGGGACTCTGCCAGGACTTCTGATGTATGGGGGGACTCTGCCAAGTCTTCTGATGTAAGGGGGACTCTGCCAGGACTTATGATGTAAGGGGGACTCTGCCAGGACTTCTGATGTATGGGGGGACTCTGCCAAGTCTTCTGATGTAAGGGGGGACTCTGCCAGGACTTCTGATGTAAGGGGGACTCTGCCAGGACTTATGATGTAAGGCTCTGCCAGGACTTCTGACGTAAGGGGGACTCTGCCAGGACTTCTGATGTAAGGGGGACTCTGCCAGGACTTTTGACGAAGGGGGGCTCTGCCAGGACTTCTGATTTAAGGTGGGACTCTCCCAGGACTTCTGATGTAGCGAATCCTGCTGATTTCCTCCAATTTTTATTTTTCGCCCATACACAATTGCGCCGTCATGCAACACTGTACCCATATGAAATGTATAGATTTTTTTTCCACACAAATCGTTTTCTTTTGATGGTATTTGATCACCTCTGGGTTTTTTATTTTTTTATTATATAAACAAAAAAAGACTAAAAATATTGAAAAAAACCCCTCTAAATTTCTTCATAAATTTTGGCTAAAATATATTCTTCTCCATGTTTTTGGTAAAAAAAAATCCCAATAAGTGTATTTTAATTGCTTTGTGTGATAAAGATAGGAGTGCAGCGCCGCATAATATATCAATAATACAAGTGAATATAATGTGTATGATTATAATGTGTACAATAGGTTTACAATGTGTCATTAGTAATCAAAATCAGGTGCAAATAAAACCATCCAATAAAAAATAGTCCATGTGTGATTACTGCATTAGCAGCAATACATGCATTTAAACACAAAGAAAAATGTGACAAAAAAAATAGTTCATAAGTGAAAATATCCAAATGAAAAATTTCCAGTGCGAGACCCTGGGTCTATATTTTCCACCACTTGTGCTGCCCGGCACCTTTCAATGAACAATGGAGGCTTACCAGAAAGCCTGCGACCGCCTTTACTCAGGGGGTCAAATCAGGCTTAATAGAACAACAGGAACACTGCTAGGATCTCACAGATTTCCCTCACAGGTGACCGGCTGGCATCAATGAAGAGCACCTTCCATGGCACGCTCCCAGGAGACAGACACTATACACCAATGGATATACACTTCCACGGGTCAAACATAGGTATCCAGTGGATTTTCCAAGAAAGGGAAAAAAAGGAGACTCCAGTAGTGCAGAGATTCCTTTGATGGTTTATTTAAAAGTACCAAAAATCCCAATACATAAAAAAAACATTCCTTGCAAGGACAGAAGTAAAAAAGCTCTGCTAGTATCTATAAAAATAAATTGCGCATGCGCAGTGCGTGTATACGTGATGACCCTACGACCATTTCGTCACAACTGATGTCAACAGGGGTACGTACACACGCCCGCGCATGCGCTTTATATATCCACACGGCAGAGCAGAGAAGCGCAGCCATAGGTTCCCATAAACGATACTCAGAGCTTATTGGACAAATTACAAATGGCTCTTCCCGCCAGACTTGAGCCATCATGATTGGCAGAGAGATTAGCTCATCACTGACACCTACAGGGCAGCTATTAATACTGCTCCAGATAATACTTTAAAAATCAAGAAATAGTAAAAACAGTGCCATCTTGTGGACCATTATAATACTACTTAAAAAAGAAAAGACAAGAGGGGAGGAGAAAAATAATACTGCAGGATAAATCCAAATATAGAGCATTTCTTATTTCAGAACCAGTTTAAAGTTTGGCCTGTGATATGAAAAAAAAACCCTTTCTAAAAAAGTATGTTATTATAGGATACGCTCCTCCACACTACCAAGACAAAAGTATCATGGTCATATCTTGTTAATAAAAGATTATACAACAAAAATAATCTATATAAGAACAGTCATATATGTGACAAAAAACTGTTTCGAAACAAGTAGTAAACAACATAATTCCCAATGTTATATTATACAAGAAAAAAAAGAGGATCATGACGTCATTAATCTAACCACAGAGTAGGCTATAAAATCGATGATGAGTGAAAAAAGAAGAAAGGTCTAAGCACAAAATGTGACTGGAGGGGACATCAGCAGTTGTTAATAAAGCAATTTATGTCCCATGCAACGTTCAAACCATTGGGAACATGAGATCCGAGCTTATAAATACAATTGGTTTCGGATCTAGATATACTTTTGCCATTACCTCCAAGCCAATGAGGAATGTACTTTTCCAAAGCTATAAAGATGGTGCCCTTAGGGTCTCTGTTGTGTTTGAGATCATAGTGCTTAGAGACATTATGTTTATCAAAACCCTTCTTTATGTTTGTAATGTGTTCCCCTAACCTGACGTGCAACATTCGGATGGTGCGTCCCACATATTCCAGACCACATGGACACCTCAAAAGGTACACAACACACTTAGTGGTGCACGTTATAAAATATTTGATGGGGTATGTGACACCTGTGCCCTCTGATATAAATTCGGTTAGTCTCCTGTCACGTAGTGCATTCACCTTACAGACTTTGCACTTTCTGCAAGGAAAAAAAACGTTTAAATCCCCAAAGAAAGTTGGACGTGTAGGTGGGTCCGGGACATTGGGTGTTATTAGATGTCTGAGATTAGAGGCCCTCCTAAACAGTACACGAGGATTATCTGACAACAGAGATCAGAGAATCCGATCATTTTTGATCACTGGCCAATGCCTTTTGATGATTCTTTTTATAGCCCAATGCTGGCTAGAATAGGTGGTGAGAAAGGCTAAGCCAAAATCCTCTCTGTGTTCAACTTGAGGGGGTTTGTCACCCAGAAGGGCTTGACGGTCTCTGCTCCGTATCTCTGTGATCAAGGAATCCAGGGCCGCATTGTCATAGCCCTTTACCTGGACTTGAGGACCAAGGCCTCTCTATGAAACTCATCCACATTGGTACAATTCCGCCTTAGGCGTAGGAATTGACCCTTAGGGACAGCTGACAGACAGGAACGGTGATGACAGGAGTCCAAGGGGATATAACTGTTCCTGTCAGTCGGTTTAAAGAAAGTGGATCTAACAATCTTTCCATCCTCAATTGCGATTACCAAATCCAAAAAATGGATCTGAGTGGGGCTAGCTTCATAGCTGAATATGATACCCCTATCGTTGTTCAGGAAGGATAGGAAAGTGGCCACAGACTCTGCATTGCCGTCCCATATGCACAAGACGTCTTCTATGAATCTTTTCCACATGATAAGCTACAGTAGCTTGTCATGTAGAACCACATCCTCCTCCCATTTGGCCATAAAAAGATTGGCCATATTAGGAGCAAACTTCGCTCCCATGGCCACTCCTTTTGTTTGTAGACAATGCGCATCATTATACCAAAAATAGTTGTGCTCCATCGAGAAGTCCAATAGTTCCATCACAAAATTACATTGCGTGATGGAAATATTGGAGTCCCGAAAGAGGAAATGTCGCACAGCCTCATGGCCCAATCTATGAGATATCGCCGTATAGAGTGATGCGACATCAGCGGTAACCAGCATATAAGTTGTCTTCCACTTAATTCCGTTCAACAAATTTAAGACATGCTTAGTGTCCTTAAGAAAAGAAGGAGTACCCATCACCAGTGTCTACAAACTATGGTATATATATACTGGAATTACGCAGCTGTGACACTATACTGGTAATGGAGGTGATCAGCGACTTATAGTGGGACTGTGATAAGGTGGCTGGCAATCTGACACTGGCTGGGAGGGTCACTAAATGACTGACACTAGTGACACTAATACAGTGATCAATACACTATACACTGTACTAAGGACACTGGCTGGGAAGGGGTTAACATCTAGGGACTTTCCCGTAAACTCATATTACAAAAATGGATATCAAACTCTCCAACAATAGCGCAATCGTCCAAAGCAATTCATCTTAATCTAAAACAGGAGGAATTAGCATATAAACATAGGAAAAGCCCTAAAAAGTTTTTGAAAATTTGGTTCTGGTGGTTAGTTTCCAACTTAGCTAGGTAATTGGGTGAACATTTTAAAGATGTTGAGGAAGGTGAACAATGAAATAGTTCTTTGGAGGGGGGACAATTGTAATGTGTATATACAGTATTTCACAAAAGTGAGTACACCCCTCACATTTTTGTAAATATTTTATTATATCTTTTTATGTGACAACACTGAAGAAATGACACTTTGCTACAAAGTAGTGAGTGTACAGCTTGTATAACAGTGTAAATTTGTTGTCCCCTCAAAATAACTCAACACACAGCCATTAATGTCTAAAGCGCTGGCAACAAAAGTGGGTACACCCCTAAGTGAAAATGTCCAAATTGGGCACAAAGTGTCAATATTTTGTGTGGCCATCATTATTTTCCAGCACTGCCTTAACCATCTTGGTTATGGAGTTCACCAGAGCTTCACAGGTTGCCACTGGAGTCCTCTTCCACTCCTACATGACGACATCACAAATCTGGTGGATGTGGGAGACCTTGCGCTCCTCCACCTTCCGTTTGAGGATGTCCCACAGATGCTCTATTGGGTTTAGGTCTGGAGACATGCTTGGCCAGTCCATCACCTTTACCCTCAGCTTCTTTAGCAAAGCAGTGGTCATCTTGGAGGTGTGTTTGGGGTCGTTATCATGTTGGAATATTGCCCTGCGGCCCAGTCTCCGAAGGGAGGGGAACACGCTCTGCTACAGTATGTCACAGTACATGTTGGCATTCATGATTCCCTCAATGAATTGTATCTCCCTGGTGCCGGCAGCACTTATGCAGCCCCAGACTATGACATTCCCACGACCATGCTTGACTGTAGGCACTTGTCTTTATACTCCTCACCTGGTTACCCAAACACACGCTTGACACCATCTGAACCAAATAAGTTTATCATAGACTCATCAGACCACAGGGCATGGTTCCAGTAATCCATGTCCTTAGTCTACTTGTCTTCAGCAAACTGTTTGCAGGCTTTCTTGTGCATCATCTTTAGAAGAGGCTTTCGTCTGGGATGACAGCCATGCAGACCAATATGATACAGTATGCGGCATATGGTCTGAGCACTGACAGGCTGATTTACCCCCACCCCTTCAACCTCTCCAGCAATGTTGGCAGCACTCATACGCCTATTTCCCAAAGACAACCTCTGGATATGGCGCTGAGCATGTGCACTCAACTTCCATGGCGAGGCCTGTTCTAAGTGGAAGCTGTCCTGTTAAACCGCTGTATAGTCTTGGCCACCGTGCTGCAGCTCAATTTCAGGGTCTTGGCAATCTTCTTATGGCCTAGGCCATCTTTATGTAGAGCAACAATTCTTTTTTTCAGATCCCCAGAGAGTTCTTTGCCATGAGCTGCCATGTTGAACTTCCAGTGACCAGTATGAGAAAGAGTGAGAATGATAACACCAAATTTAACAACCTGCTCCCCATTCACACCTGAGACCTTGTAACACTACCGAGCCACATGACACCAGGGAGGGAAAATGGCTAATTGGGCTCAATTTGGACATTTTCACTTAGGTGTGTACTCACTTTTGTTGCCAGCTGTTTAGACATTAATGGCTGTGTGAGTTATTTTGAGGTGACAGCAAATTTACACTGTTATACAAGCTGTACACTCACTACTTTACATTGTAGCAAAGTGTCATTTCTTCAGTATTGTCACATGAAAAGATATAAAATATTTACAAAAATGTGAGGGGTGTACTCACTTTTGTGAGATACTGTATATGTTGTTAAGGTGTAGTGATCAGATTGAATATAATGGTTAGATTTATATTGTCATTAACCCTATGTAGGGAGAATTTAATCATTGAGTTTGATGTGATAAAGGGTTTTTAGTAACAGTCAAGGTATAATCTGGAATGTGCAAAAAAAAAAAAACAGAAGTGCTTTTTTTGTGTGTTGTTTTTGTTGTTTGGTGGGAATGTTTTGTGTGTTTTGAGTTTTGTTGTAAATTTGAAATAAACTATTTAAACTAAATAAACGAATACTTGATCCACGAAAAAAAAAAAGAGACCGGTGACATCACTGAGAATGTAACCTATCCATTCACTAGAGACCGGTGACCTCACTGGGAATGTAACCTATCCATTCACTAGAGACCGGTGACCTCACTGGGAATGTAACCTATCCATTCACTAGAGACCGGTGACCTCACTGGGAATGTAACCTATCCATTCACTAGAGACCGGTGACCTCACTGGGAATGTAACCTATCCATTCACTAGAGACCGGTGACCTCACTGGGAATGTAACCTATCCATTCACTAGAGACCGGTGACCTCACTGGGAATGTAACCTATCCATTCACTAGAGACCGGTGACCTCACTGGGAATGTAACCTATCCATTCACTAGAGACCGGTGACCTCACTGGGAATGCAACCTATCCATTCACTAGAGACTGGTTACCTTACTGAGAAAGTAGCCTATCCATTCACTAGAAACCGGTGACCTCACTGAGAATGTAGTCTATACATTCACTAGAGACTGCTAATTGAATAAACATTTAGAATATGTGTAAATCCTTACTGGATGACATTAGGTTTGCTCTGTGCACAATGTAATATGCATACCTCCCGTCTGTCCTGAAAAACATATATAAACAGAAGGGATGCAAGTGGATGGCATCCGTTTACATCCACTCAGATCCATCTAAATGGAAAATGCACATTCTCGTTCCATTTAAAAAACAGACCTGAACAGACATGGATGTAAGCTATATATAAACGGATGATCATCTGTTTACATCCGCTCATCCATAGACTTACATTGTGGTTTCGTTTGGATCCATCTGAAAAGCTCACAGCCGAATCTAGACTAAACGCCCATGTGAAAGGGCCTATGGAAAAAAAAAAAAAAATTTGCTAAAAAAATGGATCTTAAAGAAACAGACTACAGTATATGGATGTCATCCATTCCAACAGTCCTGGACATTGCTTATTCACCTTAAAAAAACTGAACTGAATTGATGTGAATGCTCATCCGTTTACACCTGTTTAATCCATTGAAATGAAATGCTGTCTGTTTTTCATCCATCAAAGGATGGATGAAAAATGGAGAGACGAACGCCCCTGTAAAAGGCGACTAATAGGAAGCCATCAGGAGGAGAAACAAATAAAGGGGTGTACGTACAGGGGTCGCAATTGTAACCCAGGCCCATGCACCAGGGGACCCATCCAGCCCCCTGTACACACAAGATAAAAAATAAAATTGTAAATAAACAAATATAAATAAAATGATAAGAAAAAAAATAAATAAACAACTACTGACACCAGTGGCGAAACTACCAGTGTCACAAAGGTTGCACTTGTGACCGGGGCCCTGGAGCTACACCACTGCAGAAAAGGAGAGCCCTTTATGGTTTCTTGCATCGGAGCCCTGAAGGTTCTGGTTACACCTCTGACTCATGATGTGACTATATAGAATCTTGTGTGCTGTGTGATTCATTCAGAGACTCAAAGTCTCTTGTTATTACTCATTTTACAAATCATGAGCTGTGCCTACTCTTTTCAGCTCCATCTCTCACTCATTCTGAAAGGGGAAGGTCTTTGACAATGGATTGAATCAGATGCACTTTCATGATT
This sequence comes from Aquarana catesbeiana, assembly GCF_042186555.1. Taxonomy (NCBI): domain Eukaryota; kingdom Metazoa; phylum Chordata; class Amphibia; order Anura; family Ranidae; genus Aquarana; species Aquarana catesbeiana. The sequence continues at coordinate 57,477,686 of NC_133331.1, read as the reverse complement.
CGATTCATTCGAACTCTGTAATCAGTGCCAGATTACCAAATAAGCACCAGCCTATGAGCCCCATGCCATTTAAAGGCCCCATGACAACAGAATAAAATAATATTGATTTGATATTGAAAGGAAATTACAATGAAGCTTTCTTAAAGTGGAGTTCCAGCCTTTTTTTCGTTTATTAAAAGTCAGCCGCTACAAAAAGTGTAGCTCCTGACTTTTAATAAACATCACACAGAGCCTCGCTCCTCTCCCCCTCCTCCTTCTGCGGCGCCTCCATTGACAGCTTACGGCTTCACGGCCGCGTGCGCACAGCGCAAGTTGCGCTGCGCTCTCCGAGTGGACAGGCAATCTTCTGGGACCTGTCACCTGTCTCAGAAGATTGCCGAGGGGGAGGGGCCACCTAGGGGTCTAAATTTTCAGGGTGAGTGTACGTAGGTGCAGTCTACTTTTTCCACTGGAGGTGGCACTCAGTTCTAGCAGCAGTGCAGGTGCAGGAGGAAAAAGTCGAGAGGAGCCTTGTTCCTCTATGATCTTCTCAGTCACAGAGAGGCAGCATCTGATTGGATGCTGACGTCCAATGTGACTTTGGCTGCCATCTTGGGTCAGGCAGAGTCTACGTAGCTATGCCCCTATAGGGGTTGCTGGATATTGAGGTTCACCTGCCGGCCTACCCAGCCTGGCATTCCTCTCTTGCACTCACAGACATAGAACAGTCCATAAGCTTTGTTTTTTTGTTTTTGTTGCAGGGATTTAACTTGGATGGGAATGGGAAATAATGGGATGCCCAGAAAGATTCAGCGTAACTTGCTTGGCACTTCTATATACACTCCAGTATATACACTCCAGTCTTCTCTCCAGCACAACTCTTGCTTAAGACCTCTTTCCCTTACTCCTCCAGCACTTCACTTGCTGCAGACCATTACTCCTCCAGCACTTCACTTGCTGCAGATTCACAGACCAGCTAGCACCACATGGTTGGGCCTGACATTAATTCAGCCATGTCTCAGTGAATTGTCTTTTGCAGGCAGGGACCGTGGGCCCCTATAGTGTAGTAAATAGAAAGTTATTGGTTCTAACTGTCCTCCACCCAGCTATTGATCCCAGATAGCTCTCTTCAGGCCCTGCCAGCCAGCCTGGCTGCAACAACCTCTCTCCACTGCCCTTCCCACAGTCCACTCTTCTGATTCTGCACCTATCACATAGTGCAAACTCCTAGTTCTCTCAGGTGTGCCTCCCCAGTCCTTCTGACTGTGTTTCACTCACCAGCCCTCCTGGCTGCAACTGGTTTTCCTCCCTGGAATCTCTTATGCCGCGTACACACGGTCGGACTTTTCGTCTACAAAAGTCCAACGGACGCTGACGGACTAAAGCTGGCTGGTAATCCGATCGTGTGTGGGCTTCTCCGGACTTTCAACGTACTTTTTTTAGCCTCAAATCCGACGGACTTTAGATTTGAAACATGCTTCAAATCTTTACGTCGTAACTACGACGGACCCCGAAGTCCGCTCGTCTGTATGCTAGTCCGACGGACAAAAAAACGACGCATGCTCATAAGCAAAAACTAAACGGAAGCACTCGGTCTAGTAAAACTAGTGTTCGTATTGTAGGTAGCACATTCATCACGCTGCAAAATCTGTGATCGTTCAATGCAGCGCATTTTATTTCTTCTTTACGAATGCTCTAAAGAACGAAGGTGTTTTGCTGTTCATAATCAGAGTTCTCCCAAACTGATTTCTGGATTCTTTTTCTCTTTGATCTCATGAATGATATAGTATGCTTTTTAAAAACAATGTTTCCATACTAATAATACTTTTTCCCTTTTTTTTTTTTTTAGGTTTGTAAAGTTACCACAAAGAACCCATTATTCTATTTTTTTTTTCTAGTGATTATTTTTTAGTTTTTAGATAAAGTTAACCCAAAGCACCCTTTTTGGTTATGTAGATTTTTTTATTTTCAAGACTTACCACTTGAACATTATTAACATTAGTAATGTATTTTTGGTGTGTTTTTTTCAAACTCAATGAGATTGTTGTCCCTTGTTAATTTAACATTGTGTGTAAAATCAATGATTTAAAAGAAAACACATAAAGTCTTTGGCTAAACTCAAAAAAGATCCATTTATTCATGGTCAAAATAAAATAAAGAGGAAGTCAACGCTGGCAAAAGTCGGTGTCCAAGAAAATTGGGATCTTGAGGAGTCCATATAAGAGGGAGCACAATCTGGTCCAAGAATCCCAGAGATCAACAGCACCAGCAGATGATCTAGATGTCCCCAGACTGTGGTCCTACAACAGCCTGCGTCTTCTGTCAGACCAGACTGAACCCAGGTCATCACTTTCTTCTCTTCCCTGCAGCCTTTCCTCCATGCTGCCCTGCAGCCTTCCCTGTAGCCTTCTTTTGAGGCTGTGGCTGTGGTGTTTCAGTTGTGGCAGGAGGAGGAGGAGGAGGAGGGGGGGCTGCCTCATGTAGTTGGGTGTTTCGTGTTAGCGTGCCCTGCAGCCCCTTATGGATTGTTTCCCCAAATAGGCGCTCACAAATGAGGCACTGCTCCCAATCCATCTGAAGAAGCCTGCTGGCTAAGTAGCAGCCATAGGATTCTTCCACTTCGGGGGGGCTCCTTAAAAAACGGGTGGCCTCTTGCATGAGGCGCAGGGATGCGTCCTGTGTGACCATCCCCTTCCTGGCCCTTTTTTTGGGAAGGTGGAGGGGAGGCACTTGGGATTCGGTCAGGCTCCTACTGGGCCCAGCCACCTCACTTGGCCCAGCCACCTCACTGGGAGCAGCCACCCCACTGGGAGCAGCCACCTCCTGCCTGACACTGGGCCCAGCCTCCTCCAGGATGATGGTGAATCCGGCCTCCTCCAGGCTGTCCATGGGCCCGGTCTCCTCCTGCCTGCCACTTTCCCCACATTCCTCCTGGATGGACTCATCCTGTGTATAAAAAAAGGACAATAGTTTGAGTATATTTTTTTGGGTTCATCAATGACACACAGTTTGCTTCTCATGAATAGCAAATTCAATGTGAATACATCTCTTTAATAAAAGAGTCTAATCAGACACCCTAATTATTTCAAGCAGGTGCCAAACATATTTAGCCACTACTGTCAATTGATATGTATACACAATTTTGAGTGCAAAATTATTTTAGACAATTATAACATCCAGTTAACATCATTAATATTAGTACAGTAAATATTTGTTAAAATAATTTACCTGACTCCAGATGGTCATATCTGGTTCATCCAGGATGGAAGACCCAGCTTGCTCCTCATCAGCCTCTGCTGGGGTGGAGGGAAGGGTGGAGGGAAGGGTGGAGGGAAGGGTTGAAAGTGATGGCCTGGCTTCATTCTGGTCATCAAGAAAACGGAGTTGATTGTAGTACCACAGCCTGGGTACATAAACATCATCTGCTGATGCTCCTGATCTCCTTGATTCCTGGATCTTCTTATGCTCCCTCTTATACATGTTCCTCAAGACCCCAATTTTCTTGAGCAATGTCTCCATTGTTGCTTCCGGGATGGTCGCCTGGACAAAGGACAGAAGTCTCTCCAGCGTTGACTTCCTCACATGCTTTGCATAATACTGAGGGTGTTTCACCTCCCACAAATTCCTCATCTCTCGATATTTAGAAATAAAAGCTGTAAGGAACTCTGGATCCTTAAATAGGGGATTCATTATATCTGGAAAAGATAAAGTCACAAGACAAAAAACACTTATTATAGGTTTCTGCTAACCCCTCATCATCTTCTCCCTATGTAGGCCTCATCAATCTATCAAGCCATATAGGCCGCTTGCTACAAAGTCATGACCATAAAACCCAAAAAAAAATATATTTAAAATTACCTTCGTTTTGTAACGTCCTGGTCCACTATCACCTACGCACAGAACGTACGTACGACACGTGCGCAAGGGCCCTCTTCATACACTACGCATGTGTGAAACTCCGCCTGCGTCGCCCGCCCCTGACGTTCGAAATTAACTCATGTTCTCCGCCCCCTAATTCGACGCACAGAACGTACGTACGACACGTGCGTAAGGGCCCTCTTTATACACTACGCATGTGTGAAACTCCGCCTGCGTCGCCCGCCCCTGACGTTCGAAATTAACTCATGTTCTCCGCCCCCTAATTCGACGCACAGAACGTACGTACGACACGTGCGCAAGGGCCCTCTTTATACACTACGCATGTGTGAAACTCCGCCTGCGTCGCCCGCCCCTGACGTTCGAAATTAACTCATGTTCTCCGCCCATTTTTTGTTACGGCGCGTAGTGGGGTAAATAATGGCGGAGACACCTGATATGTTGACGACCTCAGGTAGTGGAGACAGCCCGGAGGCCGGAACGTCAAGATCTGTGAGGCCTAGATTTAAGGCCTCTAATATGAGTTTTAAAGAGATGGTGGAGATGGTGGCCATTCTTCACAAAGACGACTATGATGGGAAGTATGGGCCGTACGCACGGCCAAATTTGCGCAAGGCCAAAATAATGGCGAAGGTCGTGGACACTTTGCAGGCATCTTTTGGGGTCCAGCGCTCCAGAGATCAACTTCGAAAAAGATGGTCTGACCTGAAACTCAGGGAGCCGGATCAATACAGACGTATCCGGAAAGTTCTTAAAAAAAGTAAGTACTTGTCGTGTTTTTCTCTTGTGTTTATTACCTTGTATACTGCTCCATGTGCTTTTCCTTCCTATACGATTTTTTTGTTCATCGTTTTAAACGATCTTTTACTAAACCTCGTTACATATCTATAGATAGATCTCTCTCTCTCTCTCTATATATATATATATATATATATATATATATATATATATATATATATATATATCTATATATATAGATATATATATAGATATATATATCTATATATATAGATCTATATATATAGATCTATATATATATCTATATATAGATATATATAGATCTATATATAGATCTATATATATATATATATATATATAGATATATATATATATCTATATAGATATATATATATATCTATATAGATATATATATATATCTATATATATAGATATATCTATATATATAGATATATCTATATATCTATATATATATATATATATATATATATATATATATATATATATATATATATATATATATATATAGGTATATATATATATATAGAGAGAGAGAGAGATATATATAGATATATATATAGAGAGAGATAGATATATATTATATATAGATAGAGAGAGAGAGAGAGAGAGAGAGAGAGAGAGAGAGAGAGAAATATATATAGAGAGAGAGAGAGAGAAATATAGAGATAGGTAGATAGATAGATATAGAAATGTAAAACATTCTTTTGGAATATTTTAAGTTAGCTTTTTTTTTTTCTTTACATTTAGTTAGATATTTAGAGATTTTGTTCCAGATATAGAGAGAGAGAGAGCGATCAAAAGATTATTAACTATATTTTGAGATATTGATATCTAGATATCTATCTATACGATATGTCTTTATAATTTTAAATATTGAGGTAAAATAGGAACTCTACACAAACCACTTCACTACAAATGTTGGAAAATTACTATGTACTAAAATATCTGTGTGCTAAGTAGATTAATAATTTTTTGTTTCACATATGGGAAAAAATCACTCAGCCAACAAGAAGACAGTCCACCCCAAGCCAAACATGATTGGGAAATCAGCCCAAGTCCCACTGAGGATGTGGAGGAAGGAGAGGTGGGCGACATGGGCACCCCACCAGGTGAGTGTCTGACACACCAGCTTACGGTAATCTATGCATGGCTGCCTTTTGTTTAATGTAATTTGTCTACTCTATTTTAGGGGATCTGGTTGTGCTTGATTCAAGCAACAGTGCCACCCCGAGGATGTGGAGGAATTATGCTACATGGGCACCCCACCAGGTCAGTGTCTGAGACAACAGCTTTATTATGGTAAGGTAAACTATGTATGTGTGCATATTTCTAAATACATTTTTTGGTTTCATTCCACTTTAGGTACAAGAAGTGACTATTTCACCTCAGAAAGTGCCCAACGGCTAATTGGTCAAATAATGGCCTGGAATAAGGACATCGATGAAATGCGTAATCGGCTGGATCGTATGCAGCAGGAAATGAAGGACATGATTGATGTTTTGGGTCGAATCTAAATGCCCTTTTTGAAACCCCAAAACATCAATCATGTCCTTCATTTCCTGTTTTGCTGACCCCATTCTGGGCCTTCTCTTTATTTTTTTGGCTGAACAGAAATGGCTGTTTAACCCAATTTAAAAAAGGAGGGCTGTTTCTCGTAAATACCTAAAAAATCCACAAAAAAATAAAACTTGATTTTCTCAAAAACCAAAAAAAAAAAAAAAAACTTGATTTTAAAACAAAAAAAAAAAAAAATTTGATTTTCTCAAAAACCCCAAAAAAAAAAAAAACTTGATTTGAAAAAAACCAAAAAAAATATAAAACTTGATTTTTAAAAACAAAAAAAAAAAAAAAAAGCCTGTTTGCGAAAATCAAAAAGCCAAAAATATTTTTTTGTGGATTAGGGAGAAATATTTAAATATAATTATATTTTGCAAAATTATTAAGAGATCATTATATTTTTGTCTATGAACATTTTATACTAAATGCAGAACTGAATGCATAACAACCATGAATAAAAACATCTCCTTATAGGAATTAAATAAATGTGTGGTTTGTTATTTCAATGCTCAGTATCAGTTTGGTTATAATTGTAAAAAAGTTGTTTACAGTGGCAATGGAGCTTATTTAGACATTTAAAATTAAAATACAGTTGGCACTACAACTGCTCGACCATAACCTAGGAGACAGCCCAAAAGAAAGGCAAGCAATAAATATAATGCAAGATTTCATCAATATTTTTTTTATTGTAAAAAATTAAATATCCTGGCCCATTGCAATGGCCCCCCTACCCATAAAATAATTAACATATTGCTGTCTAACTTGACGGGCACTTTGGGGGGCCAAGCCAGTACGGACAGTATCCAGGCCCGTAAGGTTGGCATCTATTTGTCCGGCCTCAGGCCCAACTGTGCCTATATAATTCTGAGAATGTTTGTTTAAAAAGTTGTGCAGAATGCAGCACGATAAAATTATAAAATTAAGTTTGTATTCCGCCAAATTAATGGCTGTTTGAAACAGGCGGAACCGGCTGGCCAGAATTCCAAACGCATTCTCAACCACTCTTCTAGCTCTGGCCAGCCGGAAATTAAAAACTCTCCTCTCCGGGGTGAGGGTTCTTTGGGGGAATGGCCTCATGAGGTGCTTGCTGAGAGCGAAGGCTTCATCGGCAATGAAGACAAAGGGGAGTCCTTCCACGTTATCCGCATCAGGTGGCAATCCCAGGCCACCACTCTGGAGACGCTGGCAGAACTCCGTCTGGGCAAATACTCCTCCATCCGACATCCGGCCATTCTTCCCCACGTCCACATATAAAAATTCATAGTGTGCCGACACCACCGCCATTAAAACAATACTGTGGAACCCCTTATAATTAAAATAGTATGACCCCGAATGGGGTGGTGGCACGATGTGGACATGTTTCCCATCTATAGCCCCTCCACAATTGGGAAAGTCCCAACGGCTGGCAAAATGGGATGCCACAGTCTGCCATTCCTGTGGCGTTGAAGGAAACTGGGGAATCAAACAAGAAAACCAAAATCAATTAATTTGTAAGCTAACATTGCAAGAAAATTAGACAATTAAAAACATTAGTCCCCAGCATCAGTATAACATTAAATAATTTAATTCTTCTGGAATAACTAATATGGAAAGGCACACTTATCAGATTGCTCACCCCCTCTGATGGAACATTGCTTACATTTTAGGGGGTTGTGAAATCCCTAAAAAAGATTACTTTTAGGACACGCAGGAATTTAGGGACTAAAAAGGCTACAAGACTGCAGTTGTCGCACTCTGCAGGTGCAGTTGCTAACCAGCTTACAGTAAATGAGGTAATGTAAAAAGGCATTCATGTTGCAAGGAGTACACAATCACATGTAAGGGCAATTAATGAAAACACTTTGAGGCTTGCATATGATTTGATGATGGAAATCAGCAGAGCTTCTGCTCATTTACTAAAGCACTGGAACAAATGCACTTGTAGAGTGCACATGCATTTAGCAAAGTGCAACATATAGTTGCTTGAGACAAATCAACACCACAGAACATTCAAGCAAATTTTTACGAGGGTGGTGGTGGGGGGGGGGGGTTGTGAAATCTAGCTAATTGCTAATTAGCAGCACACTATTTGGAGTGAGTTTAGGGGGGGGGGGGGGGTTGTGAAATCTAGCTAATTGCTAATTATAAGCACACTAAATACACTCAAACAAAATACATTCAAAATGAGTAGACTAGGTGGATATGTTCACATCACTGCATGCTGGGGAGGTTATTGAAGGAAAATATACATGCATGACAAAAAATAACAGGAAAAAAAATCCAGCATGTGTGAGGATAAAAAGGGGACATTCACACTATATTGCAATGATGGTAAGTAGTGTTTGAAGCAAGAAATACATTACATTATCAAAGATTACATAAAAGAACATGTGATGCTAATAAAAGAAAAATATCTTACCTTAATATAGTCCTTCTGCAGGACCTGGATGATGGCAGAACAGGTCTCTGGGATAATGATACCCAGAGCCTGGGGGGAGATGCCTGTCGAGAACTTAAGGTCCTGCAGGCTTCTCCCTGTCGCCAAGTACCGCAACGTGGCAACTAGCCTCTGCTCCGGAGTGATGGCTTGCCTCATGCAGGTATCCTGCCTGCTGATATAGGGGGTCCGCAAAGCCAACAAACGGTCAAAAACGGGGTCCGTCATCCGGAGAAAGTTCCTGAAATCCTCAGGATTATTCTCACGGATCTCACGGAGCAAAGGCATGTGACAGAACTGGTCACGCTGAAGCAACCAATTCTTGGTCCATGAACTCCTCCTCGCCCTGTTCATGGACTGGTCTTGGGCTGAAGAATAAACTACAGCACCAAACACATACAATGCACGAGCTCAACGACGAGTACGTACAGGTAACATGGTTTCAAAACGGTCGGCTGGTCAGAACGCACTTAACAGAATGCACTGAAGAACAGCAAGGCCTGTGAAGAACGACCTGAAAATCAGGAACGAGCGGCCAATAAAACAAAGATTTCTCAATGCCAACTGACCAAACGCACTGAAAAGCAGATACAAACCTCACAAGCACAGACTGAACAACAGTTAAAACGAACTGAAAAATACGAGTCTCACAAGCGCGAATCGTCTCTCACCAAACTTCTACTAACACGAGATAAACACGAGATTAGCAGAAGGAGCCCAAAGGGTGTCGTACGGGCTATTGAACTTCCGTTTTATAGTCTCGTCGGCCTTGGTGTACGTCACCGCGTACTAGGCTGTCGTACTTTTGTGTGGTCGCGTGTAGGCAAGTCCGTTCGTAAGAAAGTCTGCCGCAAGTCCGCCGAAGGTACGCCGGAAGTATGTCGGACAGGCTGTCGGACTTTTGTAGGTGAAAAGTCCGACCGTGTGTACGCGGCATTAGAAGTGTTCTCTCCCACTGTCCTCTCCTTGCTCTCTCATGTACCTCTCTCCCAGGATCTCTTCTCCTCTCATGGATGCACCCGAGCCCAGGCCCAAGGTCACCCCCCGCCCAGACTGGGGAGCTCCCTTTGGGCCCCCACACTCTCTCACTCTAGCTCTTCCATCCGACAATTCCTCCCCCAGCTGGGATGACCCTGGGTATTAAAGAAGGCCTGCCCCCTGCCAATCCAATCCAAGTTGGGGATTGGTCAAGGTTCCTCACAATACCCCAGGCAGCCCCACCTCTCCCCTCCTCCTTCCTTTCTAGCACCTTCTAGAAAGAAGAGGGAGGTGACAGCAATGCTACCTGTGAGTCACCCAGCCCTGCCCTAAGCCACTCTCAGCCCAGAAAAAAAAAAACAAACAGGCCTAGCCAACAGCTAGGCCTGTCTAAATTTTCCTGCTCTATAGAAAAAAAAAAAACCTAACCTCTAGCACCTACCTAACTAGAGAGTGCTACATCTATTTAAGACCCTGGCTCCCCAGTTTGGCGTCCATTTCGCATGTGGACAGAGTAGGGACAGGTCACCCATCTGTCAGTAGCAGTGCTTAGCGTCAGGGAGAGGTTCCAGATGAGTAGGGAAAGTGCAGGGACATGCCACCCTACCTGGTTTTGGACCGGCCAGGCCACATTCTGCCCCTCGCGACAGATGCTGTCAGCACACCTGAGACCTACTGCTGCTACTCATTGCTGTACATCCTGTGAATGCGCCCCCGTTGGGTTGCTGGACTCTGAGTGTTTACTGTCACTGCATCATGTTGTACCTATTCACACTGGTATTTGAATTCTCCTTCCCTAAGCTCTAGAAGATTCTTCTAGGGGGCAGGGGGAAGCAATCAAACTCCCAGTCTGTGAAGCCCCAAAGCAGACCAATCTATACAATCCCTGTTCCTGTGATTACAGCAGAAGCCCCAAATCTAAATTTATCTAACAGCCTAATTGGGCGTTACATATGTATATTTAGCGGTTTGCCTGGAGTTCACCTTTAAGAATGGATACTATATATTCATTATAGGCTGGAGATGATAGCCTATAGTCTTTGTAGGCTCACCTGTGTCTTGTGAATCCTGTCTTTGTTGGATGTTACATAAAAAAGGCAATTATAAATAATCCAAAATAAAGGCACATTGATACATTTTTATGTATCCCAGAAAAGCAATTACACGAGTGTTCAGCACAGCAGATTGAAACAGACACAAGTCGAGCGTTCCCACTTTAATGTGTAATGTATTTTGCTGTGTGGGACATGTGCTTGAAGCAAGGCACCCAGTTCTTCCTGCTTTAATCGTATCCTGCGCACTGATTAATGGATCAGAGACAGCCCGAGATGTGCGCTAATGCAATTACGTCACCTCATCGTTTCAGTTTCCCGTCATGTCCCCCCCTTTGGCGGCACTTGATCCATTTTTTTCAAAGCATATCACAGCTGCTGATTTCCTCGCTGTCATCCCCACTAGAGCCGGTGTCAGCCTTTGTGTTCTATCAAATGCATCGAAATCTTCCTTGTAGCCCTCTTGCTGTGGGGGCCCCCAGGCGCCCTGTAAGTTTCTTAACAAATTGCACGATTTTTTTTTTTTATCCCCCGGCTGCCACGAACCCATGCCAGTTTGTTTAATAAAAAACAGAAATAAACAAGGTAATAAAACTCTTCCATCATCTCGGTGGAATTGGCAGGCTGCTCATCAATGGCGTCAGTTTCCTGGCGTCCTTTAGGAGAGTCTCTGGTGGTTTCTTTTTTTTTTTTTTTTGGCGGCACTGCCCGGTGGTTTTTAATAACGGCGTATTAAAATCAAAGTGATCGAGTATTCTATTTCATTCACGTTGAAAAATTTAAATTTACATTATTTTGTTTAGGCAAAGCTATGAATGTGATTGTTATAAGTATGTCGAAGCGTGGCCTTAGAAGCAAGCAAAGCCTAAAGCCCCAAGCCCCATACACAATATTAGATTTTCTTCAGATTTTTGTCTTCAGATTTACCAAAACCATATAATATGAGGTCAAACCTTAAGAGTTTAAATTTGTATGCAATCAGGCAGACCCTTGCACTACATGGTTTCGGTAAATCTGAAGACAAAAATCTGCAGAAAATCTAATAGTGTGTATGGGGTCTTAGTCTTATTCCATTGTGTGTCTCCTGGTTGGATCAGCTGAAACCCAAGTATGTGGACAACGTGACACAGACCAACTAAAGACCAAATAAACCCCCAAGAGCTCCAGGTCCTGCCTACGCTAGTAGTACTGCACCCAGTTCCCTACTGTGACCAGGCACCAGAAGTAGATAGGGGAGTAGCCATCACACCCACCCCAAAGCACCCCCTGTGTTAAGAACATGTGCCCTGGTATGGTTCAGGAGGGGGGTTTGCTCGTCACCCCTTTCCTGAGCTGCTGGGTTGCATGCTCGGATAAGGGTCTGGTATGGATTTTGGGGCCATTTTTTTTTTTTTTGGCATGGGGTTCCCCTTAAAATCAATACCAGACCCAAAGGGCCTGGTATGGATTGGGGGGCCTCTATGCTGTTTTTTATTTAAGACTAAGAGGACCCCACAGACACTATATTAAAAAAGGAATTTTTTACTTTTATTGTTTCACTTTAAGCATCATTAAAATCACTGCTCCTGTAAAAACTATTTTTTCAAACTTTTTTTTGCATTGATATATGTCCTGGGCCGTACCCGGGTCCCCATATCCTTTTTATAGCCAACAACTTGCATAGAAGCCTAAAGCCTCGTACACACAATCGGATTTTCAGATGGAATTGTGTGTTGACAGACTGTTGGCCTAAAATCTGACCGTTTGTACGCTCCATCGGACAATTGTTGTCGGATTTTCCGCAGACAAATGTTGGATGGCGGGCTTATAAATTTTCCGTGGACAGATGTCTGTTGTCAGATTTTCCTATCGTGCGTACAGAAGTTCGTCAGAAAAAAGAGCAAAGTACAAACACGCATGCTTGGAATCAGTGCTCAAACACAACATTAGCAGAAGGTGCCCAAAGGGTGGCGCTAAAGAGCTGAAAAGCCACATAGTACGTCACTACATTCGTGTTTGTTGGCTGACAATTGTGTGCCGTTAGTATGCAAGACAAGTTCCTGGCCAACGCCCTTCGGACAAAAGTCTGACGTTTTGTCTGCGGAAAATCCGATCGTGTGTACGAGGCTTTAGACCCGTTCAGAACAAAAAAATGTGTTTAGTTAAATTAGTTTAACCTGTGTAATTTATTTTTGTAATTTGTTTCATTTATACGATTAGAATTTTCGTAATTCAAATAGTTTTCGAATTAGTTTAGAAAAGTTTTCAAATTCGAATCGTTTTTCAATTTCCAAAAAGTATAAAATAGAATAGAAAATAAAGGAATGGAATAGAAAAAAAAAATATATATAATAGGATAGAAAATAATATAACAGAAAATAAAAGAATAGAATATAATAGTAAAACAGAGCAACATAGAATAGTAAAAGAACAGAATAAAATAGAATATAACCATCTTCTGAAATTCGAATATAAAAAGAATAGAATAGAAAAGAATAGAAAAGAATATAATAAAAAAAAAAAAACAATAGAATAGAAATTCGAATTTAAATAGAATAGAAAAGAATAGAAAATAACAGAATAGTATAAAAAAAAAAAAAAAACAACAACAGAATAGAATTCTGTCGTTATTGATTTGAAAGAATATAAACATCTTCCTATTCTTTTCTATTCAAAGCGAATTGATTCTATTTGAATTTTGGGAAATGGTTATATTCTTTCTATACTATTATATTGTTTTTAATTCTATTCTTTTTCTATTTGTTTATTCTATTCTATCCTTTTCTATTTAAATTTATTCTATTCGAAATTCAAATTTCCCAAGACGGTTATATTCTATTCTATTTTTTCTATACTATTCTGTTTTCTATTCTAATCCATTCTATTCAGATTTGAATTGATTCTATTTGAATTTTGTGAAATGCTTGTATTCTTTCTATTCTATTGTTTTTCAAATTCTTTTTTAGTCTATTCTATTCTTTTTTCTTGTGTATTCAAATTTATTCTATTTGAAAATTCGAATTTCAGAAGATGGTTATAGTCTTATTTTATTCAATTCTTTTTTTATTCTATTCATTTCTATTCTATTATGTTCTTTTATTTTTTTCTGTTTTACTTTATTATATTGTATTCTTTTATTTTCTGTTATATTCTTTTCTATTCTATTTCATTCTCTTTGGAAATTCGAAAACTATACGAATCAATTTGAAAACTATTCAAATTCTGTTTCAATCCAAGTCCCTTATTTCGGATTCGTTGAAATTCAAAAACATCCGAATTTCTGAAGAACTTAAATTCGTCTGAATGAACTGGACATGTCTAATAAGCCTTCAAAATGGGCACTTTTGATTTTTCAAGCTCAGAACCCATAGACTTTAATAGGGTTTGCGGTTCAGCTCCGAACTTTTGCATTATTCGAGAGTTCTGGCACGAATATATATATATATATATATATATATATATATATATATATATATATATATATATATATATATATATATATATATATATATATATATATATTCCCTTCCCCTATTAAATCAGCTTTAGAAATTTATATAAAAACGATTTTTATTAAAAACATTGGATAAAAAATGGCCAGTAATATTGGCCTTATATTAACCCTTTCGCTGCCAGGGGCGTTTTTGCTTTTTTTTTTTTTTTTTTTTTTATTTTGCACACGTTTAAAAAATCATTTTAGACCTGAAGATTACACAAAACCCACAAATAGTATATATCTTCTGAAAGCAGACACCCTAGAGAATAAAATAGTGGTAGTTGCAAGTTTTTATGTCACAAGATATTACTGCAAAGGTCTAGGAAACGCAACGTTTCAGTAAAAAAATACAATAACGTGAATTTTAGGGCAAACAAAAGCAATTACCCAAATTTTTGGTAAAAGGTTGCACCGAGTAAAAAGATACCCAACATGCCAAACCTTAAATTTATGTACGCCTGTGAAATGGCAACAAACTTCAGTACCCTATATTTTCTACAGGCAACGCTTCAAAAGCCCCCTATAGGTAGCCATTTAGCATTAGAATTATTGCTTGTCTTAGAATTGTTGCTCTTAGTCCGGCGTGCCCAGTGATATGTAATTTTTTACACTTAACTTTTTTCAGTCCCCTATGTGATGATTTTTAGGTGACAGGTTCTCTTTATTGAGATATGCAGGGTCTAAAAGACTCTGCATGTCTCCCCTGAATGTTTTGCAATGCAGATCGCATTGCAACACATCCTTTCCTGGCAAAGTGGGCCGAGGACCCAGAAGTGACGTCAGAGAGGGCGCTTTCCAGGTCACAAGAAGAAGGGGTGGAGAGCAGACATGTGTCCGATCTTCTCCTCCCCCTCTACCCGCCGTGGCGGGGGGGGATGCCAGTACCAGGGGTGTGTGCGAGTGATCAGGGGGTAGCGGAGCCACACCGAATGCTCTCACCCGACAGGCAGGAGTCTGACTGTCAGTTTCACACACACAATCCCAGTGACTACGATGTATGGACCTGGCGGCGAAAGGGTTAAAAGAACAACATTGCATTACAATTTTACAAAGAGGAAAGACCAACAGAGATAAAAAAAATATCAAATTTGTATTGAACAGACAATTGTACAACCAGCTGTAGTTCACAGATTGAGATGACCCCACCACAGCCCGTTTCAACTGGAGAGATCCAACGCGTTTAAAACATACATTATATATCGTTTTTCATCAGGGAGGTATCACACTACAAAATAATGACATTATCAAAAACAAAATGTTCAAATGCTATGATGCAAGTTAAAAATATCATATATATTTAAAAATTCTGTTGAAAACAGCATTTGAACATTTGTTTTTGATAATAATGTCATTATTTTGTAGTGTGGTACTTCCCTGATGAAGAACGATATATAATGTATGTTCGAAATGCATTTGATCTCTTCAGTTGACACGGGCTGTGGTGGGGTCATCTCAGTCTGTGAACTACAACTGGTTGTACCATTGTCTGTTCAATACAAATTTGACTTTTTTTTTTTTTTTTATTCCTGTTGGTCTTTCTTTGTACAATTGTAATGCAAAGTTGTTCTATTAATATAAGGCCAACATTACTGGCCATTTTTTACATTTATACGTTTATATGTTTGGTTGCCGACAAAATCCTATCCCATAAGAATTTTACAACAAATTGTTCAACTGAACTAGAATTTGTTGTAAACTTCTTATGGGATTTTGTCGGCAACCAAACATATAAATGTAAAAAAAAAAAATATATATATATATATATATATATATATATATATATATATATATATATAAATATAGCTGACTATACATCTTTTTACTGCTTTGGTAAATCTAAAGAAAATAGTTCCTTCAGATTATAATTAACTACTACTATTTTAATGTTGTTCTATTAATATAAGGCCAATTTTACTGGCCATTTTTTATCCAATGTTAATAAATATATATATATATATATATATATATATATATATATATATATATATATATATATATATTTATTAACATTGGATAAAAAATGGCCAGTAAAATTGGCCTTATATTAATAGAACAACATTAAAATAGTAGTAGTTAATTATAATCTGAAGGAACTATTTTCTTTAGATTTACCAAAGCAGTAAAAAGATGTATAGTCAGCTCTGGAGGTCAGGGAGATGCTGGACACACTTTAGGTGTAACTTTTCAAAGTCCTCTGCCAAAAACTACCAGGACAGAAAGCAAACGTATTGAACAAAATGGCTGCTCCCTCAACTAGACTGGCCATAGACTAACACAGCACAGTGAAATGGATGTTGTAATGAAAATCTACCGAACATTGACAGGTTATTTCACCCAGTCTATTTATAAATGCAGATCCCCCTTATCAGAAATAAGGCCAATTAAGCTCTGGATAAGTGTGTGATTAACAAAGACTGCGCTTAATAGAAATGAAATCCATTCTCATTTGAAAAGAGCAAATGGAGTCAATTCTGCCATCTCACAAATGTCCAACCAGTCCAATAAAGCATGCACAGATCTCCCCCAATCCATTCCACCTTTTCGGTTCTTTCCAGACTCAACTTTTTCGAGGCTTGGAACAAGAAAAGTTTTGCTCCTTCAAAACTCTGCTGTGATTTTTATCTCTCGGGCCAGATGTGATATGTAGCGCTACCCCCCGCAGGAGCCACTGGTGAATGAAGGTATCTCCCATGCAAAGCCAGGCACACAGAATTTTCCACCACACGCTGGAGTCAAGATATAGTCCTTGCAGCTTTGTTTTTGTATTTTATTTGGGGTATTGAACTTGGATTTGGTTGAGGGCATTATAAGAAGCCCACTTGATCAAAGTAATAGCAAAACTCTTCAGGGACACAAACATATAGTCTGTATATACACTTCTTCTACCTCCAGCACAATCTTTCTTGTAGAACTCCTCCCAGGACCAGCTGGCACCTTTGGTTGATCCAAAAAAAAGCTCAGTTAGATCTGTAGCAAATGCCCTTTACAGGCAGGAACTGTGGGCCCCTTTGGTTGTGTAGCAAAAAGTCCAAGTGCTCAGCTGTCCTACCACTGTGGCTACTGATCCCAGCACCACCTTTTCAGGCACTGCTGGCCCTCCTGGCTGCCCCTTTCATTAGCCAACCTGGCTACTTCTCCACTGTCCTCCCAGACTGCTTGCACCCTGTCCTCTCAGGTATGCCTCTCAGCGTCCTGGTCAGGACAGTTCTGTGTGTCGTGAAGAAGGTCCCTTCCGCACCCGAGCCTAGGCCCGAGGTCACCCCCCCCCCCAGACTAGGGGCACCCTCAAGGGCCACCGACAGCCTAACACTGCATCTCTAGCTTCCAACCGAACTCCACTGCCCCAGCTGAGCTGACTGAGTATATGAGGGGGCCTGTCCCCTGCCAACCCATTTGTTGGGGATTGGTCAGGGCCCTCATGAATACTCCAGGCAGCTCCCCCTCACCTCCACTCCCATTCTTCTAGAATCTTCTTCCAGTTTCTAGCAGTAGGAGGAGGTCTCAGAGATGCTGCCTGTGAGTCATCCAGCCCTTCCTGAATCACTCACCTGACCCAGATTAACAAAACCACACAGGCTTGGCTACTAGCCAAGCTTGACAATTTACCTACACTAACAAGACATGTTCTCCTTCTAGCACACTAGAGGGTGCTACAGATATAAAAGCCAACAACTGATATTTCAGTTATCTGAGACTGTCGGCAAGCTGAACCATGTACTGGTTTCTTAAATGTCTCAGTGATACACGTGAACAGATGGCGGACAACAGAATTCCAACTGGCCTGGTCATTTTGAAGTCCAATAATGGTCTGTGGTACCCAAATAGATACTTCATAATATAGGATAGATAAATCATATGGGATTATGTGTAAGGAGTCATTAAAATTGATTTTGCACTAATATGATCAATTCATGGCTGAGACGACCCCTCATCTTAGATGAGGTTGCCTCTGGCCATGCAGTTCCTCTTCAGAGGATGTATCTTCTGTTCTTCAGAACTTTAGTCATAGCCCAAAATAGGGCTATACCAGTTCCTTAATGACCAATGCTGTAGGTCATTAATGTTATGAAATGGTACTTCTCTATACTGTATTGTACAGTTTTATATCTGTATGGTTTATAGCCTTAATAAAAAACGATTGGAAAACAAAATTTTGCAGAAAACCTTTCCTTGAATACATTCCTGACATGTCACAACAGGCAACAATAGTATCATTAATTTAGAAAATTTCTACCTTTTATCATTAAAAAGCCATCCTCAAATTCCAGTCCAACAACTTTTCCTAGGCTGAGATGATGTCATCAGTCTGCTGCAGGCAGGAGGAAGCATTTGACTGTGAATCCATTCTTGTTTAAAGACAGATGTCAGGGTAAGGCTTGGTGCAAGCAGCCACTTTCCGTGGCTGGCCACACCAATCTCTTAAAAATTATATGTATGCCTTAGTTAATGTCTTACTTACATAACTCGAATTCCGTTTAACTATTTTATATAATTTATTAAGATTAATTGGAACCTCATATGGTGTAATAAGCCTGCCAGAATTAGATATGAATTCCTTCAATATCTAAAGGACCAGGGGATCGGGCTATAGGCACCAAATCCCTGGGCATATTTTCTGGTGACTCAACTTCAGCATCTTGCAGGTTGGGAAGTGGGCAGTTTGCATGTGTCATCTTACAATATACAGTACGTACCGGTACTTATTTCACAACGGCAACCCTTTGCTGGCATTAGATTCCACTAGTCCACCTTTTAATCAGTTTACCTATCCAACAATATAATTGATATACAAGCTTTGGCAGTCCACTAAAACAATACTGGGTATTTCAAGATATACAAGATTTACACCATTAGTGTCAAACAGAGCATTTCCGGAAATTCTACAACTGGAAAGGGTAAAGTTGATCTAGGGAAAATCGGAATGCTACTTTGCCATTCGGGGGGGATCAGGAAGGAATTTTTTCCCCTTGCTGAAGCAAATTGGATCATGCTTTGCTGGGGTTTTTCACCTTCCTCTGGGTCAACTGTGGGTATAGGATTGAGTATATGGGATTGTATGTTATTGATTTTCTATTTATTTATTTTTATGGTTGAACTAGATGGACTTGGGTCTTTTTTTAACCTGACTATGTAACTGATATATAGGGGAGCAGTAGACATGGTGAAGGGACCCCCAGCCAAAGACCGTCCCTGCCCTAGGGGAAATATGGAGGCATTTTCAAATATAGGAAGTGGCATGAAACCAAGCAAGGAAGGGAGAAACCACCCCCAAGGGTCCAAAATGAGTTGCACATAGGCAGGTGGGGGGTAGCCCCCAAACAGGGAAGAACCCATCCCTGTACCCTAATACCCACCCAGCATACTCAGGGATTACCCCAAAAAACATCCAAGAAACTTGGAGTCATAAACATAAAGAACATATAACATGTAATCAAATCCCATAGTAAACGTATTCTCTTCATGGAATGTAAGACATAATGGCATGGGTATACACTCAGTATAAGCATATACAATGAAAAACTTTAAAGGCATGACGTCCTTTTGAAATCAGAAAAAATTTGCAGGTAGCATCTAAGCCTTCTGAAACAACCATATTGCAAAGGATGCATCAAAGGAAAATAATAGGGAACAAAGCCTCTCAGTGTCCAGCCGGATAGACTATGGATTATCCTGTGTTGATTGCAGAGGTTGCTGAGTAATCCAAACAAGGGGATCACTAGGAGACCTCGGCAGAGCTGACACTTCAAAGATCCTTAAAGGAAAAGGGCACATCAAAAAGGCCTCAATTGGCTATATGAGGTAAATATACAGCGGGCTATTCAAGGCACATAATGTGGGGGGAGATTGGGTTAATCCTGTAAGGACCCTCACAGTCATTACTCACGTGACCCTTCAGCAGATGGGGCTCGAGATTTCTTCCTGGTTCTCTGCAGGTGGGCTTGTAGGTTACCCCAGTTTGTGATCATGCCTGTGCGGCCTGCCTGGCGGGGAAGGATCAAGAGCCAGTCGAGAACCTGGATGAGACCTGTTTCCAGGAATTAAAACAGAGAAAGTAGATCTGCCAGTGAGCGCAGGGTAAATGATGCTGCGGCCTTACGAAATGTGACCACTAATGGGTAGCCCCAGCGGTAGGTATATCCCTGTTGGCGTGCAAGATCCAGAACCGGACGCAGCACGTCTCTGCGTTGTAAGGTTGCTCTGGACAGGTCTGGCAGAATCCTGATAGAGGCACCATTAGAGTCCACCTGTCCACGTTCCCATGTTTCCCTTACGGAAAATGGTCTCCTTCTGTGTATATCGAAGTATGGGACATATAACGTTGTGTGGTCTGCTAGGATCAGATGGTCCAGGGCCTAAGGCCCTGTGGACCCTATTCCAGTTCCAGAGAGGACGGAGGGGAGTCCAGAACCTTGTGAGAAATGGCAATGTCTGTCTCTGCCAGATTCTCCGTGCCTGTAGCCTCTGGGAGACCCAGGAGGCGCAAGTTGTTCCGCCGGCTCCAGTCTTCCAGGTTCTCTAGGTGCAGCTGTAAGGCCACGGTTGCAACCATCTGTATCCTCTGGGAGCTTTCAAGGGCTGGATGTTCCAGTTCCGATAGTGATGATTCTCTGGAGTCCACCCTGTTGGAAAGTGACTGCACGTCCGTCCTAACCTCCTGTATGTCTTGGTGGTGTGAATCCTCCAGACGGAGAATGAGGACCTCAATCTCTGTTTTGTTAGGGAGGGCCTGTAGGAGTGCTCAGATGTCTGTGTCCATTCGGTTCACCCCCCAGTACTATGGAGAGTTGGATACTTTAGAGAGAAAGGCCACCGACGTCTCTGCCAGGCTATCGGAGGCTGTAGAGGTGGTAGGAAAAGCAGGCCTTGACTGGGAGCCCTGGGCCTTCTGATATGCGCCATGTGGTTCTGCCATCTTGTTGCCTGAGGATGTTTTCTGCGAAGTCGGGAAAAAAACTTTGAATTTCCCCTGTAGGTTTAGTTGTACGAGTCACCCGGGTTGTCGAATGTGTCTTGTGTCTTTTTCCTGAGAGCATGCCAGTGTAAAGAGCTATACAAGCCGGGCTAGGCAGGGGGAAGCCAGGAGCTCATCCAGCACACGTCTTTAACCGGCTATGTCCAGACCACGCCCCGTACACATCACTTTTAGTTTACTGGGGACCGGACTGATTTTATGTCTTGATGCCTACATTTGCTCACGTGTTACTTGTGAGTATATTAGTTGTTTTAATAAATGGCTTTATAAGAATTTATTATACTATGTGAAAGTTTTCTCTGTGGGCAAAGAGTCTGGAACAGCCATTCACATAGGCAGAGGATTCCTAAAGAGATGTCTTGAGCCTGCTTTTACTCTATTGAGGAGGGGAGACACTGCAGTCATAGAATGCATGAAGGTAAAAAAACCTTGAGCCTTTAGAACCACTTTGAGCTTGGTGGGTTAAAAGCCATTAGAGTGGGCAGTCTCTAGGTGGCGGTTATCCTTGTAGTTAACTGTGGAATAAAATTTTGATATGGCAATGTCATAGTTAGGCTTCATTTCAATTGTGCATTTGGTGCACGGATAGCTCCCATTCGGTCCAGCACCCGACTTTTAGGAAAAGGTGGGGAGATTCATGCATAGAAGCAGTGGATGGTTCTTAGCTATTTCCGAATTAGAAATGGTGCCCAGATTTCTCTAGTCCTTTCTATTGGCGTCTTCAGCTAGGCCCACCAAATTGGGTTTTAATGGCTTGCGTGCCTCGCATTCTTTTTTAGTTTTTAAACTGAATAAAGCTGTGTTCTCTTTTATAGATCATAAAAGGTGTATGTTAGAAAAGATTTGATGGAAAAATGTTTTTAGAGTAGGTAATCTGTTGAATCTCCGAAGTGCTGTGTTACATTTTCCAATTTAGTAAATGCAGCCCCCTGCTGGATTATGGTACCCCGTTTGGCATTTGGAATTGTTTGAGTTTGATGTATCTTCTTTAGAGTATGTCAGTCTGTGTGCTTATTACAGAACGCAACTACAAATAACTATTCTAAGAACACAAGCAACAGAGATAAGAGTGTTCATAAATGCATTTACTGCAGGATTATGAACATTTACTGCAGGATTATGTTTTTACAAACATAGAGAAAACAGGCAATGTACATTGAGGAGTGGAGCTGGAGAGCATTACTGTTTTTTTTCCAAACACTGGCTGTTTTAAAACTCCATGTTAATGTAAAAAAAAAAAAAAAAAAAACACAAAATAATGCAGCTCTGTAATCTTCAATATGTTCAAATTTGACCTAGAATCAGTTTTCTTGCATTCTCCATTAGGTAAAGCTCACATTGAGAGAGGGAGAAGCACAAGGAGCCATTCAAATGTGCTGCAGTGCTCATATGCAAACAAGGAACATGCTGATAGGAGGAGAGATCAGACTGACAAAGACGAGCTCATTCTGCTGCTGTATTTAGTTGTTTGTCTGGAGTTCAGCTTTACGTAATAAATGAGACATGTTTGTGATTTGGTAAATTTAGAACAGAATTCTACAAGTTTTTTCCAAACATAATTTAGGCAAGTGCATATTTTATTTTCCCCAGCTTTAAAGAAATGCGGTGAGCTTACAGATAGCCATGCACATAACGATGGTACAGAACACAGGATCTCTCTCTTGTTCCCCATCCTTGTTGCATCAGTCTTTTCTAAATGTGCAGATCCATGCTTTTGTTGGTCCTCAGTCTATGACCAATGAGGTGACGTTCCTATTTTTTTTTTTTTTAGGGAATAGGCTACTATTGTAAGCAACCGGATTGCTAAAGCTGGCCATACACCAATAG
Organism: Aquarana catesbeiana; assembly: GCF_042186555.1. Classification (NCBI taxonomy): domain Eukaryota; kingdom Metazoa; phylum Chordata; class Amphibia; order Anura; family Ranidae; genus Aquarana; species Aquarana catesbeiana. The sequence continues at coordinate 57,454,794 of NC_133331.1, read as the reverse complement.
ATTTTTGAAGAAACAGCCCTATGACAATTCTTAGTAGATTTGATGACTTGAATGTCGTTCAAAAGTAGTTAAAAATTTTGCTCACTTTTAACATTTGATTTTGGAATGAATGGCCCTCCCTGAACAAAAAGCACATATATTGGTAGAAAAAAATTTCCATCCTCCTTTTGAATTTTTTAATCGCTGTGGTTGAAAACGATCATCTTAACCCCCACTAACCATTAGAAAATCAAACTTTTTAAGAACATTTTTGAATAAAGTACTACTAGTGTATGACTATATGCATTTAAGACTCAAACCATTTTCTCCTATGATGTTGCTCCCTCACTGCTCAAACCACTAATGTTGCTCTGCTTTTTCGATTAGGCAAAGTGTAAGTTGCATTTCTGTAAGTCTGGTAATGATAATAATATTACATGGGCCTAAGGTGAAAAATTACCCTCATTTTTAAAGTCAATGTCCAGACTTTTTTTTTTTTAATGATCTGGGTGGAGTGGAGACCGGATAGACTCTCATACAAGTTTTCATTGCATTTGGAGTTGTATTAGAGATTTACCCTCACTCTCTGTTATGGTGGCTACCAGAGTACTGCTGTCAACTTAATTTTCTCTCTCCCTTTCTAGGGGTTGGTTAAAATGTCAATGGTTTCCTTCCATCCTAAACAATTCTCCAAAGTGGTAACAGGAAGTTCCACCCAAAACGGGTATCAGCTGGTGCTCTGACTTCAATATGATGAAAATAGAAGATTACGGAAAGAGAGGAAAATTCAATAGCACCACATCCCAAATAATCACTTTAAATGTAAGAGAGGGGCATTGAGGCCATGATATGGTCCTCAGGGACTTTTTACGGTGCTTAAGTCAAATGATATATCCAACATATCATAAAATCATATTTTATTAAACAATCTTATAAAAGGAAACAGACATAATGAAGGACAATATACAAAACAGGAAAAAAGAAAAAAAGGGGGAAGATACCCCTTTAATACACAAGTTAATACCACTTTCTCGATACACAAGTTAATACCACTTTCTCAACATGTTTCGCTTGCATAAGCTTCTTCAGGAGATATGTTTGTGATATTAAAGTCAACTATAAAAAATAGAAAATATCTGTAAATAATACATATACATGTCTGCTAATACCTCATACAGTCATGATATTAGAGTATAAACAATATACAAAATAAATCTGAAAAATGAATCTGCATATGTGTAAACATTAAATATTTAAACATGAAAAAAAAAAAAAAAAAAAAAAAAAAAAAAAAAAAAAAAAAAGGGGGGAAAAAAAGGGGGAGGGGTTTTTTTTATGCATTATCATCATTCAGCTCAAAAAGAGCTTACCTGTAGAGAAAAATCTACAATTCACATGGAAATTTGGGTAATGGCGGAAAGCTTCCTCCCCGATTCTCACCTCACTTGGGAGGCATGCAGAGAGAGATAAAAATCTTTAAGCCTAAGCTCTTTGTAGAAAAGAAGAAAATAGAAAGAAGTAAGTCTAGGTAATTAAAGTAATTTTCAATGATATTATGTATAAATATAAAATAATTTCAATCTAGAAATACCTCAATAGAATCAATTCAAGATAAAAAGAAGGCTACATCCAAGAGATGGTAGATTGCAAAATTGCTGACAGATGTAAATGATGGTTCTAATATTGCAGTGGAGTAGCAAACGCAGAGGGGGGCAGTATACGTCCATACACAGCTGATGGATAAGCTGGACCTGGAGGTATTGCTGCAAACTAACCACAGAGAACCTAAAAAATATATGTAAAGACATATTGAGGAAATGTCTCTGAGTATCATCTATATTAGAGATGCATAATTAATATAGAAAGCAAATAAGCATAGACTTACTGTGATGATAAAAGTTCTTGTTAAATTAGAATGGCCCGTCCGGGAGATCTCTCTGCCCCGTATGTCAAACAGGAACTGACAGAAATTTGGCAGGGGAATGAAGCCCCGCTTTTAAAACCCTCCAGCGTGACGACGTCTGACTCATCGTCACGCTGCGGACACAAGGAAGACGCCCGCGCATGCGCATACCTCCGACTTCCGTACATCGGACAGGGTGAGTGACGTAAAGTAATGGCAAATGGGCTCGCGGCCATCTTTAAAAATCCTGCGTCATGAGTATGATAGTAAGAAGGCTCGTAAGGCTCAAAAAAGAAGAGCAGCAATAAAGTTGAATTGTACTCGGTGAATGTGGTGGAGTTGAATTAGAGTCAAGGATCACTAAAATAACATGGCTAAAACACAGCCATGATTGGGGATTATTCATTAATGGTCCGGAATTGAAAAAGCCCAAAGATAAAACTATCATTGATTAAATAAAAATAATGAATACCGTGTTGCACGAATACTTCGGAGAAAGAAGAGGGCCGCAGCGCAAGGAGTCTAGAAAACGGGCAACCGAGCAACCAAAACATTGATTAAGAAATGATTGACCAGGTGCCCGGGGTGTCCGTACATGCCAAATAGTATAGAGGGAGAAAATCGAGGAAGAAGCATGAGCTCATACCACATTTTAAATCAATAAAAATCGGATAATAAAACCGTCAATTGATTTAATAATATATAATGCATAATACCAGGGGAAAAAAAAAAAAAAAAAAAAAAAAAAAAAAAAATTATTTTTTACATTATTAAAAGAAATAAATTATAAAAAAGGTTTGTAACTCAAAGTATCATTTAGGCCTGGATGTTTTAGAGCATTGAGGGTGACAATCCATTTGGTTTCACGTTGTAGCAGGATTTTATCATAATTGCCCCCTCTTTCATTTGGGGGGACGTGTTCCAAAGCGTAAAAGTGCATCAACTGATCATTAAATTGATGATGGAGGCCCATATGTCGACTTATAGGGGTCTCCATCCTCTTTTTACACACTAAGGATACATGGTCTCTAATCCTATGAAAAAAGGGGCGTTTGGTTTTGCCCACATAGTATGCGTTACATTCGCATATCATTATATAGACAATGCCTATGGACTGACATGTAGCTAAGAACTTAGGATTATATAACTGACCATTGGGAAGAGTAATATTGCTGGATGAATAGATGTATCTGCAAAAATCACATTTATGGCAAGGTCTGGTGCCTTTGTTTTTAATCTGCGTTATAGATGGTGGGACATAATGACTGTGAACTAGATGGTCTTTAATTGACCGGGATCTGCGAAAAGTGATCTCAGGGTACTCTTTGAGGTGTTTAGACACCTTAGGGTCCCCCATCAACAAATACCAGTGTTTTTGCAGCAACTCCCGCATTTGTCGATGCTGACCAGAGAAAGTAGTAATCATTCTAAGGCCTGAGGTCGGTTTTGATTTTGTGGGCCCATAGATTAGTTGATTACGTGGGTTTCTTTTCGCTCTAAGATAGGCTCTTTTTAAACATTTGTTGCTATAGCCCCTTGCTCTAAGACGTTCCCTCAATGCCCTGGCCTCGGACTCAAAATGACTGTTCTCGCTGCAATTTCTCCTCAGTCTTAAATACTGTCCGTAAGGGACATTATCTATAAGTGGTTGGGGATGGGAGCTGGCAGCATGCAGGAGTGAATTTCCTGCTGATGCCTTACGGAAAAGGGTGGTTCCAATCGATCTGTCTGGATTAATGAAGAGAGTAACATCCAAGAATGTTAAGGTCGTTTGACTTGCTTCCATAGTAAAAGTTAAATTATAGGAATTGGTCTTTAAGCTCTCAATAAGATGAAAGCTCCTCTCTACTTCCTGTCCAGATTAGGAAAACATCATCAATATATCGTTTCCATATTGATATGTTTTTCGTCAAATTCTCCAAATCTTCCCGAAAGAGAAGGTTCTGCTCCCACTCCCCCAGGTACAAGTTCGCATAGGTGGGGGCACATCTGGTCCCCATAGCGACTCCCTGTACCTGAAGGTAGTGGGAGCGAGCAAACAAGAAAATGTTATTCATAAGAATAAACTTCAGAAGATCCAAAATAAAACAACTGTATGCCTTAGGTACATCTCCATCACGAGAAATGAAGCCCTCTACAACTGCCACCCCCAAATCATGGGGGATGGAGTTGTAGAGGGCCTCCACGTCCAAGGCCACGAGCCAAGCTCCCTCCGGGATGGTCAGCCCATCCAAGACCCTCAATAATTCACTGGTATCTTGTAAATAGGATGTCAATCCCTCCACATGTGGTCTGAGAAATTCATCTATTAGTTGACTGGCATTTTCCGTAAGGGATCCGTTTCCGGACACAATCGGTCTGCCGGGGGGGTTGTTTAAATCCTTGTGAACTTTGGGGAGGGCATACAGTGTGGGAATCCGAGGGCAAGGCACATTGAGGAACTCCCATGTAGATTTGGTAATTAGGGCCTTATTGTATGCAGTGCCAATCAACTTTTTATAACAGAGAATCATGTTGGTGACATGCGTCTCTGAGACTTTCCTATACCAGTCTCGATTTTGTAAGAGACGCAAAATCATTGATTCATATTGTTCGGTTGTCATTACTACTAAATTGCCTCCTTTATCTGATGGTTTAACCACCAGACGGGAGTCCAACTGCAGTGACTTTAAAGCCTGTTTTTGTTTGCTAGTAAGATTTGATCGTTTTGTGCCCTTCCATTTGGTCCTACCGATATCCTCGGTGACTTGATGGACAAAAGCCCACACATTGGGATTACCTTGTGGTGTGGGAAAAGTTCTAGATTTGGGTTTATATTCCTTGGGGATATAAGGGACAACCGGATAGGAAATACTAGGCCCATAATCAAGAGACCCATCCTGTTCAAGAGTCTGGGCCTCCATGAGATCAGTTTCGTCTATATGACCCTCATTCCAAAGCTCCATGAGCTCTTCCATTGCTCTAATTTCATTCAGTGTGATATTTTCCACTGTGGATTGAGGAGGTGTTATGTTGGATTGTACGGATTTGTCAAAAATAATGCGAAGCATAAGCTTGAGGTGAGAATCGGGGAGGAAGCTTTCCGCCATTACCCAAATTTCCATGTGAATTGTAGATTTTTCTCTACAGGTAAGCTCTTTTTGAGCTGAATGATGATAATGCATAAAAAAACCCCCTCCCCCTTTTTTTCCCCCCTTTTTTTTTTTTTTTTTTTTTTTTATGTTTAAATATTTAATGTTTACACATATGCAGATTCATTTTTCAGATTTATTTTGTATATTGTTTATACTCTAATATCATGACTGTATGAGGTATTAGCAGACATGTATATGTATTATTTACAGATATTTTCTATTTTTTATAGTTGACTTTAATATCACAAACATATCTCCTGAAGAAGCTTATGCAAGCGAAACATGTTGAGAAAGTGGTATTAACTTGTGTATCGAGAAAGTGGTATTAACTTGTGTATTAAAGGGGTATCTTCCCCCTTTTTTTCTTTTTTCCTGTTTTGTATATTGTCCTTCATTATGTCTGTTTCCTTTTATAAGATTGTTTAATAAAATATGATTTTATGATATGTTGGATATATCATTTGACTTAAGCACCGTAAAAAGTCCCTGAGGACCATATCATGGCCTCAATGCCCCTCTCTTACATTTCAATATGATGAACTTTGTAGACATGTGAATGGAGAACAAGATGGTGGCCTTCAGGACCTAAAACAAAAATGTATTTTGCCATGTATTTTGGTGCTAAAGGAAGCAAGCGGCTGCAGAGCAGAGCCACATAAGCCGATGCTTACTGTATAACGCCAACTCCCATACCAAATGCACTCCTTCTGGGACAGCAACAGCTGGCGATACCTGAATGGAAGACTGTTATTCAAGGTAAGTTTATTAATAAAATCACTGTGTGTATGTGGGCATATCTGTTCTGAAGTGGTTACTGGGCTGCTTTCAAACTGATCTGCAGCACAGTGCACCTGCGGGTTACCTGCACTGAGCCATAGACTTCTATTACTACCTGCGGGTTTGGTGCGCTTTTTGAAAGCAAACCAAAACTCCTGAATGCACCACACCTGCAGGATATAATAAAAGTCTATGGCAAAGTACAGCTAACCTGCAGGAAAGCCACAGGTGAACTGCGGGTAAAACGCAGCGCATCAGTGTGAAAGCCCCTTTCGTCCAATAGGGTTTGTCTGTCCGTTTTTCAGACGGGCCCTCCCTTCACCCCTATGGAGCAGCAGATGTAAACTGACTTTTGTCCTTTTACACACGCCTACCTCCAATCTGATTCACTGAAAATAAAGAAAAGGTGATCCTCCGATCCAATCCGTCTGGGCGGATTGTATTGGAGAGCCCATAAAGTAGAGTGGGCTGTGTCCGTTTTGCATATGCAGAGTGGTCACGGACCTGTCATCTGCCCTCTCCGCTCATTGTGGCCCACAACCGGTTACCAAGTTGCTTAAGTGGCCCTTGTTCTTCAAAAGGTTTACCACTCCTGCTGTAAAGCCACTAGAAGGAACTGTACCTTTGGATCTGCTGTGTCCTCCAGTGGTCACTGGGAGAAACTACTTTATACAGCGTGCTTATAATTAAGAAGATTTCTTAGGGTAAATCAGTTATATTTATTGCTGGCAATGCCATCATTAACAGTCTTTCAATTTGCTGGGCACAATGTAGGCTATAGACCAGCCTTTTTCAACCTTTTTAATGCGGAAGAACCCTTGAAATAATGTTCTGGTATCAGGGAACCTCTACTAAAAATTATTTCATGTACAGCTCACTGTCCACTAGTGTGATGGCCAAGAAGAACAACGCTCCTTGCATGTGTGGTCAGAGAGAATAACCTCCCTCTTACAGATAGAGAAAAAGAAAAGTGGTTTCAGAGGCAACTTATCTGGATGGCAGAAATTTCTCCTTACTCAATGAAACCCTAACAACCTCTGGAGGAACTCTAGTTGAGAAAGGTTGCTATAGGCAACACACGAAGCAACCATTTGGTAATGTGGATGATGAGTGGTCCGTTCACCTACCAAAGCTGTCAGAAAGGGCCAGCCCAGACTATAATAGGAAGGATACTGCAAACCTTATTTCATATCCTTCAATAATTCTGATGCTTTCCAACTGAAATAAAGCACATTAGAAGGTGTTTTTATTGCATTAACATTTCCACATGGAAATCAAGTTATTTTTTACTCATTATGTACAGAGGCCCACCGGTCATTCTTTAGTGGTTTTATGGTTACAGTACATAGTTCATTCTTACCGTCAAAGCCAATAAACACTACGTTTAATCCGCAAGGGAGCATTTAACACTGCAGTGCTGTTAGATTATTGACAGTGAAGTATTAAAGAGTAGTAAAAGCGTTTAAAGAATCACATTCATTTCTATCATAACTACATTTTGTAGCCCTTTGACTCCTAATTCAGTCCAACAGAGAATAAAATGCAAGAAAACTTTTTGTTTTATTTTTTATAATAAAAAGAAAAACTCTAGCTTCTGTTAAATTACAAATTAAATTACAAATGCGTCTATTTGAAAAATACTCACCGTACATTCCTGTTCTTGACGTTCATTGAGTGACATATGAAGTCTAAAACCTTTGGGCTATACTGCCACCTGCAGGGGTCTTGGACAAACAGAAAAATAAAAAACAAAACTAGGCCAGCTCAGGATAACCCCCCACTACCAGCAATCCTCAGTTTTGTAGCAAAGCAGTACAGAGAGCATGATCATAAAACACAGACAGGTGGGACATGTGTCCCTCAATGTACTCCACGATAAAGATTTTACGGTCGGTACAAAAAAAGCAGTTTGTTTCATATCAATTGAGGGACAGAAGAAGACAACATTAACCTTTAGGAGATCCAAATTCAGACTAATTGAGGAGTGGGCAACAGAGAAAACAAATGATACCAGGCCCAAGAAAAGAAAACAGAACAGGGAGACTGCCTTCAGGTGCCCAAAGGACCTTACACCCACACTGGCATCAGATGAGGCCAAAATGTCCACCTTGTAGAACTTAGAACAGAAGGCCAGATTGAACATCTAAAAAACTGTTGCCTGATGCCAAAAAGCCCAATAAGCACTCACAGATATAATAGAGTGTGTCTTGACAGGAAAAAAGTTGGAACCTGATTCTTGAGACCAAGTCTTGGATGGTCTGCTGAGCCACCCAAAGATAGTCAAACGAGAAGCCGATGCTCCTTTTTGGGGTTCCGTTGGGATGGTAAAAAGGGAATGGTCAATGGTCTCTGAAACAGAATACAAGAGCAGAAATCTGAGCCTTAAATTGTGCCGAGAACCAAACTCTGGTCCAAACCCAGCTGCAGGAAGGAAAGGATACACAGAGAAACTCCTGGGGTGGAAGCTTTGACATTCATACCAGGTGAAGTCCATCTTTCATGTCTAATGAGAAACCTTATGGGAAGTTTACTTCACAGTCTATAGCATTGTAGGAATCACAGACTCAGATATGCCCCTATCCCTCCAAACCTGCCTGGGCTGCCATTAAAGCCAGTGACTGTGAACCAGAATGGCAAATCAGTCTTTGGGACAGAACATCCTAAGGATCTGGCAGTGCCTTTAAAGTGTCTGTCAGGAGTCCATCCAGGTTTGCATACCACATTTACGTGGGCCAGTCCAAAGCAATTATGATCATCAGAATGCCCTCCATCTTGATCTTGCGAAACAGATGAGCTTCAGGAGAGGCAGAAATAGATCAGGTGTACTGATCCAACAAAGCATCTACTGCTTCCAAAGGATCCATGTATCTGGAGGCAAACATTTCCAGTTTGTTGTTGAACCTGGAAACCCGCCACCTGATGTCCCCCACCAGTGACAAGGGTCATACAACAACTCTAGGTGTAGGGACCACGCTCCTGGATCCAGGTATTTCCAGATGAGGAAATCTGCTTTTGTATACATAGGAGGAGTTATATTCTGGGCTGTCCTACAGATTTTTTTTTTTGCCAGGGTCCACGACTTATGACCCAAATGGTTACAGATATCCTGTGTCCCTCAATGGATGGGAAAGAAATGATTTTTTCTAAAACCTCAAATTCTAGTCTTCAGTAGTCACTCTGAGAACATTCTACTGTGCCCAGTCTAGGCACCCCATAAAATTACTATGTAGAAGATCGGCTGGACACTTATAGATGAAAATCTGTAACATACCAAATAACAGTTTTAAAAGATACTCAAAAGGAGATACATATAATCTGAAAGGTAACATGGCATCTCAGACCAATGACCAAGCCTAGGTACAACGTTTCAATGTCTTTTATGACATTCAATACTGGAGGTCCCCACTGGTCAACAATCACATATTTATGATAATTACATTGTGGGTCCAACCAGACTATAAATTACATACATTAGACTGAAATAATTGGCTTCCATAAAAGACCAATGAATACATTCTAGAGCAAAGCTGCTGGTACTAACCAACTGCCATCACACAGCATCAAAGCTTAAAGTAGATCTGAACCCAATTACTTAGATCTCACATCAGATGTATAATTTTAATACCATTTCATAAGGTGTTGATTATATTCTTTATAAATCTACAGCTTTTATTATGATAATGCCTGGTGATCCTGCCATAAAAGGTTCATGTTGAGGCACTTTCTGTTATAGGGTGACAACCGTCTCCCAGTTGTGCTCCTGTACAGGCAGTCCCTGAGTTACGAATGACTCCTACTTACGAATGGCCTCAAATGCCGGCCACTTGTGCTCCACGCTGGTCCTGGATACCTCCGGACACATCCCATACTGCAGTACTACATGTACTGCATGGCCAGAAGAGCCCCAGATAACATAACAAGCGCCCGGAACATCCCACATCCATGCACAGGCGGACGTTACACTTACAAATGCAGTGTTGCAACTTACGAACTTCGACTTACGAACAAACCTACAGTCCCTATTGTGTTCGTAACTCGGGACTTCCTATATTGTCTAAATGAATGACATGCAGTGAACACTGAGGCAAGTGCATGTAGACAGAAAGTGGCTGACAGAGGCTGGAGGTGATATGAAGCAAGAAGAGGAAAAAAAAAAATTAAAAAAAAAAAAAAAAAAAAAGGGAGGAGGTGAAAACCGTATTTTATGGAAAAAAAAAAAAAAAAAAAAGGCAATTGTTTATGATTCACAATTCACAGAGCAAATGCCACCTACTTCAGGTTTAGATCTACTTTAAATCTCATTGGCTGTTAGAGACATGACTGTACTTTCTTACTCCCAGGATGTATGTGTGTGTGTATATATATATATATATATATATATATATATATGGTGGCATCCAACCCCCAGGATGTATATATGAAGGGTTTGCATCCAACCCCCAGGATGTATATATGAAGGGTTTGCATCCAACCCCCAGGATGTATATATGAAGGATTTGCATCCAACCCCCAGGATGTATATATGAAGGGTTTACATCCAACCCCCAGGATGTATATATGAAGGGTGGCATCCAACCCCCAGGATGTATATATGAAGGGTTTGCATCCAACCCCCAGGATGTATATATGAAGGATTTGCATCCAACCCCCAGGATGTATATATGAAGGGTTTACATCCAACCCCCAGGATGTATATATGAAGGGTGGCATCCAACCCCCAGGATGTATATATGAAGGGTTTACATCCAACCCCCAGGATGTATATATGAAGGGTTTACATCTAACCCCCAGGATGTATATATGAAGGGTGGCATCCAACCCCCAGGATGTATATATGAAGGGTGGCATCCAACCCCCAGGATGTATATATGAAGGGTGGCATCCAACCCCCAGGATGTATATATGAAGGGTGGCATCCTACCCCCAGGATGTATATATGAAGGGTGGCATCTTACCCCCAGGATGTATATATGAAGGGTGGCATCCTACCCCCAGGATGTATATATGAAGCGTGGCATCTTTCCCCACAGGATGTATATATGAAGGGTGGAATCCTACCCCCCCAGAATGTATATATGAAGCGTGGCATCTTTCCCCACAGGATGTATATATGAAGGGTGGAATCCTACCCCCCAGAATGTATATATGAAGGGTGGCAATAAGAATAACAGGAAAAAAGACAAAACAAAAATAGACCACAATATGCAACACAAGACTAATGCTGACTTCTCCTGGGTCGCAGCCAAATGACATTACATGAAAAAAGGGTTTTTTTTCAGAGGGCGAAAAAAAACAAAAACTGCAAGCCAAGGAAATAACATACTGAGAAAGTGACATTAAGGGGGGGGGGGGGGGGAGTGAAGTACCAGAGACGCAAAAACCACAATAACATATGGCAAGAAAATTCTCAGATTTTGCCATTTTATGTGCGACTGGCAGCAATGTCTATAAATAATCTTTTTCAAAAAAAGGGGAAAAAAAAAAAATAAAAAAATAGTCTTTGACGGAGTCCACAGGTTGTGACATTGTTATATAAAAAACGTCTCATGCGTTGGATTGTCACAGTAGAGTTGCTGGAAGTTGGTTTTCATGTGTAGTAGGCACTTTTCTTTTGTCAGTGCATAAAATGCAGCGATGGTGCCGGGTTGGAGGGTAGCACAGCCAAGGCGTGGGTGAGCGATGATGGCCAATCTCCGAGCATCTACAGAGCCATAAAGCTTACAATGTATTCCAGAAGCTTTTGGCGGTTACACTGAGGTAGGAACGTGCTGCTTAGTTCTAGAATGTTGTCACGGTTTTGCTTGCAGGCCTGAAACACCTGCGAAGAAGGGGAGAGGCAGAGAGCCTATGAGTTACAAAAATACTTACATTTTTATTATAGCCGTTCTATGACAATAATAGGTCCCCCCGACAAAGTCTTTATCTTCCTTCCTTTACAAAAAGACAGTGCCATCTTTGTTCAGGCATCATCCTTGGTAGCCAAATACAATGCATCCGCAAAGTATTCACAGCGTTTCACTTATTCCACATTTTGTTATGTTACAGTCTTAATCCAAAATGGATTAAATGTATTATTTTCTTCAAAATGCTACAAACAATACCACATAATGACAACGTGAAAGAAGTTTGAAATTTTTGCAAATATGTTAAAAATAAAAAATAAATCCCATGTACATAAGTATTCACAGCCTTTGCTCAATACTTTGTTGAAGCACCTTTGTCACCAATTACAGCCTCAAGTCTTTTTGAGTATGATGCTATAAAGCTTGGCACACCTATTTTATGGGCAATTTCTACCATTCTTCTTTTCAGGACCTCTCAAGATCCATCAGGTTGGAAGCATCAGTGCACAGCCATTTTTAGATCTCTCTAGAGATGTTCAATCAGGTTCAAGTCTGGGCCACTCAAGGACATTCACAGAGTTGGACTGTAGCCACTTCTTTGTTATCTTGGCTGTGTGCTTAGGGTCGTTGTCCTGTTTGAAGATGAATCTTCATTCCAGTCTGAGGTCCAGAGCGCTCTGGAGCAGGTTTTCATCAAGCATGTTTATGTACATTGCTGCATTCATCTTTCCCTTGATCCTGATTAGTCTCACAGTTCCTGCTGCTGAAAAACTTCCACACAGCATGATGCTGCCACCACCATGCTTCACTGTAGGGATGGTGTTGAGCAGGTGATCAGCGGTGCCTAGTTTCCTCCAGACATGACACTTGCCATTCAGGCCAAAGGAGTTCAATCTTTGTTTCATCAGACCAGAGAATTTTGTTTCTCATGGTCTGAGATTCAGGTGCCGTTTGGCAAACTCCAGGCGGGCTGTCATGTGCCTTTTACGGAGCAGTGGCTTCCGTCTGGCCACTCTACCATACAGGCCTGATTAGTGGAGTGCTGCAGAGATGGTTGTTCTTCTGGAAGGTTCTCCTCTCTCCAAAGAGAAATGCTGGAGCTCTGTCAGAGTGACCATCGGCTCTTGGTCACCTCCCTAAGGCCCCATTCACACCTGAGCAATTTGTAGCTTGAAGCCTGAAGCTACAAAACACTGGGAAAAAATAAATTATGGAGATGGTTCACATCTCCACTCCAAAACGCCTGAAGCCAGAAGCTCCAAAATGCCTGAAGCGCAAACAAGTTCTGGAACTTTTTTTAGGCAGATTTGGGCGTTTTTCTGCTTTTTACATTGGTGACCTTTTGACCTGTACAAAATCGCGGCAAAAACACAACAAAATAGCGGTAAAACCGCAGCAAAATCGTGCGACTTTCTGCCTGAAAATGGTATGCTCAAGTGCGAATGGCGCCTAAGGCCCTTCTCCCCCGATCGCTCAGTTTGGTTGGGCGGCCGGCTCTAGGAAGAATCCTGGTGGTTCCAAACTTCTTCCATTTATGGATGATGGAGGCCACTGTGCTCATTGGGACCTTCAATGCTGTAGAAATTTTTCTGTACCCTTCCCCAGATCTGTGCACCGATACAATCCTGTCTCGGAGGTCTACAGACAATTCCTTGGACTTCATGGCTTGGTTTGTGCTCTGGCATATACTGATAACTGTGGAACCTTATATAGATAGATGTGTGCCTTTCCAAATCACGTCCAATCAAATGAATTTATCACAGGTGGACTCCAATCAGGTTGTAGAAACATCTCAAGGATGATCAGTAGAAATAGGATGCACCTGAGCTTAAATTTGAGTGTCATGGCACAGGCTGTGAATACTTATGTACATGCAATTTTTTTTGTTTTTTATTTTTAACAAATTTGCAAAGATTTCCTGTGGCAATCACATCCAGCCAGATTAAGTAGAATTGTTTTACGCAAACCTTGGACACACGGGGGACTTGCCTGCCCAGACTTTTATACATACTATCTGGCGCCTATGCTTGTTCATACCCACAATTGTCTAATGTCTCAATAGTTCTAGACGCAGCTCACTTGGGTTCTTTTGAGACTCTTCGTAATGCCCTTTATAGAGGATGGAGAGCCTTCATACCCATCTTTAAAACGCCAGCTCTGAAAGTGGTTATCAAAGCCTGTTATATTACCGTAATTAAACCCAATCTCAAGCCTGTTGGTCCCCAGATACTCCACTATGGTTTAATCCAAATCTGCCACCATTTCAATCCCTACTGGATCCCAGTCTACGGGCTGATAAAGGAATCAAACTTTTAGCGGATATTTGTGATGGAAGTGCAATGATCACATTTGACAGGCTAAAAAACAAATTTAAACTCCCCAACTCTTTCCTCTTCAGGTTCCTGCAACTATGGCATGCCTATGAATTGCAGTTCAAGTCTCTTATGACTAGTTTAGAGCAGGATGATTTAAAGGCTCTCCTGCAGAATGCAGATCTTACTAAACCATTATCCATGATATACAAGACATTATTGCCTTCTATTCAGGTGGTGGTCCTAATTGGACAGTGGCAGCGAACTGGTGTCCCTATGATGACAAGTCCTGGTGTATAGGAGGGAGAGAGTTTTTCCTTAGACATATTACTACTTCTGATGGATGTTGAATTTAAATGCATATTTAAATGTTAGATGTTATGTATGTAAGTCATGTTTACTTTTATTTTAGGTACATGGTTATGTACGCTTTCTAGCCGGGGTATGCCCCAAGGCTATGTTTTGTACTAAATACATAATTTTCCAATAAAGAGAATTAAAAAAACAAAAAAAAAAATTAGCAAAAATTTTAAACAAAATTTCTTTCACATTGTCATTATGGGTTATTGTTTGTAGAATTTTGAGAAAAGTAATGAATTCAATCCATTTTGGTATAAGGCTGTAACATAACAAAATGTGGAAGAGAAGCACTGTGAATATCCGGATGCACTGTACGTCCTGGACTAAGATGCCGGCTCAGAGATAACACAATCATGTAAATCCTGATGCCTCTGTTCACAAAGGTCTGACACACAGCCCAACCCCTTGCTGCAGTCTCTTCTTTGTGACTTGCCACAAAGTTACAATGTACAGTCTTGATCACTGCAGGAGAGGAGACTGAGGAAATGCTTCATCATGTCCACAACAGACTGATGGCATCATCTCAGTCTCTGACTAGGTGATGCTGGACACCCCTCACCCCCCCCCCCCCCACCACCACCACCAAGGAATGAGGCAGGCTTTGACTTGCTGTGAGCCCCAGTGCACAAATGAGACAGGAATAAAAACCTGGTGGGGGTTCTAACCCTACGATTCACCCTCTGTATTTTTAATCTTTAGCTTTAAAAGGTAAAGGAGAGATTTGGGGTCTTTTTTACCCCTGATCTCTCCATAAAGAGGACCTGTCATCCTTATTTCTTTTACAAGGGATGTTTACATTAGTGATAAAAAAACAAAACAAAAAGAAAAAGCGCCCCCATCCCTCCGTGCTCACACACAGAAACGAACGCATACATAAGTCGCGCACGCATATGTAAAAAGTGTTCGCACCACACATTTGAGTTATCGCCGCAAACTTTAGAACGAGAGCAAAAAATTCTAGCGCAAGACCTCCTCTGTAACTCTAAACAGGTAACTTGTAAACATTTTTAAAGTCATCTATGGAGATTTTTAAACAGAGTTCCACCCAAAAGTGGAACTTCCGCTTTAAGCACGCCTCGCCCCCTTACATGCCACGTTTGGCATGTCATTTTTTTGAGGGGGGGTACCTAATTTTGACAGATACCCAGTTTCCACTTCTCTCATCGCCTCACCGCCTAGGTGACTCCTGCTCTCCACCCCCCTATCTGCAATCTTCTGGGACATGTCACAGGTCCCAGAAGATTGCCTGGGCACTAAGAGAGCGCAGCATGATTTGCACATGTGCAGTGCGCACCCGGCTGTGAAGCCGCAAGCTTGCAATGCTGGCACCACGGAGAGGCAGGGGAGAGGAGCGGGGGGAATGTTTTGTTTTTTTTAGAATTCGTTAGTGTATTTTTCCCACGAAAAAAAATACCGTTTAAAAAAAAAAAAAAAAAAAAAAAGCTTTGCAAATACCATCTGACATAAAAAGTTTACAACAATTGCTTTTTTTTCCCTAGGGCATCTTCTAAAAAATATATATATAATGTTTGGGGGTTATAAGTAATTTTCTAGCAAAAATAACTGATTTAAACAAAAAGTTCCAGAAAAGGCCTGGTCTTCAAATGGATAAGGACATCTATTTCACTTTGGAGAAATATTCTTCTCACATTCTGTTCTATATTCAGGACAGGATTTGAAGGAGAATCTCCCCAATGGAACACAGACTTCCCCCACAAAAAGGGGGTTTATCTCTTCCCTACTTTGGCTTGAATGCACTATAAGGTTTTTAATTTACATGCATGTATATTAGAGCTGCACAATTAATCGTTAAAAAATAGTGATCTTGATTCAACCCCCCTGATGTCTCTATTGCAGAGTTTGCAGATTCTTTCATATAACAAGTGGAGAGACTTATCTGCTCACTCAGCTGTCAAAAGAAAACATGGGGCAGTCTGCCAAAGTTTTTAACATGAAACATTGTAACTAACTCTTCCTTCTTAGATCAAAGGGATAAACTTCTGTGTATAAAGAAAAATCCAGGCAGTCTGCCAAGTTTTTAACAACTTGTAAATGCAGGAAGTTTAACCACTTAAAGTCTAAATGTTTTTCTGAGACTTGTTTCTTAAGTTAAAATCAATATTTTTTGCCAGAAAATTTTTTGAAACCCCCAAACATTATATATATTTTAGCAGAGACACTAGGGAATAAAATGTCAATTGCTGCAATATTTTATGTCACACTGTATTTGCCCAGCGGTCTTTCAAACGCAATTTTTCTGGGGAAAAATACACTTAAATGAATAAAAAAAAAAAAAAAAACTAAACAGTAAAGTTAATCCAATTCTTTTGTTTTAATGTGAAAGATGATGTTACGCCGTGAGAATCGTGATCTATCTTCCAAGCAAAAAAATTGCGATACTCATTTTAGCCAGAATCATGCAGCTCTAATGTATATACAAATAGATTCTATGCTTCACAGACAATGCCACCCCCAGGTAGGTTTGTTACAGATGGCTGCATTGTCTGAGGTCTTAATCCTACGACTGAAGCTGAATAAAGATCTGAAATAAAACAAGAGAAGATACAAATGCAGAAATCTGCCGCTCCGGCCCATCACAGTGTGATTGCAGCTTTCAAAGCTCTCCAGTTCCGCTCATACAGGGAGGCGCTGCTTTCATTCTGCACTACCCTGCCTTGTTTTCCTGCGGTGTACATACAGCCCTGGCCCAATACACACCAAATCACCGGGGTATGAGAACGTACAAGGGCTTCCGCTCTTGGATGGCAAGACATACATCTCTTTTAAGATTTGAAAAAAAAAAAAATAGAACACACAAAACAGCAGCAGAACGCTGTTCAAAGGAATTGGATTTACAAAGAACAGGCCGCCAGCGTACAATGGACCAGCCCGCCCGATGGCTACAAATGGACAACAGCTGGAAATTCTCTAATTGAAGTGAAATGGAGAGCGACTATAAAGGAGAATTCCTCTAAGATATGTTTGTATGTAAAATGGACAAAGACAACAGAAGTACAAGAGCCCGACAAGACTACAAGCTTTTCCCAAAGGGGATAGGGACAGCTAAATGGGAAGACAGGAAAAAGGGAGAGAGAGAGAGAGAGAGAGAGAGAGAAAGAAAAAAAAAAAAGAGGAAGAGAAAGAAAGTGAGAGAAAGAAAAAAGATAGAAAGAGACAAAAAGGGCTAGAGAAAGACAGAGAGAAAAAAAATGAAAACGAAAGAGGGGGAGAGAAAAAAAAAAATGAGAGAAAGAGCAGGAAAGACAGAAAGTGGGAAAGGAAAAGAAGGGAAGGAAAGAGAAGGAAATTAAGGAAAGGAAGAATAAAGGAAAAAAAACAGAGAAAAAAACAGAGAAAAAGAAAGAGAGAAAGAAAGAAAGAGAGAAAGAAAAAAGAAAGAAAGGAAAAAAGAAAGAAAGGAAGGAAGGAAGGAAGGAAAGAAAGAAAGAAGGAAAGAAGGAAAGAAAGAAAGAAAGAAAGAAAGAAAGAAAGAAAGAAAGAAAGAAAGAAAGAAAGAAAGAAAGAAAGAAAGAAAGAAAGAAAGAAAGAAAGAAAGAAAGAAAGAAAGAAAGAAAGAAAGGACTTGCTTCGGCAATGCTTTTATAAAATAAAACTCACCCCCAGGTCCACAAAGGTTTTCACAGCATTTCTTGCCAGACAAAAGGTGGCGCTCTCCGCTGCAAGGTAGAAAACCAAGAGAAGGTATAAGGACAGATCTGTGTATGATGGAATCAGCTTCACCTAGCATAGGAATTATCATTGAACACCCATCAGACTAATCCCATGCGGGAAAATTATAAACAGATCACATTCCCTTTACAGGAAGCATTGTGTATGGTCAGGGTGAACTAACTTTTTCTGTTACTCACTGTAAAAATCCCTTTCTCTGAGTTCATTGAAGGACACAGCTCTTCTGACTCTTGAGCATAGGGTTATATCGCCACCTACAGGAGTAGGACACTAGGCAGAAACAGAAGACAGCACCTCCTATGGACAGTCCAAGCTAGTAAAAAAACCCTCTCTGCTATAGGCAGGCCAGTTAGCTACAAAGCAGTGACAGAAGAATAAACTGCAATAGAGAGGTGGATGCTGTGTCTGTCAATTTACTCTACTCGCTGTTGTCACCATCAGGAAACCCACCCCGTGAAATGCCATGCAGCCATTGCTGGAGTGTATGTACAGTGAGGGGAAAAAAGTATTTGATCCCCTGCCGATTTTGTATGTTTGCCCACTGACAAAGAAATGATCAGTCCATAATTTTAATGGTCGGTTTATTTTAACAGTGAAAGACAGAACAACAAAAAAAAAACACATTTCAAAAAAGTTATAAATTGATTTGCATTTTAATGAGTGAAATAAGTATTTGACCTCTTCGCAAAACCCTTGTTGGCAATTACAGAGGTAAGATGTTTCTTGTAGTTGGCCACTGGGTTTGTACACATCTCAGGAGAGATTTTGTCCCACTACTCTTTGCAGATGCTCACCAAGTCACTAAGGTTTCAAGCTCCCTACACATATTTTCTATGGAATTAAGGTCTGGAGACTGGCTAGGCCACTCCAGGACCTAAATGTGCTTCTTTTTGAGTCACTCATTTGTTGCCTTGGTCGTGTGTTTTGGGTGATTGTCATGTTGGAATACCCATCCACGACCCATTTTCAATGCCCTGACTGTCTGAGGGAAGGAGGTTCTCACCCAAGATTTGACGGTACATGGCCCTATCCATCTTCCCTTTGAAGCGATGAAGTTATCCTGTCCCCTTAGCAGAAAAACACTCCCAAAGGCTGTTTCCACCTCCATGTTTGACGATGGGGATGGTGTTCTTGGGGTCATAGGCAGCATTCCTCCTCCTCCAAACACGGCGAGTTGAGTTGATGCCAAAGAGCTTGATTTTGGTGTCATCTGACCACAATATTTTCACCAAGTTCTCCTCTGAATTATTCAGATGTTCATTAGCAAACTTCAGATGGGCCTGTACATGTGCTTTCTTAAGCAGGGGGACCTTGGGGGCGCTGCAGGATTTCAGTTCTTCACGACATAGTGTGTTACCAATTGTTTTCTTGGTGACTATGATCCCAGCTGCCTTGAGATCATTGACAAGATTTTCCTGTGTAGTTCTGGGCCCATTCCTCACCGTTCTCATGATCACTGAAACTCCACAAGGTGAGATCTTGCATGGAGCCCCAGACCGATGGAGAATGACAGTTATTTTGTGTGTCTTCCATTTGCGAATAATTGCACCAACATCGTCACCCTCTCCCCAAGCTTCTTGCAGATGGTCCTGTAGCCCATTCCAGCCTTGTGTAGGTCTACAATTTTGTCCACTAAATCCTTGGACAGCTCTTTGGTCTTGGCCATGGTGGAGAGATTGGAATCTGATTGATTCTGTGGACAGGTGTCTTTTATACAGGTAACAAGCTGAGATTAGGAGCACTCCCTTTAAGAGAGTGCTCCTAATCTCAGCTGGTAACCTGTATAGAAGACATCTGGGAGCCAGAAATCTTACGGATTGATAGGGGATCAAATAGTTTTTCATTCATTAAAATGCAAATCAAGTTATAATTTTTTTGAATAGCGTTTTTTCGGATATTTTTGTTGTCATTCTGTCTCTCACTGTTAAAATAAACCTACCATTAAAATTATAGACTGATCATTTCTCCCTCGCCCCGTCATGTACAAAATCAGCAAGGGATCAAATACCTTTTTCCCTCACTGTAGACAGGAAATGGCTAAAAATAGGCTGCAGGAGATCAACAGTCTATGTGGCTGTGTGAAAGTGGTGGGACATTAGAATGTAAGCGTCTCTGGTGCAAAGGCTGATGTGACTGGCTCAGTGTTCTCTGTACAGTGCCATGGAATATGTCAGGGCTATGTAAAGGTTTTAATGGTTCAATGTCCTGTGCAAAGGTCTGCCAATAAATGGTCAATGCTACACATAAAGTCAAATAAAGAACATTGTCTCCAAAACACTGCAGTCCACTCCAGAGACGAGTAGAACAATTTTACAATGTCACTCAGTAAAGCGGACTAGCTGGAGGACTCTATCAGTGTACAGACAGCTGTATAACAAGATGTCTCTGAGCGGGCTCAGGGGAATAGAACTAAGAGCCTTATGTAAAACTCCACAGCCCGTTATCAGAACTACAACACTGCCATCCACTGGGCACTCCTACTACTGCAATTTACCTCCTCTGTCCCATGTCTCTCTAATCTATGTAACGCAAGGCTGCCTTGCTTAAAATATAGAACAGCAAGAATTAAAAAATGTGGAAGTTACAGGGAAAAATACTTTCAAGGTTACATTTCAAAAATATAATATCTGTAAAGACTCAAAAACAAATTCGCTTACAGGTCAATACTTACATCGTGCTAATTATCACCAAAGCATATATGCAAGAGCAGAGCAAAGGGGCTATTGGTTACTACCCAGTTTAGCCCTCTTTAACTATAACCCACTACAGTGAAGGGGCAGCCACATACAACAGTGGATCATTTCTATTTCAGCAGAGGTGCTTAGCATTATATGGCATCAGAAGCCTGGACAATATCACAGGAGTTGTAGATGTATTCATTAAGAATAAGGGGATTATCTTACCCCATTTGAACTATAAAGTTATTCGGTGACAATATCTTTGCAATTGAGAAAAGGCAGGGCAAGGGCGACAAGACAGGGCAAGGCAAGGCAATGGCGACAAGACAGGGCAAGGCAAGGTAATGGCGACAAGACAGGGCAGGGCAAGGCAAGGCAAGGGCGACAAGACAGGGCAGGGCAAGGCAAGGCAAGGGCGACAAGACAGGGCAGGGCAAGGCAAGGGCGACAAGACAGGGCAGGGCAAGGCAAGGGCGACAAGACAGGGCAGGGCAACAAGACAGGGCAGGGCAACAAGACAGGGCAAGGCAAGGCAAGGCAAGGGCGACAAGACAGGGCAAGGCAAGGCAAGGGCGACAGGGCAGGGCAAGGCAAGGCAAGGCAAGGGCGACAAGACAGGGCAAGGCAAGGGCGACAAGACAGGGCAAGGCAAGGCAAGGGCGACAAGACAGGGCAAGGCAAGGGCGACAAGACAGGGCAGGGTGAGGGAGAGAAAATAAGTTAAGGCATGAGCGAGAGGGGGGCGAAGAAGAGAAGACGAGGAGACATGGGAGGGGAGAGGAGACGAGGAGACATGGGAGGGGAGAGGAGACGAGGGAGGTCAGGGGAGAGAAGATGATACGATACAAGGGAGAGGAGGCTAGGGGAGAGAAGACAATACAAGGGAGGAGGAAGTCAGGGAAAAGAAGACGAGACGAGGGAGAAGAGGCCAGGGGAGAGAAGACGAGACGATGGCGAGGGAGAGGAGACGGGGCGAGGGAGAGGAGTTGATGGCGAGGGAGAGGAGTTGATGGCGAGGGAGAGGAGATGATGGCGAGGGAGAGCAGACAAGGGAGGGGAGAGGAGACGAGGGAGGGGAGAGGAGACGAGGGAGGAGAGAGGAGACGAGGGAGGAGAGAGGAGACGAGGGAGGAGAGAGGAGACGAGGGAGGAGAGAGGAGACGAGGGAGGAGAGAGGAGACGAGGGAGGAGAGAGGAGACGAGGGAGGGGAGACGAGGCGATGAAGGGGAGAGGAGACGATGAAGGGGAGACGAGACGATGAAGGGGAGACGAGACGATGAAGGGGAGACGAGACGATGAAGGGGAGACGAGACGATGAAGGGGAGACGAGACGATGCGATACAAGGGAGAGAAGATGATACGAAGGAGAAGAGGCGAAGAAGAGAAGATGAGGCAAGACGATGAATGAGGAGACAAGGGAGAGGAGGCCAGGGGAGACGAGGGAGGGGAGAGGAGAGGAGATGATGAAGGGGAGACGAGACGATACCATACGATACGATACGAGGGAGAGGAGGCCAGGGGAGAGGAGACGGGGCGAGAGAGAGGAGACGATGGCGAGGGAGAGGAGATGATGGCGAGGGAGAGGAGACGATGGCGAGGGAGAGGAGACGATGGCGAGGGAGAGGAGACGATGGCGAGGGAGAGGAGACGATGGCGAGGGAGAGGAGATGATGGCGAGGGAGAGGAGACGATGGCGAGAGAGAGGAGACGATGAAGGGGAGGGGAGGGGAGACGAGACGATGGCGAGGGAGAGGAGGCCAGAGGAGAGAAGATGATACGAGGGAGAGGAGGCAAAGAAGAGAAGACGAGGAAAGACGAGGGAGAGGAGACAAGGGAGAGGAGGCCAGGGGAGACAAGGGAGAGGAGGCCAGGGGAGACAAGGGAGAGGAGGCCAGGGGAGACAAGGGAGAGGAGGCCAGGGGAGAGGAGACAAGGGAGAGGAGACGAAACGATGAAGGGGAGACGAAACGATGAACGGGAGACGAAACGATGAACGGGAGACGAAACGATGAAGGGGAGACGAAACTATGAAGGGGAGACGAAACGATGAAAGGGGAGACGAAACGATGAAAGGGGAGACGAGACGATGAAAGGGCAGACGAGACGATGAAAGGTGAGACGAGACGATGAAAGGTGAGACGAGACGATGAAAGGTGAGACGAGACGATGAAGGTGAGACGAGACGAAACCAGGGACAGGAGGCCAGGGGAGAGAATACCAGATGAGGGAGAGGAGACGGGGCGAGGGAGAGGAGACGGGGCGAGGGAGAGGAGACGGGGCGAGGGAGAGGAGACGGGGCGAGGGAGAGGAGACGGGGCGAGGGAGAGGAGACGGGGCGAGGGAGAGGAGACGGGGCGGGCGAGAGGAGACGGGGCGGGGCGCGCGAGAGGAGACGGGGCGGGGCGGACGAGAGGAGACGGGGCGGACGAGAGGAGACGGGGCGGACGAGAGGAGACGGAACAGGGCGGACGAGAGGAGACGGGGCGGACGAGAGGAGACGGGGCGGACGAGAGGAGACGGGGCGGACGAGAGGAGACGGGGCGGACGAGAGGAGACGGGGCGGACGAGAGGAGACGGGGCGGACGAGAGGAGACGGGGCGGACGAGAGGAGACGGGGCGGACGAGAGGAGACGGGGCGGACGAGAGGAGACGGGGCGGGGCGGACGAGAGGAGACGGGGCGGGGCGGACGAGAGGAGACGGGGCGGGGCGGACGAGAGGAGACGGGGCGGACGAGAGGAGACGGGGCGGGGCGGACGAGAGGAGACGGGGCGGGGCGGACGAGAGGAGGCGGGGCGGACGAGAGGAGACGGGGCGGGGCGGACGAGAGGAGGCGGGGCGAACGAGAGGAGACGGGGCGGGGCGGACGAGAGGAGACGGGGCGGGGCGAACGAGAGGAGACGGGGCGGGGCGAACGAGAGGAGACGGGGCGGGGCGGACGAGAGGAGACGGGACGGGGCGGACGAGAGGAGACGGGGCGGACGAGAGGAGACGGGGCGGATGAGAGGAGACGGGGCGGGGCGGACGAGAGGAGACGGGGCGGGGCGGACGAGAGGAGACGGGGCGGACGAGAGGAGACGGGGCGGGGCGGACGAGAGGAGACGGGGCGGACGAGAGGAGACGGGGCGGGGCGGACGAGAGGAGACGGGGCGGGGCGGACGAGAGGAGACGGGGCGGACGAGAGGAGACGGGGCGAACGAGAGGAGACGGGGCGGACGACAGGAGACGGGGCAGACGACAGGGCGGACGAGAGGAGACGGGACGGGGCGGACGAGAGGAGACGGGGCGGACGACGGGGCGGGGGAGAGGAGACGGGGCGGGGGAGAGGAGACGGGGCGGGGGAGAGGAGACGGGGCGGGGGAGAGGAGACGGGGCGGGCGAGAGGAGACGGGGCGGGCGAGAGGAGACGGGGCGGGCGAGAGGAGACGGGGCGGGCGAGAGGAGACGGGGCGGGCGAGAGGAGACGGGGCGGGCGAGAGGAGACGGGGAGAGGAGACGGGGAGAGGAGACGGGGAGAGGAGACAGGGGAAGGAAGAGGGGAGAGGAGACAGGGGAAGGAAGAGGGGAGAGGAGACAGGGGAAGGAAGAGGGGAGAGGAGACAGGGGAAGGAAGAGGGGAGAGGAGACAGGGGAAGGAAGAGGGGAGAGGAGACAGGGGAAGGAAGAGGGGAGAGGAGACAGGGGAAGGAAGAGGGGAGAGGAGACGGGGCGAGGAAGAGGGGAGAGGAGACGGGGCGAGGAAGAGGGGAGAGGAGACGGGGCGAGGAAGAGGGGAGAGGAGACGGGGCGAGGAAGAGGGGAGAGGAGACGGGGCGAGGAAGAGGGGAGAGGAGACGGGGCGAGGAAGAGGGGAGAGGAGACGGGGCGAGGAAGAGGGGAGAGGAGACGGGGCGAGGAAGAGGGGCGAGGAAGAGGGGAGAGGAGACGGGGCGAGGAAGAGGGGAGAGGAGACGGGGCGAGGAAGAGGGGAGAGGAGACGGGGCGAGGAAGAGGGGAGAGGAGACGGGGCGAGGAAGAGGGGAGAGGAGACGGGGCGAGGAAGAGGGGAGAGGAGACGGGGCGAGGAAGAGGGGAGAGGAGACGGGGCGAGGAAGAGGGGAGAGGAGACGGGGCGAGGAAGAGGGGAGAGGAGACGGGGCGAGGAAGAGGGGCGAGGAGACGGGGCGAGGAAGAGGGGCGAGGAGACGGGGCGAGGAAGAGGGGCGAGGAGACGGGGCGAGGAAGAGGGGTGAGGAGACGGGGCGAGGAAGAGGGGTGAGGAGACGGGGCGAGGAAGAGGGGTGAGGAGACGGGGCGAGGAAGAGGGGTGAGGAGACGGGGCGAGGAAGAGGGGAGAGGAGGCAAGGAGAGGGAGAGGAGGCAGGGCAATAAGAGGGAGCGGGGGCAAGGCAAAGGGAGAGAGGGATAGGCAATAAGGAAGAAGGCAAGTCAAGGCAACAGCATGAAGGCAAGGTGATGGAGAGAAGACAAGCCAAAGCGAGAAAGAGAAGACAAACAGAGAAGGCAAGGGAGAGAGAAAAGGCAAAGGGAGAGGAGAATAGACAAAGTAGGCAAGGGAGAGATTCTACACCTCAGCTAAACCTGTACACCAAGCACATCCACAATATTTTGTTATAAGTACATTCCCCTCTAATATTAGTCACTTGGAATTGTTCTGTTCCTGTGCCCAAACCTAGCACTGCAGGCATGCCGAGGAGAGGAGGCTACTAACTTTTTCATACGCGACTGTTGGATTCATTGAGATCCCATAAACAAATGTTCTACT
Source organism: Aquarana catesbeiana (assembly GCF_042186555.1). Taxonomy (NCBI): domain Eukaryota; kingdom Metazoa; phylum Chordata; class Amphibia; order Anura; family Ranidae; genus Aquarana; species Aquarana catesbeiana. Next base: position 57,429,354 of record NC_133331.1, on the reverse strand, counting down.
GAAACAGTGATTGTCCTGAAGCTTCACAGAGGTTAAATTATGTGGTCAACTTAGAAACAAATATTGCTTTAAGAAGCAGTCAGTAAAACCTTAGGATGTAACAAGCAAATCGAAAGAGGCAATTAAAAGAATAAGACTTGGGTAAAATAAAGCAACCAAAAGCATTTATGGCCTATTCTCCTGCAGCACTGACACAGCAAATCAATTGGAAAAGAGAAAGACAGAACACGCCAAGGAATTCAGGAAAAAGAAAAAAAAAGCCTGGAAAGCATTATTTGGAGTTGAAGTGCATTTTAGAAAATCTGCACATTTTTACAGTGTTTTTAATGCTTCTAATACTAAAATTCAACTTTTCTCTATATCAGTACTGCAGATGTCCATCAGCATATTTTGTTCCCATCTAGATGCACCCGCTCAGCATCAGCTGCAAATCATAGCTCTAGACTGCCTTTCAGATAGTGACAATGGTGAAAGATGCCTGAGCAATCAATGCCAGCAAGGGCCGCTTGTGGTCTCTGCAAGGGGAGCATGTATAAGGGTGACAACGCAGGAGCACAAATGGAAGTTAAGGATAGAGTTGTCCCCCTATAACAGGAAGTGAAACATGCAAATTAGAAAAGACATTAAAATGTTTAAAGTTTCTAATAAAGGTTAGTTACACAGTTATCTACATAGTTGGTTAAGGTTGAATAAAGACACCTATCCATTCAGTTCAACCTGTGTAGGTGTGTGTATTCATTTACTGTATGTCTCTACCCCTTCCCATATCTCTGTATATTGTGTTCGCTAAGATGCCCATCTAGAAGTTTGAAATGATCAACACTTCCTGCTAACATCACCGATTGTGGAAGGGAGTTCCACATCCTTACCGCTCTAACAGTAAAGAACCCCCTACGAAGTGTAAGGTTTTTTTTCTTTTTCACACATATAGGAAGTTTAAGGTTAAACTGCTTCTCGACCAACTTCATTGAGTGGCCAAATGTCCTCTTGAAAGACCTAAGACTGAACAGTTCCCTAGAATCACCATTTAGATATTTATATATTGCGATCATTAAGTTGGTGATATGAGTTTATAACTACTTTTCTGCTGGAGCTCTCCATGGTAAAAATGTAAAGTGAGGATTGATCGGTAAATGTGACTCACAATATACAGCAACTCTTCGCTCCGTCCTGGCTAGAAGGTACTTCTGCAGACTCTGGATGAATTCCCTCTCTGAAACACAACCGCTGAAACCATAGATGTAGGAGGCAGCGGAGCTGTAGGCCTCAAGGATGGGACCGAGGAGTCTCTGCAGGAAGGACAGGAACTGCTGATGCTTCTGTGATGGACTGACCTAGAGAACAGGAAAGGACAGCTTGTGAGCCTTATCGCCATGGTAGAGGTACAGAGTGGTGAAGACACCTTATTAATGAGTCATGTGACTGTAGCACCCCGATGCACAAGATCCCAACACCTACATACATGAGCATATTCATGAGTCACGTGACTTGAGTCGCCCCCGATGCAGAAGATCTCAACACATACGTGCACTCACCGGCCACTTTATTAGGTACACCTGTTCAATTGCTTGGTAAAACAAATTGCTAATCAGCCAATCACATAGTAGCAATAATTAAAAGACACAGGTGCGCTAATCTATAAGAATATACATAGTGCAAAAATACACATGACAAAAATTTAAGGGCATAAAGTCCACTCCTATAAAAACAAGTGAATAAAAATAAATAAAAAAATAGATAAAATGACTCAAAGTGAAAAATATACGATTCAGTTCATAAAAAAAATATGCATAAAAAATGTCCAACTGGTAGACCCTTATACAAAAGGGAACGGAGTGAACCAAGTATGTGAAAACTTCAGTGCTCTTCAAGGGAATTGGGTGAACCAAAAATAAGGAAACTTCAGTACTCTTCAAAACACAAAGACTTTCTGAGCATATTTAAAATTAAAAAAGTATATTTTTTTGGAAAGAGGTTTTTTTTTTAATTTAATTTATTTTTTGGTATTTTTTTTTTTTTGTTTATCTCTATGCACTCCTAATACCAAGTATTGATTACATTTTGGTGGCATAGCATATTTTTATTCTTATTTAGAATTTCTCACATGTCCCATCTAGGTGACACCAAAAGGATGTATAGATCAATTCAACTTCCGGTGTCACCCACATCCATTTGTATTTATATGCTATTAGCAGAAGCCTTGGGTGAGTCTCCTCTCCCAGATGAAGCCTATTATGGAGAAACTAGTCGGGTGGAGCCCATTGTGAGACGTCGAACCGTATAAACTGGCTGGTGCAAACCACCGCTCTGTTTTTTATGTGCATTTATTTTTGCTGACGTTTGGCTGCCTTGATGTAAGTTTTTAGTGTGCTTTTTTAACCACTTGCCGACCGGCTAACGCCGATATTATTGGGGCATGCATGTGCACACCTGCCGCGAGCTCCGTGAGTCTGTCAGCGGGCATACCCGCGATCGTCTCACGGAGAGGAAGAATGGGGAAATGCTAATGTAAACAAGCATTTCCCCATTCTTCCTAGTGACAGGACACTGATCACAGCTCCCTGTGATCGAGAGCGGTGATCAGTATCGTGTCACACGTAGCCCCTCCCCCCCCAACAGTTAGAACACATCCCTAGGACACACTTAACCCCTTCCCCGCACCCTACTGGTTAACCCCTTCACTGCCAGTCACATTTACACATTAATTAGTGCATTTTTAATCGCACTGATTGCTATATAAATGTGAATGGTCCCAAAATGGCGCCAAAAGTGTCCGCCATAATGTCGCAACCACAATAAAAATAGCTGATCGCCGCCATTACTAGTAAAAAAAAAAAAAAAAAATTTATAAAAATGCCATTAAACTATCCCCTATTTTGTAGACGCTATAACTTTTGCGCAAACCAATCAATAAATGCTTATTGCGTTTTTTTTAACAAAAATATATAGAAGAATACGTATCGTCCTAAACTGAGGAAAAAAATAGTTTTTTTTATATATTTTTGGGGGATATTTATTATAGCAAAAAAGTAAAAAATCTTGCTTTTTTCCCCAAAATTGACGCTCTTTTTTTGATTATAGCGCAAAAAATAAGGACCGCAGAGGTGATCAAATACCACCAAAAGAAAGCTCTATTTGTGGGAAAAAAAGGACATCAATTTTGTTTAGGAGCCACATCGCACGACCGCGCAATTGTCCGTTAAAGCGACGCCGTGCCGAATCACAAAAAGTGCTCTGGTCTTTGAGCAGCCAAATGGTCCGGGGCTGAAGTGGTTAATAAACCCTTTTTGTTGAAACACATTGCACTACAAGGATATCCTCTTCTTCCCTTATACTCTGGAATTTATCTTTGAGCTGCCAGATTGGATATCAGCTCTTCCAAAGATACCGTGATTCCCGTGTCCATTGAAAAACCGGGTCCACTTTTACAGCTTAAGGTGTTGGAGCCTGATGGGATGATTGTCCAGTGTCTGATAACGCCACTATCTGGAATGTGGTTCCTTTTTACAGCCCAGTCTGTTGGAGCATGGTGGGAATATTATCCAATGCCTGGAACTACTGCTATCTGGGAAGAAGTGAATCTACGTGGTGATATTAAAGTCTTTGTGTTTTGAAGAACACTGAAGTTCTCGTATATTTGGTTCACCCAATTCCCTTGAAGAGCACAGAAGTTTTCACATATCTGGTTCACTCCGTTCTTTATTTTTATACCCTTGTTTTTATAGGAGTGGACTTTATGCCCTTAAATATTTGTCATGTGTATTTTTGCACTATGTATATTCTTATAGATCAGCGCACCTGTCTCTTTTAATTATCTATGCTTATGGTAAAGGTTCGGACATTTTTTGTTGCAGCTTTTCTTTATTTATATATTTTCACTTATTTATCCATGTGTTGGATTTCTCTATTTCAATAGTCACACTTCCCTTCACCAGCAGGGTAGGATAAGTGCAGGATTATAACCCTTTTTTGAAATCACATAGTAACTTAATTTATTTTCTTTCTTTTTATTTATTTATTTCAGGTACTTATATAGCGCCGTCAATTTCACGCAGAGCTTTACATATACATTGTACATTCACATCATCAACCTAATGCATTTAGGCATCTAAACGTGGTGAAGACGACTTGCTGAAGTTCAAACTGAGTATCAGAATGGGGAAGAAAGGGGATTGAAGTGACTTTGAACGTGACATGGTTGTTGGTGCCAGACGGGCTGGTCTGAATATTTCAAAAACTGCTGATCTACTGGGATTTTCACGCACAACCATCTCTAAGGTTTACAGAGTTGGAAAAAAAGAAAATATCCAGTGGTGTGGAGGAAAATGCCTAATGTCAGGTCAGAGGAGAATGGGCAGACTAATTTGAGATGATAGAAAGGCAACAGTAACTCAAATAACCATTCATTACAACCAAGGTATGCAGAATACCATCTCTGCATGCACAGGAACCTTGAAGAAGATGAGCTACAGCAGCAGAAGACCACACCGGGTGTCACTCCATTCAGCTAAGAACCCGGAAACTGGGTTTAAACTTCGCACAGGATCACCAAAATTGGACAATAGAAGATTGGAAAAACGTTGCCCGATCTGACGAGTCTCCATTTCAGCTGTGACATTCAGATGGTGGGGTCAGAATTTGGTGTAAACAACATGAAAGCATGGATCCATCCTGTCTTGTATCAACGGTTCAGGCTGGTGGTGGTGTAATGGTGTGGGGGAGATTTTCTTAGCACACTTTGGGCCCTTTAGTACTAATTGAGCATCTATTTAAAGTCCTTGCCTACCTGAGTATTGTTGCTGACCATGTCCATCCCTTTATGACTACAGTGTCCCCATCTTCTGATGACTCCTTCCACCAGGATAATGCACCATGTCACAAAGCTCAAATCATCTCACCACTGGTTTCTTGAACATGACAATGAGGTCACTGGACTCCAATGGTCTCCACAGTCACCAGAACCTTTGGGATGTGGTGGAATGGGAGATTCACATCATGGATGTGCAGCCGACAAATCTGTAGCAACTGTGTGATGTTATCATGTCAATATGGACCAAAATCTCAGAGGAATGTTTCCAACACCTTGTTGAATCTATGTCACAAAGGATTAAAGCAGTTCTGAAGGCAAAAGGGGTTCCAACCCGGTACTAGCAAGATGTACCTAATAAAGTGGCCAGTGAGTGTATATGAGCTTATTCATGAGTCATGTGACCAGAGCCGCCCCTGATGCAGATCTTAACACCTACATACATGAGAATATTTATAAGTCATGTGACCAGAGAACCTTGATGCAGAAGACTGACACCTACATACATGAGCTTATTCATGAGTCATGTGACTGGAGTGTCCCTGATCCCAGCTTATTTATTAGTGGGCAGCATAGTGGCTAAGTGGTTAGCAATTTCGCCTGATATGCTAAAAAAAATCTCAAATTTAAACATTTTTTTTATAAAAAATTGAATTTCTTCATCAATTTAGGCCAGTATGTATTCTGTTACATGTTTTTTGGGAAATAAAATCCCAATAAGCGTACATTGATTGGTTTGCACAAAAGTTAAAGCATCTACAAACTATGGGATATTTTTCTTTATTTTTTTCTTTTTACTAGTAATGGCGGGACGGCAATATTGCGGCGGACAAATCAGACACCTGACACTTTTTGGGGACCAGTGACACTAATACAGTGATCAGTGCTAAAAACATATCCACTGTCACTGTACTGACACGGGCTGGGAGGGGGTTAAGATCAGGGGGCGATCAAAGGGTTAAATGTGTTCCTAGGAAGTGCTTCTAACTGTGGGGGAGGTGCTTTGACTGGGGGAAGATAAAGATCTTTGTTCCTGCTTAGCAGAAACACAGGATCAGTACACTTCCCTCTCACAGAACAGTGGTCTGCCTAGTCTACATAGGCAGACAGCCGTTCTGCCCGTCTCCCAAATGATCAGAGGGTCCTGGACCCACTGATTGGCTCCTGCTGTGTCCAATCACAGGGGGAGCAGGTTGCCGGAGGCGGGGGAGCGTGCCCCACACCCAAAAGGTGTCAGATCACGTAGTAGGTACGTAATCCGGCACAGAGTGGCCGCCCTGCTGCAGTATATGTGCGTGGGGTGGACCGCAATCAGTTAACGTAACGCAGTGCCATATAGCAAAAAGTGGCCTAGTCATGAAGAGGGGTAAATCTTCAGGAAGTCAAGTGGTTAAAGGATAAGTTATCCTTTTATTAAAAAAAAAATAAAATAATAATAATAATAAATTCACGTTTCTGCAGGTCAAAAAAAAAAGTATAATTATTTTATTTTTTTTATACCGGGGTCCGTAAAGCATTGCACCTGCGATCAGCAGGGGAACGGGGAAGAGGGAGCAGGAACTAAAACTTGTTACATGTTATGGGAAGACTACAGTTCAGATTTGATGAATACGGTTCTCAGTGTTTGTACCTTCAGATATCGATCTCTTTGCTCCTCTCCAAAGTCGCTATCTTCATCTTCCTCGTCGCTCCTCCACTGCACACGATCCGGGATCTTGCTATCCCATGTGGACTCAGAAAGACTGGGACTGGCATCTTCCTGGTCATCCTGGGGACACCAAAAAAAAAACCATCAAATTTAGAATCTGTTACCTTTCTCCATAAACAGTCTGAAAGTTATATTAGGGTTGCACCAATACTGATAGCGAGCATTTCCACGAGTACTCATGCATATGCTCCAATACCTGAAACCGATACCTTTGTGATGCGATTTGAACCCATATATAGTTAGTCAGGTAGAAAAAAAAAAAAGACACAAGTCTATCTAGTTTAACCAATAAAAGAAAAAAAAAACCACCACCACCATACAATCCCATACACACAATCCTATACCCACAGTTGATCCAGAGGAAGGTGAAAAACCCCAGCAAAGCATGATCCAATTTGCTCCAGCAGGGGGGGGGATTCCTTCCTGATCCCCCAAGAGGCAACTGGATATTCCCTGGATCAACTTTACCTATAAATGTTAGTATCCAGTTATATTATGTACATTTAGAAAATAATTCAGGCCTTTCTTAACCACTTGACGACCGCCTCACGCCGATTTACGTCGGCAAGGTGGCACGGACAGGCAAAATCACGTACATGTACGTGATTTGCCTTCCGCGGGTGGGGGGTCCGATCGGGACCCCCCCCGGTGCCCGAGGCGGTCGTCTTTTCTCCCACAGCGATCGGAGATGAGGGGGAGGCCATCCGTTCGTGGCCCCCCCCTCGCGATCGCCGCCGGCCAATGAGAACATTCCTTTGCTGCTGTATGCTAAACAGCAGCAAAGGAAATGATGTCATCTCTCCTCGGCTCGGTAATTTCCGTTCCGGCCCGAGGAGAGAAGACAAGTGAGTGAGTGCACAACACTACACACACAGTAGAACATGCCAGGCACACAAAACACCCCGATCCCCCCCCCCGATCCCCCCCCAATCACCCCCCCCCCCCCCCCGTCACAAACTGACACCAGCAGTTTTTTTTTTTTTTTTTTTTCTGATTACTGTATTGGTGTCAGTTTGTGACAGTTACAGTGTTGGGACAGTTACTGTTACCCCCCTTTAGGTCTAGGATACCCCCCTAATAAAGTTTTAACCCCTTGATCACCCCCTGTCACCAGTGTCACTAAGCGATCATTTTTCTGATTGCTGTATTAGTGTCGCTGGTGACGCTAGTTAGTGAGGTAAATATTTAGGTTCGCCGTCAGCGTTTTATAGCGACAGGGACCCCCATATACTATCTAATAAATGTTTTAACCCCTTGATTGCCCCCTAGTTAACCCTTTCACCACTGATCACCATATAACTGTTACGGGTGACGCTGGTTAGTTTGTTTATTTTTTATAGTGTCAGGGCACCCGTCGTTTATTACCGAATAAAGGTTTAGCCCCCCGGTCGCCCGGCGGTGATATGCGTCGCCCCAGGCAGCGTCAGATTAGCGCCAGTACCGCTAACACCCACGCACGCAGCATACGCCTCCCTTAGTGGTATAGTATCTGAACGGATCAATATCTGATCTGATCAGATCTATACTAGCGTCCCCAGCAGTTTAGGGTTCCCAAAAACGCAGTGTTAGCGGGATCAGCCCAGATACCTGCTAGCACCTGCGTTTTGTCCCTCCGCCCGGCCCACCCAAGTGCAGTATCGATTGATCACTGTCACTTACAAAACACTAAACGCATAACTGCAGCGTTCGCACAGTCAGGCCTGATCCCTGCGATCGCTAACAGTTTTTTTGGTAGCATTTTGGTGAGCTGGCAAGCACCAGCCCCAGGCTGCGCCAGATTAGCGCCAGTACCACTGACACCCACGCACGTACCATACACCTCCCTTAGTGGTATAGTATCTGAACGGATCAATATCTGGTCCGATCAGATCTATACTAGCGTCCCCAGCAGTTTAGGGTTCCCAAAAACGCAGTGTTAGCGGGATCAGCCCAGATACCTGCTAGCACCTGCGTTGTGCCCCTCCGCCCGGCCCAGCCCAGCCCAGTCCACCCAAGTGCAGTATCGATCGATCACTGTCACTTACAAGGCACTAAACGCATAACTGCAGCGTTCGCAGAGTCAGGCCTGATCCCTGCGATCGCTAACAGTTTTTTTGGTAGCATTTTGGTGAACTAGCAAGCACCGGCCCCAGGCAGCGTCAGGTTAGCGCCAGTACCGCTAACACCCACGCACGCAGCATACGCCTCCTTTAGTGGTATAGTATCTGAACGGATCAATATCTGATCCGATCAGATCTATACTAGCGTCCCCAGCAGTTTAGGGTTCCCAAAAACGCAGTGTTAGCGGAATCAGCCCAGATACCTGCTAGCACCTGCGTTTTGCCCCTCCGCCCGGCCCAGCCCAGCCCACCCAAGTGCAGTATCGATCGATCACTGTCACTTACAAAACACTAAACGCATAACTGCAGCGTTTGCAGAGTCAGGCCTGATCCCTGCGATCGCTAACAGTTTTTTTGGAAGCTTTTTATTGAACTGGCAAGCACCAGCGGCCTAGTACACCCCGGTCGTAGTCAAACCAGCACTGCAGTAACACTTGGTGACGTGGCGAGTCCCATAAGTGCAGTTCAAGCTGGTGAGGTGGCAAGCACAAGTAGTGTCCCGCTGCCACCAAGAAGACAAACACAGGCCCGTCATGCCCATAGTGCCCTTCCTGCTGCATTCGCCAATCCTAATTGGGACCACACCGCTTCTGCAGCGCCCGTACTTCCCCCATTCACATCCCCAACCAAATGCAGTCGGCTGCATGAGAGGCATTTTTATGTCCTCCCGAGTACCCCTACCCAACGACCCCCCCCAAAAAGATGTCGTGTCTGCAGCAAGTGCGGATATAGGCGTGACACCCGCTATTATTGTCCCTCCTGTCCTGACAATCCTGGTCTTTGCATTGGTGAATGTTTTGAACGCTACCATGCACTAGTTATTAGCGTAGGGTACAGCATTGCACAGACTAGGCACACTTTCACAGGGTCTCCCAAGATGCCATCGCATTTTGAGAGACCCGAACCTGGAACCGGTTACAGTTATAAAAGTTAGTTACAAAAAAAGTGTAAAAAAAAATATATATATATAAAATAAAAAAAAATAGTTGTCGTTTTATTGTTCTCTCTCTCTATTCTCTCTCTCTATTGTTCTGCTCTTTTTTTACTGTATTCTATTCTGCAATGTTTTATTGTTATTGTTATTGTTATTATGTTTTATCATGTTTGTTTTTCAGGTATGTAATTATTTATACTTTACTGTTTACTGTGCTTTATTGTTAACCATTGTTAACCATTTTTTTGTCTTCAGGTACGCCATTCACGACTTTGAATGGTTATACCAGAATGATGCCTGCAGGTTTAGGTATCATCTTGGTATCATTCTTTTCAGCCAGCGGTCGGCTTTCATGTAAAAGCAATCCTAGTGGCTAATTAGCCTCTAGACTGCTTTTACAAGCCGTGGGAGGGAATGCCCCCCCCCCCCCACACCGTCTTCCGTGTTTTTCTCTGGCTCTCCTGTCTCAACAGGGAACCTGAGAATGCAGCCGGTGATTCAGCCAGCTGACCATAGAGCTGATCAGAGACCAGAGTGGCTCCAAACATCTCTATGGCCTAAGAAACCGGAAGCTACGATCATTTTATGACTTAGATTTCGCCGGATGTAAATAGCGCCATTGGGAAATTGGGGAAGCATTTTATCACACCGATCTTGGTGTCATCAGATGCTTTGAGGGCAGAGGAGAGATCTAGGGTCTAATAGACCCCAATTTTTTCAAAAAAGAGTACCTGTCACTACCTATTGCTATCATAGGGGATATTTGCATTCCCCGAGATAACAATAAAAATGATTAAAAAAAAAAAAAATGAAAGGAACAGTTTAAAAATAAGATAAAAAAGCAAAAAAATAATAAAGAAAAAAAAAAAAAAAAAAAAAAAGCACCCCTGTCGCCCCCTGCTCTCGCGCTAAGGCGAACGCAAACGGCGGTCTGTCGTCAAACGTAAACAGCAATTGCACCATGCATGTGAGGTATCGCCGCAAAAGGTCAGATCGAGGGCAGTAATTTTTGCAGTAGACCTCCTCTGTAAATCTAAAGTGGTAACCTGTAAAGGCTTTTAAAGGCTTTTAAAAATGCATTTATTTTGTTGCCACTGCACGTTTGTGCGCAATTTTAAAGCATGTCATGTTTGGTATCCATGTACTCGGCCTAAGATCATCTTTTTTATTTCATCAAACATTTGGGCAATATAGTGTGTTTTAGTGCATTAAAATTTAAAAAAGTGTGTTTTTTCCCCAAAAAATGCGTTTGAAAAATCGCTGCGCAAATACTGTGTGAAAAAAAAAAAATGAAACACCCACCATTTTAATCTGTAGGGCATTTGCTTTAAAAAAATATATAATGTTTGGGGGTTCAAAGTAATTTTTTTGCAAAAAAAAAAATAACTTTTTCATGTAAACAATAAGTGTCAGAAAGGGCTTTGTCTTCAAGTGGTTAGAAGAGTGGGTGATGTGTGACATTAGCTTCTAAATGTTGTGCATAAAATGCCAGGACAGTTCAAAACCCCCCCAAATGACCCCATTTTGGAAAGTAGACACCCCAAGCTATTTGCTGAGAGGCATGTCGAGTCCATGGAATATTTTATATTGCGACACAAGTTGCGGGAAAGAGACAAATTTTTTTTTTTTTTTGCACAAAGTTGTCACTAAATGATATATTGCTCAAACATGCCATGGGAATATGTGAAATTACACCCCAAAATACATTCTGTTGCTTCTCCTGAGTATGGGGATACCACATGTGTGGGACTTTTTGGGAGCCTAGCCGCGTATGGGATCCCGAAAACCAATCACCGCCTTCAGGCTTTCTAAGGGCGTGAATTTTTGATTTCACTCTTCACTGCCTATCACAGTTTCGGAGGCCATGGAAAGCCCAGGTGGCACAAAACCCCCCCAAATGACCCCATTTTGGAAAGTAGACACCCAAAGCTATTTGCTGAGAGGTATAGTGAGTATTTTGCAGACCTCACTTTTTGTCACAAAGTTTTGAAAATTGAAAAAAGAAAAAAAAAAAAAGTTTTTTCTTGTCTTTCTTCATTTTCAAAAACAAATGAGAGCTGCAAAATACTCACCATGCCTCTCAGCAAATAGCTTGGGGTGTCTACTTTCCAAAATGGGGTCATTTGGGGGGGTTTTGTGCCACCTGGGCATTCCATGGCCTCCGAAACTGTGATAGGCAGTGAAGAGTGAAATCAAAAATTTTCACCCTTGGAAATCCTGAAGGCGGTGCTTGGTTTTCAGGGCCCCGTACGCGACGGCTCCCAAAAAGTCCCACACATGTGGTATCCCCATACTCAGGAGAAGCAGCAGAATGTATTTTGGGGTGCAATTCCACATATGCCCATGGCCTGTGTGAGCAATATATCATTTAGTGACAACTTTTTGTAAATATTTTTTTTTTTTTGTCATTATTCAATCACTTGGGACAAAAAAAATAAATATTCAATGGGTTCAACATGCCTCTCAGCAATTTCCTTGGGGTGTCTACTTTCCAAAATGGGGTCATTTGGGGGGGGTTTGTACTGCCCTGCCATTTTAGCACCTCAAGAAATGACATAGGCAGTCATAAACTAAAAGCTGTGTAAATTACAGAAAATGTACCCTAGTTTGTAGACGCTATAACTTTTGCGCAAACCAATAAATATATGCTTATTGACATTTTTTTTACCAAAGACATGTGGCCGAATACATTTTGGCCTAAATGTATGACTAAAATTTAGTTTATTGGATTTTTTTTATAACAAAAAGTAGAAAATATCATTTTTTTTCAAAATTTTCGGTCTTTTTCCGTTTATAGCGCAAAAAATAAAAACTGCAGAGGTGATCAAATACCATCAAAAGAAAGCTCTATTTGTGGGAAGAAAAGGACGCAAATTTCGTTTAGGTACAGCATTGCATGACCGCGCAATTAGCAGTTAAAGCGACGCAGTGCCAAATTGGAAAAAGACCTCTGGTCCTTAGGCAGCATAATGGTCCGGGGCTCAAGTGGTTAAAGCAATCTACTGAACTACCCACCTCTGGAGGGAGTCTATTCCATATTTTCACAGCTACTGTGAAGAAACCTTTCCGTATTTGGAGATGAAATCTCTTTTCCGCTAGACGTAAAGAGTGCCCCCTTGTCCTCTGTGATGACAAAGTGAATAACTCAACACCAAGTTCACTATATGGGCCCCTTAACAGTGGGGAAAATTATTTGACCCCCTGCAGATTTGGTAAGTTTGCCCACTTACAAAGAAATGAAGGGTCTATAATTTTTTTTATCATGGGTGTATTTTAAATGATAGAGACAGAATATCAACCAAAAATCCAGAAAAAAACACAATACAAATGTTATAAATTAGGTTGCAGTTCAGCGAGTAAAATAAGTATTTGATCCCCAAGCAAAACATGACTTAGTCCATGATGGAGAAACCCTTGTTGGCAAGCACAGAGGTAAGACGTTTCATGTAGTTGGTGACCAGGTTTGCACACATCTCAGGAGGGATTTTGGTCCACTCTTCTTTACAGATCTTATCTAAATCTTTAAGGTTTCTTGGCTGTCACTTGGAAACTCGAAGTTTCAGCTCCCTCCATAAATTTTATATAGGATTCAGGTCTGGAGACCGGCTAGGCCACTCCATGACCTTAATGTGCTTCTTCTTGAGCCACTCCTTTGTTGCCTTGGTGGTATGTTTTGGGTCATTGTCATGCTGGAAGACTCATCCACAACCCATCTTCAGTGTTCTGGCTGAGGGAAGAAGGTTCTCATCCAAGATTTTACAATACATGACCCCGTGCATTGGCCCCTCATTGTGGCAGTCAGCCTGTACCTTTAGCAGAGAAACAGCCCCAAAGCTTCATGTTTCCACCTCCATGCTTGACTGTAGGGATGGTGTTCTTAGAGTCATAGTCAGTCGAGTCAATGCCAAAGAGCTCAATTTTGGTCTTATCTGACCACGGCACTTTCTCCCAATTCTTCTCGGAATCATTTAGATGTTAGTTGACATGACTGTACATGTGCCTTCTTGAGGAGGGGGACTCGCTGTGTTTGGAGGAAGAAAAATTCTGACTATGACCCTAAGAACATTTTTCTTCCTCCAAACACAGCAAGTCCCCCTCCTCAAGAAGGCACATGTACAGTCATGTCAACTAACATCTAAATGATTCCGAGAAGAATTGGGAGAAAGTGCCGTGGTCAGATAAGACCAAAATTGAGCTCTTTGGCATTGACTCGACTGACTATGACCCTAAGAACACCATCCCTACAGTCAAGCACAGAGGTGGAAACATTATGCTTTGGGGATGTTTCTCTGCTAAAGGTACAGGCCGACTTTGCTGCATTGAGGGGCCAATGGATGGGGTTATGTATTGTAAAATCTTGGATGAGAACCTTCTACCCTCAGCCAGAACACTGAAGCTGGGCCATGGATGGGTCTTCCAGCATGACAATGACCCAAAACATACTGCCAAGGCAACAAAGGAGTGGCTCAAGAAGAAGCACTTTAAGGTCATGGAGTGGGCTAGCCAGTCTTCAGACCTTAATCCTATAGAAAATTCATGAAGGGAGCTGAAACTTCATGTTGCCAAGAGACAGCCAAGAAACCATAAGGATTTAGAGAAGATCTGTAAAGAAGAGTGTACCAAAATCCCTCCTGAGATGTGTGCAAACCTGGTTCTCCTGTCCTCAGGACCCACTAACAGGCCAGGTTTGCAAGATAACTGAAATACCTCACAGGTGATATAATTTGCTGCTCAGTGATTGCAGTATTCTAGTCTGGATCTCCCCAAGGTAATACTTAAAATCTGGCCTGTTAGTGGGTCCTGAGGACAGGAGTTGAGAACCACTGAACTACAAGAAAGGTTTTACCTCTGTGCCTGCCAACATGGGTTTCTCCACCAAGTACTAAGTGATGTTTTGCTTGGGGATCAAATACATATCTTACTCACTGAACTGCAACTCAATTTATAACATTTGTATCATGTGTTTTTTCTGGTTTTTTGGTTCATATTCTGTCTCCATCATTTAAAATACACCTGTATGTATTTGTACATGATAATCATATCCCCCCTTTAATCCCCTCTTCTCAAGAGAGAATAAATTCAGTTCCTCTAATCTTTCCTCATAGCTGAGCTCCTCCATTCCTCTTATCAGTTTGGTTGCCCTTCTCTGCACTTTCTCCAGTTCCCGATATCCTTTTAGAACTGGTGCCTAAAACTGAACTGCATATTCCAGATGAGGTCTTACCAACGATTTGTACAGGGGTAAAATGATAGCTCTCTCTGCAGTCAATACCTCTCAATACAAGAAAGGACTTGGAATTGCATGTTATTATTAAGCTTATGAGCTACCAAAACCCCCAAATCCATCTCCACTATGGATTCCCCCAGTTGTATTCCTCTTAGTATGTATGATGCATACATATTCTTAGCCCCCAAGTGCATAACTTTACATTTATCAACATTAAACCTCATTTGCCACTTAGCAGCCCAAATAAACAGTACATTGAGGTCGGCTTGTGAGTTGGAGGCATCCTGTAAAGACGTTATTCCACTGCAAAATGAATGGGCTTGAATCGCATGCGATTTGAACAGGAATGCAGTGCAATTCCTTTTAAAATTGCATGCAGTCTCGCACACCACTCCTGTGTGAACCCAGGTTTGTCATAATGACTTCAGCCTGTGCTCCCACAGGGGCGGTGCGGGAAAATGCATGCGATTTGGATGTTCAAATCACATGCGATTCATTACAGTGCAATTCGAGCCCATTAATTTTGTATAGGCTCACATCACACCGCAAAAGGTATCGTTACTCCGTATCAGTGAGTACTTGACCATAAGTATCAGTACTTGCCAGTAAAAAAAAAAAAAAATAAACACATAAAAAAACTCTATAGGTGCAACCCTAGTTTAAATAATACATGTTACAATTTGACAGTACAACCTCCTTTAAATCTACCGACCTAGTGCAGTGGTCACCAAACTGCAGCCTGTGGGCCAAGATGTGACCCTTTTGCTGCCTTTATCCGTTCCTCCCACTGACACCAACAGGGCACTATTCCTCCCACTGACACCAGGACATTTTCTACTCACACTGGCTAGAGAACGGCCCCCTCAAAGTCAGAAGGGACAGTAAACTGGCCCTGTGTTTAGAAAGTTTATGTCCTTTTTTTTTGCCCCACAAATAGAGCTTTCTTTTGGTGGTATTTGAACACCACTGCAGTTTTTATTTTTTGGGCTATAAACTACAGTTTTGAAAACAAAAAAATATATTTTTTTTACTTTCTGCTATACACTATATCCAATAAAAAAAAAAAAAAAATCGAATTTCTTAATAAATTTAGGTCACTGTGTGTTTTTTGGTAAAAAAAATCCCAATAAGCATATATTGATTTACACAAACATTATAGCGCCGACAAACTATGGGATATATTTATGAAATTTTTATTTACTAGTAATGGAGGCGATCTGTAGGACTGCGATACTGCGGCAGACAATCAGATACTAACTGACATTTTTTGGGAACCAGTAACACTAATACAGTGATCAGTGATAAAAAAAGGAATACACTGTCACTGTACCGACATTGACTGGGAAGTGGTTAAACATTTTGGGTGATCAAAGGCTTAGATGTGTGCCTAGCCAGTGTTTTGTTGTACACAGTGTGCTGCTTTTACTAGGGGAAGAAATGGGTTCTAGGTTCCTGCTCAGTAGGAACACAGAATCCATTCCCTCTCCCCCTGTTGGAACGACGATCTGCTTAATTTGCATAAGTTCTGTCAGTTGTCAGTTCTGTGATCTTTACTGACAATTGGCTGGTGCCAGGGAGCATCGAGTGCCCGGCACACCCGCAGATCGGCTTCTGCTGTGAATATTCACAGTAGAAGCTGCATGTAGGCGCCCCCTACAGGTGGAAACGCCAAATTCTGTTATTAATATACATGATCCGGCGCACAGCTGCCGCCCTGTAGCAGTAAAACTGCTATAGGGAGGTCAGCAAGTGGTTAATTTGAGTGTCTTTATAAAGCAGGGTTAGGCAACCTCGGCCCTCCAGCTGTGGTGAAACTACAAGTCCCATGAGACATTGCAAGACCCTGACAATCACAGGCGTGACTCCTAGGGGTATAGGCATGATGGGATTTGTAGTTTCACCACAGCTGGAGGGCCGAGGTTGCCTACCCCTGTTATAAAGGCTGACAGGTTTGATGGCGTGACATTTTTAACGTCGCAGTGTACAGTTTAACAACTCGGTTGTATTTATAAATTTGTTTTGTATAAATGCATTACATTTTGGTCTGCAATGGATTAAAGCACAAGTTCACCTTTCTAAACATGTTACATATTACACCTGTGTTTAGGGTGGAACATGTAACATGTTCCGCATCTGTTTCCTCTATCACGGTGTGAATTTAGTTGACTAAAACATTTTTGTCGACTAAACTAATGCTATTTTCATTGAATAAAATAAGACTAAAACAAATGAGATGACTAAAATTAAAATGGCATTTTAGTCAAAATAACACTGGTCTGTAGTGCATGTTCAAACCTTAATGCTATAAATAATAACATATTAGATTTTTCACTCCAGCAGTATATAATGAGTTTGGAAATTGTAGAGAAATGCCTAAATAATGCATTTGCAATTTACCCAACAACCATTAGATTTTAGATGACTAAAATGTACTCGAGATTTAGTCGACTAAATACGACTAAAACAGTTGCAGAAGACCAAAATGGGACTAAAACTAAAATGCCATTTTAGTCAAACGACTAAGACTAAAACTGGATCAAAATTTGCTGCCAAAATTAACACTGCCTGTGAATGAATAGACTACAAGTACTGTCAGCAATTGCGGCAGAGGGCTTGTAGATCTCAATGAACTTTGAGGGTGCTGATGAGTACTCTCGTAGTCCATCGATCTTCATGGTCTCCAATAACAGTCTGCCCGTATGGGCAGACAGTTATCCCAAGAGTCTGCAGGAGCCCAACGCTGCACCTGTGATCAGAAGATCGCCTTAGGAAACAAAACGCCAATTTTTTTAGCTGCAAAAAATATGTTAATTTATTATATTATTTCAAAAGGTGAATTTATCCATTAAAGCCTCATGCATGTAGATGGTAAAAGGCTGAAAATATGCCCGGGGGCACCCGGTGAGGCGCTAGTGCTGCAAACAACTGGCAATAGAAGTGAATGGCTGTACGCGGCCGTACTGTTTCAAATCCTGATGCTTCTGTGCACAGACAGATTTCCTGAACACTAAACTTCCACATAGGGAAAAAACTATGTTGTACACACATATGCAGGTAAATGCCAATACACAGCCATTCACTTGTATGCAGGCCTGGACTGGACATAAGGCACCCGGTGGGCCAGGGTCGCATGTCCTAACAAGAACTGGCTAATGCAGAGGTCCCCAACCCCCGGGGCGCATACCGGTACCAGTCTGTGTCCTGCTGATGACCGGGCCACTATACAGCAATGCCTGTGTCTCCTCTCCCAGCTTTCCAGCCCCCGCCAACAATGTCATCCTATCAGCAGAGCAGAGAGCGTGAGAAACTGGAAATCTGTACAGAGAACGGGAGTCTTTCCATATCAACAAGAGGATAATCACCGGCTTGTTGATATGATCCAGATCCCCGCATCCTGCTCTGCTGATAGGATGGCATCATCGGTAGGGTGGGAGACCCTGGAGAGGAGACACAGGGGGAATCCAGCCTCTGCCCTGTCGAAGGTAGGACTGTGCAGGGAGGCAGAGAGTAAAAGGGGGACGCTGTGATTAGAGAAAAAAGGGGGGCATTACTGCAAATGGTACTGTGATGGGGGGGCTGTGATTGCTAGGGGCACTGTAATGTAAAGGGGTGCTGTGATATAAAGGAAGTAACCATTACAGTGCCCCTTTACAGTGCAGTCCCCTTTACATTACAGTGTGGAGGACCGACTCCATGAATATCCCATCACCAACCACCCCTGTGAATGCCCGTCTTCACCCCTCCAGTGAAGGGTCCACTGGCTCATTGCGCTCCATCTAGAAGTGATCATTACCTAACATGAATCCTACAGAGTGCAAATTATTTTGTTTTGAGGATGAGGTGTTCTGTAATGTTTGTGCAATACATCGTCTCTCCAGGAAAAATTTGCACCCGAGAGTTACGTGCCACTTACCTCGGCTACCAAGAATATCCCATAGGTGACCAGACGCTGGACAGCCTCATGACAAACCTGGTAGAACATCTGACAGGACTGGAAGAGAAAACACAAACAAGGATTTACAGTACGCATTTACCCTCTAAAAAACCTTGCTTGAAATTTAAAGCGGAGCTCCACCCACAGGGGGAACGGGTCGCGGGAGGCGCGCATGTGCGCCCCAGACCCGGAAGTGTCAGATCACATAGTAGGTACGTGATCCAGAACAGTAGTGCCACCTTGCCGCCGTATAAGTAAAGCCTCGTACACACACTTGGATTGTTGGCCAACAGAGTGTCAGACTTTTGTCTGAAGGACGTGTGCCAGGAACTTGTCTTGAGTACAAACGGTACACAATTGTCGGCCAACAAACACGAACGTAGTGATGTACTATGTGGAATTTCAGCTCTTGAGTGCCCCACTTTGAACACCTTCTGCTAATGTTGTGTTTGGTGAGCATTGATTGCATGCGTGTTTGTACTTTGGACTTTTGTGTGACGGACTTTCACACTGAGGCACTTTTCAGGAGTTTTAGCGCTAAAAATAGCACCTGAAAACTGCCTCTCATGCCTCCCCTGTGTAAAAGCCTGAGTGCTTTCACACTGGGGCAGTGCACTTGCAGGACGGGGAAAAAAAAAGTCCTGCAAGCAGCATCTTTGGGGCAGTTTGGAAGCGCTGTATAGAGCGCTCCCACACCGCCCATCCAAACGCTTCGGAAGAGCCAAAACACGGGCGGTTTTAACCCTTTCTTTGGCTGCTAGCGGGGGTTAAAAGTGACCAGCTAGCGGCCGAAAAGCACCGCTAATGGACCCGCCGCCCCAGTGTGAAAGGGGGCTTAACCTACTCACAGCCATATTCTAAAACTAATCTATCTAACCCTGTAAAGAAGAAATCGCTAAACATACCTTTTCTGAAGCCGCTCCGGTCCCATGCTGAGCTATCAGCGGCAGCTTCAGTGTGCAGACGATTTTTCTAGGTTTTTTTTGTCACTTTAAAATGTTTAAAACTTTTTATTTTAAATACATAACTTTATTGCTATCACAAGGGGACCAATAGCATATAGGTTGTGAACATTTTTTAGTAAACATAAA
The DNA here is from genome assembly GCF_042186555.1 of Aquarana catesbeiana. NCBI lineage: Eukaryota > Metazoa > Chordata > Amphibia > Anura > Ranidae > Aquarana > Aquarana catesbeiana. The sequence goes on along the minus strand of NC_133331.1, from coordinate 57,409,554 downwards.
CAGCCAGGCAATTAGCATTTTCTCAAAAGTTTAGCAATAACGTCCTATATTTCTTGCATGACAGGTTCACTTCAAACCCCTTTTGACAGCCAAAGTGTTCATAATCTGCCACCCAACATTCATGGGTGCCGATCCCTCTCTACTTACCAAAGCTATCATTCCCTCGTTGGAGAGAAGGTAACACAAGGCCGCAGCGGTGCGGAGGAGTCTCTCCTGGCTGATCGTTCCGTCGGCAGTTCCCGTCGTCCCATCTGACCTCCTCCTCTGTTCGACATGTAACGCGCAGGCTGCAAAACAAGAGAAGCATCTCTTTAATTAACCAATCACAACTGGCCTGGCTTTACCGCCATTTTGCCCGCCGGCCTCTTACCCACAATGGCCTCTGTGAGGTAGACGTGAAGGACGCCGTTGCTGTAGAAGTTCAGCTCGAAGACGGCCGGGATGTTGGTGTTGGGTGCGATGAAGAACTCACCGGGGTCGGTGTGGGTGATGTTCACGGAGTTGCCCAATAGGTGGATGGCGTGCATTACTACGTCCTCGCAGCTTCCCGAAAACCCCAGATCAAAGTCCCGAGCCAAGACCTCCTCCTTCATAGAGAAGAAGTCCTCCACCAACATTGACAGGCTGACACCCTGAGGGAGAGGAGGGTTTACAGGGTCCTAACATGGCAGTCACAGCTTTATTAAAACAGTCCTGAGATCAAGATGCAGATCTGCTTTAAAGTGGTTGTAAACCTGAGACATGAAATATGAACAAAGCATATCCCTCTATAGTGTGTACTTGTCTCAATCCAGAGCACTTAGTGTCATTTCTCTCTGCTGCTTCATTCCTCTGCTATCAGAATGAATCACTTCCGACAGGTTACCCTGACACCAAAAGAAAAAAGGTCACAGGGTAGGGATCTCCAGCACACAGCCTGTGACTGACAGCCCCAGCTCTGTTTCTGTGTGCAGGGGGGTGTGTCCCTTCCCTCCAATCAGCTGTCAGAGCTCTCTTCATGGAGCTCTGCAGAACATAACTTCAGCTCCCCACCCCCTGCTTTCTGACAACTCAGACAAGCTGTATAAATTCTTGAATATGAACAGATGTAGAGAAGAGAAGGCAGCAGATAAATAGGTACAACTTATGCAGGAGGATTTGTTTAATCTCTGGGTATCACCTGAGGCCAGGCATGTCACTGTGTGATGTAAGTGCATTTATTCCCCTTCTTGCCCCTTACCTTGGCCTAACCTACATCCACCCATAGGTTCATATTGACCACCATTTGATGGCCGCAATTCCATTGTTTGTTTACATTCAGCAGTTCAGGTCTGTGCATTTATATTTGCCCCCCTTTCCCTGACCTAACCTAAACCCACCGTCCCCCTCCATAGCTGCATACTTATTCCAACCGATGGCCACCACACTGCTGATTTTTTACATCCAGCGGTTCACGTCTTCATTGTTCTGACTGCCCTTACGCGTTACAGCCCCATAGACTTCTAAGGGTCTATCTCTAATAGTCCCCAGCTTGGGACACAGCTCAGTAGAAATCTAGGGGGTGCAAAACACAGGGAGCAAAAAAAGTGAAGAATTGAACTGCTGGATGTAAACAGCCAACAAAACCACAGCCATTGGCTGGAGGTAAGTTTGCATTAATGGAGGAGAGTGAGTTAAGTCAGATCAAGTGAAAAGGCAAAAAGCATAAATGCACTTTGTTTTCAAAGGGAAACTACAACAATGTTGGGTTCATTTTATTTTTGGGTTTATAAGTTTAAGACTGGGGAAGGGAGAATCAGTACAGAGGGGGCGGAGCAGGATTTTAAATTAATAAAAAAATGACATGCGTACTTTAAGGTTCGGCAATATTGTGACATGCATGTCTCCCAACTTACCTCCCGATAGCGGTACAAGAGAAGGCAGGACACTATGTGCGTTGACATCACAGCACAGCACTGATCTGCAGCTGGAAAAGGAAAATGACAAAATATTACAAAATCAATGTCAGAGAGCAAAAAGCACCAATCAACAGACAGATAACATTATACAGCAAACACTGCAAGCATGCTAGTCCACAGAGTTTACCATAAAGTGGAGATCCAGCCTAAAACATTTATTCTATACCTGATAAAGTAAAAAAGGGTTTTTGTCACTAGCAGTGAGGGGATATGTAACAGTTTACATTTGTCATTGGAAAAGAAGTATAGACAAAACATCTCATAGGGCAGAGGTCCCCAACCTTTTTGGCACCAGGGACCGGTTTCATGGAAGCCAATTTTTCCAGGGACCAGGGGGGTGGATATTCATGGAGTCAGTTCTTAAGGACAGTTTCCTGCAACCCAGGTCATCCTGGACCTACCCCCTGCCTGTGACTTGTTAATGAAAGGAAAAGCAGCAGCACAGTGTTAAGCTCATCTTCCTATCATATGCGGGAGGGTCGACAACCCATGGATCATGGTCAGTGGGCAGTCAAGCCCAAGAACCTGGGCAGGAACGGGGGCAGCATTTCCAGGAACCGATCTCCTGCAATTTTCCTTCTGCAGCAACTGAAAGACGGCTTCTCCTCCTTTCCCTCCCGCTGGCGTTTAGTTGCTGCAGGAGGAAAATACTAGGGATCAGTTCCCGTAAATGCCACCTCTCTGTCAAGCTTCCCCTTCCTTCTACTGCCCGGCTTCGGCAGATCAAGTCTTGGCAGATCAAATATGATAAAGATTAGTATTGCCGTCTATGGGGAGAAACACCCCCCCCCCCCCTCCCATTTGTTCTGGTGGTCCTCATAACAGGACTAGATGTGACAAGAAATCCAAAACTTGTCACTAAACCAGAACTAGAGGTAAAATCTTCCAATGGGGAAACCTTTTCAGGTGACAACGGTCTATGAGGGGAATTTTCTCACTTTGGAGAGATTTCCTCTCACTTCCTGTTGTGTTTCCATGAGAAAAAGTGAAGGCTTTTACCCCCAATAGGAGACAAGTAGATCCTTGGATATATGACATTGGTGGAAGCCACTAAGCGTATTAAAATCTCCCTCCACCACCCATCATAGCTGGGGGAGAAGAGGGGACAGAGCAATCACAAGACCCCCCCAATTAAAGTACATACAAATGGTATATCCCCAGGTTTTTTTTTAAGTATTAGAAAGTACACACACAGCCTGAATCATATAAGTGTAAGGACTGAAATTATTATTTTAGTTTAACTATACTTACTAAACAAGACATGATTGGCCAGATTGGAGATTATCTGTCTCCTGATTGGGCTGTCCACCTTCAGGTCAGGATTAGAGATTAGAACGCTCTCATTCACAGCATCTGTGGCTCTAACACAGAAGAAAAAAAAAACTTTTCTAAATTGCACTAAAGATGAAAACAGAATATACAGTGCCTTGAAAAAGTATTCTTGAAATTTCCCATGTTTTGTCATGTTACAACCAAAAATGTAAATGTATTTTATTGGGATTTTATGTGATAGACCAACGCAAAGTGGCAAATAATTGTGAAGTGGAAGGAAAATGATAAATAGTTTTCAATATTTTTTACAAATAAATATGTGAAAAGTGTGGGGTGCATTTGTATTCAGCCCCCCGGAGTCAATACTTTGTAGAACCCCCTTTCATTGCAATTACAGCTCCAAGTCTTTTTGGGGATGTCTCTACCAGCTTTGTACATCTAGAGAGTGACATTTTTGCCCATTCTTCTTTGCAAAATAGCTCAAGTTCTGCCAGAGTGGATGGAGAGCGTCTGTGAACAGCAATTTTCAAGTCTTGCCACAGATTCTCAATTGGATTTAGGTCTGGACTTTGACTGGGCCAGTCTAACACATGAATATGATTTGATCTAAACCATTCCGTTGTAGCTCTGCCTGTATGTTTAGCTCTGCTCCAGTATCGTCTTTTCAGACTCTAACAGGTTTTCTTCTAAGATTGCCCTGTATTTGGCTCCATCCATCTTCCCATCAACTCTGACCAGCTTCCCTGTCCCTGCTGAAAAAAAGCATCCCCACAACATGAAGCTGCCACCACCATGTTTCATGGTGGAGATGGTGTGTTCAGGGTGATGTGTGCAATGTTAGTTTTCCACCACACATAACATTTTGCTTTTAGGCCAAAACGTTCAATGTTGGTCTCATCTGACCAGAGCACCTTCTTCCACATATTTGCTGTGTCCTCCACATGGCTTCTAGCAAACTGAAAACAGAACTTCTTATGGCTTTCTTTCAACAATGGCTTTCTTCTTGCCACTCTTCCATAAAGGCCAGATTTGAGAAGTACATGACTAATGCCCTGTACAACGATCGGACAACAAAATCCATGGATTTTTTCCGACGGATGTTGGCTCAAACTTGTCTTGCATACACACGATCGCACAAAGTTGACGGAAAATCCGATCGTTCTGAACACGGTGACGTAAGACGCGTATGTCAGGACTATAAACGGGGCAGTAGCCAATAGCTTTCGTCTCTTAATTTATTCTGAGCATGTGTGGCACTTTGTGCGTCGGATTTGTGTACACACGATCGGAATTTAACCGATCGGATTTTGTTGTCGGAAAATTTTATAGCCTGCTCTCAAACTTTGTGTGTTGGAAATTCCGACAGAAAAAGTCAGATGGAGCCCACACACGATTGGAATTTCCGACAACACAATCCAATCGTACTTTTTCAGTCGGAAAATCCGACCGCGTGTACAGGGCATAATAGTTGTCCTGTGGACAGATTCTCCCACCTGAGTTACCATGGGCCTTTTAGCTGTTTCTCTGATTAATGCTCTCCTTGCCCAGCCTGTCAGTTTAGGTGGAGGCCATGTCTTGGTAGGTTTGTAGTTGTGCCATACTCTTTTCATTTTCGGATGATGGATTGAACAGTGCTCTCTGAGGTGTTGAAAGCTTGGGATATTTTTTTATAACCTAACCCTGCTATAAACTTCTCCACAACTTTATTCCTGACCTGTCTGATGTGTTTCTTGGCCTTCATGATACTGTTTGTTCACTAAGGTTCTCTAGCAAACCTTTGAGGGCTTCACAGAACAGCCGTATTTATACTGAGATGAAATTACACACAGGTGGACTATTTACGGTTGAGCCGTTTCTTCAGTGCGCATGCGCCGATGACGTAGACGCAAGCGTATATGGTAAATATCTCCTAAACCGTGCAGGTTTAGGAGATATTTATAGTATCTACAGGTAAGCCTTATTATAAACAGGGTTTACAACCACTTTAAAGGTGATGTTTAATCTGATTATATGTTGCCTTTCCTAGTTCCTCCCTTCCTCCTCATCAGCAAGCTCATGACATTTGTAAAAAAAAAAAAAACCTGTTTGTATTACACATAAACTTATATTAGATCAATTGGTGTCATCACTAGGTCTCTGTGCTTCTTAATGCAATGCAGGCAGATCATGGCTGGCGGGAAGGGCCGGCAAGGTGCCTCAAGCACTCCTCTCAAGAGCCCTCAGCCCTGATGTAAGAAGCGGGCTGGCTCTGCGGAAGTTATGCAAATGTCTACATGCCTTGATGGGTGGGTGTCAGTCTGGAGGAGTGGGCTTTCCTAGGCTGTATTTGCATGCAGACAAGTCTAGACAATGCCCACATGTAATGCTGAGCCTCCATGATTGAAAGAAATGAAATCCAATGAAAGGGGGGGGGGGGGGCCAGGGACAGTCAGCCTGGGGAGGAAAAACTTAGATGATGCTGGATGTCCTGCAGCCAAGAAATGAGGCGGGCTCTATCTGACTTGCTGCAGCTTGTAATGTACATTGTGAAATCAGAGTAAATGGCGTCTCATTTAACACACAGCTGGAAGAATAATGAAAAGAGATATGGCTGGGATTCTCGGTCTGAGCTGTACCTGGATGAGAGGATGGCGGGAAGCAGCGCTTGGTCTAAACGTAGAGGTGCGGGCGATGGCTTCTGTCTCTGGTTTTCTAGATATTCCTGAAGTTATAGAGAAAATATCACATCAAATAAACACAAACAGTACTGGAAGAAATCACGGCATGAGGATTCGGCATGGCATGAGGTCACTTACCTTCAGAGAGAAGGGTTGGGCGAAGTCTACTCGTACACAGCCATAGTTTTTGCGCAGCATTCTGAACACCCCCCTGGCCACGCTCCACAGACCCTCGTCTTTCTTGGGCTTTCCCTGAAATGGTAACCAGTAAATGATTTAAGGGCTCATGCACTTGGCCGTGTAAAGTTAAAGAGCGTACAGAAACTTAAAGCGAGATAAATAGTCTCCAGAAGCACCCCCTGCTTCATACAGCTACCCATAGAAAGCAACTATAGGATACACCTATACATGGGCATAAACTGGTATGTGCTGGGCTGCTGATGGGGGTGGAGCTGGCCCTCCTGTGCTAGGCCTTGGCCCAATTAGTACAGTAGGGGGGCCCTAGGGGCACAGAGGGAAATTTTTATTTTCCACAACAGCCAATCATGATGAAGCAAGATGCTAAAAGTATCTGTGCTTCTCTCTCTATGCATAATTAATGCAAAGGGAAGGCAGTACAATGACAGTTAAAGGTGGCAAGTTCCTACATTGTACATATTATCCTCCATATATCCTATTCAAAACTATCTTCATTTCTTGCCCTAAATGCCTGTCTGACAATTTAAGGTAAGTGAAGCGAAAGAGGATAACTTCTGATTAATTACAATCCGAGAAACCAACTTAACATACTTAGTCCATACAATAGGTTCAGGTAATTTATAGAACAATGGTGTAAAGTAGGATTCAACCGGGGGGGGGGGCATTTGGAGAAATTGCTGCTCTAGGATAATGCTCACATCCAAGGCCAGCCCCCCAAGCTCGAATAGTAGTAAGCATTGATTACAGGGGCGCATCAAAGTTGTCAATTTATATCTCGGTTTTTTTGGGCCCCATAAAAAAAGAGGAAAATAGTTGATTAAGTCTTACAAAAATAATCTAGGGATCCACTGAGGAGAATGTCTATAATAGTAAGTAAATTTTGGAATAATTTTCATTTTCAGAAGATTAATGTATCCCAATAGGGATAACGGTAAAGATTCCAATGCCTTCAACCGCATGTCACTCAAAACTGGGGCCAAATTCAAAGAAATGAACTCTGAAGTCTGCTGAGATATCACTACTCCGAGGTACTTAAAATTCTCTACCCACTATAATGGGATATTAGAAGGAGCTGTATTTCGAGCTTCAATATCTATTGGAAATAACAATGATTTTGTTCAGTTAACCTTCAACCTGGTAATGGACAAAAAGGAATTTAATATCTGTAGAGCACCCTATAAAGGAAGGACCAGCCTCGTTTAGGAACAAGAGGAGGTCATCCGCATATAGGGCTACCTTCTTCTCCAGCCAACCAACTAGCAACTTCTTGATATTCAGAGGGATGCGAAGAGCCTCCGCCACCATCGCAATGGCAAAAAGGGCCGGAGATAGAGGGTAGCCCTGGCAAGTGCCCCTATATAAAGAAAAAGGGGATGACAACCCTCCCCCCAGTCTTACTGCAGCTGTAGGATAGCTATATAAAACCTGTATCCATGTAATGAATATCAATTGAAAACCCAACTTACGAAGTACCTCCCACAGAAGAGGCCACTCAACAGTGTAGAAGGCCTTCTCTATGTCCAGGGAGGCCACAACCCTGGTACCCATATTAAGATGTGAGGCGTGGATGTTAGTATATAACCTATGTAAATTCACATTTGTGGCCCTCCCTGCCATAAACCCAGTCTGGTCCGAGTCAATAATTGTGGGCAGAATGGGTTGTAATCGTCGGGCAATGAGTTTTTGGAAAGAATACACTTTAATTAAAAAAAAAAACAACTATACAGTAAGGTTAGAACATTTTTTTTTGCATAATATGAAAGACGATGTTACACCGCGAGAATCGTTGTTCTTTATTCTAAGCAAAAAAAAAATCATGATTCTCATTTTAGCCAGAATCGTGCAGCTCTAATGGGGAGCTATTCCTCCCACTGACACCAAGGATGGGGCACTATTTCTCCCACTGACACCAAGGATGGGGCACTATTTCTCCCACTGACACCAAGGATGGGGCACTATTTCTCCCACTGACACCAAGGATGGGGCACTATTTCTCCCACTGACACCAAGGATGGGGCACTATTCCTCCCACTGACACCAAGGATGGGGCACTATTTCTCCCACTGACACCAAGGATGGGGCACTATTCCTCCCACTGACACCAATGATGGGGCACTATTTCTCCCACTGACACCAAGGATGGGGCACTATCCCTCCTACTGATACCAGCAATAAAGCACTATTCCTACTGACCACAGGAGTGCTATGTCATTTCTTCTTATTCCCACTGACCAACAAGCCTTAGAATGCAGATGACCGGAAGCTGGCGTGACGCACTTCCAGTCTGGCACTGGCTTGCGTTCCAGTGGCCATTGCATACACTATCTGAGGACATGAAGCAATGTTCTCCCTTGGACCATCACTTATTCAATCTAGAGAAATTGTTTATTACTACACATTAGAGCTGCACGATTAATCGTTAAGAATCATTATCTCGATTTTTTTCCCCCCTTGTGATCTTGACAAAGTATTTTCACGATTTTTTCTATGCAGAGAATTCTCTGCTCTGCTGAAGCCACAGCCATCATAGACCCTGACCCTGTCTGTGGCCTTGCTTCTGCCCCTTCAGGGGGTGGTACAGAGGTTAGGAAAGAGTATATACAGTATATAAGAGAGTATGTATATACACTATATTTTCTGTTAATTGTGCTGGTCAGCTAAGCTCTAAAAAAGGTGGCACGCCCCTGAAACGCAACAGCACACCAGCATAGTGGCATCGCCGGTTAGGCTACATGATTCTTGGGTTGGATTGCATCTCATTATGTTTCCTGCTCTTAATCTTCTACCTTTGTGAGTATTCATCTTTACTCATATTTTTGTCTTTCAATAAATCCCTGGTAATGCACTAGGCGTTTGCGCTCTCCGGTGTATTTTTTTTGTAGTTTTTATTGGATTCTCTGGTCTGAGGAGGGGCAGCATCGGCTGAGCATTCTTGACTGATATCATCTTTGTGATTCAGTGTTCACTGCACACCGGACAAGTGGCAAGATTTGGAGCGCTAGAAGTGGTTTTGTGTGTTCATGCCTTCATCACGATTGGCTGTTATGATTACATAGTCAGAAACCACGCGGATTGGTTCTTTATCACAAATCAATGACAGCAATGTAACAGATTGGAGTCATGAAGGGGTTAAAGAAGCCAAAAAAACTCCACTGTGGTTGCTCCCACCCAAAAACTGTAATTCATTGAGAAGCTGCTTTTTTGGTAGCTGCTCTTAGACAAGGATTCTGGTAATTTTGGGTGTCTCATTGAGATATGCTGCATTATCGAGGCTTGGTACAAGCTGCATTGTGCAAGTCCCACAATTACATTTGAGTTATGGTCATTCTGGTGACCATTTTGTATTGTAAGCATAAGAGCACCACAGAAACTGGTATATTGTATTAAAAAAATGAGAAAGGGTCAGAGAATAGTGACAAATTATTACCTTAGAAAACAAAACTACCCATGTCAACCTTACAAGTTCAAAAACCAAAACAAAAAAACTATTAAAATGAAACTTGGTACTCACCAGTTGTTCGCCGTTATAATGCCCCTCGATTATACGGTCATAAGATATCCCCACGGGTATGACAAGAACATCGGGGACGGAGCTGTTGCACAGAGTGTCCACGATGACGGACAGGATGCCGGCTCTGCCGCACGAGGTCTTGCCACTGCGAGAGCGAGTTCCTTCCAGAAAGATTTCCAAGAACTGATGCTTGCAAAGGAGCTGTTCAATGTACTGGAAGACACGGCCAACAAGAAGGTGCACAACATTATTACCAAATATAAAACATTCTATTACAAGGCACAGCCATTAATAAGGAGGATAATGTTTTTCCCCAAACATTTAACTACAAGGCATGGCTAATAAGTAGATGGACAATGCTATTCCCAAACATTCCAAAAACATTTAACTACGAGACCCAGCCAATGAGAAGACAATGATATTCCAAAACATTCCAAAAGCTTTTAACTAAGAGAAACGGCTAATGAAAAGACACTATTATTCCCAAAAATTCTAAAAACATTTAACTACGAGACACGGCGAATGAGAAGACAAGAATATTCCCAAGAATTCCAAAAACATTTAATTATGAAACACAGCCAATGAGAAAACTGATATTCCCAAATATTCCAAAAACATTTAACTATGAGACATGGGTAATGAGAAGAAAATTATATTCCTAAACATTCCAAAAACATTGAACTAAGAGAAACAGCCAATGAAAAGACACTAATATTCCCAAAAACATTTAACTAAGAGACACGGCCAATGAGAAAACAATGATCTTCCCAAACATTCAACTACAACAAACGGCCAATAAGAAGACAATTATGTTCTGAAACATTTAAAAAAATATTCAACTATACAGCATGACAAGTAAGAAAGTGAACAATGCTATTCGTAAATGAGAAGGTGGACAACATTATTCTGAAAGTAAGGCTACTTTTGTACCTACCCCGTTTAACAAGGATCTGTACAGAATGTCTTTTTTGCCATCTGGGGTTTCATCGAGCTTTCGCCGAATAAAGAACCCGCCCAACAAGCGAATCAAAGTACTGTCCAATAAGAAAGCAGCAGTTTATTCCTAGTTTGCAAGAGCATATATTATATATTCACACAAACTAACACAAATATGAAATTTTTTGTTAGCAAATGCTAAACCACTTGCCTACCGGGGCAATTAAAATTATTTTTTGCACACATGATAAAATCTGCATTTTTGCTAGAAATTACTGTAAACCCCCCCTCCTCCCACAAAAAAAAAAAAAAAAAAATATTATATATATATATATATTTTTTTTTTTTTTGTGTTATATATTTACATATATATTGAGTTATTTTGAGGGGACAGAAAATTTACACTGTTATAAAAGCTGTACACTCACTACTTTACATTATAGCAAAGTGTCATTTCTTTAGTGTTGTCACAACAATGTTGTTACAACAATGTGAAGGGTGTAATCACTTTTGTGAGATATATACACATTATATATATATATATATATATAATGCATACATTATCTCACAAAAAAAAAAAAAAAAAGAAAAGAAAAAAAAGTTTTGCCTTTAGTTATACTTTAAGCCTCGTACACACGATCAGATTTTCGGACGATCGTCTGTTTTTTTTGTGCCATTTTTTGTGGCATGCTAGTCTCATGTGGAAAGTGAAGAGATTATTCACCATACGAGAATTCTCGTACGACAGAATACAACTTTAGAAGTGACGTAATGTGTTGAATAGTTTTGTATGCATTATTTTGTTTCTGAGCATGCGTAGTCTTGCTCTTACGTTTTTTTTCGAAAAACCATACTAATTATACGGAAATCGAACGTAGAGTTCACGTACGACAAAAATTTTATAGTCTGCACATCCAGCTTTTGTTAGATGAAAAACCGGAATCGGCTGTTGAAAGCACCGTACCAACGATCCGAAAATTGGCAGATCATTCAGATGAAATTTTACTTCCGATTTTCATATTGTGTGTATGGGCCTTAAGACTTGCATTGGGGTGTATTCATTTTTGCAACATGGTCTTGAATGAATTTGTTAGGAAAAATACTTTTTTGTGTGTGCAAAATGTTGGTTGCAATCAATGGCCCGCATTAGTATGTATTTTGTAATGTCCCATAGAAAATGTTGAAAGGAAAGTAAAAGGTTTTCTGACAAATCAGTTGGGGTGCACTCATTTATGAACACAAGTATAGGCGCATCAACACAGAGATCATAAAAGTCCCAATACAAATCTGCTAGTAATTGACAATATAGTCTATCTGGCATACACAGGCAAATCAGCTATGTAGTGGTATTGGGAGAGGGAAAAAAACGTCCACAGGAAGCACACAAGGCTGCCATCAATTAAGGGAAGAAACCATATTCCAAGGAGCTGAAAAAAAGCACAAGTGGAGAGGCACCTCTGGGTGCAGTCGTTTTTTTTTAAATCAATTTAATAGACAACGTGGGATCAACTCACATGTGGTATATAAATTAAAAGCATGGTATCAGAAAGTCGAGATGACATTCCCACATCCTGTGACAAGATCTGTGCTGTGTATGATGACCGGGGATCTTCCGAATGATGTAAAGGCCGGCTCCGGAAGAGCGGCCTCAGAGCGAAGCTTGGAACACAGTGGATGGTTGGCAAAAGGGGGACGACGTCATCAAAAATTGATGCGTTTCATGAGCGTGCCCACTTGCAATATATATTTTTTTTTTATTACACTTTTATTTTAGAACTTTATAGCAAGGGTGACAGGTCCTCTTTATGGAGACATTGGGGGCACTTTGAGAGCATGATAAAAGTGATCAGCCAGCTATTTAAAGCCAGTACCAGGCTCACAGCTGCAGCAGCAGTGAGCTTCATTTAACCGCTTGTCTATAATTCTATTTATAAACATACCTTGGTAGACAAGTGGTTAAAGAGACTTCCTCCCATGTGACAGGGAAGGGGTCTAGCAGCCAATCTCTAGTCCCCTTGAGGCTTTCATTCATTTATTAGACTAGCTCTAGCTCTTATTAAAAAAAACAAAAAGGTAACTCCAGCCACTTCCTGTAAAAGGGTGACAAACCTGCCTTTCTATCATCGGCAGCGTTGTCACCCTTTCCCAGGACATGTCGGGGCTCTAGCCTTGGCTGCCAGTCTCCACCCATCACCACTGTGATTGGTAGGGCCCATTGGACTTACATTTGTTTACTCTCTAGCTCAATTGTTATTCATTCACTCAAAAAAAAAAAAAAAAAAAAAAAAAAAAAAAAAAAAAAAGGAGGGGTTCAAGAAAATACTTCATTATGGCCACTAGATGGAGCCGACAATCATAGTAGATAATATTTTATATCCTATTAACACCATCTCCATTTAGTTGTCATAAAGTAGTATTTTCCTGATTCATTATGAATAAAAGAATTCGACCTGGAAAGAAAACAGCCTTATAACAGGAAATTTTCTTCCCGTTTATACAAAAAGACACAGCTGTGAAATAGGGCAAACAGTCACCAAAATGAAAGGCTGATTATTTATGGAAGGGGCCGGTACAGACCTGAAAATGGGGATGTTGAGGTTGTTCCCTGCTGCAATATGGGGCGCTTTAATGTTGTGGCAGAACAAGACGAATGTGAGGAGAAGGTAGTCGATGTGCGATTTGTGAACGGGGAGGAAGACGAGTGGAACCTTCATCTACAGGTTGAAGACAAAAAGGGGAGAGACGTTAGGTTGTGAGAGGTGCGGAGAACAACGTGGATGAAAACAGAAAAACAAAACAAACATACGCTGGCAAAGGCCAACCTACCTCTGTGGCCGCTTTCTTTACCATCTCTAATTGCCCCTTGTGAATCTGAATGTTCAAGAAGAAGCCATTGAAGAGCTTCAGGAGCACCCAGCCTGTTAGCCTGTAAGGGAATAAAAATTGGATTATTGTCCCATCCCCTCATCCCAAGAGTTCCTCAGGACCTGTTCATCACAGGAGCGTTAACTTTTACTGCCATGAACACCTATGTTGGGGAAAAGTGAATAGTACTGACACCAGTATTGGGGGCTACTATTGCATCCACTGACACCACTATTGGGGGTTATCATTGCACTGACACCAATACTGGGGGTTATTATTGCACTCACTGGCACCAAAGCTGGGGGATATTTTACTCCAACTTCCTCAGTGTGCACTGCGATACGCTGAAAAAAAAAAATGCAGCATAACCAAAATTTTTTGGCATTGAGGTGCGAAAATGTGCTGCCATTGTGTAGCTCTCTAGAAGTGTCAAGGACCACACTTGAAGGCCCTCTATAGTTTTCAAGTTGACCAACAAATGGCTTAGACCTATGAACACATCTTGCTATGTCCATAGTTAGCAGTGAGCTTGGGCATGTTAATAAGAGGATCCAAACCCACGTGTGTGAGTGAGCCCACCAGGAAGCTGTTACCTGTACGGGCAAATCACCTGTGGCCACGGCATTCCCCTGGTTAAAGGGGAACGTCCTGGCTGCAAATGATTGACCCAGTACAGGTGACAGCTTCCTGGCGGCCTTGCACACGTGGGTTTGGATCCTCGTCTAACAAGCTCATCACTAATGGATAAGATTGGTTAAGATGGCCAGGATTAGTGATAAAGCTCATATAAGCGTGTGTCAGACTTTATACGATGCAACAGAAATGAAGAGATGTCTGGGTTCAAATCCAAATAAAATTTACTGTACATAACAGGAGGAGCCTAAAGGTTGTGATCTCATGATTGTGAATTAGCCATACGATCATACAATCCGATTCCAGTGCGGACCAAAAAAAAGGGTCCTGTACTATTTTGGTCCGAAAGTGATGCTAATTCAGCCATACAAACTGAATGGCTGAATCCGCATCGCATGTGAACTGCACAGCAATGCGGTGCGGATCACATACGATGTCTGTGTTCTCACCAGTGTGAACCCAGCCTTAACATATGATCATACCAGTGCCAAGATAAGGTCATCTAGTGCCCAGGATGTACATGCCAAATTGCTGAATTCCCCCCTCCTAACACTAATCCACCACCCCTCAAAGTTCCCCTCCAAGCACAAATCGTCTCTCCTCACTTTAAACCCCCCCCCCCTAAAGCACAAATTCCCCTCCCCAATCCCCCATCCTAGCACAACCCCCCACAAATGTCCCCTCCTAACACAAATACACCCCCCCCAGTCATCGTTACTAGCACAATCCCCCTCCCCAAATATTTCCCCTCCACCATTATACTTTTATGGCACAAACCCCCCAAATCCTGCCTTCTAACACAAATCCTCTTCTCCCAGCACAAATCCCCCAAATCCACAACTCCTAGAACACCCCCCAAATTAGCCCTCCTAGAACAATACTTGGGTCATATCCATAGTGTGTTACATATGAATGCTATTTGGATTTGAGCACAGACATCTCTCCATGATGAAGGTCAGTGACCAGACTGGAGTCTGTAGCTTTCCCCAAACTGTACCATGGTGACAAAGTTGTCTGGCTTGAATGTGTTTCGCCATATATGTGAACCAAGAATCCCTGTTTTTATGCAAAAGTGTGCTAGAAATATGTAGAAGTGTACAGCAGTGTGCAGAGGGTTAAATCAGAATTTGCAATACTTTACGTGAGACACAAGCCCGGACCTGATCAATGCTGGGGATACAGATGCCACCATCTCCTGCAGGATGTACTTGGCTTTCCTCTTGACTTTGTTAGTAGACTTGGGGTCTGCAGTTCCAGTGGGACTGGCCTCAGCCGCCACGGCTTCTATGGCTTCTCTCACCCTGGTGGGGAAGGAGACCATGAATCATTTATTGTGAGTAGACACAATATGTGTTGATATCGGGATATCTCCTGCAGATTTTTCCTTCTTTTAGTGAAGACAGGACGTCTAAAAATGGGCAAAACATTGAGCGTTGGGATCGCTCTTTGGAAAGCATTTGACAGGTGGTGAAGGTGCTTGAATCCCGCGGTTGCAGGGTATTTGCAGAATGGCCCCATTCACTGACCGGCAATATGTCCACTGAAAGCGACAGGGGGTATAATTCCTGCCGTGGCCCCAAAGCCAAGTGCCGGGACATATGTACACTCCCGCTTGCTGCCTCTGCAGCTAGAGGGTGTAGCAGCTGGGGGGGGGTATAAGCACCACCCAGCTGTGGGGTTGTTCTGCACACCCAACCCCCCAACCTCACGAGTGAATGAGCCCTTAGATCAGTGGTCATAAAAGGGTGGACCGGGGTCTGGACCCGGACTGAGTGACACTCCCATCCAGACCATCAGCCCGCCAGTCTGCAGCACCGGATCCCCACTGGCCAGAGTCCTAGCAATCAAGGACGTCACGAGTGTGCCCTGCACCCTGCAGCAAGCTTCTCCGCCCTGTTCCTGGCCCCTGCCTGCCTGCCAGGAACATATTTATCAAGTACAGGTACACAATTCACGTTTATGGGCTCTACCAATCTCTAGATGCATTATGCTTGATCACAACAGATCTATAAATGAAACTGACAGGGAACACGCGGTCCAAGGGGGCACGCAGACGGGGGGGGGGGCACCTGATCTAAAGGGGGCACGCTGATGGAGGGACACCTGATCTAATGGGGGCATGCTGATGGAGGTACACCTGATCTAAGGGTGCAAGCAGACGGGGTGGGGGGCACCTGATCTAAAGGGGGCACGCTGCTGGAGGGACACCTGTTCTAAAAGGGGGCACGCTGATGGAGGGACACCTGATCTAAAGGGGGCACGCTGATGGAGGGACACCTGATCTAAAGGGGGCATGCTAATGGAGAGACACCTGATCTAAAGGGGGCACGCTGATGGAGGGACACCTGATCTAAGGCGGCACCCTAATGGGGGAACACAATATATTTTTGATAGACACACAAGGACTACAATCTTTCTGATTTATAGCATAGAAATTTGGACGATGGCTGGAAGAAAATTTTAGCAACCAGACCTTTTTGAATTTTAATTCATTACCCTTGCCTTAGATCTTTGGTTTGGCATTCTCAAACTTTATAAAAACATAGGTCCTAAGCAAAAAAAAAAAAAAAAAAGCCTGCGATTCCAACCCTTCTCTGGTAACCCCAAAATAAAGACAAAAAAAAACATTTTGGATAAACACGCACTAATTCTTCTACGCAAAAAAAAAAAAAAAAAAAAAAAACTACTGCTATAAAATATTTATGTTGGCTCTGGGAAGAGCTGACCGTTAATGTCTTACTTGACATCCCCATTACACCGGTCCTGGTGACCTCACCTGCTCTGGTTCAGCACCGCCTCCGCCATATTGCTGCAGAACATGGCCTTGTTGACGTCCCGTTCCTGGACAAACAGCACATAACAGAGGCGACGAGCCAGCCAGCCACGGTGTCTGCAAGAGAGAACGCAGCCAATCAGAGAGGGGGGCGGGTGGGACAATCACCTATTACCTGTGGAGGCACGGCACTATTACAAAACAAAAAAAATGTCCTCGGTCAAATGGTCATCAGATACTAAAACAGAACCTTCTAAACTTAGGTAAAAAAAAAAAAAAAAAAAACGTGCCAAACTCACAATGTTAAATAAAGAATAAAGTAACAATATGTACCCCAAGACTATGAAGAGACATTTATAGTGTGGCACAAAATTACAACGAGCTATAAAATGTAGAACATTTGTCATAAATTGTAGCAACTGGCAAAACTTTTTTGTAGTTTTTGGATGGAAGGGTGGGACGTTACACCCTCTGCCAGGTTTTTACTGTGGTATCCCCGCTGGGGAGAATCACCCTCTCTTTTTAAACAGGTGACCATTGTAACCAAGATTATAAATGATGGGAAATCCAAAAAGGTTTTGGTCACAGGACAGGAAGGAGAAATCTTTCTTGTTGCGTCTACAGGACAGGAAGTAAATGGTAATCTCTTCAAAGAAAAAAAAACACAACAAAAATTTTAACTTTTCCTTACGCCCCGGTTCACACAGGGGCGACTTGTCAGGCGACCTAGCCGTCTGACAAGTCGCGTCCCGTTCTGTACTACGGAACCGTTCTAATAGGAGCAACGCAAGTCGCTCCGACTTAGAAAAAGGTTCCTGTACTATTTTTGGGGCGACTTCAGGCGACTTGCATAGACTTCTATACAGAAGTCGTTTTGCAAGTCGCTGCTGAAGTTGTGTGCAGGTCGCCTCTAAGAGTTGGCCTGCAAGCTGTGCCGCCCCTGTGTGAACCGGCAGTACCTCTATCCAAAACGAAATATCTAAATACATCAGTCGATCCCCCAGCCCCCTTGAGGGCCAGCTCACACCACATGTTTTCTGCATCAAAAACGCATGGAAAGTAGGTTATATGGTTTTCAATGGCATAGTTCACACCAGTGCTCGCAGTTCCAGAAGAAAAAAAAGTAGAACATGCTGCATTTTTCCTGCACTGGCCTGTACTGGAACGCTGTAAAATGCATGAAAAAGAAACACACTGGCCGGCCACTCCCGCCCCCTCCATAGCCCAGCACTCCAGTGAGCGAGGGCAGAGCAGAGAGCAGTGACTGACAGTACGCAGCTCTCTGCTCAGGGAGCTACAAGAACCAAGCGATCGGCAG
Organism: Aquarana catesbeiana; assembly: GCF_042186555.1. Lineage (NCBI taxonomy): Eukaryota > Metazoa > Chordata > Amphibia > Anura > Ranidae > Aquarana > Aquarana catesbeiana. Next base: position 57,391,454 of record NC_133331.1, on the reverse strand, counting down.
TGTTGCATGGGGGACAGATGCAACATCCACCTAGGTAAGTATGAATCAAAACAAAAACGAATTCCCAAAATTCTCTTAACCGCTTGTCGACCAGCCGCCGTCATTATACTGCAGCAGGTTGGCACGATCCCATGAGCGGGATAGCAGGCACAGGCGCGCCGCCTGCACTGCGGGGGTGCCGATGCTCGTGGCCAATTGTTGCGATGACTGACTTTTTTTTTAAAAAATGGGGATATTTATTATAGCAAAAAGTACAAGATATTGTGTTTTTTATTTGTTTGTAGTGCAAAAAATAAAAACTGCAGAGATGATCAAATACCACCAAAAGAAAGCTCTATGTGTGGGAAAAAGACGTCAATTTTGTTTGGGTGCAACATCGCACGACCGCGCAATTGTCAGTTAAAGCGACGCAGCGCCATATCGCAAAAAATGGCCTGGTCATTCAACAGCCAAATCTTCCGGGGCTGAAGTGGTTAATGATCCCCCAGAAGCAGATCAGGCAAAATGCAAGTGTTCCTATTGGGAGTATTTCACCAAAAAAATGACCTTTTTGTTGCAGGGGATCCCTGAAATCAGACTCCTTGGAAAATCAGTCAGCCAATCACACAAGCAGGAAATTACATTGGGGGGGGTCTGTATACCATATCTTTGTACAGAACACCTCCAGATAGCCCATTAAAAAATAAGTTAAAACCCCTCTTTTAATACAACATTCTTCTTCAATGGAGACATTTCCCCTACAGTACCTATTTTCTGCCACTAGATGTCCTTAGTCTGATGGTTGGCATCATTCTGATCAGAGATTTATATCTCACATTCCCTAGCTTATAGGAAACCTGTAAAATCAACCTGCAGACTGAGAGCTCCAAACCATGTTTAATTTGTTACACAATTACATGACATAATTATGGAGAGCACACATACAAGGCTGTCAAAGTATGCTTTGATCTCATAAATATTCAGATACCCCTTTATAGGGTTTTTTTTTTATCAAAGGCAACACACGTAACACGACATTAGCACACATTGACATGTCCCGGGGGCTGGTATACATCCTGGTGGGATTTTCAAAAACGCCATCTTAGCTACTTATATAAAAAGGGAGGATACAACTATATCAACAATTATCATAATTGATATATGCAAACTTATATATACAGCGGATATGAAAATTCTACACACCCCTGTTACAATGTCAGGTTTCTGTGATGTAAAAAAATGAGACAAAAATAAATAATTTCAGAACTTTTTCCACCTTTAATCTGACCTATAAACTGTACAACTCAGTTGAACAACAAACTGAAATCCTTTAGGTGGAGGGAAGTAAAACTAAAAAAATAAAATAATATGGTTGTATAAGTGTGCACACCCTTTTACTAATACTTTGTTGAAGCACCTTTTGATGTTATTACAGCTCTCTGTCTTTTTGGCTATGAGTCTATCAGCATGGCACATCTTGACTTGGCAATATTTGCCCGTCTTCTTTGCAAAAACACTCCAAATCTGTCAGATTGTGAGGGCATCTCCTGTGCACAGCCCTCTTCAGATCACCCCACAGATTTTCAATGGGATTCAGGTCTGGGCTCTGGCAGAGCTATTCCAAAACTTTCATCTTCTTCTGGTGAAGCCATTCCTTTGTTGATTTGGATGTACGCTTTGGGTCGTTGTCATGCTGAAAGATGAAGTTCCTCTTCGTGTTCAGCTTTCTAGCAGAAGCCTGAAGGTTTTGTGCCAATATTGACTGGTATTTGGAATGGTTTATAATTCCGTCTACCCTGTCTAAGGCTCCTGTTCCAGCTGAAGAAAAACAGCCCCAAAGCATGATGCTGCCACCACCATGCTTCACAGTGTGTATGGTGTTCTTTTGGTGATGTGCAGTGTTGTTTTTGCGCCAAACTTATCTTTTGGAATTATGGACAAAAAGTTCAACCTTGGTTTCATCAGACCATAACACATTTTCCCACGTGCTTTTGGGAGACTTCAGATGTGTTTTTGCAAAATTTAGCCGGGCTTAGATGTTTCTTTGTAAGGAAAGACTTCCGCCTTGCCACTCTACCCCATAGCCCAGACATATGAAGAATACGGGATGTTGTCACATGTACCACACAGCCAGTACTTGCCAGATATTCCTGCAGCTCCTTTATTGTTGCTGTAGGCCTCTTGGCAGCCTCCCTGACCAGTTTTCTTCTCATCAACGTTGGAGGGACACCCAGTTTTTGGTAATGTCACTGTTGTGCCATATTTTCTCCACTTGATAATGACTGTCTTCACTGTGCTCCATGGTATATCTAATGCCTTTGAAAAAAAATTGTACCCTTCTCCTGACTGATACCTTTTAACAATGAGATCCCTCTGACGCTTTGGAAGCTCTCTGTAGACCATGGCTTTTGTTGTAGGATGCGACTAAGAAAATGTCAGGAAAGACCTACTAGAACAGCTGAACTTTAACAGAGGCACTTTAAATGATGGCAGGTGTGTACCGACTCCTATTTAACATGAGTTTGAATGCGATTGCTTAATTCTGAACACAGCTACATCCCCAGTTATAAGAGGGTGTGCACACTTAGGCAACCATATTATTTTAGCTTTTTATTTTTACCCCTCCCCCTAAATGATTTCAGTTTGTTTGCACTTGAGTTGTGCAGTTTTATAGGTCACATTAAAGGTGGGAAAAGTTCTGAAATGATTTATCTTTGCCTCATTTTTTACATCACAGAAACCTGACATTTTAATAGGGGTGTGTAGACTTTTTATATCTCCACTGTATGCATGTGCATTATTATTAACCACTATTAATGTATCCTGTAGTGTGAATCATTAAGGATCATACATTGTCCCTACACAATTCAAACCATTTCCTCTGAGCTCAGGTCATCATGGACCTCCCCTCCCAGCTGTGAATGGACAGTGAAAGGAGAAGCAGCACAGTGATGAGTCATTAAGGGGGCAAATCCTCCTGGGGCTGAAGTGGTTAAAGATATCTGATGTGTTTTAGTTTTTTTTTTTTATATTCTGAAAGGACTCCCGCTGACATTATAAAGGTTTATGTCAATATTTGAAAAGAACGTCACCGTCTGAACAAACATCAGTCTGTGGACATGTACCAGGCAGTGACTTGTGTGCAGTGTTATATAAGGAGGTATAGACGGCTATACCTATATATAAACAAACACACGCCTCCGTACATGGGCGGATAAAGTACACAACTGACAATTAAAACAGCCTTAACTCAACTGTTCTTCTGTTTCACTAAAGTATTCTTTAAAGCTTTTCTCCAACTTTGAAAGAAAAAAAAAAAAAATCATATATACAGTACCTTGAAAAAGTATTCATACCCTTTGAAATTTTCCACATATTGTCATGTTAGAACCAAAACGTAAATGTATTTTATTGGGATTTTATGTAATAGACCAACACAAAGTGGCACATAATTGTGAAGTGGAAGGAAAATGATAAATGGTTTTTAAAAGTCCGATGGATTCGTACATGATGACATACACCGGACTAAAATAAGGAAGTTGATAGTCAGTAGCCAATAGCTGCCCTAGCGTTGTTTTTTTGTCTGTCGGACTAGCATACAGATGAGCGGATTTCTGGGTCCGGCGGAGTTACGACGTAAAGATTTGATGTTCCAAATCTAAAGTCTAAAGATTTGTGACTGGAAAAGTCCCGTGAAGTCCACACACGATCGGAATTTTTACCGGATTTGGTCCGTCGGTGTCCATCGAAAAGTCCAGTCGAAAAATCCGACTGTGTGTACGCGGCATTAGAGTCTGCAAAAGACTTTAGACTGGGGCTGAGGTTCACCTTCCAGCAGGACAACAACCCTAAACATACAGCCAGAGCTACAATGGAATGGTTTAGATCAAAGCATATTCATGTGTTAGAATGGCCCAGTCAAAGTCCAGACCTAAATCCAATTGAGAATCTGTGCCAAGACATGAAAATTGCTGTTCACAGACGCTCTCCATCCAATCTGACAGAGCTTGAGATATTTTGCAGAGACAATCCCAAAAAGACTTGCAGCTGTAATTGCAGTGAAAAGGGTTCTACAAAGTATTGACTCAGGGGGGCTGAATACAAATGTACATCACACTTTTCATATATTTATTTGTACAGAATTTTGGAAACCATTTATCATGTTCCTTTCACGACACAATTATGTGCCACTTTGTGTTGGTCTATCACATAAAATCCCAATAAAATACATTTACGTTTTGTTTGTAACATGACAAACGGTGGAAAATTTCAAGGGGTATGAATACTTTTTCAAGGCTATATATATATATATATATATATATATATATATATATATATATATATATATATATATATATATATATATATATAAACTGAATAAAACGGTGGAGCCTCGGGTTGCAAGTAACGTGATTAATGAGCGTTTTGCAATACGAGCTATTATTTTTTTTTTAAATCCTGACTCGGTTTGCGAGTGTTGTCTTGCAAAACGAGCAGGATTCAAGCCTCTGCGGTGTGTTGTACCACATTTGGCCAGACGTGCGGAGGTGCCGGTGACACTCGGAGCCGTTCGAAAATACTTCACAAATTACATACACTATATTACCAGAAGTATTGGGACGCCTGCCTTTACATGCACATGAACTTTAATGGCATCCCAGTCTTAGTCCATAGGCTTCAAGGCTGTCCACAAGGTTTAGGAGAGTGTCTATTGGAATGGTTGACCATTCTTCCAGATGCTGAACGAGAAGGCCTGGCTCACACTCTTCGCACCCAGAGGTGTTCTATTGGGTTGAGGTCAGGCCAGTCAAGTTCCTCCACCCCAAAGTCACTCATCCATGTCTTTATGGACCTTGCTTTGTGCACTGGTCCAAATCATTTGGTGGAGGGGGGATTATGATGTGGGGTTGTTTTTCAGGGGTTGGGCCTAGCCCCTAAGTTTCAGCAAAGGGAGCTCTTAAGGTGTCAGCATACCAAGACATTTTGGACAATTTAATGCTCCCAACTTTGTGGGAACAGTTTTGGGATGGCCCCTTCCTGTTCCAACATGACTGAGTACCTGTGCACAAAACAGTCCATAAAGACATGGATGAGCGAGTTTGGGGGTGGAGGAACTTGACTGGCCTGCACAGAGTCCTGACCTCAACCAGATAGAACACCTTTGGGATGAATTAGAGTGGAGACTGCGAGCTAGGCCTTCTCGTCCAACATCAGTGCCTGACTTCACAAATGCGCTTCTGGAAGAATGGTCAGACATTCCCATAGACACACACCTAAACCTTGTGGACAGCCTTCCCAGAAGAGTTGAAGCTGTTATATATTATAAGGCTGGAATGCCATTAAAGTTCATGTGCGTGTATAGGCAGGCATCCACATATATATATACATACATACATACACACACAGTTGTGCTCAAAAGTTTGCACACACTTGCAGAAATTGTGAAATTTTGTCATCAATATTGAAAATATGACTGATCATGCCAAAAAAACTGTCTTTTATTTAAGGATAGCGATCACATGAAGCCATTTATTATCACAGTTTTTTGGCTGCTTTTAAAATCATAATGAGAACAGAAATCACCCAAATGGTGATTTCTTATGTCACACTGTATTTGCACCGCGGTTTTTCAAACGCAATTATTTGGGAAAAAAATACACTTCAATGAATTAAAAAAAAAAAGTAAAGTTAGCCCAATTTTTTTGTATAATGTGAAAGATGTTATGGTGAGAGAATTGTGATATTTATTCTAAGCAAAAAAACCCTGATTCTCATTTTATCCAGAATCCATATTATTATTATTTCAGGTACTTATATAGCGCCGTCAATTTACGCAGCGCTTTACATATATATTGTACATTCACATCAGTCCCTACCCTCAAGGAGCTTACAATCTAAGGGCCCTAACTCACATTCATATACTAGGACCAATTTAGACAGGATCCAATTAACCTACCAGCATGTCTTTGGAGTGTGGGAGGAAACCGGAGTACCCGGAGGAAACCCACACAGGCACAGGGAGAACATGCAAACTCCAGGCAGGTAGTGTCGTGGTTGGGATTCGAACCAGTGACCCCCTTTTACTGCTAGGTGAGAGTGCTACCACTACACCACTGTGCCGCCCGTATCCATCTAGACACACATAAAAAAAAAAAAAAAAAAACACACACACACACACATATTGTTTTAAACACAAACATTTAAAGCTTGACAGAAATAGAGAAAAATCTCTGCGCAACGGACTAAAGGTTAATTAAGGGTTGGAGGGGGTTAGAACTGCTGCCTCTACTAATTACTACCACTGGGTGGAGCAATGATACAAAATAAGAAAACAAAGTAGACATGGCGCTGTTCTGCTACTATCACATAGTGGTATAAAAATAATGGGGTGTTTCCTTTGAAAGATCCTAGAACCTAAGAAGATATTACACTGTGTATTGATGTGTATTACCAAAGTGTATGAACCAACCAAAAATTATTTTACATTAAAGCTAAAGCCAAACAAGTGATTCCTAGCGCAAAAAAAATCCGTATATTCGTAAAGGATGAGTTACTAAGCAAAATTGTGAGACTTGCTGAACCAATCTAAAAAAAACAAATCTAAAGTGCAATTACAAATGATATGCTTACATAAAACTTTCCAACATGCTAATTATTAAACTTTTCAACGTGCTGATTATTAAAACCACCAAACAGGCAGATTTCCTAGGTCTGCATTTCTATAGTGTCCATTATCCATATAACAAGTGAAAAAAACATCAAAACCCAAAACTGCTGAATGATGAAAATATGAAAATAAATGAATCAAATAAAATAAAAATAAGAATGTAAAAATAAAAATAACGATAATAATATTGGATTTTAAATTATAAAATGCTCTGGTGCTCGTGAAGAAAATCCTCTTTCTAGTTAGATGGACTCTTCAGTGAGTGAACACACCATGCATATCTTAATTCACCAACTTGCTTACCACTCAACATATTGCCAACCACTTCAATAGCAAAATCAACACAATGCGCAAGGAGATATCCAGCATTCAAATTCCTCCCCTACCCAACATATCAGGTCCAACACCACACTCAATACTCTCCTCCTTTTGCCCAGTTACCACAGAAGAAGTTGATAAACTCCTCTCTATGGCCCACCTCACTACATGTCCCCTGGACCCTGTCCCCTCTCAATTACTGCGACCACCTTCCCACTCTATCCTCAACTCCCTAACCCACATCTTCAACCTCTCCCTCTCCTCCGGCACCTTTCCTTCCCCGCTCAAATATGCACTGGTTACCCCCATACTCAATAAACCCTCACTAGACCCCACCTGTTTGAATAACTTAAGACCTATCTCCCTTCTCCCGTTTGCCTCCAAGCTCATCGAACGCCTTGTTCATGACCAAATGAGTCGCTACCTCACGGACAACAACCTTCTCGACCCCCTACAGTATGGCTTCCGCCTACAACATTCTACTGAAACTCACCAATGACCTAATAACTGCCAAAACCAATGGCCACTACTCCATACTCATACTTCTAGACCTCTCTGCTGCCTTTGACACAGTAGACCACCTGCTGCTCCTCAGCAGATTACACTCCCTTGGCCTCCGTGATTCTGCATTATCCTGGTTCTCCTCCTACCTATCTCAGCGCACTTTCAGTGTCACTTACAACTCCATCTCCTCCGCTCCCCTTCCTCTTTCTGTTGGGGTACCCCAAGGCTCCGTCCTTGGGCCTCTCGTATTCTCACTCTATACCTCTTCCCTGGACCAGTTGATAACCTCCCACACATCCATCTCCATTGCTGCTTAACATTTCCATGGAGTATCAGGCTATTTGGGCCCCCTCTCTCTCTTCCATGGTATACAACTATAATGGAATCCCCTCATAGCCAGCACTAAGGACGGTCTTTTACTATTGCTACACAGTGGCACATACTGTGAATGCTTTTAACCCCAGGAGGGGGAGAAGAATCTGGTGAGTGCAGCTGCAATAGGAACGCGAATTAAGATATGCATGGTGTGTTCACCTCACTGAAGAGTCCATCTGACTAGAAAGAGGATTTTCTTCACGAGCACCAGAGCATTTTATAATTTAAAATCCAATATTATTATCGTTATTTTTATTTTTACATTCTTATTTTTATTTTTATTTTATTTGATTCATTTATTTTCATATTTTCATCATTCAGCAGTTTTGGGTTTTGATGTTTTTTTCACTTGTTATATGGATAATGGACACTATAGAAATGCAGACCTAGGAAATCTGCCTGTTTGGTGGTTTTAATAATCAGCACGTTGAAAAGTTTAATAATTAGCATGTTGGAAAGTTTTATGTAAGCATATCATTTGTAATTGCACTTTAGATTCAGCAAGTCTCACAATTTTGCTTAGTAACTCATCCTTTACGAATATACAGATTTTTTTTTTGCACTAGGAATCACTTGTTTGGCTTTAGCTTTAATGTAAAATAATTTTTGGTTGGTTCATACACTTTGGTAATACACATCAATAATACACAGTGTAATATCTTCTTAGGTTCTAGGATCTTTCAAAGGAAACACCCCATTATTTTTATACCACTATGTGATAGTAGCAGAACAGCGCCATATCTACTTTGTTTTCTTATTTAAAGCTTGAACTCCTAACAGCTAATACAAAAATAAGACGCATATACCAGAGCTGTTTTACTTCCAAATGATTTGTATTTCGGGCCATCCAGTGCTGAGATTTACACTGCTCCGCCACACAGAACACCCCTGCCTAGCAGGGAAAGAGACCTGATTTTTCTTTGCAGTTAAGTAACACACAAAGGTCTTGTCTCCCCCCCCCCCCATCACATCATTTAAAGACCTATTAATATTTACTATGGTGGTAGTGTTGGGGGGAGGGGGTCTCCTTAGAAAGGGACAAATTGCTTTCTTGGCATTTTTCCCGAATATCAATTTTGGCAACTTTATTATTTATGAAGTTGTTCCGGGAAATTCCAAATCTACTTTCTATATATACAGACTTTCAGTGTAATGGAGGGGAGGGGGGGCGTGTCTTTCCTGATAGAGGGCGTGTCTGACCAGGTTGTTGCAGTGTGGTCAGATTCTGGTGATAACTGACCACTCAGTCATATCTAGTCAGTGTGCGGGGGCTATAAAAGCAGAGTGGAGATACGTTTACTAAAATAGAGGCTGTTAGTCACTGAATATCTATTTCCGTAACTTCAACTGGCCCTTAATATTCCCATATTTTTTTGTTAACAGAAAAAGTATCAATAACCAGTTGTGGACCCAGGATGGATTGCACACGGACAAAAAAAACTCCCTTCTGCCCCTCCTACCTCAAACTTACTGATAATTGGAACTGAAATTGCAGTGTAAATACAACAGTTGTAGAAGCTGCTGTTGTTGAAAAAGAGACATTTACACAGTGTTTATAAACATCGTTTAGACCAGAGGTAAAGTGATACAAAGTAACTGTTACTTTTGTATCAACACTGTTTCATTCACCTGCAGATCAAAAGGGACGAGCTTCCTTTATTTGCATAATATGTTAACCTGACAGGTAAAACTATTACTATACAACCCCTTAGTTTACCCTAATCAGCCGTAATTAACCCCTTTACTATTTTCTTGCTTTTTATTGCTTTTTATTTTATTATTATTGCTTTTTATTTCTATTTTTCTAACTATTAATATTATTTAAATCTTTTTTCTATTTTTATCAGTGTCTCATTAAGAATAAGCGCAAAAGTTGAAGAAAAAAAAAAAATAAATAAACACTCTCCTAAAGAAGAAGTTGTAAAGGCTGAAGGTTTTTTTTATCTTAATGCATTCTATGCATTAAAGCGGAGTTCTGCTTAAAAAAAAAAAAAAATTAAAAAAGTCAGCAGCTACAAATACTGCAGCTGCTGACTTTTAATAATCGGACACTTACCTGTCCCAGGGTCCAGCAATGCGGGGGAAGGAAGCCCCGCTCGTCTACCCCTCCTCTTTGCGGCGCCAGCATTGTAACTGTGGGCGCCCAGCTGTTGCTTCACAGTCGGCACCCACTGCGCATGCGTGAGCCGTGACTGGCCGGGCAATCGTCTGGGACCTGTGACGTGTCCCAGATGATTGTCGAGAGGGAGGGGGGAGAGGTGCCGCGGTGTGCCGGGGAGGAAGTGGGAGGTGGGACCCTCTAAAAAGAGGGTATCCGCTCCCCACCCCACAAAAAAATGACATGCCAAATGTGGCATGTCAGGGGGTCACCATTTTTGGGTGGAACTCTGCTTTAAGATAAAAAATCCTGCTGTGTGTAGCAGCCTCCCCAGCACCCTCTAATACTTACCTGAGCCCCATCTCTCTCCAGCGATGTCCATGAAACCCCCGGCTATCCGGGACTCTCCTACTGATTGGCTGAGACACAGCAACAGGGCCATTGGCTCCCGCAGTTATCAAAGTCTGTTAGCCAATCAGGAGAGAGAGTGGGCGGGGCCGAACAGCAGTTCCATGTCTGATTGGACACAGAGAGCTGCAGTTTGGATCGGGTGCACTCTACAGGAGGGAGGGGCCAGGAGCAGCAAAGAGAGACCCGAGAAGAGGAGAATCGGAGCTGCTCTGTGCAAAACCCCTTCACAGAGCAGGCCAAGTATGACATGACAATGATTATTTTTTTTAACAAGAATTTACAATCACAAAAATGTGGCCGCCGAAAATCATCAGACGAAAATGTACCGATAATGACAAAATATAAATTCATATTCATATTCATTTAAATGCATGATATTAAATATTATACAATACAACTATACAGAGGGTATAGAAAAGAATCGCTCCCCTTTAAATAATCACATTTTGTTGCTTTGCAGCCTGAAATGAAGACAGACACAGCTTTTGTTTTATCCAGCAGTATTTACTCAGTGCAACTTGTAATAGCCAAGTGAAAGATATAACACACCAACATGTCAGAAGAAAAACAAAAATAGAATCAGAGCTGGAAAAAGGATCACCCTCTTTATGTCAGTATTTTGTTGAACCACATTTTGCTTTCATTCCAGCCTTTAGTCTGTTGGGATATGTCCCTACTAACTTTGCACATCTAGACTTTGCATTATTTGCCCTCTCTTCTTTGCAGAACTGCTCAAGTTCAGTTAAATTTGATGGTGACCATTTGTGGACTGCAGTCTTCAAGTCATTCCACAGATTTTCAATGGGGTTTAAGTCTGGGCTCTGACTAGGCCACGCAAGGACATTCACCTTTTTCTCCTTCAACCACATTTTTGCTGTGTGCTTTGGGTCATTGTCATGTTGGAAGGTAAACCTTCTTCCCATTGACAACTTTCTGGCAGAGGGCAGCAGATTTTCCTCAAGAATTTGATGGTATTTTTCCCCATCCATTTTTCCTTCTATCCTGACAAGTGCTCCTGTCCCTGCTGCAGAGAAACACCCCCATAACAGGATATTACCACACCCAACTCAGTCATTGTGTTTTTGATTTATTTGTATTTTTTCTGACATGTTAGTGTTATATCTTCTACTTGGATGTTGTAAGTTGCACTGGTAAATACAGCTGCATAAAATAAAAACTGTGTCTGTCTTCATTTCAGACTTCCAAGCAACAAAATGTGATTATTTTTGATGGGCCCAATTAGCCATTTTCCCTCCCCGGTGTCATGTGACTTGTTAGTGTTACAAGGTCTCAGGTGTGAATGGGGAGCAGGTGTGTTAAATTTGGTGTTATCGCTCTCACTCTCTCATACTGGTCACTGGGAGTTCAACATGGCACCTCATGGCAAAGAACTCTCTGAGGATCTGAAAAAAAGAATTGTTGCTCTATATAGAGATGGCCTAGGCCAAAAGAAGATTGCCAAGACCCTGAAACTGAGCTGCAGCATGGTGGGCAAGACCATACAGCGGTTTAACAGGACAGGTTCCACTCAGAACAGGCCTCACCATGGTTGACCAAAGAAGTTGAGTGCACGTGCTCAGCATCATATCTGGAGGTTGTCTTTGGGAAAAAGACATATGAGTGCTGCCAGCATTGCTGCAGAGGTTGAAGGGGTGGAGGGTCAGCCTGTCAGTGCTCAGACCATACGCCGCACACTGCATCAAATTGGTCTGCATGGCTGTCGTCCCAGAAGGAAGCCTCTTCTAGGAGGAGCCTCTGCACAAGAAAGCCCGCAGTTTGCTGAAGACAAGCAGACTAAGGACATGGATTACTGGAACCATGTCCTGTGGTCTGATGAGACCAAGATACACGTATTTGGTTCAGATGGTGTCAAGCGTGTGTGGCGGCAACCAGGTGAGGAGTACAAAGACAAGTGTGTCTTGCCTACAGTCGAGCATGGTGGTGGGAGTGTCATGGTCTGGGGATGCATAAGTGCTGAGGGCACTGGGGAGCTACAGTTCATTGAGGGAACCATGAATGTCAACATGTACTGTGACATACTGAAGCAGAGCATGATCCCCTGCCTTTGGAGACTGGGCCGCAGGGCAGTATTCCAACATGATAACGACCCCAAACACACCTCCAAGACGACCACTGCCTTGCTAAAGAAGCTGAGGGTAAAGGTGATAAACTGGCCAAGGATGTCTCCAGACCTAAACCCTACTGAGCATCTGTGGGTCATCCTCAAATGGAAGATGGAGGAGCGCAAGGTCTCTAACATCCACCAGCTCCGTGATGTCATCATGGAGGAGTAGAAGAGGACTCCAGTGGCAACCTGTGAAGCTCTGGTGAACTCCATGCCCAAGAGGGTTAAGGCAGTGCTGGAAAATAATGGTGGCCACACAAAATATTGACACTTTGGGCCCAATTTGGACATTTTCACTTAGGGGTGTACTCACTTTTCTTGCCAGCGGTTTAGACATTAATGGCTGTGTGTTGAGTTATTTTGAGGGGACAACAAATGTACACTGTTATACAAGCTGTACACTCACTACTTTACATTGTAGCAAAGTGTCATTTCTTCAGTGTTGTTACATGAAAAGATAGAATAAAATATTTTCAAAAATGTGAGGGGTGTACTCACTTTTGTGAGATATTGTATACACACACACACTTTTTTTTAATTTTTTTTTATTTTTAGGTACTATATTATAATACATATCAATATTTTATTTATTCTGCAAGAAGTTTGTCAAACAGGCCCATAGCAAAAATGTAAAATTTACACTGGCCCATAGGGGGCGTAAGGGTATAAGAGCTGAAGTTAATAACAGGGGCCCCAGCAAGCAAGAGCCCAGAACTATAAGTGCACATTCCCACTATTTGGAGCATTCATGAAAGATTAAAAATGACAGACGAGACGCTCACATGATCCTTTGTCCCTTCCTAGTGTGACACGTTCAATGATAATCTCAGAATCAAGTAACGGTTAAACGTTGTCTTGATGTTACAAGAGGAGGCCATGTAAGACAAGTAGTCCCCCCGTGTATCCAGAAATACATCCAGACAGCTGAGGGATCTCCATTATATAGAAGGCAGCACAGGATCGCTTAAAAGCCAAGTAAATTTATATATTTTTAGTTAGCGCTGCTTCCAATTATTTATCTCAAAGTCATTTTAAATTCAACTTTCAAATTTTTACCAGATTCTTCATCCTTTTTTGTTATTTTATTAAATATGTAAGGAGATCTCAGTGCAGTGTCTTAACTGTTGAAGCTAAAGTTAAGCAAAAAAAAAAAAAAAAAAAAGAACCTTTCTTCCTCTACAGCTCTAATTACATTACTTAACTGTAATGAAAGATGTCCCACAAATTGCAAGCTGCTGGATTCTGTAAAAATTTTTACGGCAGAGCTGTCCTCTTCCCGCTGCTGAGCTTCACTGCAGGGGTGCCCTGTCCTCTTCCCGCTGCTGAGCTTCACTGCAGGGGTGCCCTGTCCTCTTCCCGCTGCTGAGCTTCACTGCAGGGGTGCCCTGTCCTCTTCCCGCTGCTGAGCTTCACTGCAGGGGTGCCCTGTCCTCTTCCCGCTGCTGAGCTTCACTGCAGGGGTGCCCTGTCCTCTTCCCGCTGCTGAGCTTCACTGCAGGGGTGCCCTGTCCTCTTCCCGCTGCTGAGCTTCACTGCAGGGGTGCCCTGTCCTCTTCCCGCTGCTGAGCTTCACTGCAGGGGTGCCCTGTCCTCTTCCCGCTGCTGAGCTTCACTGCAGGGGTGCCCTGTCCTCTTCCCGCTGCTGAGCTTCACTGCAGGGGTGCCCTGTCCTCTTCCCGCTGCTGAGCTTCACTGCAGGGGTGCCCTGTCCTCTTCCCGCTGCTGAGCTTCACTGCAGGGGTGCCCTGTCCTCTTCCCGCTGCTGAGCTTCACTGCAGGGGTGCCCTGTCCTCTTCCCGCTGCTGAGCTTCACTGCAGGGGTGCCCTGTCCTCTTCCCGCTGCTGAGCTTCACTGCAGGGGTGCCCTGTCCTCTTCCCGCTGCTGAGCTTCACTGCAGGGGTGCCCTGTCCTCTTCCCGCTGCTGAGCTTCACTGCAGGGGTGCCCTGTCCTCTTCCCGCTGCTGAGCTTCACTGCAGGGGTGCCCTGTCCTCTTCCCGCTGCTGAGCTTCACTGCAGGGGTGCCCTGTCCTCTTCCCGCTGCTGAGCTTCACTGCAGGGGTGCCCTGTCCTCTTCCCGCTGCTGAGCTTCACTGCAGGGGTGCCCTGTCCTCTTCCCGCTGCTGAGCTTCACTGCAGGGGTGCCCTGTCCTCTTCCCGCTCCTGACTTCACTGTAGGGATGCCCAGTCCTCTTCCCAGTTTCACTTGTAAGCTTCACTGCAGGGATGCCCTCTCCTCTTTCTGCTGCTGAGTTTCACTGCAGAGATGCCCTGTCCTCTTCCCACAGATAAGCTTCACTGCAGGGATGCCCTCTCCTCTTCCTGCTGCTAAGCTTCATTGCAGGGATGCTCAGCAGCAGGAAGGGGGCAGGGCATCCCTGCAGAGAAGTACAGGAAGCGGAAAGAGTAAAGAATCCAGCTGACTAAACATTATAGGACAACCTTCATTACAGGTAAAAAATGTAATGTAATTAAAGTTGTAGAGAAAAAAAAGTTTTTTCAACTAAACTTTAAAGTATCAGCCACGCATGGAGTGCATTGTTTTTAATGAGTCAGCCAACTCACAGATCTGCAGTGCAAAAAGTAGTAGTAAAAGCACAGCCATAGCCAAGAGTAATGTAATGAGCGGCCAGTCTGCCTCCATGCAGGTTTCGAATCATTAAAGTGAAGTAAATCTACACTCCAGGCAAACAGCTAAATACACAAAGGGGGCTGTTTTAACTGCCAAATGATTTGTATTTCTGTTCATCCAGCCCAGGGATTTACACAGCTCTGCCACATAGTGTGGCCCTGCGTGGCAGGGCAGGAGACCTGATTTCCTACCTGCTGCAGTTCAACAACACTTACAGGTCTGGTCTCTCCCCCATACTGTGCCTGGAAAGGAGAAAAAGCAGCGCAATGAACTCATCTGTCACTCTGCGCTCTCCTCCTACCAGCATGATAATGAAGTCAGATCCTGATAAAAAGTTTTTCAGGATTTGACAAAAAGGAATAGAAAGTGTTTTTTGGGTCTTTGGAATAAGGTTCTCTTGTATTTTTAGGTTTTCAGGAAATGCGGAGCATCGCTCACCTGGTGTGTGTCTCGTTGATGTAGATGACATTCCGCAGACCTAAGGAGGGGATGCTGGGGTTGTAGAATTTATCCTGCAACAAATCAAAGCCAGTGAGCATTTTATTATTATTTTAAATGATTAGCGTTTTAAGTGGAACTCCAGCTAAACGTACAGTTGACATACATAGATTAGAGTTGATTTAGCAGCTCCGATACGTGGAAAGGGGAAGGTTTTTGTCATGGCTGCCCCCTAGTGTTGCACAGAGGCTATGTCCTTGTCTCCAGGAACATCATCAGCAAGAAGCAACTACACTTATAGCAAGCCATGCCACTGCTACAGGGCCCAGAAGTAAAGGGGGTCCAGAAGTAAAGGGGGCTAAGTTCTATCTTGTTACAGCATCAGATAGCAGTAGCATGTGGCATGTAACATAAAATAAATGTATAGATAGCTTGGAGACCTTTATTTTTTTTTAAAAAATGGTATTATGTTGGAGGGATTGCCTTTGAGATGGAGATTACAAAAGGCGACAACTTTTACTGCAAAGAGGAACAGAACAAGATTCAGGAAAATCTAAAAAAAAAAAAAAACTATTACTATTTAGACATTAAATCTGGCCTCCAGCCTTCCCTTCAGTCTTAGATGTACAGGCTCCACTCCTGGACTGAAATTGCTTACTGCACACTGTGAGCTTGTTACAATGTGCATTAGAAGGGGCAGAAGGTCTTTTCCTGGCTAGAGGATCATCCAGCATCATGCAGCTCTCTCTTCCCCAGCCTGACTGTCCCTGGCCCCGCCCCTTTCAATTTTTGTATTTGAGTTCTTTCACTCAAGGCATTTTGATATTTGCATAACTATGGGATAATGATAAGATTGTATGGGGGGGATGATATGGCATAATGATAAGATTGTATGGGGGGGATGATATGGGATAATGATAAGATTGTATGGGGGGGGGATGATATGGCATAATGATAAGATTGTATGGGGGGGGGGATGATATGGGATAATAAGATTGTATGGGGGGATGATAGGGGATAATGATATTAGTGTATGGGGGAATAATATGGGATAATGATATTAGTGTATGGGGGAATAATATGGGATAATGATATGATTGTATGGGGGATGATATGGGATAATGATAAGATTGTATGGGGGGATGATATGGGATAATGATAAGACTGTATGAGGGGATGATATGGGATAATGATATGGGATAATGATATTATTGTATGGGGGGGGGGTGTGATATGGGATAATGATATGATTGTATGGGGGGGATGATATGGGATAATTATATGATTGTATGGGGGGGGGGTGATATGGGATAATGATATGATTGTATGGTAAATCCTGAATAATAATAATGGGGGATGATATGGGATAATCATAAGATTGTATGGGGGGTGATATGGGATAATGATATAATTGTATGGGGGGATGATATGGGATAATGATATTAATGTATGGGGGGGTGATATGGGATAATGATATAATTGTATGGGGGGATGATATGGGATAATGATATTAATGTATGGGGGGGATGATATGGGATAATGATAAGATAGTATGGGGGATGATATGGGATTGTATGGGGGAGATGATATGGGATAATGATAAGATTGTATGGGGGGATATGGGAAAATTATATGAATGATATGGGATAATGATATTAATGTATGGGGGGGATGATATGGGATTATAATAAGATTGTATGGGGTGATGCAATGGGATAGTGATAAGATTGTATGGGGGGATGATATTGGATAATGATGTGAATGATATGGGATAATGAAATGACAGTATGGGGGGGATGATATGATTCTATGGGAAACTTATATGAAAGTATGGGGGACAATATTGGACAATGATCTGCCTCGGTCCTCTTACCCGGCTCTGAGGGGTGCAGACATAGCAGCATCGACCAACAAAGGGCCTCTTCCGGCTCAGCAGGGTCTCCTTCCATTTCAGTGTGGTGGACTTGAAGACAGCCGGGCCAGACATCTTCTCGCCCTGAAAATTGTCCCGAAGACAGAAAGTGAGGAAAATCCAAATTGTTACAGATGTTATTAAAGCAACAGGCGTGGGAAATATTCCAATGTTCCCAATTACTATTCCTATTACAACTCCCAAAGAAATTCCATTCATTTTGAAGAGATTTTCTCATTTCCTGCTGTATTTCCAGGACAACAGTAAGTGAAGAGAAATATCCCCAGCGGGACAGAAAGTGGAAAATAAAAGTCCCTATTCTATACAAACCCACCAGAACAAATTTCCCTTTAGAAAATGTAATGCAGTGAAAACGTATTAGAGAATATATATCACACTAGTTTTTTTAAATGAATCTTTCTTTGTTATTTCTTTGTTTCTAATGTTTTAGACCCCTTCCCTACTCTATCCAAAACCACCAGAACAAATTTATCTGTAGAAAACATGATGTCATTACACATTTAACATATTATATAATATTGTAAAACATTTTTTTCTAAAACAATTGCATTTACAGAATGTTTATTTAAATACATTTTAAATAATACCCAATAAACATTTCTAGGGCTACACAGATACCGAGCATTTGCAGGAGTACCTGGGCAGTCAGGGGTGATTGGTGCGGTGGTGGGGGGGATTTACAAACACCGATCTCCCTGTATAGATTTCAATAAAGCATCTGACAGCCGCTTCTCAGCAATCACTGACTGTCCATTCATAACTGTGCATTGTAAACTGTGTCTCAGTTTATGAATGGAGAGGAGCCTCTGTCTCCTGTCCTTTCATTTTCAGTGCAGCCGAGGCTACAGAGAAATAGACTGGGGAATCTGTATCCTCAGTCCCTTTCCCTGTCTCAAAGGGGAGATATCAGGGATCTGTTTAGACCCCTGATATCTCACCAAAGCCCCCCAACAGGGCTGATATAATAATAATAAACATTTAAAGGGTAAAATTGTAAAAAAAAAAAAAAATAATAATAATATTATTAATAATAAAATATATATATATATATATATATATATATATATATATATATATATATATATATATATATATATATATTAAAAAATAATACAAAAAAAAAAACTGTCACATGACACTTTTTATTTTTCTAATGTCGGTAAACGGTATCGGCGGGAAGTGGTATCGTTGCAACCCTAAACATTTCTCTACATTACATATGGGGGCAAGCAGAAATATGCACACACGCATCTATCTATATAGATATATATAACAGGCAGGGCTGATTTCTCTTATACCAAATTGTATTGTAACTGTACTGTCTGTCTTCATTTTGTAAAGCGCTGAGCAAACTGTTGGCGCTATATAAAATCCTGTATTATTTTAATATATATCATTTTAATAATAACAAAATTTAAAAAACAACATTTAGTAAAATAATGTTTATTTGGTGAATTGAAATAATGTTTGTTCACGTAAAAACAATATAAAAATGTATCTGTATTAAATACTAATGGGGAAAACCAGAAACTATGTTCTATTTAGAAATTTGGTCACAATTAAAAATCAAACTTTTTTAATTTACAAAAACAATTGATTAAATCTTCAGAGAATTGAAATAATAAATATTTAAATAAGAACACGCAAAAACAAACATATACAGTTTGAGGAATAATAATAATAATGTTTACATAATAATATATAAACATTTATA
The DNA here is from genome assembly GCF_042186555.1 of Aquarana catesbeiana. NCBI lineage: Eukaryota > Metazoa > Chordata > Amphibia > Anura > Ranidae > Aquarana > Aquarana catesbeiana. Next base: position 57,372,261 of record NC_133331.1, on the reverse strand, counting down.
TATATTAAATCCCAATGGGGAAAATCAGAGCATACGGTTTTGAAAATCGCTTTTAGGGCTGCAACTAACGATTATTTTCATAATCGATTAGTTGGCCGATTATTGTTTCGATTAATCGATTAATCGGTTAATAACCTTAAAAAAAAAGTGTGGTGTATAATTTAGTTAATATGTAAAGTTTAAAAAAAAAGACAATTTATTCTTAAATATCTCTATGCAGTGGTAAATATAAACAACCAACTATATGGTTAGGGAGCAAAATATTGAATCCACTCTGAGAATAACAGACAGAAGAGATATACTGTATATACACTATTAGAGGAGATATACTGTATACACAATTAGAAGAGAAATACTGTTTTTTGGCCAGTTTGTTGCAGATTAAAAATTACAAATTGCTGCAAAAACGCATTACATGATTTTCTGCAGCTTCTCCATTGAAGTATATTGAACCTAAAAAGCACCATTTTGCGGTAAAAAAAAAAAAGTCCTTGACCCTTTCCAAATACGCAGCGGCTGAAAAAAAAGCATAGATGTGAACGTGTCCCATAAGAAACCATGTTAAATGAACTGTAGTGCGTTTCTGCAAAAAGCACCAAAAAACACATAGATGTGAACCAGGTCTAAGACGTTTAGTAACATAATGGCGTTAAAAGAAACTAAAATGAGCCCTTTATAGTACAAAAAAAGCAAATAATCGCTACTGTAAGGGGTTCATTTTTTTACTGTAGAACTGTGAAAGTAATATTTACAGTAGCGATTATTTGCTCTTTTTGTACTATAAAGGGCTCATTTTATATTTTTAACCCCATTATGTTACTGGCCGATTAATCGATTATGAAAATAGTAATCGATTAATTTCATAATCGATTAGTTGTCGATTAATCGATTAGTTGTTTCAGCCCTAATCGCTTTACTATTAAAAATATAACTATTACAAAAAATAATGTTTACTTAAATAAATGTTTATTTAGAATATTGTAAAACTTTTGTTAGAAGAATAAATATTAATGTTTACTGAACAGACATGTGATTGGACGGTGAGATCAGGGATGTAGCGGGACACACAGCACATTCTCTATATAAAGTTGAGGCTGGAGCAGCAATGAGCACACGGGAAAACTTTGCCAGCCGGTAAGGCAGTGATGAGGCAGATGATGGATTTCACTCACCCATTCTTCACCGCAGTTCTTCAGCCTCCCCGCCGGACAATCCACTAGGCTGGGAGAGTAGCGACCTTCACCTCCCCCCAGGGAATAATCCTCCATCTTTGTCAGCTTAGCAGATCCAGGATTGCAGGCTGCTCAGTGCAGAGACACTACCTCCTCCACCTCCCCTCCCTGCGGGGACACAATAATAGAGAACACTTTAGTCACACCACACCGGCCGCTGCAATGGGCTGACCACTCCGACCTTCCCTTCTACAATGGTCCCGGGGTCATGTGAGCTCAGGAGGTGCAATGTCTAAAAAAAAATACAGGGGGGCCAAAAAAAAAAAAAATCAGATTTGATTTTCTCCCAGGAGGACAGGAGCAGCGCGATTAATGAGTAATAGTAGGGATCAATCATTACACACGGGAAAAAAAAAACCTGCTCCCTATACAATGTGGCACATAGTTGCAATTAATTGCACACAGTTTGACCAATCTGCAATCATTAGAGATGAATTTCTACTACATGATACTTGTATAGCTCACCCTACAGGGAGCTGACCGCCACCATTCCCATCAGTCTAGCACAGGTGTACCGGCTCCTCTCCTGGACTCAAATTGCTTACGCTGATTTAACTGCACACTGTGAGCTTCTCACCATGTGATGAAGACATTGCAGCATGTCAGATAGAGCCTGCCTCATTTCCTAGCTGGACACCCAGCTTCATTTAGCCCTTTCCTCCCCAGCCTGCCTGTCCCCGGCCCCGGACCTTTCACCGATTGTATTTCGGTTATTTCATTGATGGCGGATCAACATCACATGTTGGTATTACCTGGGGTGGTCTGTATGCATAAGCCTAGTAACTCCCACTCCTTCAGACCGACATTCACCTGTCAAGGCATTCTGATATTTACATAACTCCTCCCAAGAGCCCGCCCACTGCTTACATCCATCTTGGGGGACTTTAGAGTAGTACTGAGACAGGGCGCTGGGATGTTTTCTATACTGCCCCCTGCTGGCTCCTCCCACCAGCCGTGATCTGCCTACATTGCACATAGTGGGGAAAATAATTATTTGATCCCCTGCAGATTTTGTAAGTTTGCCCACTTACGAAGAAAGAGAGCTGGGCTCCAACTGGTGCTATGAGAGAACCCCTGCGATTCCTGTGCAGGTTCCCACATCGCATCTGAAATGCAGGAAGTTTACACTGACATCTGCGAACCTCTGCGGGTTTCAATGTAAAGTTAATGACACCCCCAAAATGGTTCGCAGAACGCAGTGTGAACTGTGCAATCGAATCGCAAGGGCCTGAACACCCATGTGATCTGATTCCAGTGCAGACCAAAAAAAAGGGTCCAGCATCATTTTGGTCCGAATGCGATGTGATTTCAAAAATACAAACTGTATGGTTAAATTCACATCGCACAGACGACGCATGTGATGTGCCAGCAATGTGGTGCGAATCACGTGCGATGTCTGGGATTGCACAAGTGTGAACCCGGCCTGAAGGGTCTGGAATTTTTATCTTAGGTGTATTTTAAATGATAGAGACAGAACATCAACCAAAAATCCAGAAAAATCACGATACAAATGTTAGAAATAGAGTTGCAGTTCAGTGAGTAAAATAAGTATTTGATCCCCTACCAACCAACAATAATTCTGGCTCCCACAGTATGTGGCACACAGATTAGTCCTGTCAATTTAAAGAGGAGGTCCACCTAAAAAAATTAAAAGCCAGCAGCAACAAATACTGTTTGTTACAGCTGCTGACTTTTAACAAATGGACACTTACCTGTCCCAGCGGTGTCGGCAGCTGAAGCCGATCAATCGCTCGGCTCTCGGCTGCTGCCGCCGCCATCCTCGGTGAGGGAATCAGGAAGTGAAGCGTTGCAGCTTCACTTCCCGGTTCCCTACTGCGTATGCGCGAGTTGCGCTGCGCAATCTGGATGGTTCCTGCTGTGCCTGGGACCCGTGTGTTTCCCAGCAGACAGCGGGGGGGTAGCAGGAAGGGGCGTAGACGCGGGAGTCTATTCCCGGAAGTGGGTGCAAATACCTGTATTATACAGGTATCTGCACCCCCCTCCCCCCTGAAAGGTGCCAAATGTGACACCGGAGGGGGGGAGGGTCCTGAAAAGCAGAGGTTCCATTTTTGTGTGGAACTCCGCTTTAAGAAGGTCCTCCTAACGACAACTCAGTATGTGTGTCAATGGAAGGAGAGGGTTGGGACTTTAAATGAAGCACAACTAGAAAAATAAGGTCACATGATAATGGATTCCACACAGATGTACATGGATTAAAAACATAACCTGATAAGATAAGGAACGCCTTAACACTTTATTATACATTGTAATATCATAATTTACAACCATTTTAAGGATAACAATACATAAATCTACAGTAATATAATTGTAGGGTTTCATAATCAACATAGTTATTTGATGATCATAATAAAAAACCATCAATAATTCATAGCATTTTTAATGTGGAATCTCAGAATCGCATGACCATATGATGCAGCATAAAGCAAAGCTCTACGCGTTTCGTGGAATCTATCCACTCATCAGGAGCAATTATAAATACAGAGATCTATAATGAAAAAGAGAATTTGCAAAATGAATAAATATTTACCGAACTCTCATACCTTTACATAGAATGGAAAAAATAATGTGGTGTTGTAGCCACCTGGGGGCACCATAGAGAAACAGACATCCCACGGGAGCTGAGGCCACAAAACCGCAGCCAGAAAAGTAACCAGGGAAACAGTATGGAGAGCATGGATGATGTAAGGAACTCCTGTTGGTAATAGAGGGTATATGCCAATTCCAGTAGATGTACTATATAAAAAAAAAGTATATAACTATATTAGTATACGGAACTGGCCTTAAACAATTACTATCCAAAACAGGTGGATTGATATACTAGTTAATATAGCTCACATATCCAGCCAGGGTGGAGATCAGAGTAGAGAAAATAAGTAACTTGGTAAGTGGACTATAAATAAGTAATAATTACCTTAAATCTCCAACACATGTAATAAGGGCCGGTATGTAGAAATCTATGTCCGGGTGCTGGCGCCGCCTCTTCCCTCCCCCTTTCCTTTTATAAGGCTGCGTGGCATTGGCGACATACCGTGGCTAGTTGTGTCCATCGAGACCATACACAGGTGGAGCACACATCTCTCCTTACTCCATAGATTTCTACATACCGGCCCTTATTACATGTGTTGGAGATTTAAGGTAATTATTTCTTATTTATGGTCCACTTACTTCTGTCCAGCATTTGTTCATTTTGCAAATTCTCTTTTTCATTATAGATCTCTGTATTTATAATTGCTCCAGATGAGTGGATAGATTTTTTTTTTAATATCTCGTTATGTGTATAAAAAAAAGACACCTGTCCACAGAATCTTTCTTCCATTCAAACCTCACCATCATGGGCAAGACCAAACAAATGTCAAAGGAGGTCAGGGACAACACTGTAGACCTGCAAAGGCCAGAATGGGCTACAAGACCATTAGAGGCTTGGTGAGAAGGAGACAACCATTGGAGCAAATGGAAGAAATACAAAATAACCATCAATTGCCTTCAAGCTGGAGTTCCATGGAAGATTTCTCCTCATGGAGTAAGGATGATCATGAGAAAAGTGAGGGATCAGCCCAGAACCACACGGGAGGAGCTTGTGAATGATCTCAAGACAGTTGGGAGCAACAAACCATTGGTAACATAATACGCCACCATGGATTGAAATCCTGCAACGCCCGCAAGGCCCCCCTCCTTAAGAAGACACATGTACAGGCCTGTTTGAAGTTTGCCAAAGAACATCTAAATGATTCAGAGAAGGCTTGGGAGAAAGTGCTGTGATCAGATGAGACCAAAATTGAGCTATTTGGCATTAACTCAACTCACCGTGTTTGGAGGAAGAAAAATGCTGACTGTGACCCTAAGAACACCATCCCTACAGTCAAGCATGGAGGTGGAAACATTGGGGGCTGTTTCTCTGCTAATGGTACAGACCGACTTTGCCACATTGAGGGGCCAATGGATGGGGCCATGTATTGTAAAATCTTGGATGAGAACCTTCTTCCCTCAGCCAGAACACTGAAGATGGGTCATTGATGGGTCTTCCAGCTTGACAATGACCCAAAACTTCCCACCAAGGCAACAAAAGAGTGGCTCAAAAATAAGCACATTAAGGTCATAGAGTGGCCTAGCCTGTCTCCAGACCTTAATCCTATAGAAGGAGTTGAAACTTCGAGTTTCCAAGCGACAGCCAAGAAACCTTAAGGATTTAAAGAAGATCTGTAAAGAAGAGTGGACCAAAATCCCTCTTGAGATGTGTGCAAACCTGGTCACCAACTACAAGAAACGTCTTACTACTGTGATTGCCAACAAGGGTTTCTCGTCCCAAATACTAAGTTATGTATTGCTTGGGGATCGAATACTTATTTTACTCACTGAACTGCAACTTAATTTATAACATTTGTTTTATGTGTTTTTTCTGGATTTTTGGTTGATATTCTGTCTTTCTCATTTAAAATACACCTATGATAAAAACTATAGACCCTCATTTCTTTATAAGTGGCCAAACTTACAAATTCTGCAATTTTCCCCACTGTATAGGTGCCCACAGACCCACTGATGTTACTGGCTCTTAGATACAGTATCTAATGAAAATATAAAAGTTTTATTTAAAGGTCTCATTAGCATGGGGCAAGGAAGGCAGCCCCCCCTCCCCCCCGAGAATGCCCACCAGGGATGCCTACCCATGACCACAGGTAAGCCCACTAGAGCCCACCAGGGGTGGCAATCATTACCCATCAGCTGTAGAGCCACGGCAAGGAAAACGCCGGCGTCCTCTAGGTAGAGGAGCATATCGTCCGCATATAGACTGAGGACCTCAGTCACCCGTCCCATGCGGAGACTTTTAATGTGGGGGTGTGCCCTGATGGCAATGGCGAGGGGTTCCACGGCTAGGGCATACAATAAGGGGGATATAGGGCAACCCTGGGGAGTACCTCTAGATAGCGCAAATGAGTCGGATATCCTACCACCTGACTTGGATCTGGGCAGTGGGGGCCTGGTAAAGAAGTTGGAGCCACTTGACAAATTTTGGGCCGAAGTCAGGGTATATAAACTTTTGATCAGGGTCGTTTGGGTAGTTTCTGTTGCCATTATGATTTAAAAACAGTAAACACAGTCCATTGATAATAAATGGCTTCAGCCAAATACTAACCACGAGTGAAAGAAATGTGTTTGTGTTATCATTCATATTCTCTGAAAAATGGCCAAGAAATCATCAATTCTGCCAGGGTATGTAAACTTATGAGCACAACTGAATACTGTGATTCTGTACTTGCCAAATATGCTGCAGAAAGCCCCCTCCTCTAAGTCTGGCTGTGTCCATTTTAACTGTGGGCAGCTGAAGCTGCTGCCTGTTCACTTCCTGGATTTACCCATAGATACACACCTCCAGCTCTGCAGCTCCCATTGGCCCTCCTATGGCTCACCCCCCCTTCCTGGCAAACTCTAAGAGTGAGAGAGAGAGAGCTGTGCATGATGTTCTAAGCCTAGGCTTTTTACCAGACAAGAAACAGGAAGTGAGCTATATAAGGTATTTACTGGCAGAAAAACAATGTTTTACCATCCAAAACAACAAGGGCAGAAGATTTAATAGATGGAAAGATGAAAAAATGACTGAAGGTCCAAATATAATCAAATCCATACAAATCACTATATACATCCCACTGTGACTACACCCAGCAGCAATCTTCCCACCGATTGGTCGATTCCCTGATCTCTCCAGGTCTGTAGAAGTGACGGAGAAGATGAAGAAGGATACATTGTATCCGGACAGATGAAGGACCCCACTTGTGTATTCCATACAAGGGTCCAGATCACTGGTTGCTGTACGATTGGGGGGGACCCAAAAACAGAACATGGCAGATTTCAATCACCAAGAACCGTTTCGATCAGGTATCCTATTTTCAGTGAACATAATGTTGAAAGCCCAGAGCTACAATTTTATATTTTTGAATAAATCTTCCGGCCAATTTGTACAAATAAAAAAGCATCTCTGGTCACAATACTCCTCTCCGGACTCAGATCTGGTGTGATATTGAGGAGCCACACCAGATATGGTGAAAGTAGACCCATCAGTACATATGTAGATTAGTTGTGACAGATGAGGTATAGACCAGTCATGACTTACACTATATTACCAAAAGTATTGGGACGCCTGCCTTCACACACACATGAACTTTAATAACATCCCAGTTGAGTTGGCCCACCCTTTGCAGCTATAACAGCTTCAACTCTTCTGGGAAGGCTGTCCACAAGGTTTAGGAGTGTGTCTATGGGAATGTTTGATCATTCTTCCAGAAGTGCATTTGTGAGGTCAGGCACTGTTGTTGGACAAGAAGGCCTGGCTTACAGTCTCCACTCTTAATTCATTCCAAAGGTGTTCTATCGGGTTGAGGTCAGGTCTCTGTGCAGGCCAGTCAAGTTCCTCTACCCCAAACTCGCTCATCCATGTCTTTATGGACCTTGCTTTGTGCAGTGGTCCAAATCATTTGGTGGAGGGGTGATTATGGTGTGGGGTTGTTTTTCAGGGGTTGGGCTTGGCCCCTTAGTTCCAGTGAAGGGAACTCTTAAAACATCAGCATACCAAGACATTTTGGATAATTTCATGCTCCCAACTTTGTGGGAACAGTTTGGGGATGGCCCCTTCCTGTTCCAACATGACTGAGCACCAGTGCACAAAGCAAGGTCCATAAAGACATGGATGAGTGAGTTTGGGATGGAGGAACTTGACTGGCCTGCACAGAGACCTGACCTCAACCTGATAAAACACCTTTGAGATGAATTAGAGTGGAGACTGCGAGCCAGGCCTTCTTGTCCACATCAGTGCCTGACCTCACAAATACGCTTCTGGAAGAATGGTGAAACATTCCCATAGACACCCTCCTAAACCTTGTGGACAGCCTTCCCAGAAGGGTTGAAGCTGTTATAGCTGGAAAGGGTGGGCCAACTCAATACTGAACCCTACGGACTAAGACTGGGATGTCATTAAAGTTTGTGTGTGTGTAAAGGCAGGCGTCTCAATACTTTTAGTAATAAAATGTATGTAGACCAATCAGGACACATGTAGATTAATCGCAACAGATAAAGTATAGGCCAGTCATAACATATGTAGACCAGTTGTGAGAAATAAGGTATAGACCAGTTATGACACATGTAAGTTTGTCAGGACAGAAAGTATAGACCAGTCATGACATATGTAGACCAATCACGACAGATAAAGTAAAGTATAGACCAATCACGACATATGTAGACCAATCATGACAGATAAAGTAAAGTATAGACCAATCACGACAGATAAAGTAAAGTATAGACCAATCACGACATATGTAGACCAATCACGACAGATAAAGTATAGACCAGTCATGACATATGTAGACCAATCACGACAGATAAAGTATAGACCAGTCATGACAGATGTAGACCAATCACGACAGATAAAGTATAGACCAGTCATGACAGATGTAGACCAATCACGACAGATAAAGTATAGACCAGTCATGACATATGTAGACCAATCACGACAGATAAAGTATAGACCAATCACGACAGATGTAGACCAATCACGACAGATAAAGTATAGACCAGTCATGACATATGTAGACCAATCACGACAGATAAAGTATAGACCAGTCATGACAGATGTAGACCAATCACAACATATGTAGATTAGTTGTGACAGATATGGTAAAAAACTAGTCATGACTCATTATGTAGATTGGTTGTCGGTCGGTGATTGTGGACAGGCTGTGGTCAGATACAATGGTGGTGCAGGACACAGAGTGGGAAATGTTACAGGAGATTTGTAGAGGTGTCAGAGTGATAGAAGAGATGTATAGGAAGGACACACACTGTCGGTCGGTCGGGGGTAGAATGGTGTAGGGGGGGAGGGGGGCTCCATCTTCTCCTCTGTGATGGGATGTATGGATCGGGGAGATGGTGGATCCTCTATGGGGGGGGGGATCGGCCGCTCCAAGGTCACTCCGGGTCCGCACAGCAGATGATCGGCTTATCTCTGGGCTATTAATACTACACACAGCTCTATGGAGGGGGGAGGAGGTGACGGTATAGGGATGCCGCACACACCGCTCTCTATAGACAATGACACCCGGTGCTGGCAGAGCGGGGCACCCAACCTCTCACCTCACCTCTCCCCACCAATGTATTCACATAGACAACTCACCGCTCTATCCTCCTCCATTCAGCGCCCGGCTCATGTGTGCAACATGCCGCTCCCCCTCCGCCCGGCCCACCGGCCGCGCTCCGCACTGACGTCACTGCCCCGTTCCGAGCACCCGGCCAGCCATCTTTAGTGTGGGCATTGTGGGCACAGCCAGGTTCTGATGTATATTGTGTTTTATGGGGTGACTTTATATGTACAGGAGGGGAAGGCTACAGCATGGCATACTATCATCGTTATTATTATTATAAATATTATTATGATATGATCGCCATGAATCATATTAGTTATATTAGTAATTTGCAAATTAATACATTTTTATTTTAATATAATTTTGCAGTATTATTATTATAGTAATAGTATTTTAGCATAAACAACATTATTCTTTCTTATTGGCACTATTGGTAATTTGCAAATACATATATTTTTTATTATAGTATTATTTTGCATTAATGTCATTTTTATTATTATTATCATCATCATCATCATCATCATCATCCTCACTATTAATATTATTAATAATATTAATAATAATATTATCAAATAATATTATTTGATTGCCATAAAATATATTTTTTTAACTGGTACTTAGTATTAGTAATTAGTTAGTAATTAGTATTTTGCAAAATAAATACATTTTTATTTATTTTTTATTTTTTTTTTTTGCAATAATGTGATTGTAAGATTATTATTATTATTATTATTATTAATAATAATAAAAATAATACTAATATTATATATAGGTATATATTAAAGAAGCTGAGGGTAAAGGTGATGAACTGGCCAAGCATGTCTCCAGACCTAAACCCTATTGAGCATCTGTGGGTCATCCTCAAATGGAAGGTGGAGGAGCGCAAGGTCTCTAACATCCACCAGCTCTGTGATGTCGTCATGGAGGAGTGGAAGAGGACTTCAGTGGCAACCCGTGAAGCTCTGGTGAACTCCATGACCAAGAGGGTTAAGGCAGTGCTGGAAAATAATGGTGGCCACACAAAATATTGACACTTTGGGCCCAAGTTGGACATTTTCACTCAGGGGTGTACTCACTTTTGTTGCCAGCGGTTTAGACATTAATGGCTGTGTGTTGAGTTATTTTGAGGGGACAGCAAATTTACACTGTTATACAAGCTGTACACTCACTACTTTACATTGTAGGAAAGTGTCATTTCTTCAGTGTTGTCACATGAAAAGATAGAATAAAATATTTACAAAAATGTGAGGGGTGTACTCACTTTTGTGAGATACTGTGTGTGTGTGTGTGTGTATATATATGTATATATATATATATATATATATATACATATACATACACAGTGGCTTGCGAAAGTATTCGGCCCCCTTGAACTTTTCAACCTTTTGCCACATTTCAGGCTTCAAACATAAAGATATAAAATTTAAATTTTTTGTGAAGAATCACCAACAAGTGGGACACAATTGTGAAGTGGAACGAAATCTATTGGATATTTTAAACCTTTTTAGCAATTAAAAAACTGAAAAGTAGTGCGTGCAAAATTATTCGGCCCCTTTACTTTCAGTGCAGAAAACTCACTCCAGAAGTTCAGCGAGGATCTCTGAATGATCCAATGTTGTCCTAAATGACTGATGGTGATAAATAGAATCCACCTGTGTGTAATCAAGTTTCTGTATAAATGCACCTGCTCTGTGATAGTCTCAGGGTTCTGTTGAAAGCGCAGAGAGCATCATGAAGACCAAGGAACACACCAGGCAGGTCCGTAATACTGTTGTGGAGAAGTTTAAAGCCGGATTTGGATACAAAAAGATTTCCCAAGCTTTAAACATCCCAAGGAGCACTGTGCAAGCGATCATTTTGAAATGGAAGGAGTATCAGACCACTGCAAATCTACCAAGACCTGGCTGTCCCTCTAAACTTTCAGCTCAGACAAGGAGAAGACTGATCAGAGATGCAGCCAAGAGGCCCATGATCACTCTGGATGAACTGCAGAGAACTAGAGCTGAGGTGGGAGAGTCTGTCCATAGGACAACAATCAGTCGTACACTGCACAAATCTGGCCTTTATGGAAGAGTGGCAAGAAGAAAGCCATTTCTCAAAGATATCCATAAAAAGTCTCGTCTAAAGTTTGCCACAAGCCACCTGGGAGACACACCAAACATGTGGAAGAAGGTGCTCTGGTCCGATGAAACCAAAATCGAACTTTTTGGCCACAATGCAAAACGATATGTTTGGCGTAAAAGCAACACAGCTCATCACACCCAAAACACCATCCCCACTGTCAAACATGGTGGTGGCAGCATCATGGTTTGGGCCTGCTTTTCTTCAGCAGGGACAGGGAAGATGGTTAAAATTGAGGGGAAGATGGATGCAGCCAAATACAGGACCATTCTGGATAAAAACCTGTTGGAGTCTGCAAAAGACCTGAAACTGGGACGGAGATTTATCTTCCAACAAGACCATGATCCCAAACATACAGCAAAATCTACAAAGGAATGGTTCACAAATAAACGTATCCATGTGTTAGAATGGCCAAGTCAAAGTCCAGACCTGAATCCAATCGAGAATCTGTGGAAAGAGCTGAAAACTGCTGTTCACAAACGCTCTCCATCCAACCTCACTGAACTCGAGTTGTTTTGCAAGGAAGAATGGGCAAGAATTTCAGTCTCTCGATGTGCAAAACTGATAGACATACCCCAAGCGACTTGCAGCTGTAATCACAGCAAAAGGTGGCTCTACAAAGTATTAACGCAAGGGGGCCGAATAATTTTGCACGCCCCACTTTTCATTTTTTTATTAGTTAAAAAAGTTTCAAAAATCCAAAAGATTTCGTTCCACTTCACAATTGTGTCCCACTTGTTGGTTATTCTTCACAAAAAATAAAAATTTTATATCTTTATGTTTGAAGCCTGAAATGTGGCAAAAGGTTGAAAAGTTCAAGGAGGCCGAATACTTTCGCAAGCCACTATATATATATATATATATATATATATATATATATATATATATTTATTATTAATCTCCAGCTGCTGTCATAAAACAGACCGTCTGACAGTGTTTATAAACATTGTTTCTATTCTAAAATCTGAATTAGGGGATTGGTGCTGTTCACTAATATGAAATAAATGAATCCACTATAAACAAACTGCTACTCAAGGAAAGCCTTTTGCCCCAACTGTAAATGAATGAAAAGTGTAACACAAGTGCTCAGAATGGTCACAAAAATGTGCAGACTACCCAAGGTGAAAAATATATAATACATAAAAAATATTAAATATAAAAACTGTAACTCCAAACAATGAGTGATCGATCAAATGTGTATAGAAAGTGATTGTCAATGTCCACTGAAAAGGATGATGTGTATGTAAAAAATGCGATAAAAAATATATCAGTGAGTGATACCTAAAAATGGGGACAAACACACTGTTGCCCACTATAAATAAGTGTGTGTACTGGTGTAGCTAAAAATTGGAAAAAAAATTTTTTTTTTTTTTTTTTTTTTTTTTGGAAAAAATGTGTGAGAAAAATAGAAAACAAAAATAAAAATGTAAAAGAAAACATATGAAAAAAAAAAAAAACATTTTTATTTTTGTTTTCTATTTTTCTCACACATTTTTTCCAAAAAAAAAATTTTTTTTTTCCAATTTTTAGCTACACCAGTACACACACTTATTTATAGTGGGCAACAGTGTGTTTGTCCCCATTTTTAGGTATCACTCACTGATATATTTTTTATCGCATTTTTTACATACACATCATCCTTTTCAGTGGACATTGACAATCACTTTCTATACACATTTGATCGATCACTCATTGTTTGGAGTTACAGTTTTTATATTTAATATTTTTTATGTATTATATATTTTTCACCTTGGGTAGTCTGCACATTTTTGTGACCATTCTGAGCACTTGTGTTACACTTTTCATTCATTTACAGTTGGGGCAAAAGGCTTTCCTTGAGTAGCAGTTTGTTTATAGTGGATTCATTTATTTCATATTAGTGAACAGCGCCAATCCCCTAATTCAGATTTTACAATTATTGGATCGCACCTTTGGGGCTTTCTTTATTTGGGGGGCTGCAGTTCAGTCACAAGCCTGTCCTAAGCGCGGAACACCACCATATAAAATTGTTTCTATTCTATCTACTCTGTTTTACTCTGTTTTCATCTGCAGATCAAATGGCTGAGCTTCCATCTGCATATGATGTCAGTTAGTGTTGGTTCACACTTGTGCAATTTGAGAATCGAATGACAATGGAAATCACATTATTTTCAATGGTGCTGTTTACATCAATGTGACTCTCTTTGGTGCAATTTTGAAAAGAGCTCCTGTGCTACTTTGGTGTGATTTACAGTGCAATTAGGCCACATAAAATATGCAAACCACATACAAAACGCACCAAAGTTGCACTACATAGTTACACTTTGAATAACTTAGATCGGGGCTCACGATTTGATTCCTGCCTATGGCAGCACAGAACCAAAATACAACACTGCTTGTAGGAACCTCTGATCAAACCTCTGGTTGAAGGGGAGCAGTAAGGTTCCATTCACATCTGCATGTTCCGGGAGTCACTAATTCTTAAGGGCACATCAAACACGGCGTGCAAAAAAAGCACAACAAACACATTGGAACATAGGCGTGCGCACAGGGTGTGCCAGGTGTGCCTGGGCACACCCTAATCGCCTTGTGTGGTGCATATTCCCCCCTGTTTAGGCCACTGATATTTCATCCCCAAAAAAAATGTTACAAAATAAAATCATTTAAAAAATAATCTAATAAAACTACTGACACTGTCCACTGCCCTACTGACACCATCTGTACATATACACATGCATATGTATTTGAGCTTTGGGGTGCACACCCTAATGCAAGAAGCTGCGCACACCTATGCATTGGAAAAAAATGCGCAAGCTGAAACGTAAAAGCTCCATGAGCTACTTTGCCACGCATAGGACAGCCCATGGAAACCAAAAAAATGTCAAATATGCTGGATGTAAATGGGACCCAAAGCCCTAAAAACACACTCATCCTTACAGTTCAGGCCATAAGTAAAGATAAAAGGGAACGGGAACGTGACATGTCGGAGTTGGCAGGCCGATCAGAAGAGCCAGCCAAAGTTTTCTTGGAAAGGTTTCCCAATCATCTGTCGCTGGAGTAACAACATGCAAACCACGGAGGTTTTGCATCTTGTGCAGTATGGAAAACTGCGGCTGTCCAGAGCGTCCTAAAAAAGAAGAATCTTCAGAGCAGCAAAAAAAAAAAAAAAAAATTGGTGTTGTTCTGCCTGCCCCCTGCCCACTTCCGACACCCTTTATGGCCGAGATTTTCCCTTTTTTCACTTTAATACATTTAAACTTTAATACGTTTATAAACGGCAAGTGGCTAAATAAAGTTCATGGCTGTCACTACAGCATTCCCACTCGTAATTTTGTTTGAGCAATTTGCATGTGATATTGCGTGTGGCATAGGGCCAGCCCATTTACTTGAAAACTCGCTTTCTCCTGGAACGGATTATGCTCGTAATCCGAGGTTCCACTGTATGTATTTATTGTTCCACATCCATGTGCACCATTAAATAATACATTCTAATTGATTCATTTGGTTCTGGTCCCAACATCCCCCCATTTCCCTTGCTCCCTCTCTCTTCTACCGGGTGGATTTAGAGCCGCTCAAACACATTGCTTCTCAAAGTGTGCACCAAACCCCCCCCCCCCAGACGGTGGTTTCCATGCTTAAGGAACATTCATTCCTCGTTCCTTTTTGCGACGAATGCCCCCCCCAAAAAAAAGAACTGGTGTGTGTTTGATGTCACTTCTGGGGTCACAACTGTCATTCCTTGGTTGGTGTAGCCTTTTTTGCATCACTGTAGCCAAGGATGCAGCTATTCAAGCACAATCTGTGTTTGAATAACTGCACAGGAAGGCAGGGGAGACACTGGGGGTCTAATTCCCTGATGTCTCCATAAAGAGTACCTGTCACTTGCCCATGCTATCACATAGGGGCTTGTTAGCAATAAAGCAAAAAAAAAAAATGTAGTGTAGGACAAGCATGTGTATGTAAACATCAAATGCGCTACATGTGGGAAATTTTCGTGGAGTTATCAGAGTGAGAACAATAATACTAGGTCCATAAGTAATGGTTAGCTGTAACCTGTAAAGGCCTTTAAATCATCACCTATGGAGAACTTTGGGTGCCATCCTTTTTCGCGATTTCACGGGTATGCGCAATTTTTGAATTTTTTTTTAGGAAATTTTCTTTATTCGTTTTCAGAAATATCATAATGCCCACTCGCTGACCGACCCATAGTAAAAATACGTCATTACTTTTTTTACTATGGCCGGTTCTGCGTCAGATAAAAGTGGTCCTGTGGGATAACTTTTAGAAGCAGCAGAGGGGTGCCCCCCTCCTGCTGCCCTTCCTGGGTTTACCAGCACCATCGGTAAAACCCAGGAACGATCCCATGCGGATGTTTGCTGGGCAGGAATCAAATTGAGGCCAGGATGGCCGCCACTCATCTCTACGCTCTTGAAGGACTGGCGCGATATCTGGCGTCACTTTCAGTTCTAGGGGCAAAATTATAAGTCAAAATGCAAAAAAATATTTTCCTTTTAAAAGGTAAAATGGGAGATTTGAGGTCTTTTTGACCCCAGATCTCTCAATAAAGAGGACCTGTCATCCTTATTTCTAGGAATGTTTGCATTCCTTCTAATAGGAATAAAAGTGATATAAAAATAAAATTAAGGGACAGTGTAAAAATAAAAAATAAAATAAATAAGAATTTTTTTTTTAAAGGGCCCCATCCCTCCGTGCTCACACGCAGAAGTGAACGCATATGTAAGTCGCGCCCACATATGTAAACGGTGTCCAAACCACACATGTGAGGTATCGCCGTGATCATTAGAGTGATAGCAATAATTCTAGCAAAAGACATCCTCTAACACTAAAAAGGTAACTTGTAAAAATGTTTAAAGCATCGCCTATGGAGATTTTTAAGTACTGTAGTCTGTCGCCATTCAATGAGTGTGCGCAATTTTAAAGCGTCACATGTTAGGTATCTATTTACTCAACGTAACACCATCTTTCACAATATGCAAAAACAAATGGCTAACTTTACTGTTTAGTTTTTTTTTAATTCAGTGAAGTGTATTTTTTCCAAACAAATTGCGTTTGGAAGACCGCTGCACAAATACTGTGTGACATAAAATATTGCAACGATTGCCATGTTATTTTCTAGGGTCTTTGCTAAAAAATTGTATTTAATGTTTGGGAGTTCTAAGTCATTTTCTAGCAAAAAATACTGATTTTACCTTGTAAACAACATGTGTCAGAAATAGGCATGGTCCTTAGGTGAAGTGTATTTTTTCCAAACAAAATGCGTTTGGAAGACCGTTGCACAAATAAAATATTGCATTTAATTCTCTGAGGTCT
Source organism: Aquarana catesbeiana (assembly GCF_042186555.1). Lineage (NCBI taxonomy): Eukaryota > Metazoa > Chordata > Amphibia > Anura > Ranidae > Aquarana > Aquarana catesbeiana. The sequence continues at coordinate 57,355,451 of NC_133331.1, read as the reverse complement.
CTGCTAAAAAAAAAATATGTGATGTTTGGGGGTTCTAAGTAATTTTCTAGCAAAAAATACTAATCTAAAGTTGTAAACAAAAAGTTCCAGAAAAGGCCTGGTGTTCAAGTGGTTAATTGATGACATCTTGACTACTTGGACTGAAGACATATACTGCATACGCTCATATAATGTACTGCTTTGCTTCATTTTATAAAGGAAATAAAGTCCATTAAAAAAATGATGAGGCAGCAGCTTAGCGTTGTCAACATTCACCTTTAGAGGACCATGGGTAACCCATAGCAACTATGGGCAATCTATAGTGTAATATGTATGTATTATAGTGTAAAGCATAGGTTTAACATAGTCCTAGTGTACAGTGTGTGTGTGTGTGTGTGTGTGTGTGTGTGTGTGTGTGTAGCTCCCAACTTTTTGAGATAGGAACGAGGGACACCTATTAGCAAAAATATGTAGAATAGGAAAAAGCCCTTGCTACCTACCCTTTAAAGGAGAAGTATCCAAAAAATGATTAGTTAAACCCAAAAGCACTTCTTTTTACCACTACCATTCATTCATACTGGATTTTGGAATTTACAAATGCAGCAATTTAGAAATTGGATAAAAGGTTTAGCACTGGGAAACACTTTTTGAAAGATAAATAATGTGTTTTATAAGCAACTATATAGATCAGACCCAAATGAGGAGGAATGAGGGACAGAGGGACTTTGTTCCAAATCAGGGACAATTGGGAGCTATGTGTGTGTAGATATAGAGATATATCTATATATATAGATATATATAGATACATCTATCTATCTATATCTATCTATACACACATCTATCGATCGATCGATCGATCGATCGATAGATAGGATAGATAGAGAAGCTGTGTGATGTCCACAACAAAAAAATTAAAAATAAATAAAATACACAGGACCCCATCATATGTCCTCTTATCCAGGATACTGTTTTTAGTAAATCCCAACCTTGGGTATAAAAAAACTAACACGGGTCACTGTAAGAAAAAAAAAAAAATTTTTTCTTCTTACTTTTGTCTATAGATTGCATTAAAAAATATTTCTTTAGCTGACAATATCACCGCAAAAAGCCCTTGCCTGGAAAAACATCAGGTTATTTATGTCAAATCAAAAGGCTGATAGCAGAAATAAAAAGCTTTCTCTCTGATCTGTTAAGAATTGTATGCACCTGGCAGACCTGAGCCATATAACCATAGCAACGGCTCAGCCAATCACAGCTTTCCTAGAAATGGCAGTTGGAAAATTGATGACATCATAGTGGAGCTCTGGGATCAGCCAGTCACTCTTCAGACTGCATTGCAAGAAGAAGGTTGTGTTATCGTTTTGCTCCCAGAGAAATTGTAATTCTTTGGAAAGTGAACCGCATAATTCAAAATAATAGATCTTTTCCTCAATTAACCACCACAGAGGAATCTACAGAAATCAGACAGGACATGGAAATGAATTCCAGCCCCAGCAGAGATTCTCATCAGAATCCCACCCCTAAGGGCAAGCGTCGGCCATTCTTTGGCCAGGTTGGGGCTGTTTTCCGGCATCTGTTCCGTCGTAGAAAAAAGAACAAAGCAGTTAGGGATCCAGAAGGTAAAGTTTATGATCTGTACAACATACAAACTGGCTGAACAAAATCAATTTTATGTAGAGGAGTTACATTGTGAGGCTTATTTACTGAATTCTCACACAATAAAAAGTGTGAACATTCACTTCAATTTTCAACAATAATTTGTGTGCAGTGTTGTATGATGGAGTGATTATCAGTCAAACTATCACAGCATTGAAACATGGGAGTTAAGGGGGATTACCAGCTCATATTTGAATTGGTTGAAATGCATCTATAGACGATTTTTTTTTGGTTAGGAGCCCTGTCATATCTTTATTGTCAGCCGTGTCTCCTCTGGGGGTCTCACATCTATATTTCTCCATTATCCCAGAAATAGAAAATCAGGTGTAATCCGGCATAGGAGAAATTTAAAAATAGCTCTGCAGTGTGTCAGAGCTGAGCTGCACATTCTAGCAGCAGCCAATCAGAGCCGTCCTATAAATGTAAAACCTGCACAGTAGATGTGACAGTTAGAAGTACATTTTCTTTCAAACAGTTTTGAGACAAGTCAAAAAAAAAAAAAAAATAACACCCTTATCTGTATACTGTAAGCGGCTGTGGCACTTTTTTTTATATTAAAGCGAAACTTTACCCATAACAACTTGATAAAAAAAAATCATGTTCTCTAGCAAGGAACATACATTCCACAAACCCCTTCCCGCCGACCGAACGCACATATGCGTACTCGGCTTTCCGGGGTTATACCGGGATGATGCCCGCAGCTGCAGGCATCATCCCGGTACCGTTGTTTTCAGCGGGCGATCGGCTACCCGAGTATAACAACCGATGCGGCTAAAAGCCGCTCGGCTGTTATACCGGAGGAGCGGGAGGGGACATCCCCCCCCCTCCCGCCGCCTCCCGCCGCTGTTACCGGGCCTCCCGTGCGATCGGGAGGCCCGGTGTCCAATCGGGAATCTCCGGCGGCTGGGGGCGGGCTGGAACGAAGCTGTGAGCGGCTTCGTTCCAGCCTTCTAATTGTAAACGCGGAAGCGACGTCATGACGTCACTTCCCGTTTACTCGGCTGCCAATGGCGCGGAATTTAAAAAAGTACACAGTATTCAGAATCGCCGTTTTCGGCGATCTGAATACTTTGAAGTGTAAATGAGGGATGGGGGGTCTTTTAGACCCCCCATCCCTCCATAAAGAGTACCTGTCACCACATATTACTGTCACAAGGGATGTTTACATTGCTTGTGACAGCAATAAAAGTAAAAAAAAAAAAAGTTTAAACACAATTTATAAACGTACAAAAATAAATAAAATAAATAAATAAAAAAAAAAAATTTTTTTTAAAGCGCCCCCGTCCCCGCGAGCTCGCGCAGCGAAGAAAACGCATACGGAAGTCGCGCCCGCATATGTAAACGGTGTTCAAGTCACACATGTGAGGTATCGCCGCGATCGTCAGAGCGAGAGCAATAATTCTAGCCCTAGACCTCCTCTGTAGCTCAAACCTGGTAACCGTAAAAAATTTTTAAAGCGTCGCCTATGGAAATTCATAGGTACCGTAGTTCGTCGCCATTCCACGAGTGCGTGCAATTATAAAGGGTGACATGTTTGGTATCTATTTACTCGGCGTAACATCATCTTTCACATTATACAAAAAAATTGGGGTAACTTTACTGTTTGGATTTTTTAAAATTCATGAAAGTGTCACTTTTCCAAAAATTTGCGTTTAAAACACCGCTGCACAAATACCGTTTGATAAAAAATATTGCAACAATCGCCATTTTATTCTCTAGACTCTCTTCTAAAAAAATATATATAATGTTTGGGGGTTCTAAGTCATTTTCTAGCAAAAAATACGGATTTTAACTTGTAAACACCAAATTTCAAAAATAGGCTTAGTCATGAAAGGGTTATAACATAATTATTAACCCTTTCATGACTAAGCCTATTTTTGAAATTTAGGCGACGCTTTAAAATTTTTTTACGGTTACCAGGTTTGAGCTACAGAGGAGGTCTAAGGCTAGAATTATTGCTCTCGCTCTGACGATCGCGGCGATACCTCACATGTGTGGTTTGAACACCGTTTACATATGCGGGCGCGACTTCCGTATGCGTTTTCTTCGCTGCGCGGGCACGGGGGCGCTTTAAAAATTTTTTTTTATTTTTATTTATTTATTTTATTTATTTTTGTACTTTTATAAATTGTGTTTAAAATTTTTTTTTTTTTTTTTACTTTTATTGCTGTCACAAGCAATGTAAACATCCCTTGTGACAGTAATAGGTGGTAACCCCCCCATCCCTCCTTTACACTTCAAAGTATTCAGATCGCCGAAAACGGCGATTCTGAATACTGTGTGCTTTTTTAAATTCGGCGCCATTGGCAGCCGAGTAAACGGGAAGTGACGTCATGACGTCGCTTCCGCGTTTACAATTAGAAGGCTGGAACGAAGCCGCTCACAGCTTCGTTCCAGTCTGCCCCCAGCCGACGGAGATTCCCGATTGGACACCGGGCCTCCCGATCGCACGGGAGGCCCGGTAACAGTGGCGGGAGGCGGCGGGGGGGGGGATGTCCCCTCCCGCTCCTCCGGTATAACAGCCGAGCGGCTTTTAGCCGCATCGGTTGTTATACTCGGGTAGCCGCTGAAAACAACGGTACCGGGATGATGCCTGCAGCTGCGGGCATCATCCCGGTATAACCCCGGAAAGCCGAGTACGCATATGTGCGTTCGGTCAGCGGGAAGGGGATAATTATTAGATATATAGATATATACACACACATTACACATATATTACACATATAAACAACATAGCCCAAGTGTACAACTTACACAATTACAGAGACACAGCGAAACTTTACCCATAACAACTTGATAAAAAAAATCATGTTCTCTAGCAAGGAACATACATTCCACATTAATAATTATGTTATCAAAATTAGTGTGTGCTGTAAATTGCATCCCGTATTGTTCCTGTTACTTCTTACTGGAGGCTGCAATTTTGCTGCAGCCCAGAACCCCAGCAGTAAATCATAAAGCATAACTAAACCCATCAATTTACCGGTTTCAAAAAACAGTTACATTCCTGGATTGCTGGAAATGTAAACTGTCACATTTACTTGTGTCAACAAGCAAACTGTCAAACCATCACTGGCTGGTGTCATAACTGATCACATGTGCAGCACCATAGCAGTTGCAGTTCAAATAGAAACAGCTTCCTTGGCTGTAAAGGATAGGAGGGTTTCATTTTGCTTTAAGGCTGTCAGTAGTTTGGCCTCTACAAACTCAGCAGTGCCTAAAAATGGAGAGCAACTGAGCATGTGCAGAGCAGGGGGAGATAGTGTATTACTGGAGTTTAACCACTTTAGCCCCGGACCATTTTTCCGATTCGGCACTGCGTCGCTTTAACTGACAATTGCGCGGTCGTGCGACGTGGCTCCCAAACAAAATTGCCGTCCTTTTTTCCCCACAAATAGAGCTTTCTTATAGTGGTATTTGATCACCTCTGTGGTTTTTATTTTTTGCGACATAAACAAAAAAAGAGTGACAACTTTGAAAAAAACACAATATTTTTTACTTTTTGCTTTAATAAATATCCCCCAACATTATAGCGGACAGATCGGGACCATTCACATTTATACAGCGATCAGTGCGAATGCATTTGCACTGATTACTGTGTAAATGTGACTGGCAGTGAAGGGGTTAACCACTATAGGGCACTGTGGGGGTTAAGTGTGTCCTAGGGAGTGATTCTAACTGTGGGGGAATGGGCTACGTGTGACACGACACTGATCACCGCTCCTGATCACAGGGAGCGGTGATCAGTGACAGTGTCACTAGGCAGAACGGGGAAATGCTTGTTTACATCAGCATTTCCCTGTTCTTCCTCTCCGTGAAACGATCGTGGGTATCCCCGTGGATATCGAGTCCGCGGGACCCACGATCACACTCACGGAGCTTGCGGCAGGCGCGCACGCCCACAATGCCGCGTCTTAAAGGGCAACGTACAGGTACGTTATTATGCCTGTACGTGCCCTTCGGCCAACGTATATCGGCTTGAACCGGTCGGCAAGGGGTTAAACAGTATAGGCACTTATTTTTAATGATTTACATAGCTATACCTGCAAAAGGGGCCAGCCTGAAGTGATCTAGCAGGACTTCATTTTCTGCCTAAAGTTCCACTTTAAACTCACAGCATTCTCTGCACACCAGCTGCAATTTCAAATCAGGCTTCTGGCAAGGATGTCCACACTGACTGCACAGAAGGGGTGACTGACAGTGTTACATCTGCTGCCTTTTCCTTTTTGAAGCTCTGATAGTGTCACATTACATGTAGCATTGATGGATTGGGCAGGTTTAGTCTTGCTTGGGGTCAAAATGTATTTTTTTTTATTAAGAAAGAGTGGTGATGGTTTAGAAGCCCTTTCAGATTAATATTGCTGCGGATTTCACCTATATATTTGTAGCGGCTTCACAGAAGAAATCACACGTACTGACTTTATAAACCAGGCAACGTTTATTACCGGAGAGACGGTAGTATAAAGAGTATTTACAGCAGTAATGCAAGTAGTTTCACTCCAAGCATGGAGGCATAGATACACAGCACAGTCACTTCTGATGTAAGCGGTAGTTGTATTTGTCAGCACTATAGGCACTTTCCACTGACACAGTATAAACCCAAGCACACAATGCGTATCTGTAGAGGCTGATATTCACACACAAACCCGGGGTAACAGCGGTATTCCTTCAGCAGATGGATATAGGCATCTGATACACTTGTCCCTCCCTAACAGCGAGGACACCAGATTTATTATCCGTGATGGGGAGTCTTTCATCCGACCAGGATTGCTGATACAGGACTCTGTAGGAACCCTGAGCTATCCCTCACAGGCCGGAACACTCTCCCTATCTTCTCCTAACTCTCCCTGACAAGCGGGTTCTCCCTCCCTGTCTATGCACACACGTGAACTGAACTAAAACATGGCTGGGCTTCCTTATATAAAGTACTCACTCAAAAATGGCTGCCCAAATCTACCGAGATTTGCTTGTCCTATCAGGACACCAAGCTTCTCCAAAATGGGGCTGGAGACAATTGTAGAGGCCAAACAGCTCTGAACATATGTACACTAAGGATGAGCTCCGGCGTGTTGGAACACTCCACGTGGGGAGCCCGCCAGGAAGTCGGCACGGAGCTGCGCTAATCACAGGCAGTGAGACATTATCCCAATCTCTGCAGCCGGACATCGGGAAAATGTCTCACTGCCTGTGATTAGCACCGTGCCGACTTCCTAGCGGGCTCTGCACGTGGAGTGTGCGAACACGCCGGTGCTTATGCTTAATGTACACATAAACATATCAAATAGGCTGGAAAGTGAGAATATACACTTGCTAACCCACTACCTCCTGCAGCCAACTAGGCTGCCCTGCACTACAGCTGCCTACATATTTGTCCTGATGACTGTAGTCCCTGAAACAAGAAGATATGTGTGATCCAAAATGTGGGATTTGTCACCAGAATTGGGCATCAGGGTCACTCTTGCAGTGGGGACACCTGTTCCAGTAACAACTGCACTCCTCACATTGTAGGGATTTCCTCTCACTTCCTGTTGCATGGCCAGGACAGGAAGAGAAGTGAAATTTCCTCATCCAGATGGCAAAAATAACCTAATAGGTTTTATAACCCTTTCCTGCCCCAGTTTTGGCTAAACATACACTTACATACAACATACATATGCATACACCTACATGCAAAAAACAAAAAAAAAATTAGAAATTGATTTTGAAAAAGGCAGCCAGACAAGGGGGTTTTAATTCTGTTCAGCCAGTCTTGTGATTTATTTGATTCGTTTTGTACTAGTTGATAGTCTAGAACAGTGGACCAGTGATGGCGAACCTTGGCACCCCAGATGTTTTAGAACTACATTTTCTATGATGCTCAGCTATACTGCAGAGTGCATGAGCATCATGGGAAATGTAGTTCTAAAACATCTGGGGTACCAAGGTTCGCCATCACTGGTCTAGAAAAACAAACATATTAATGGAAGGTAACTCTTTTTTTTTCTGCAGAAATCAATGCGATCCCTTCTGAGACTACTGACAGCAAAGACTTTGTGTCTGTCCCAAAAAGAGAGACTGAAGCTACCAGAGGCACCGAACATGTGCATGCGTCAAACATCAACACTGGGGTCACCAGTGGCACAGAGACTGCATCAATCCCAGAAAGCGGGATTGAAATTAAAGACAACAGGATTGACTCAGATGAAGCAATCCAATCCACCAAAGCCACAGACATTGTGGAGACTGTGCCCACCCTGACAGATGGGATTAAATCCACAGTTGTAGAGATTGTGGCTGATCCTAAAGATGGGATGGAGATCAGCATCCCTACAGAGACTGCATTAATCCCAGAAAGTGTGATTGACATCACCGCTACTAAAGACAATAAGATTGACTCAGAAGAATCAATCCAATCCACCAAAGCCACAGACATTGTGGAGACTGTGCCCACTCTGACAGATGGGATTGAATCCACAGTTGTAGAGACTTTGGCTGAGCCTAAAGATGGGATGGAGATCAGCATCCCTACAGAGACTGCATCAATCCCAGAAAGCAGGATTGAGATCACCAATACTATCGACACTGTGTCCACCTCAGAAACCAAGACTGAGGTTACCAACGGCACAGACAACGTTCAAGACCACGCCGTTCTTCGAGGTAAAGAGAGTGTTCCTCCACTCACCACCGTGGAGGAACCTGCAGAGGAGAAGCCCCACCCCAGCGGAGAATCTGTCCAACCTACCCAGCAGAATGCCACCCCTGCGCGCAGAAGGCGGTCAATCTTCAGCGAGGTCAAGGCTTTTGTCCGTAGAATGAGAAGAAATGGTAAGAATTATTAACAATATGACATACAAGTTGCCTGAACAAGAATATTTTTTTTTAGCAATGTTTCATATTGGTGGGGACTTGGTATACATCTAAATAGACCAGAGATGATCTACAAATCACATGGACCCAAAGTCCCCCCAAGCCATCCTTTCTATGCTTTTTGATACTTCTAATTAATGAACAGCAGTTTATATTGCACATCCCTAATTATAGCCTTTAATTCCAGTGGTGGCCAGTGACTTATAGTATACCACCTATCTCAATGGTCACCCTGAAGTGTCTACTGTAATCCTGCATTGCTGGTGGGTGTTTGGTTCCCCTAATATGAGTCCCTTCTATTGGTGCCTTTTTTAAAAGTCTAATTTCCATTGGTTCTTAGTACAAGATTCTTCTATTGCGTAGGCAATTAGTGAACAATGCCCTTTAAAACAAATACCCTTAAGGGATAAGTTTATTTTTAGAAAACATTTTTTTATTTTTTAGAAAACATGTGCATTATTAAATAACCCTGGCTACTTGAGTGCAGCCCCAGTGTTAAATACAGTCTTGCAGAATACGGCTCACCCATAGGATTGAGTGAGCAGAATGTAGTCACTTCGATACTTACACTTGTTCAGTTAATTTTACTCATACTTGGAAAAACTCAGTAAAAATGATTGAAATAAATGAAGATGAAGGTAAACGAATCTGTTTGTTTTCGCTTTAGGAATCAGGAAGAAACAGTCCACAGTTTTCGTTCTGACTGCAAAAAGCTTCAAATATCATAAGCATATCGGAGATGGAATATATGGAAAGGTAAGTGATCAGATTTACAAATCATTGGCAGGGGCCTGTTGATCGGCTTGTGCTGCAGCAAATGGCAGCACAGTCTTTCGGATCCGCCCACACATGCATGAGCAGACCCGGAACAAAGCCGCGACGTACAGGTACGTGATTGTGCCTGTATGAGCCAACCCACTGCAGTAAATGTACTGGGGTGGATTGGCAAGCGGTTAAGGCTGAATTTACACCGTTGCAGTGTTTTAACACCTGTTATGGTTGTGCCAAGATACAATATTTTAAAAAAGAGGGAGGGTGCTAATAGGAACTCCAGGGGGTAAATTTCACCACTGGAGACCATGTGAGATGTAAAGAGCCTCTGGTGATTGGCATATTTACATCTGACCCAAAAAAGAAATATCATGGTTGGGTGAGATGACCTTTGATTAACACTACTAATATCTTATTACTTTTTCTCCTTCAGGTGTTCCTGGCATCACATCCTGGCATCGATCAGCTGCTGGCAATAAAAGTAGTTCATAAAAGTTCCGATTCGTTTGATACTCTGTTGCTAGAGCGCAAAGCCATGGAAGTGACGGGACCTAGCAGGTTCTTCCACAATTATACGCAACTTTTCAGGAAAACGTAAGCAACTTTATCTTTCACTTATTTTTCTAGAATTTCAGGAGAGTCCAAATCAATTAGAATATCACATTCTCCTAGTCCTTATAGCTCTTCAATCACTTGTGTTGGTACATGCTAGTCAACTGGATTGGTTCTGTGACCTTGAAGAGCTTTTGATGGTCATCCAAGCAGGCTCTTTGGTTCTTGCTGCTTGGAAAAAGGAGCATAACATCTTTATCATCACATGTGACTATTACTAGCTATAAAATTCTATGAATAAATGTGTAAATGTGACTATTACTAGCTATAAAATTATATGACTAAATGAGACCCTTCACAGACTTGTTGCTAAATTTTCACTGGCAGTCTCCAAATGTGAGAAGACAAGGGTGAAGGGCTGAATATGGAATCCCTTAGTGAATAATGAATGCATTATAATTTGTATCTGTTTTATCTTCTAGAATTTCCCTTTCTATGTCATGGAATATGTGAATGGTGTGACCCTGCGTGAATTCATAGAGGAGAGAAATCCTCTGGATTTGGATACCATAAGGTAAGTACTACAATGGGGCTCATTGGTAGTCGGGGGGGGGGGGGGGGGGGGGTAGAATGGACAATTGTGGTTAGGTCAGTTTTAAACTATGGGGCTCCTTATTTAACCCTTTCATGACTAAGCCTATTTTTGAAATTTGGTGTTTACAAGTTAAAATCCATATTTTTTGCTAGAAAATTACTTAGAACCCCCAAACATTATATATATTTTTTTAGCAAAGAATCTAGAGAATAAAATGACGATTGTTGCAATATTTTTTATCACACGGTATTTGTGCAGCGGTGTTTTAAACGCAAATTTTGGAAAAGTGACACTTTCATGAATTTTAAAAAATCCAAACAGTAAAGTTACCCCAATTTTTTTGTATAATGTGAAAGATGATGTTACGCCGAGTAATAGATACCAAACATGTCACCCTTTATAATTGCACGCACTCGTGGAATGGCGACGAACTATGGTACCTTTGAATTTCCATAGGCGACGCTTTAAAAAAATTTTACGGTTACCAGGTTTGAGCTACAGAGGAGGTCTAGGGCTAGAATTATTGCTCTCGCTCTGACGATCGCGGCGATACCTCACATGTGTGGTTTGAACACCGTTTACATATGCGGCGCGACTTCCATATGCGTTTTCTTCGCTGCGCGAGCTCGCGGGTACAGGGGCACTTTAAAAATTTTTTTTTTTTTTTATTTAATTTATTTATTTTTGTACTTTATAAATTGTGTTTAAATTTTTTTTTTTTTTTTTTTTACTTTTATTGCTGTCACAAGCAATGTAAACATCCCTTGTGACAGTAATATGTGGTGACAGGTACTCTTTATGGAGGGATGGGGGGTCTAAAAGACCCCCCATCCCTCCTTTACACTTCAAAGTATTCAGATCACCGAAAACGGCGATTCTGAATACTGTGTACTTTTTTAAATTTGGCGCCATTGGCAGCCGAGTAAACGGGAAGTGACGTCATGACGTCGCTTCCGCATTTACAAGAAGAAGGCTGGAACGAAGCCGCTCGCAGCTTCGTTCCAGTCCGCCCCCAGCCGCCGAAGGCAGCGGACCGGACACCGGGCCTCCCGATCGCACGGGAGGCCCCGGTAACAGCGGCGGGAGGCGGCGGGAGGGGGGGGATGTCCCCTCCCGCTCCTCCGGTATAACAACCGAGCGGCTTTTAGCCACATCGGTTGTTATATTCGGGTAGCCGATCGCCCGCTGAAAACAACGGTACCGGGATGATGCCTGCAGCTGCGGGCATCATCCCGGTATAACCCCGGAAAGCCGAGGACGCATATATGCGTTTCGGTCGGCGGGAAGGGGGTTAAGGGGGTGACCTTAGAATTATAAAATGCAGAGGGAATAGGGAAGTAGGATAGCTGAGATGCCAAACATTGCCTATATCGATTAAATGGGGAAGTAATCCTAGCTATTGGGCCAGATTTTGTAGCCTGACCAATGGCGTCTGCCAAAAGCCATGGGAGGGACTCATGGACCTGAGATCATAGCTTAATCTTTCCAAAAATATACTCTAATATCCATGGGTATCTTTAGACTGACATTATTTATGGAATGGGATTCAGGAAGATCTAACTAATAGGAGATTGGTATAATGAAGACATTCATGGTTATGCTCTTAGCTAGACAACAGCCATTTCTTTCACTCCATAATGAAACTACACCATATAAAGAATTTGAATACCCCTATGGCAATATTTTGTTAAAGTGATTGCCCCAATTAACAACATGTCTTCAAAAATATACCTATTATCTGTAGCATTAGGATCAGGCAATATTAATCGAGTTAGGTAAGCCACAGATACCAGGGTGCCTTGACGAGGCTCTGTGGCTTACGCATGCATTTGCAAATGTGTGCAGACTAAACCCCTGCTTTTAACACATGCTGTTAGACAGGTTTAATTGGTTGTCTGTGAGCTGGTCAGTAAGTTAAGCTTGTTTTTTTTCCTTGGATTTATACTTGGCCTTGTTTGTACCTGTTGTTAGCCTTCCAATGCTTCTTACTGCTATAGCCAGTTATGGATGGGAGCAAGTGGCGTCTTTTTTGTATTAATATTAATCGGGAACTGGGTTACTAGGGTAAGTTTATCACTAATAAATCTTTTCTCCTTTTTTTTCATCAGATTTATTGCTGCGGAGCTGCTGTGTGCCATACAATTTCTTCATTCCAGAGGCATTGCACATTGGTAAGTAATCCAGCCATCATATTTTATTCTTCTAGCTCATTGGTCTCCAAACTGCGGCCTGGAAGCCCCAATCCAGACCTTGGGGAGCTATTCCTTCCACTGGTGCAAAGCAATATTCCTCCCACTGACACCAATGATAGGGCACTATTCCTCCCACTGACATCAATGATGGGACACTATTGCTCCCACTGCCACCAATGATGGGGAACTAATCCTCCCAGTGCCACTGCCACTAATGATGGGGTACTATTGCTCCCACTGATACCAATGATGGGGCCCGATTCCTCCTACTGATGCCAATGACGGGGCACTATTTCTCCCACTGATATCAATTATGAGGAACTATTCCTCCCACTGACCCCAATGATTGGGCACTATTCCTCCCACTGAAACCAATAATGGGGCACTATTCCTCCTACTGATACCAATGATCGGGCACTATTCCCCCCACTGATACCAATGATGAGCCATTATTCTTCCTACTGATACAATGATGGGGCACTATTCCCCGCACTGATACCAATGATGGAGCATTACTCCTCCTACTGATACCAATGATGGAGCACTATTCCCCGCACTGATATCAATGATGGAGCATTATTCCTCCTACTGATACCAATGATGGAGCATTATTCCCCGCACTGATACCAATGATGGAGCACTGTTCCCCGCACTGATACCAATGATGGAGCATTATTCCTCCTGCTGATACCAATGATGGAGCACTATTCCCCGCACTGATACCAATGATGGAGCATTATTCCTCCTACTGATACCAATGATGGAGCATTATTCCCCGCACTGATACCAATGATGGAGCACTATTCCCCGCACTGATATCAATGATGGAGCATTATTCCTCCTACTGATACCAATGATGGAGCATTATTCCCCGCACTGATACCAATGATGGAGCATTACTCCTCCTACTGATACCAATAATGGGGCACTATTCTTCCTCCTACTGACCACAAGCACAATGTAATTTTCCTACTCCCAATGACCAGCCAGCCTAAGGTATTGTTTTCTCCCACTGATGCAGAGACATTTTCTATTCCCGCTGGCCACAGTCTGCCCCCTAGTCTGAAGTCTAGCAATCTAGCCCAATCTTGCCCCCTGTTTAGAAAGTTTTAGAGACCCTTGTTCTAGGTGATAGCAAGCTGCTTACCCTTTTCTTCTTCTTTACAGTGACCTACATTCGCAAAACGTTCTCTTGGATCATACCGGACATATAAAGATCATCGATTTTGGTTTCGCAGAGATGACAGGAGTTCCTTTCTGCCCGGGCACTAAGATTGATGAGGTAAGGCACACACTGTCCATTTATTGGCAGTGCTGTAGTGTTTTTCTGGTCACAAAGTGGTTCTTAACCACTACTCCCTAGTTTAGCCATATTCGTGCAGTATGTTTAACCAATGCATTTTCGTAATTTGTTTTGTATCTTCGGCATTTGTTTCATATATTCGTTGGTCCTGGTGGATTTTAAAAAATCTGCAGGTTTTCTGTATATTTGATATACTATCAAATAGGACAGAATCGAATTGGAAGGATTTGATATTTTTTTGGACGCTAGTCCAACCCACCAAGAGAGATGGCATGAGCTCATTGGACAACGAAAAGAATGAAATTCCTATCATGTGACATCATCCAAATGAAACAAATGCATTCTTTAATTTTGTTATAACTTTTTCGGATTTGTTGACATTCGATCATCCGAAAAACACATCTTATGAAAACACACATATCTAGCTAGAATTATTGCTCCCACTCCTCCATCCACAGCGAGACAAAATTTGTGTTGCGCAACTGATATTTACCAACATGTGTGCACCATAACCTTGTGGGGGGGCTAATAAGCTCTGTTTGTGATAGCTTTGGGCAGGTGACAGGTACTCCCAATGAGACATCAGGGGTCTCCCAGGAGGTGCTGGAGAGCCCAGGAACCATTGTGGGGGGAGCTTTGATGGGGGGTGGGGGTCACCTGCGAGTCACATAAAAGTGATTGGGCAGGTCTACAGCTGCCTAGATCACTCTTATAAACCAGGCACATCCAAAGGGCTGAATAGTTGAATAATGTAATAAAAGATGGTGAAGCCGGCTGGTAAAAACAGAAACAGTTGTGAGCTTGTTTAATGCCTTCAGACTTTGGACGTACCAGATACGTCCAAAGGGCTGAATAGTTGAATAATGTAATAAAAGGAGGTGAAAAATGAAACTTTGCTTAGACCCACAGAATGGAGTTGGACCTCTGCTTGGTGTTGCAGAATCATGACACAGCCAACTGCTGTTACGATGTATACTGTACATATTAATTGCTATAGGATTTGAATGAATAATTTGTATCATTACATTTTATTGTGCTCTGGGTTATTATTATATATTTTTTTTTATTTCTCCAGTGCCTTAATGAACCATGGTGTTATTATCTCGGCGACTACGCAAACTTCCGGAATTTATTACTTCAAATGAACAATGTCCAAAGCCTATACCAGGACAATGACCTTAGTTTGCAATTCTTCGACTTAATAGAGGAGGTAAGAAAATGCCCTACTCTTGGCAGAGATAGAAAAAATTTGTGCTACAAATGTGGCTATTTTCAATTGTTTGCTTTTGTGATGATCTTTTTAATATATATATATATATTTTTTTTTTTTTTTAAATCCACAGTGCATTTTCATACAAACACAACTCCGGCAACATCCATTCTTTGAAAGGATAAACTGGGATGAATTGGAAGCTGGGAACGTACGTCCACCATACATCATGGAACCTGTAAGTATTTGACATTTGAAATGGGATCACGTCTGTAGTTGTGCTATGTCTGCTGTTTTGCATTCTCTATTCTGCCCCCTACAGGCGGGTATAAAGAGCTACATTGCCTTTTTTTGCAAGTGTCATGACCTATTGCTATCCAATAGATTGTGCCTTTAGGATGGAAAAACAATCCATAGCAGACCATTTATAAGTAAAGCATCTATAAAGTATGAAGCCTATCAACATTTCATAGAGATCTTCCTACTTCTAACTGCCAAGTTCCTGCAGAGAATTTAGAATCAGTGCAGCATATAAAGATCATTTATAAACATGCCTGATTAGAACCCCTGCCCCTTTCCATAACAGACCGGCAGCGGGGCGGGGGGTAGGCGGGGTGAGGCGGAGCGGGGCGAAGGGTGGGCGGCGATGCAGGAGCTCCGTCTAGCTCCCCACAGCCGTCCTCCTGGTCTTCTTAAAAATGGCAGCCGGCAGAGACAATGTCTCCGCCGGCCGCAGACCTCTAGCGGCGGCAGGCGGCGGCGGTGAAAATCCGTGAAGAACCGGATTTCTCGGGACATTTCCCGGGAAACTATAAAATCAGGAATATAGTCTAAACCCCGGGAATGTCCCGGGAAATCCGGGACAGTTGGTAACTATGGTACAGTGATAATGATATAATGATTATTCATACAGTATTGATGCATAGGTCCAATCATGACTGGTCCTTTCATATATTCACTCAGCACATAGCAAATAACAGAAGTTGCCCAATAATAACAATATTCCATATAGTGATAATTAGGCATTATCTGAACTCTTTATTTCCTGTCTATAATATATTTATTCTCACCACAGAGCCCAACGTTGAATCGGTCACAGAAGTTAAAATTGGATTTCTCGAAATGCAAAACTGAAATATCAGAGGTCTCTGGATTCGACTTTGTCAGCGACCGATGGAAAGAGATACTGCAACATAAGGAAGTACGGAATCAAGATCAGCCCAGGTTCATTCCGGATCCTAAAGTCAGACATCATTGCTCTACCCATGAGCTGTATACACGGGAGTAGGGATGAGCCGAACACCCCCCTGTTCGGTTCGCACCAGAACATGCGAACAGGAAAAAAGTTTGCTCGAACACGCGAACACCGTTAAAGTCTATGGGACACGAACATGAATAATCAAAAGTGCTAATTTTAAAGGCTTATATGCAAGTTACTGTCATAAAAAGTGTTTGGGGACCCGGGTCCTGCCCCAGGGGACATGGATCAATGCAAAAAAAAGTTTCAAAAACGGCCGTTTTTTCAGGAGCAGTGATTTTAATAATGCTTAAAGTCAAACAATAAAAGTGTAATATCCCTTTAAATTTCGTACCTGAGGGGTGTCTATAGTATGCCTGTAAAGGGGCGCATGTTTCCCGTGTTTAGAACAGTCTGACAGCAAAATGACATTTCAAAGGAAAAATTCCATTTAAAACTACCCGCGGCTATTGCATTGCCGACAATACACATAGAAGTTCATTGATAAAAACGGCATGGGAATTCAACACAGGGAAACCCCGAACCAAAATTTAAAAAAAAATATGATGTGGGAGTCCCCCTAAATTCCATACCAGGCCTTTCAGGTCTGATATGGATATTAAGGGGAACGCCGGCCAAAATTTAAAAAAAAAATGACGTGGGGTTCCCCCTAAATTCCATACCAGACCCTTCAGGTCTGGTATGGATTTTAAGGGGAACCCCGCACCAAAAAAAAAAAACAAAAAACGGCGTAGGGTCCCCCCAAAAATCCATACCAGACCCTTATCCGAGCACGCAACCTGGCAGGCCGCATGAAAAGAGGGGGGGACGAGAGTGCGGCCCCCTCCTGAACCATACCAGGCCACATGCCCTCAACATTGGGAGGGTGCTTTGGGGTTGTGGGGATGAGGCCCTTGGCTACCCCAAAGCACCCTCCCAATGTTGAGGGCATGTGGCCTGGTACGGTTCAGGAGGGGGGGGGGCCGCACTCTCGCCCCCCCTCTTTTCCTGCGGCCTGCCAGGTTGCGTGCTCGGATAAGGGTCTGGTATGGATTTTTTGGGGGGACCCCACGCCGTTTTTTTTTTTTTTATTTTGGTTCGGGGTTTCCCTGTGTTGAATTCCCATGCCGTTTTTATCAATGAACTTCTATGTGTATTGTCGGCAATGCAATAGCCGCGGGTAGTTTTAAATGGAATTTTTCCTTCGAAATGTCATTTTGCTGTCAGACTGTTCTAAACACGGGAAACATACGCCCCTTTACAGGCATGCTATAGACAGGTACGAAATTTAAAGGGATATTACACTTTTATTGTTTGACTTTAAGCAATATTAAAATCACTGCTCCTGAAAAAACGGCCCTTTTTAAAACTTTTTTTTGCATTGATCCATGTCCCCTGGGGCAGGACCTGGGTCCCCAAACACTTTTTATGACAATAACTTGCATATAAGCCTTTAAAATTAGCACTTTTGATTTCTCCCATAGACTTTTAAAGGGTGTTCTGCGGCATTCGAATTTGCCGCGAACACCCCAAATTGTTCGCTGTTCGGTGAACTTGTGAACAGCCAATGTTCGAGTCGAACATGAGTTCGACTCGAACTCGAAGCTCATCCCTACACGGGAGTAGGGATGCTTGTGACATCATTGGGGGCATATTTGCTAAGACTGGGTATGGGGAGTGGGGGTGGGGGGGCAATATTTGCTAGGAGAGAAATTGGGGGGATAAGTGCCAGGAGGAGGATTGGGCAGATTTTTGCTAGGAGGGGCGATTAGGGGGATATGTCCTAGGAGGGGGATTGGGCGGATATTTGCTAGGAGGGGCGATTAGGGGGTTATGTGCTAGGTGGTGGATTGGGGGGGATATGTGCTAGGAGGTGGTATTAGGGGGGATGTTTGCTAGGAGGGGGTATGGGGGGTCAATATTTGCTAGGAGGGGAATTGGGGGGAAAAGTGCCAGAAAGAGGATTGGGTGGATTTTTGCTAGGAGGGGCGATTAGAGGTATATGTCCTAGGAGGGGGATTGGGCGGATATTTGCTAGGAGGGGCGATTAGGGGGATTTGTGCTAGGAGGGGGATTGGGCGGATATTTGCTAGGAGGGGGCGATTAAGGGGATATGTGCTAGGAGGTGGTATTGGGGGGATATTTGCTAGGAGGGGGTATGGGGGGGTGCGGGGGGGGGGTCAATATTTGCTAGGAGAGTAATTGGGGGGATAAGTGCTAGGAGGAGGATTGGGCGGATTTTTGCTAGGAAGGGGCGATTAGAGGGATATGTCCTAGGAGCGGGATTGGGCGGATATTTGCTTGGAGGGGCGATTAGGGGGATATGTGCTAGAGGGTGGATTGGGGGGGATATGTGCTAGGAGGTGGTATTGGGGGAGTATTTTCCTCACACCAGGAATCCCCAGCAGAGCCCCCCCTCACACCAGGAGTCCCCAGCGGAACCCCCCTCACATCGGGAGTCCCCAGCGGACCCCCCTTTACATCAGGAGTCCCCAGCGGAGCCCCCTTTACATCAGGAGTCCCCAGCGGAGCCCCCCCTCACATCAGGAGTCCCCAGCGGAGCCCCCTCCTCACATCAGGAGTCCCCAGCGGAGCCTTCTCCTCACATCAGGAGTCTCCAGCGGAGCCCCCTCCTCACATCAGGAGTCCCCAGCGGAGCCCCCCTCACACCAGGAGTCCCCAGTGGAGCCCCTTTCACACCAGGAGTCCCCAGCGGAGCCGCCCCTCACACCAGGAGTCCCCAGCGGACCCCCCCCCTCACACCAGGAGTCCCCAGCGGACCCCCCTCACACCAGGAGTCCCCTGTGGACCCCTCCTCACACCAGGAGTCCCCAGCAGACCCCCCCTCACACCAGGAGTCCCCAGCGGACCCCCCTCACACCAGAAGTCCCCAGCGGACCCCCCCTCACACCAGGAGTCCCCAGCGGACCCCCTCCTCATATCAGGAGTCCCCAGCGGAGCCCCCTCCTCACATCAGGAGTCCCCAGCGGACCCCCCCTTACATCAGGAGTCCCCAGCGGAGCCCCCCCTCACACCAGGAGTCCCCAGCGGAGCCCCCCCTCACACCAGGAGTCCCCAGCGGAGCCCCCCCTCACACCAGGAGTCCCCAGCGGAGCCCCCCTCACACCAGGAGTCCCCAGCGGACCCCCCTCACACCAGGAGTCCCCAGCGGACCCCCCCTCACACCAGGAGTCCCCAGCGGACCCCCCTTACATCAGGAGTCCCCAGCGGGCCCCCCCTTATATCAGGAGTCCCCAGCAGAACCCCCTCACACCAGGAGTCCCCAGCGGACCCCCCTCACACCAGAAGTCCCCAGCGGACCCCCCCTCACACCAGGAGTCCCCAGCGGACCCCCTCCTCATATCAGGAGTCCCCAGCGGAGCCCCCTCCTCACATCAGGAGTCCCCAGCGGACCCCCCCTTACATCAGGAGTCCCCAGCGGAGCCCCCCCTCACACCAGGAGTCCCCAGCGGAGCCCCCCCTCACACCAGGAGTCCCCAGCGGAGCCCCCCCTCACACCAGGAGTCCCCAGCGGAGCCCCCCTCACACCAGGAGTCCCCAGCGGACCCCCCTCACACCAGGAGTCCCCAGCGGACCCCCCCCTCACACCAGGAGTCCCCAGCGGACCCCCCTTACATCAGGAGTCCCCAGCGGACCCCCCCTTATATCAGGAGTCCCCAGCGGACCCCCCCTTACATCAGGAGTCCCCAGCGGACCCCCCCTTACATCAGGAGTCCCCAGTGGAGCCCCCCCCTCACATCAGGAGTCCCCAGCGGAGCCTGGTCTAACAGAAACCAGCTCCATCTCTCCCTGTACCTCATCCTCAGACACCCATGCAGTGTCTGTGCAGCTGACACACGAGGGTAGAGGGGCGGCGGCGACGGCGGCAGATGATATCATCCTCCTTGTATTCAGTGGAGAGTGGGGAGGGGCCGCCAATCCCTGCAGCCAATAGGCAGGAGTCCCCAGCGGACCCCCCCCTTACATCAGGAGTCCCCAGCGGACCCCCCTTACATCAGGAGTCCCCAGCGGACCCCCCCTTACATCAGGAGTCCCCAGCGGACTCCCCCCTCACATCAGGAGTCCCCAGCGGACCCCCCCCTCACATCAGGAGTCCCCAGCGGAGCCCCCCCCCTCACATCAGGAGTCCCCAGCGGAGCCTGGTCTAACAGAAACCAGCTCCATCTCTCCCTGTACCTCATCCTCAGACACCCATGCAGTGTCTGTGCAGCTGACACACGCGGGTAGAGGGGCGGCGGCGACGGCGGCAGATGATAACATCCTCCTTGTGTTCAGTGGAGAGCGGGGAGGGGCCGCCAATCCCTGCAGCCAATAGGCACACTGAAGAGAGAAGCCGATTGGCTGCCCCTCTCCTCTGCACTAAACACAAGGGGGAATAACACTCGTGGCGGCGGTGGCCATGTTTTAGTAGCCGCTGCTGTTTTTTAGCAAAAACATTCCCGATTTTCTCGGGACAAACTCAAAACCCCGGGAAAATTATCGGGACAGTCTTAAATCAGGACGAGGGTCCCAAATTCGGGAAAATCGGGACTGTTGGCAACTATGCTTCCCCCATTCACTGCCCAACCACGAATTCAGGTGGAAACAGCAAATTTAACTGCCCTTGGCTTTTTGGAGCTGTTTTTCACAGAAAATCTGTATCAATCAATTGTGGACCAAAGCAATTTATATGCTGTCAACCCAGATTTGTTCCTTGCCAGATCATTCGAATGGAAACCTATCACGGTTTCAGAATTTAAGACTTTTTTGGGCCTAACCCTCAACATGGGCATTTACTAAAAAGAATGAGTCATGGTCATATTGGTCCACAGACCCGATTCATCCTATGCCCGTGTTCTCTGCTTGCATGGCCAGGTGTAGATACCAAAATATAATGCGCTTTTTGCACTTCAACAACAATGAACTCTCCTCCTAGGGGTGACCCTGGATATGATCGGCTTCACAAAATTCGTCCCCTCGTAAATCATTTTAACCAAAAATTTGCAGACTTGTATATGCTCCAACAAAGTGTCTGCGTAGATGAGTCCCTCATTAATTTTTCTGGCCTCCTTGCTTTCAAACAGTTTCTCCTCAGCAAGCATGCCAGATATGGGGTCAAAGTGTATAAGTTCTGTGAGAGGGCCACAGGCTATACATGGATAACATAAGGAAATGACAGCTGCACTTCCAAAAATCCTTTTATTGAAGCTTCTAATGACAGGTGGTTGACAGATGGAGCAGGGGACAAAAAGGTAGACGCGTTTCACGCAAATCTTAGCACTTAGTCATTACCTATTGGAACTAGTCACCACAATCACCTATATACAGTACTGTAATGTGTCATCATTAGGTTACAGGTGAACTAACCAATTAAAAACAGTACTCAGCAGGTATCACAAAGAAAACATGGCTAGAGTAGACAGTATATACACTCAAATCTACTGTGAAGAGTTTGGTCCAGAAGAAATCTGATACATCAAATGAACTTGGAGCAAACGCAATACATCATTCAAAATCATTGTATGGTAAAAACAACATACACAAAATAATAGGAAAAAAACAATAGAACATGTGTATATGTATAATACACATAATTAAGTTGCTGTTAAGAACAAATGATCTTAAAAGCAAAAGTGTTAGAACATCATGAGGACCAATGCTGACATATTCTCCAAAAAAAAAAAATTATATATATATATATATATATATATATATATATATATATATATATATATATATATATATATATATAGCACTACCCCCGTAGGAGCTGCTAATGAACATTTGATTCTGCACCCTGCCTCTCAACCCCAAGAATGGTCTGAACCACTCTGGCACACCTGCTTGGTAATATTAGTATGGGACCCAGCAATAGGGAGAAACACAGTAATGACAACCCATAAAATATATTTACCATAGCCCTGGATCCCGTCCCTTCACCAGTTGTAGTAGTAATAGAGACACACAAGAATATCAATTAACCACTCGGAAAGTTTACTGAAGTGAGTATAAAAACACAAAGAACAATGGGTTCAAATATAAACAGTAAATGTCAGTTGATAACAATCAGTACGAAGAACTGAAGATATAATAACATAGAGAATATATGTATATAGACAGGGGTACAGTGGAACAAATGTTCAATATTCTCAAAGATCTATATTGAACACCTTCCCACTGAAGCCTTAGCACACACACACTAAATTATAAGGTAATGTTTCTCACATATAATAACACAATGCAAAAATTAACCTACTCAAGGGCTCCCCCTAGGTTGTGATTCAATGTCTCAACTTCAAAGTAGAACCGTGACACTTTGTAAAAGATGATAGAAGTTCATTGTCTCCAGATATCTTCAGCTAGCCTGTAGTTTTAAACTGCAGTATTTGTAATCCAAACAGGGAAACAGAGAGAAAGCAAACTGTAGAATAAGTGATATGCTGGTAACTGTTAACTGAAGATATAGGGCACTTGTAACACTTCCTCCTTATCAGTGGGTGTAATACAGTACTGACTTTATAGCACAGGAAATAACACATCCTAGAGTCTCACCAGCAGTCTGTATATAACTCACTCAGCGAATAGTGTACTCTGCGCCGTGTAGGCCGCAGCCTTTTGATCACACACACACAGACCTCCCTGCTGGTTGTTGAATGGCGCCTGGAGAGGCCAAAAGCAGGCCACGCCTGTCCTTTTATCTGCTTACCCAGCAGGCTGTTCTGTGACTTGGCATTGCGGGTCTGTGACTTGGCATTGTGGGTCTAGTAGTTCCCAAACTGAGTTAATAACATGAGTCACTTCCTCATCAAACTACATTCCCCACAATGCATAGTTGTTTGCTTCTTAAAAGAAAGAAAGATCCTGGTAAAGTTTCAGCGGTCACTAGAGGGAGCCAAACCCTTGCTTAAGAAATAATACATTACTTAGCAGGATAACTTTGGTAGCAAACACCTGCGCTACATATATATATATATATACCCAGCAGGCTGTTCTGTGACTTGGCATTGCGGGTCTGTGACTTGGCATTGTGGGTCTAGTAGTTCCCAAACTGAGTTAATAACATGAGTCACTTCCTCATCAAACTACATTACCCACAATGCATAGTTGTTTGCTTCTTAAAAGAAAGAAAGATCCTGGTAAAGTTTCAGCGGTCACTAGAGGGAGCCAAACCCTAACAGAATGCGGGAGATCAGCTGAAAAAAAGGCTATACATGGGATTTCTGGACTTATGAGGGAAAATATAGTTACGTGGAGTCCCCCGAATGCCCACACTACATGGGAAGCAGTGGCAAGATAGTTTGTGACTTGGTGTCGCTCTTGTTCCATAAAGGGTACCACATGTACATAGAGAATTATTAAACAAGCGTGACACTTTTTAGACATATTTTTGAATTTGAAATTGGCTCATGTGGCACCATGCGACCTAATCGCTGGGGCTTCACCCATTGGCTTGTAAATACCCGACTTAGACTGGGGGGAAAAAGCCTGCTTGAGAAATAATGATAATTGCATGCAGTGAAGTGGAAGGACAAATGCGATGTTTTCGTCCTGTCTTCCATTCACGCTGACACGACAATCCACATCACAACGGCGACTGGTGTTGTTGAGAAGCCCCTCTATGTCCACAACTACAATCTTAACATGGGAGGGGTGGACTTCAACAACCAGATGATGAAGCCGTACTTAGTTTCCCCTGTAAAGCCAGACGTTGGTTCAAGAAGGTGTCTGTATATTTATTTCAATTGGCTGTGTTCAATGCTTTTGTACTATGCAAAGCATCAGGAAGAAGTGGGTCCTTCCTAAAATTTCAGGAAGAGATCATTACAGCCCTTTTGTATCCAGAAGGTGCTGTGGCCCAAACTCCCAATCCAGATGCAGTGAGCTGGCTGCATGAGAGGCATTTTCCGGATGCCATTCCTGGTACCCTGATCCAAAAGCCACCCCAAAAAATATGTTGTATCTGTAGCAGATACGGAATAAGAAGAGACACCAGCTTTTTTTGTCCCTCCTGTCCTGGCCAACCTGGTCTCTGCCTCAAGGACTGTTTCCATCGCTAACACACACTAGTAGAGTATTAGTATAGGGTACAGCATGGGCAGGGCCATCTTTAATATTAACTGGACCCTGGGCAAACATTTTCTTGGGTCCCCTCTTGCATGCAATTTCTCTCTGCACATCCTCTGAGACATACAATAAATAGCAGCTAGTTTCAAAATCAGTTTACTGAATCAGATCA
This sequence comes from Aquarana catesbeiana, assembly GCF_042186555.1. NCBI lineage: Eukaryota > Metazoa > Chordata > Amphibia > Anura > Ranidae > Aquarana > Aquarana catesbeiana. Next base: position 57,330,874 of record NC_133331.1, on the reverse strand, counting down.
GGCAGCAATTGTGATTGGTTGCTAGAGGTTAGAGTGTATCATTACCGCTCACTGACTGGCTGCTAGAGGTTACAGCACACATTATGGCACACTGTTAATTTTCTAGAGGTTACAGCACATGACTTCTGCTTGTTTATTGGTTACTAGAGATTACTGTACATTAATACTGCTCACTGATTGGTTGCTAGCGGTTACTGGACATCTATACCACTCACTAATTGGTTGCTAGAGGTTACTGCACATTATTACTGCTCACTGATTGGTTCCTGGAGGTTACTGCATATCTTTACCGCTCAATGATAGGTTGCAAGGGGTTAGTGCACAGCATTACTGCTTACTGATTGGTTGCTAAGAGTTACAACACATCATCTTCTCACTGCCTGCACACCATGGACTGGGGAGGTAAAGGGACCCATCAATAGACAGAACACCCCTCCCCCTCCTCATTACCTCTTATTTAGTGGCCACCAGTGGATAGGATGTATCCCCTTCAGTTCTCCCACATAGAGGAGTTTAGCTCCCATGGTTGAGACAAAGGATCTTCCATTCTATTACTAGAGTAGGACCCACTAATTCGGGGTACTTTTGTCACAGTAAGTGGGCTTAGCACTATATGACCATATAGTGTGACCAAACCCCCGTATTTTTTGAATATGTTCAGGTGTTTTTAACTAGCCCTGCAGGAAATGTCATTCTTGTATGTGTGATCGCTGTAAAATATTTTGTACTGTTTGTAGGTCTTATAGAAGCACCATCTTGAATTTAAACGCATTTTATGGTGTTCCCCCCAAATATGTTCTTGTGATGGTAGATATGACCTCAGGGGGACATGATATACATATGAATGCTGTCTCTATATACATATCAATGCCGCGGCCCACGACTAGTTACATATTAATGCCGCCGCTATTTACATATCAGTGCAGGTTATCTACATGTAAACATAGGGTCTGCAGGTTAGTCATCAGTACATGGCAGTAGGGCAGAGCTGGGCAGCAGCAACAGAACTTTACACTGAGATATCGGGACACAGCAAGGTACTAAAACTTCAAGGGATAAGGGAATTTAAACTGGGATAGTTGGCAAGTATGACGCAGCTGCTTTGGGCCCCACAACAATGATGGGGCCCAGGGCAGCTGCCCCTTTTGCCCTGCCTTAAAAACGGTCCTGAGCATGGTACAGTCTAGGGCGCACATTCACACAGGGTCTCAAAAGATGTTAGTTAGTCAGGAAACTGGCTATTGCATTAAAGGTATATAACCTCTTTAACTGTTGTTTGCTTTGCAGGAATGCCATTCAGCTGCAGCACTGATCGTTTATTCTGACAGCAACAGGATGTGCTTTCAGAATACATATGTCAGTGATTGCAGCGCTGCAGGAGGAGATTTCTCATTCACAGATAAAAAAACCCCACATATGTAGAAAAAAATTGCCCAAGCATGAGAGGCCTGGGGTGGTCATTGGGCGGATCACCCCTATTCTTCAGCATACATTTTTTATCACTTTTTTTCATACTCAGGAGAAGCAGCAGAAAGTATTTTGGAGTGTACCACATATACCCATGGCATGTGTGAACAATATATCATTTAAAGTGATTGTAAGGGTTCGTTTTTTTCTTTTTAAATAACAAACATGTCATACTTACCGCCACTGTGCAGCTCGTTTTGCACGGAGTGGCCCCGAACCTTGTCTTCTGGGGTCCCCCGGTGGCTCTCGCAGTTCCTCCCCATATCAGATAACCCCCTAGGAGAATCGCTCTCCCGGGGGGTTACCTTGCGGGCGCGCTCCCGAGTCCAGCATTTCCGTCCATAGACACGAATGCCGGACTCGGCCCTGCCCCCCCAGCGCTCGCGTCATTGGATTTAATTGACAGCAGCAGGAGCCAATGGCTGCACTGCTATCAATCTATCCAATCAAAAGCCGGGATCTCGTGGAGAGAGGGAGAGCGCGTCTCGGCCAACAGAAATACAGGGCTCAGGTAAGCGTCAGGGCATCCGCTGTATATTACCAAATAAAGGTTTAACCCCCTGATCACCCAGCAGGTGAGATCAGTTAGGTTTTAGAGTCAGTCAGGGTCTGCGTTGCCCCAGGCAGCGTCAGATTAATGCCAGTAGTGCTAACACCCACACACGCACCATACAACTCCCTTAGTAGTATAGTGTCTGAACAGATCAATATCTGATCTGATCAGAACTATATTAGCGTCCCCAGCAGTTTAGGGTTCCCAAAAACGCAGCGTTAGCGGGATTAGCCCAGATACCTGCTAGCACCTGCATTTAGCCCCTCTGCCCAGCCCAGCCCACCCAAGTGCAGTATCAATCGATCACTGTCACTTACAAAAACACAACACACATAACTGCAGCGTTCGCAGAGTCGGGCCTGATCCCTGCGAACACTAACAGTTTTTTTTGTAGTGTTCGAATCAGTCGCTGACAGTCAGGTGCTTTTTTCTTGTGTGTCTCACTAGCGTACCAGTAAATTTAAAGACCAAAATGTCAAATCGAAGGTACACTAGTGAAGAGGCCTACACGTTTCTGAGCATGACAGATAGTGAAGAGGAAGTCACTCATCTGTCAGATTCAGGCTCAGAATACAAACCTGTAGACAGCAGTGGCACCGTGATAGATAGCTCTGACGACTGAGTTGTGGTCCCTGCCAAGGTCAGGCGTACCAGACCCCGTTCTTCTGCTGTCGTTGAGGTGCAAGAACCGCAGGGCTCTCGCATGCAGCAGAGAGCCAGTACTAGTGCCGCTCATCCTTCCGGTGAACTGGCAAGCACCAGCGGCCTAGTACATCCTGGTCGTACATCCAGCACTGCAGTATCACGTGGTGATGTGGCGAGTCCCATAAGTGCAGTTCAATCTGGCGAGGTGGCTAGCACGAGTAGTGTCCCGCTGCCACCAAGAAGAAGACAAAGACAGGCCCGTCAAGCCCATAGTGCTCTTCCTGCTGCATTCGCCAATCCTAATTGGGAGCCCACCACTTCTGCAGCACCCGTACTTCCCCATTCACTGGCCAACCCTGAATTCAGGTGGAAATAGTTGATTTTACGTCACTTGATTTTTATTCACTGTTTTTCACCGAAGATCTCTATAGATCTATTGTGGACCAAAGCAATTTATATGCTGCTCAATTCATCGCCGCTAATCCCCAGCTGACCCTTGCCAGAGATTAAAAACCAATTACGGTTTCCGAATTTAAGACTTTCCTGGGCCTATCCCTCCTCATGGGCATAACTAAAAAGAGTGAGCTGCGGTCATATTGGTCCACTAACCCAATTCACCATATGCCCGTGTTCTCTGCCTCCATGACCAGGACACGATACGAGCAGATCTTGCGGTTCATGCACTTCAACGATAATGAACTCAGTCATCCTCGGGGTGACCCTGAATTTGATCGGCTCTACAAAATTCGTCCCCTCATAAACCACTTCAAGCAACGCTTTGCAGCCTTTACTCCCCATCAAGTTGTCTGTGTTGATGAGTCCCTGATTGTTTTCTGGCCGCTTGTCATTCACACAGTATCTTCCCAGCAAGCGTGCCAGATATGGGGTCAAGATGTATAAGCTCTGTGACAGGGTCACAGGCTATACATATAGTTTTATGGTTTACGAGGGAAGAGATAGTTACTTAGAGCCGGAGAAATGCCCAGACTACATAGGGAGCGCTGGTAAGATTGTGTGGGACTTGGTGTCACCCTTATTCAGAAAGGGGTACCACTTGTATATGGACACTTTTTAGTCACTTGTTTGATCACCAAATTGGCGCATGTGGCACCGTGCGATCTAATCGCCAGGGCTTACCCCAGCGGCTTGTAGATTCTCATCTTAGGCTGGGGGAGAGAGCCAGCTTGAGATGTAATAATTTGCTCGCTGTGAAGTGGAGGGATAATAAGAATGTTTACGTTCTGTCCTCCCTTCGTGCAGACACGAAGGTCCAAATTCCTATGGCAACGGGTGTTGTGGAGAAACCCCTCTGTGTCCACGAATATAACCTTAATATGGGAGGGATGGACCTCAACGACCAGTTGTTGGCGCCGTACCTAATTGCCCGTAAGGCCAGACACTGGTAAAAAAAGTGTCTGTATACTTATTTCAATTGGCTCTGCTGAACGCTTTTGTGCTATACAAAGCTTCAGGACGAACTGGATCCTTCCTTAAATTCCAGGAAGAGATCATCACAGCCCTTCTGTTTCCAGACGGTGCTATGGCCCAACTTCCCAATCCAAATGCAGTAAGCCGGCTGCATGAGAGGAATTTTCCGCATGTCTTTTCTGGTACTCCTACCCAAAGAAAACCCCAAAGAAGATGTCGTGTATGTAGAAAGCGCAGATATAGGCATGACACCCACTATTATTGTGCCTCCTGTCCTGACCAACCTGGTGTTTGCATTGGTGACTGTTTCGAACGCTACCACACACTAGTTGAGTATTAGCGTAGGGTACAGCAATACACAATCCTAGGCACACGTACACAGGGTCTCGAAAGATGTGATGGCCATCGCATTTTGAGAGACCCTAATCCGCAACGTTCAGTTTACAGTTTTTTTTACAGTTTTTATAAAAGTGAAAAAAGTGAAAAAAAAAACACACACACACACAAAAACACAAACAAAAAAAAGCCAAAAATAGTTGTTGTTTTATTTTTCTTCTCTCTCTCTATTGTTCTCTCTCTCTATTGTTCTCTCTCTTATGTTCCCTCTCTACTGTCCGTTCTACTGTTCGTTCACTATTGTTCTATATCTATCGTTCTCTCTCTGTTTTATTTTTACTATGTCTTATTGCATTTGCTTTGCAGGTATGGTATGTTATACCGTAATGTTTGTTTTATTATTAACCATCATTTACTTAGCAGGTATGCCATTCAGCTGCAGTACCAGCGCTGTCGGAGGTGATTTCACCACCACAGTTAAAAAAAAAAAAAGCATGTATGCCGAAGCATGGGGGCAGGGGTGGAGGAGCGATTTGCTCCTAACATTAGTGGCGGATTGCCCCCATGCTTCGGCATATATTTTTTTAGGCACAAATTGCAATGTTTTATTTTTACTATGTTTTATTGTATTTGCTTTGCAGGTATGCCATTCAGCTGCAGCACGGGTTTAGTTATCTTGACAGCAACAGCGTTTGCTCCCACGATACATAAATCAGCAACTCCAGCGCTGTAGGAGGTGATTTCACCACCACAGTTTAAAAAAACAAATTGTGCATGTATGCCCATCATTTGAAGTGGGTGGATGAAGGGCGGTATTCTAATGGTGGGCATATCCACCGATCAATCTCTTTTTCTCGTTCAGCCCGCAGGATGCATGAAAAAAAGAACATTACAATGTATGCCCAACAAGTACCAGCAACGTACTGCTATGTTGCTGTACTTTGAGTGGTTATACCAGAATGATGCCTGCAGGTTTAGGTATCATCTTGGTATCATTCTTTTCAGCCAACGGTCGGCTTTCATGTAAAAGCAATCCTAGTGGCTAATTAACCTCTAGACTACTTTTATAAGCAGTGGGAGGGAGCGTCCACCCCTCCCACCGTCTTCCATGGTTTTCTCGGGCTCTCCTGTCCCAACAGGGAACCCGAGAATGCAGCCGGTGGTTCCGCTAGCTGACCATAGAGCTGATCAGAGACCAGAATGACTCCAATCATCTCTATAGCCTAAGAAACCAGAAGCTACAAGCATTTCATGAATTAGGTTTCGCCTGATATAAACAGCGACATTGGGAAATTGGAAAAGCATTTTATCACACCGATCTTGGTGTGGTCAGATGCTTTGAGGGCAGAGGAGAGATCTAGGGTCTAATAGACCCCAATTTTTTCAAAAAAGAGTACCTGTCACTACCTATTGATATCATAGGAGATATTTACATTCCCTGAGATGACAATAAAAATGATAAAAAAAAAAAAAAAATGAAAGGAACAGTTTAAAAATATAACAAAAAAGCAAAATTAATTATTTTTCAAAAAAGTGCCCCTCTCCTCCCGTGCTCATGCGCAAAGGCAAACGCAAGCGTCGGTCTGGTGTCATATGTAAACAGCAATTGCACCATGCATGTGAGGTATCACTGCGAAGGTCAGATCGAGGGCAGTAATTTTAGCAGTAGACCTCCTCTGTGAATCTAAAATGGTAACCTGTAAAGGCTTTTAAAGGCTTTTACAAATGTATGTAGTTTGTCGCCGCTGCACGTTTGTGCGCAATTTTAAAGCATGTCATGTTTGGTACCATGTACTCGGCATAAGATCATCTTTTTTATTTCATCAAACATTTGGGCAATATAGTGGGTTTTAGTGCATTAAAAGTAATAAAAAGTGTGTTTTTTCCAAAAAAATTGCGTTTGAAAAATCGCTGCGTAAATACTGTGTGGAAAAAAAAAATTGCAACACCCATTTTAATCTGTAGGACCTTTGCTTTAAAAAAAATATAATGTTTGAGGGTTCAAAGTGATTTTCTTGCAAAAAAATAATATTTTTTCGTGTAAACAAAGTGTCAGAAAGGGCTTTGTCTTGAAGTGGTTAGAAGAGTGGGTGATGTGTGACATAAGCTTTTAATGTTGTGCATAAAATGCCAGGACAGTTCAAACCCCCCCCAAATGACCCCTTTTTGGAAAATAGACACCCCAAGCTATTTGCTGATAGGCATGTTGAGTCCATGGAATATTTTATATTTTGACACAAGTTTCGGGAAAATTACACTTTTTTTTTTTTTTGCACAAAGTTGTCACTAAATGATATATTGTTCAAACATGGCATGGTTATATGTGGAATTACACCCCAAAATACATTCTGCTGCTTCTCCTGAATACAGGGATACCTTATGTGTGAGACTTTTTGGGAGCCTAGCCGCGTACAGGACCCCGAAAACCAATCACCGCCTTCAAGATTTCTAAGGCCGCGTACATACGGGCGGACTTTTCGACCAGACTGGTCCGACGGACTTTCCGACGGACTTTTGACGGACTTCCAATGGACTTTTGAACGAATGGACTTGCCTACACACAATCACACCAAAGTCCGACGGATTCGTACGTAATGACGTACGACCGGACTAAAATAAGGAAGTAGATAGCCAGTAGCCAATAGCTGCCCTAGCGTGGGTTCTCGTCCGCCGGACTAGCATACAGACGAGCAGATTTTTCGACCGGAATCGAGTCCATCGGAAAGATTTGAAGCATGTTTTAAATCTAAAGTCTGATTTTAAAAGGAGTTCATATCACCACAGAGTGGCACTGTGGATACGATATATGAATAGTAAATGCCACGTCCCGATATATTTAAAATTCATTGAAAGGTGGTTGAAATGGTGGACTTTATAGGCATCACACAAAAGATTAAAAAGAAGTAAGGATATTTATTACAAAAGTTTTTAAAAAATGTTTTTAAAAACTTTTGTAATAAATATCCTTACTTCTTTTTAATCTTTTGTGTGATGCCTATAAAGTTCACCATTTCAACCACCTTTCAAATCTAAAGTCCGTCAGATTTTCGACTGGAAAAGTCCACTGAAGAACCGATGAAGCCCACACACATGATCGATTGTCCGCCGGACTCGTACTCAGTCCGGTCGAAAAGTCTGCTCATGTGTACGCTGCATTAGGGTGCAATTCTTTGATTTCACTCCTCACTACCTATCACAGTTTTGAAGGCCATAAAATGCCAAGATAGCACAACCCCCCCCAAATTTGGAAAGTAGACACCCCAAGCTATTTGATGAGAGGCATGTTGAGTCCATGGAATATTTTATAATTTTGCCACAAATTGCGGGAAAATTAAAACTTTTTTTTTTTTTTTTTTTTTGCACAAAGTTGTCACTAAATGATATATTGCTCAAACATTCCATGGGCATATGTGAAATTACACTCCAAAATATATTCTGCTGCTTCTCCTGAGTATGGGGATACCACATGTGTGAGACTTTTTGGGATCTTAGCCGTGTACAAGACCTGAAAACCAATCACTGCCTTCAGGCTTTCTAAGAGCGTATAGATAAATCAGTGTAGCGCTGGACATAAATCTGAGTGAATGAACAATAGTGATAATAATTAACATCTAAAAATTATTATAAGCAATCAATATATCACCAGTGAATAAACTTTCATCAGAAAAAATTATTATGTGCTCAAATAGTCCAAGCAATGATGACCAAAAATGTTTTTTTTTAATTCTTTTGACATAAAAAATGGTAGTAGAAAGAAATGAAGTGCAAAGAAATGTCCCGTAGACCACTCAATAGTGCTGCCCACCACCGGAGAGAATGAAGGCTTACCAGAAAGCCTGTGACCGCCCTTACTCATGGGGGTCTGAACAGGCATAGCAGGTCAATATAGGGATCCTAGAGCCGCAATTGATGTCCCTCTTGTCGCCTCCGAAATCAGCCTCCCAACGATAGCAGAAGACACTTTGGGGCAAATCCTCGATTCCAGAGAAGGAACTCCAATGGCCAGTGCAGAAAGCCTGTGACCCCTTTCACACTTATACGACTTGTCCCACGATTTTGTACTGCAAAATCGTATGACAAGTCATTCTCCATGATTTTCAATGACTACCATTCATATTGGCACGACTTTAAGTCGTGCCGACTTGAAAGTAGTCCCTGCACTACTTTGGTCCAACTTCTATGCGAGTTGTACTCCATAGACCTCAATGTTAAACCCTGAAGTAGCATGAAAATCGTGCCTGAATAATATAGACACGACTTCAGTACGACTTTGTAAGCACAAGCCTGGCTCGCTGATCGGGAAAGGAAAACTTTTTTTTCCTTTCGCGATGAGCGACAGGCAGTGCTGACAGCTGTCTGGTATGAATCCTGAGGGGGAACGCCGTGCCAAGTTTTAAATGAAAAAACCGGCGTGGGTTCCCCCCCAGGGGCATACCAGGCCCTTAGGTCTGGTATGGATCTAAGGGGAACCCCCTATGCCGAAAAATCGGCGTGGGGTCCCCCCCAAAATCCATACCAGACCCTTATCCGAGCACGCAGCCCGGCCGGTCAGGAATGGGGGGTGGGGACTAGCGAGCGCCCCGCCCCTCCTGGACCGTACCAGGCCGCATGCCCTCAACATGGGGGGGTGGGTGCTTTGGGGCATGGGGGGCACCCTGCGGGCCCCCCCACCCCAAAGCACCTTATCCCCATGTTGATGACAAGGGCCTCTTCCCGACAACCCTGGCCGTTGGTTGTCGGGGTCTGCGGGCGGGGGGCTTATCGGAATCCGGGAGCCCCCTTTAATAAGGGGGCCCCCAGATCCCGGCCCCCCACCCTATGTGAATGAGTATGGGGTACATGGTACACCTACCCATTCACCTAGGCAAAAAAGTGTCAATAAAAAACACAGTACACAGGTTTTTAAAGTAATTTATTAGGCAGCTCCGGGGTCTTCTTCCGACTTCGGGGGTCCTCTTCCGACTTCGGGGTCTCTCCGGCGTCTCCTCCCGGTGTCCTGATCTTCTGCCGGATCCTCTGCTATCTTCTGCAGCTCAATTGCTAGCGGTGGCCCGGACTTCTGCCTTCTGCCTTCTTCTTTTCTTCCAGAGATGTTGACACGACGCTCTCTCCAGCTGGAATGGTCTCTGAATGCTCCGCAATGGACTTATATAGGCGGTGACCCTGCCCCCTTATGAGGTCACTGTCCTGGGGCATGCTGGGACTGTGCCGTCATAAGGGGGCGTGGTCATCATCCGGTGACCACGCCTCCTAAAACATCACAGTCCCAGCATGCCCAGGGACTGTGACGGCATAAGGGGGCGGGGTCACCGCCTATATAAGTCCCTTGCGGAGCGTTCAGAGACCATTGCAGCTGGAGAGAGCGTCGTGTCAACATCTCTGGAAGAGAAGAGGGAAGAAGACGATCCAGAAGTCCGGACCACCGCTGGCAAAAGAGCGGCAGAAGATAGCGGTGGAGCCGGCAGAAGATGCGGACACCGGGAGAAGACGCCGGAGAGACCCCCGAAGTCGGAAGAGGACCCCCGAAGTCAGAAGAAGACCCACAAAGTCGGAAGAAGACCCCGGAGCTGCCTAATAAATTACTTTAAAAACCTGTGTACTGTGTTTTTTATTGACACTTTTTTGCCTAGGTGAATGGGTAGGGGTACCATGTACCCCATACTCATTCACATAGGGTGGGGGGCTGGGATCTGGGGGCCCCCTTATTAAAGGGGGCTCCCGGATTCCGATAAGCCCCCCGCTCGCAGACCCCGACAACCAACGGCCAGGGTTGTCGGGAAGAGGCCCTTGTCCTCATCAACATGGGGACAAGGTGCTTTGGGGTGGGGGGGCCCGCAGGGTGCCCCCAAAGCACCCACCCCCCCATGTTAAGAGCATGCGGCCTGGTACGGTCCAGGAGGGGGGGGGAGGCGCTCGCTCGTGGCCGGGCTGCATGCTCGGATAAGGGTCTGGTATGGATTTTGGGGGGACCCCCACGCCGATTTTTCGGCGTAGGGGGTTCCCCTTACAATCCATACCAGACCTAAGGGCCTGGTATGCCCCTGGGGGGAAACCCACGCCAGTTTTTTTATTTAAAACTTGGCGTGGAGTTCCCCCTTATGATTCATACCAACAACTGTATGTTTTCATTTGTTAATGCCAAAAATGCGGCAAAGTCGTACAAAGTAGTACTGCTCCCAAATCGCGGTAAAATCGCGGCAAAATCGCAGCCGTGAAAGCGCGGTAAAATTGCGCAACTTTGAAGTCGTATAAGTGTGAAAGGGGCCTTACTCAGGGGGGTCTAAACAGGCATAGCAGGTCAATATAGGGATCCTAGAGCCGCAATTGATGTCCCTCTTGTCGCCTCCGAAATCAGCCTCCCAACGATAGCAGAAGACACTTTGGGGCAAATCCTCGATTCCAGAGAAGGAACTCCAATGGCCAGTGCTCCAGCAGGAAAAAAACATAAAGGAAAGAAGAGGGGGACTCCAGTAGTGTAGAGGACCAAAAAACGTTTTATTTAAAAAGCTAATGCTTTCTAATGCATCCACAAACACTGCATAGGTCGCATATAAGGTGCAAATAAGCAGTAACAGTAAAAATCCGTCTATAGACGGCAAAATGACACTACCGCCGTTTGTTTTAAAATCGTGCATGCGCAGTGCAAGTCCACGTTGTAACCCAGCCTAAGAGCGTAAAACGGTGATTTCACCTCCTCACTATCTATCACAGTTTTGGAGGCCCTGAAATGTCAAGATAGCACAAAACCCCCATAAATGACTTCATTTTGGAAAGAAGACACTTCAAGCTTTTTGCTGAGAGGCATGTCAGGGGTTGTCACCCATGGTGGGTGAGGGGTGCTAGCATGATCAAGTTAAAAAGGGGATAACTCATTTACATATTTCTCAGGATTGATAAGTTCTCACTTGGGACCTGAAATTCAGAGACTCAGAGAGATCTTGGGTGGGAAAGAGCCTCCAATCCTGTCTGTGGACACTGGAGTCCTGAAAGGGTTAACCTATTTACAGCTTGCATTGTTATAAAGGGTTATTACCATTTATAACAGGTGGACGACGTTCATCATGACTGACATGGATCTACATCGCTGGATGACGTGATTGATGATGGATTTACACAATGGGACATTTTTTTGGTGGGTAGGTGTGTTTTGTTCCAGCAAGCCGTTGGACAGCTTTCATCGTGTTTTACGTGGATCTACATAGCTGGACGATACGATTGATGATGGATTTACACCATGGGACTTTTTTGGTTGGTCGGCAAGGTTTAGTCCCGTGAGTCGGCGGACGGATTTCATCATGATTGACATGGATCTACATTGGTGGAAGATATGATTGATGATGGATTTACACCATGGGACTTTTTTTGTGGATATGTGTGTTTTATTCCAGTAAGGCAGCGGACAGCGTTCATCATGACTGACATGAATCTACATTGCTGGACGATGTGATTGATGATAGATTTACATCATGGAACTTTCTTTTTATATAAAACTAAAATTCTCATTTAAAGGAAAAAATAATAAATGCACATATTTTTGTAGGAAAAAAAATGTGCATTTATCATTTTTTCCACACAGGAGCCTGCAAAGCATTGCACCTGCAATCAGTGGATCGGGGGTGCAAATTCAGGTATCTGCAGACATGTCCTCCTGCTTTCTGCCTGTACTTGTGTATGGGCTTTCATTTAGAAAGCTCGGGGAAAGGACTAAAAGTGTCACACGCAGCCACACTGATTTTAAATATGACAGCGGCTGCGGGTGTTGGTAGCGTGTGCTGGAACATGTTATACCCTAATCACGGGTGTAACAGGTAACATATCCTAAAGGTGATCTTATCCTTTAAGGACTTTGACAAATATGTGGTCCCTGGGTCACAGGTGGCCAGCCAGTTGGAAAAGAGAACATTGATTTACAGTTTTCTTAGGATTGGTAAGTCCTCATTTGGGACATGGAATTTGGAGGTTCTGAGAGACCTTGGCTGGAAAAGAGCCTCCAACCCTGTCTACGGGGACTGAGGTCCTGAAAGTGTTAACCCGCCTTCAGGAAAGGCCTGAAAGCCAGCAGGAATTATTCATTTAGGTACACACAGCGCTTGTGCACACAGGTTTTGAAGGAACTTGGCAGGTAGATTGTTCCAAACATCTTGGAGAACTAACCACAGATCTTCTGTGGATGTAGGCTACCTCAAATTCTTCTGTCTCCTCATGTAATCTAAGACAGACTCGACGATGTTGAGATCAGGGCTCTGTGGGGGCCAAACCATCACTTCCAGGACTCCTTGTGCTTCTTTATGCTGAAGATAGTTCTTAACCCCCTCCTGGCCGTCCTATTGTATCATGCAGCCGAGTGGGAGCCCTGTTATCCTGGAAGGACGTCACATGACGTTCTCCAAAGGTTTGCGCCTCGCGCAAGCCTCACGAGCCATGCCTTGGACGCGATCTGTCACCTGCTGTGTATATTTTACCAGTAAATTGGATATAATATTGTGTTTGTTTGCACTAAAATTTATTTTAGGGTATTTTTTTCTGAAAATATGTGTTTGATAAATAACTGTGATATCATGCAACATAAAAAAAATGTATAAGTCCTCATTTGGGACATATTTATATACTTTTTGGAGGTGTACAGTAATTTATAGGGAAAAAATACAGATTTTTAACTCTGGACAAATGGCTAAATAAGGTCATCAGATTGATAAGGCCACCCCTTTGCTCAGTCTGTTCTCTCTCCCTATCAGCATGTAACTTAGCAGCCCATTTGCAGGCAGCACCTGATTGACTATTGGGCCTGGCTTTACACCTAAGAAGGGGGGGTTTGGTTTTAGGAGCAGTCAGAACTATTTCTAATTGGTGGGTTAGAGCATTATAAGCAGGGCTTGTTGCTGGGATGGGGTTATGCTGGGATTTGTAGTTCAGTAGTATTTGGGGGGATTAACACAAGTTTACTAACTCTCATGTCCACAGTGTTCTGCCAGAGTCTCATAATCCTTCTAATCTCTTCTGGTTCATATTTAAACCGTATTCTTAATTGGCTCCCTTTGTCCAGTGTCCTGGCTGGCTCTCATCAATGGGGTTACTCGGGAAACACGCGGTGTGAAAGCCCCGGAACTCCACCCCTTCTCAGTGTGCCGCCTTAAAGCGTCACTCCATGGGGACAATGGAGACAAAGAGCGATTGTCTGAACTAGGCCAGTCGCTTGAAAAGGCCTTTGCTGCGGACCCCATGGACAACATGTAGAGAAATACGTAACCCTTCTGCTGCCGGCTGAACATGAATTTGCGGGTTTACAGCACTTTTTAACCACTTCAATACCGGCCACTTTCACCCCCTTCCTGCTCAGGCCAATTTTCAGCTTTCAGCGCTGTCACACTTTGAATGACAATTAGGCAGTCTTATAACACTGTACCCAAACACAATTTTTATCATTTTTTTGAGACAGATAGCTTTCTTTTGGGGGTATTTAACTACTTCCCGCCCGCTGTATAGACAAATGATGGCGGGCAGGATCCTCTCCCATTCTGGGATGACATCATATGACGTCGCCCCAGTCTCACCACACTTGGGAGACAGCGCAACCCCAATCTAGGTAAGGAGCTGATGAGGGGGCTCTTTACCCATGTGATCGGCTGTGTCCAATCACAGCTGATCACATGTAAACACGTTTATCAGCTCTTCTTGCCTCACACTTACAGAGTTAGAGGAGAGGATCAGAGGAGATCAGCGGCATCTCCTCACAGGGCAGACCTGTACAGATAACCAGTGCCCTGATTATCAGTGCAGCCCCAACAGTGCCCAGCAGTGATGCCAGTCAGTGCCCATTGATGATGCCAATCTGTGCCCATCAGTGATGCCCATTTGTGCCCATCAGTGATGTCAATCTGTGCCCATCATTAATGCCAGTCAGTTCTGCCTTTCGGTGCCTGCTCATCTGTGCCGCCTATCCGTGCCAACTATCATTGCCCATAAGTGCCCATAAGTGCTGCCTATCAGTCCTCATCAGTGCTGCATATCAGTGCTGCCTATCAGTGCCCTTCAGTGCTGTCTCATTAGTGACCATCAGTGCTGTCTATCAGTGCCCATCACTGCTGCCTCATCAGTGCACATTAGTAAAAGAGAAAAATTACTTATTTACAAAATTTTCTGACAGAAACTAAGAAAAAAATTATTTTTTCCCCACATTTTTCTGTCTTATTTCGTTTTTTTCAGCAAAAAATAAAATCCTGGTGGTGATTAAATACCACCAAAAGAAAGCTCTATTTGTGTGAAAAAAAATGTAAATCGCACTGATCTGTGGCTTTGAAATTGTGCTGAAGTAGTACTACTTTAGTGCGATTTCAAAACCACACCAGTGTGAACCAGGGCTAAAGAGACACTATGCATGTGGGGAAAGTGCGTGATTTTACACACATTCCGGACAAGCACAACTTGTAAACCTACCCTGAAGGAACTGACATTCACACTGCCTGCACACACTATTCACATTTAAACATTCAGTTTTCTCGAATGTTCATAAAACGCATGAGAACCTTGTATTGCGCTTGTGGTGCCATTCATTATTAACCACTTCCCGCCCACGTTATAGCTGAAAGACGGATACAGCGTGGGCTTACTTTGCCGAGAGCACCCATAGATGTCCTCCCATGATCGCGCTGCCCGCACACCCCCTACTGCACCCGGACTGTGTGCTCTGTGATCACTGTGTCCTTAGGAGCTGATCACAGATCAGGGTAAAGGGCCAATCACAGCGGCCCTTTACCATGTGATCAGCTGTGTCCAGTGACAGCTGATCACAGATGTAAACACAAGCCGGTTATCGGCTTTCCTTTCCTCGAGCTGACAGCGTAGGGAGAGAAGAAGAAAGCCAATAACCGGCTTTTGTTAAAGGGACATCAACATTGATAATCAGGGCACTGATGATCAGTGTCCTGATCATCAGTGCAGTCCCAACAGTGCCCACCAGTGCTGCCAATCAGTGCCCACCAGTGCTGCTAATCAGTGTCTACCAGTGCTCCCAATCAGTGCCCACCAGTGCTGCCAATCAGTGCCCACCAGTGCCTCCTCATTAGTGTCACCTATCAGTGCTTTCTATCAGTGCCGCCTACCAGTGCCTATCAGTGTCCATCAGTGCCGCGCACACCAGTACAGCCTCATCAGTGTCCATCAGTGCGGCCTCATCAGCACACATCATTACCGCCTCATCAGTGCCCATCAGTGAAGCCTCATCAGCACACATCAGTGATGCCTCATCAGTGCCCATCAGTGTTGCCTCATAAGTGCCCATCAGTGCAACCTATTAGTGCCCATCAGTTCTGCCTCATCAGTGCCGCCTCAGTGCCCGTCAGTGCAACCTATCAGTGCCCATCAGTGCAGCCTCATCAGCGCACATCAGTGAAGGAGAAAAATGACCTGTTTGCAAAATGTTATAACAAACTATGAAAATATATTTTTTTTTTCAAACTTTTCGGTCTTTTTTAGTTTTTTTTTTAGCAAAAAAAAAAAAAAAAAAGAAAAAACAAACCCAGCAGTTATTAAATACCACCAAAAGACCCGGGGCTATTCCCAGCTAAAAATAGCACCATCCGACCGATCACCCCTGCGGGATCAACTTGTGCATGCCATCCAGCAAAAAAGAGCGACAGAACCGCTCCCAACATACCCTCACAAACTACCTCATTACTATGGAGAGGAAGATGACCCAAAATGGCGCCGGCCATCATGCGGCCTTCAGCGGTCCGGAACACACAGCTAAAGACAGTGAGTACCCTCAGCCCCTTTCTAAAGCTGACCTTGATGCAAGCCTCTCAGCAATCTATGACAGATTTGTTGACAAACTAGAAAGAGAGATTCACAAATCTACCACTGCTCTCTCACAGGAGATTGCTAGCATAGGAGGCCGCACTGACCTATTAGAAGCCAAGCATGATGAACTAGCCATTGCACATAATGACCTCAGAAAGGACTATGAAACATTGGTAGACAGTTTTTCTTTCATGCAAGCTCATATCGAAGACCTCGATAATAGAAACAGAAGGAACAATATAAGAGTGCGTGGTGTCCCAGAGTCAGTCACTGACATAAATAAAGTTATTACAAAGCTTTTCCATGATCTCGTACCAGACAAACCCCTCTCTGCTTTTGCTTGTGATAGAATGCACAGGGCACTGCGCCCAAAACCTACTGCAGACAAACCTCCAAGAGATATTATAATGTGCATGAAAGACTTTCTTACCAAAGAAGATGTAATGCGTGCCGCCAGAAATTCCCCATCCATAGAGTTAGATGGAACAAGGCTGCAGATTTTCCCTGATATCTCCCCTGCAACTTTGGACCGAAGACGCAGAATGAAAGAAGTCACAAATGTTCTTCAATCAGCCAGAATTAAGTACAGATGGGGATTCCCATTCAAATTATCATTAACCCATAATGGCAATTCCTATACGGTCTATAACGTCATTGAAGGAAAAGATTTACTCATTAAACTAGGTCTACTAGACCCACAACCATCACAGCGTTTGCCCGCCACTCCCAGATCTTCACCTATATGGTCCACACCTTCGACCAGACGCATCCCAAGAGACCAAAGAAGATGGCAACAACACTCCCCCCAAGATCGTGTCGCCTGATTTGTTTACACAACAATCAAGCCTGCGACTTAGTGATCACTAGCATGTGATGTCCTTCTATCTTCAGCTTCGACCTTTCTCCCCAGTGGAGTATAAACCTTCTTGCTTACTGTAAATGCCCTGATTCTACAATCAACTCTGGCTCAAAATTTTAGAGCAAATCACTTGTTCAATCTCCTACCCAGACGAACAATACTATTTTTGTTTTTTCGTCCTAATTTTTCATGGACCTTTTGTTTCTGGGAGGAAAAAGTTTGTAAGGGGTCGCAACGGGGGCGGTGGGGTCAAGAAGGGTAACTCCCATGTTCCCATGTTCCCATTATTTGCTATATATAATGTTCTGGTTTTTTCCTTTTTGTTTTTTTTTCTTCTCACCTATTCAGGTATCCTGCTCTAATATTCATCATCTCTACTTTAGTTTAGATATTATTGCTGTGTCACTCTAATCCAGGGTAATGGTAGAGAGACATAACATATTATAAAAATGTTCTCCTCCTTTATTTCTTGAGGACTTACACCATTTTTGTGATACACTAATGTTATTTATATTATGTGTTTACCATGCACTAATCTTTTTCTTGGTTTCATACCTAGTCTTTACTTTACTAATGCCTGGCCTATCCGCCGTCGCTAGTTTGTCCCCCATTCTGCCAGAGGGGCCTGCGGCCCTTTCTTCCCCTAGTGGGTTGCTGCGACCCCCGCTGGTGGAATTTGGACGTTCCCGTCCTTTGAAAAAATTTAAAAGGCTGAACGACCTTATGTCCTTCAGTCCCCTTTTTCATGTTATTTTAATAGTTGTTTTTTTTGCCCTTATGGCAATTTATGCAAATATTATATTTTATGGAAGACTTTTTATTACAGTTCATTTAATTTTGGGTAATTTCAATTGTATAACAATCATTACTCATTGTAATAACACACTGAATTCAAACCTTAACACAAAGCTATTGATCTCATTTCGATTTATGAAAACACATACAACTTATTACTTCATTATCATCCAACTAGTATTCCTTCCCCTATTTTGGTATATACCGATCCTTATTTATATAATTAGAATTATTTTCCTCAACTGGTATGGGTCTTAAAGTATTCTCCCATAATGTCCAAGGCTTTAATTCCCCCAATAAACGTAAAAAAGCATTCAAACAATACAAAAGATTGGGTGCAGATATAATACTAATGCAAGAAACCCACTTTTCTACTTCCAATCACCCTCAATATTTTGACAAATCATTCAACCAATCCCATTATACTACATTCTCCAACAAATCCCGTGGTGTCGCTATTTTTATTAAAAATTCCATAATTTTTGAACTCCATTCTATCTACAGAGATGTGGACAGTAGATTTATCATACTGAAAGGCTGTATAAATAGGAAAAATATCACTATAGCTTCTATATACGCCCCAAACGAGGCCCAGACAACATTCTTCACCAAATTTTTCAACGTATTAGAACAATATATTTCACCTCACTTGATAATTGGAGGCGACTTCAACCTCTCTGCACACCCTGCTCTTGATAGAAGTAAAATGGCCCCCTCCTCCAAAGCCTTTAGTAAAACTATAAACCGCTCTCTTAGCAAACTGCAGCTTATTGATTCCTGGAGGGCCCATAATATTGGCATCAGAGCATATACCCACTATTCTCACCCCCACAATTGTTTTGCCAGATTAGACTATATTTTCTGCACACCAATCCTCTTGGCAAACTCCTCTAATACTGATATACACCCATGCCCATGGTCAGATCACAATATAGTAGAATTTGATACCTCCCATATTGGCATGACTCCCTCCCCTTTTAATTGGCGCCTTAATGATTCACTCTTATCTAACCCTTCTACCGTCCAACAAATAAATACCCACATTGAAGAATACTTCCACATAAACACTTCAGAAGATGTCCTCCCTACCTCAGTCTGGGCAGCCCACAATGCTGTCTTGCGGGGTCATCTGATTAATATTGCCGCAGCCAGAAATAAATCTAAACTGACAGAAATTAAATGTCTTACAAAAGAACTACATGATTTATATATTAAACTAAACCACAATACCACCCCAGATATAGTAAATCTTATTCAGATAAAACGTAAATCCCTAAACACTTTACTTTCTGAAGACACAGAGAAATCCCTCAGATTTTCCAAAGCCAAATTCCTACTACATGGCAACTCTTCCTCATCAATGTTTGCCAGGAAACTAAATCAAGACACTAAACCCCCACACGTATATAAACTGCGAAACCAAAAAGGCAATATCGTAACGCACCCCCAAGATGTCCTAAACATTTTCACCTCATTCTATAAAAACCTCCTTTCTGGCCCCCAAACACACCCACCTCTTACCACGTTAGACTGGTTAAACTCCCTTCAACTCCCTAAACTTACCCAACTCCAGGCTTCTTCATTGAATGATCCTTGTACGGACAGCGAAATTCTCAATATAATAAAGTCCCTCAAAACATCGACAGCACCAGGCCCAGACGGCTTCACCACATCATACTATAAAAAATTTGCCTCTTTACTGACTCCCAGCCTTACAAAAATGTTCAATTATATCCTATCAGGTGGTCACTTCCCAGAAGATATGTTACTGGCCAACTTATCATTAATCCCTAAACCTGAAAAAGACCATTCCCTTCCCCAAAATTTTTGCCCTATTTCAGTCCTCAACAATGACCTCTGTTAGGTACCTGGTAGGAGAGCCTGACTTTGTAGGAGAAGACCTCTCATACAACGCTGGTTCAGGAGCCACTGGAGTGGGGACAGTGGTCTCCTGAGCGCAGTGGGGTAGGAGTGCCTGTTGAGCTGAGTCTCTGATGCAGACGGGGTGAGAGATCCCGCAGGGATGGCTGGACTGCAGATCAGGTGAGACTGGAAGCAGCAGACTGGAACACTTGAATGTGCAGAGGTCTCTGGAGCTGAAGCTGAAGGTGCAACAGCAAGGACAACAGGAACAAGCAGGGTCAGACGATCCGGGTCAGCAAGGATATGAGGCAGGCAAGTACAGCAGGCAGAGGCAGAGTCGGTAGGCAGGCAGAGTTCAGCAACGGTATCAGGCAGGTAGCATAAGAATAGTCAGACAAGCCGGGTCGGATTGGAGCAGGACGGATGGTCAAACAAGCCGGGTCAGATAGGTAGCAAACAATCAGATAACAAATACTAGAATCACGAAGCTGAGACGAAGCAGCAATGTGTCAAGGCACAGGGGGGCTTTTAAGTGCACCTTGGCGCCAAACCGGCGCTATCGCGAACGCGCGCACGCCCGTCCGCGCCCACGTGCACACGCGCGCGCGCCCAAGCGCCGCGAACCCGCGCGCGCCCTAGCGCCGCGCCGATGCCCGGGAACAACAGGTATTTGCTGAGCAGCGCGCAACGGCGCGCGCCGGCGCATAGGCGTACGCCGACGCCCCGGTTCGGTGCCAATGGTGCCCTGACAACCTCAAACTATTTGGCAGATTACTGGCAAACAGGCTTGCTACAGTTATCACATCTCTGATCCATACGGATCAAACGGGATTTATCCCAGGCAGACAAATAGTCGATAACATTAGACTTGTCACAAACATTGTTCAAGATGCCAACCTCCATTCTCGCCCCCTTTATCTGCTTAGCCTTGACATCCACAAGGCCTTCGATAGCGTTAATTGGTCATATCTTAATCACCTCTTACCTAAATTCGGCATATCAGAAAAATTTATACATGGATTTAATGCTCTATATCATTTACCCCAAACCAGAATTAAAATTCCAGGGATCAACTCTGATTTCTTTCCCCTAAGCAGAGGAACCAGACAGGGCTGCCCTCTCTCTCCTCTCCTTTTCGCCTTAGCCATAGAGCCCCTCGCAGTTGCCATCAGAAATAACCCTAACATCAAAGGCTATCAAAAAGTTCCATATGACTTTAAACTTAGTCTTTATGCAGATGACGCACTTTTATTTTTAACAGACCCACTAATCTCAATACCCAACCTTCTCTCTGATCTACATTCATTCCATAAACTCTCTGGTCTTTTTATTAACACCAACAAATGCTCCATTTTTACCTATAAACAGCCCCCCAGATCTAACCTCACTTCTGAAAAAAAACTTCAACTTCCTTTGGTCTTCACACTCCTTTAAATACTTAGGAGTTAATATTACAATATCCCATAATCTATTATATAAAAGTAACTACCTTCCCCTCTTCTCACGAATCAACTCACTGTTAAAAATCTGGTCCTCTTACCATATTTCCTTGACCAGTGTAGGAACTAATATCCCCAACTTCCACTACCCACTCTTTATTTACTACTCCCCTTTCCCTTTCTTATCTATAATAATTAGATAACACACACAGGAGTTATTTTGGAGTAAAAAACCGGCCATAGCAGCCTCCTTTATTATAAAAGTATAAAACCAACTTTTAAATAACTTTAAATAACTCTTTTAATGAACATTTTGTACAACTATGTATAACTTTTAACTGACAGTTCTTACACCTCCCAATCTTTGGTCTTCTGATGGCACTCTTAACTTCACCTCCTCCATTTCAACAACTTCACCAAACACCATACACTGCGGTACATAATTTTACCATACCAGGCCACCAGCCGTATTTAAAAACAGCTCGGTGACAACACCCTTCCCGCAGTGTAACATCTGTCTTCCAGCCTCGCCTTCCGCTGTAAGAACAGAACACACCAGAGGGGCCCAGAATACTGAAAGCCCCCCACCATTTACCATCACCTCTTTGCATTTTGTACCACCATCAGAGACCAAAGATGCCGCCGATAAAGTGCTGCTATGACGACCATGATCCATTCACCTGTAATAAAGAAAAAACAGAAACAGCAAACCAGAAAATACCCACAACAAAACCAAAAAAGGGAGGGTGGGTGGGCAACTTCCCCTTTGTCTGTCTCCTCACACTGCTCCTGCTTAAACCCCGCCTATTCCTTTTATATCTCCCCACCCCTTAAGTTAACTTCAATCCCCTCCCTCTTACTTCCTTTTAATTTTAACCCTCCGTTGTCTCTTGTTCCACCTTGTCATGCCCAGCCCTTCATTACCATTCCATATTTCCATTATCATTCCGGGCCTCCCTTGACCAGTGTAGGAACTAATATCCCCAACTTCCACTACCCACTCTTTATTTACTACTCCCCTTTCCCTTTCTTATCTATAATAATTAGATAACACACACAGGAGTTATTTTGGAGTAAAAAACCGGCCATAGCAGCCTCCTTTATTATAAAAGTATAAAACCAACTTTTAAATAACTTTAAATAACTCTTTTAATGAACATTTTGTACAACTATGTATAACTTTTAACTGACAGTTCTTACACCTCCCAATCTTTGGTCTTCTGATGGCACTCTTAACTTCACCTCCTCCATTTCAACAACTTCACCAAACACCATACACTGCGGTACATAATTTTACCATACCAGGCCACCAGCCGTATTTAAAAACAGCTCGGTGACAACACCCTTCCCGCAGTGTAACATCTGTCTTCCAGCCTCGCCTTCCGCTGTAAGAACAGAACACACCAGAGGGGCCCAGAATACTGAAAGCCCCCCACCATTTACCATCACCTCTTTGCATTTTGTACCACCATCAGAGACCAAAGATGCCGCCACAGCCCGCAAGGATGACCCCTTAGCCTTAAGGGCACCTCCACACCCGCAATGCCCTCTCAATGCCATCCTGAAGCCCGAGAGCCCAAAGATCAATGCCTACTGCGGTAAGGTGCACCCCATCTCCCCTTAGGTACATCCCCACATTAACCTCCAACTCCGTGTGCCTCACCACCAATCCCCCATTATTAACCACAAACTTTCCAATTGCCTTGTTTACTTTAATTCTTGCTTTGTTGATCCTAGGTACCGATCTAGCCATGCGCCATGACGTCCTTGCCACTATGTCAGACCAAACTATGATCATGCCCGGGAAGGCCACCCGAAGTGCCAAAAATCGCCCTTAACGGCCGACACCAGTTCCCTGGTAGATCGGACCCCCAGATCATTTCCTCCTGCATGTACCACTAAAACATCCGGGGGTCGATCGAGTCGAGTGTATCGTTCAAATTCCTGAACCACTCTACCCCACCCCATGCCTGGAAAGCCCAACCAGCGAATACATGCCTCCCTCCTGAAATCCCCAGTTGCCTGCTTTCTGGTCTGACGTCCCCCCTTTTTGCACCCCAGAAAACATAGGAGTGCCCCAAGATCCAAACGAGGCGTGGTTGACCCCCATTTGCAAAGACATAACACAACAGAAGACAAATTGAAACATGTGAACTTCCCCCACCCCTGTCCTCAAATG
Organism: Aquarana catesbeiana; assembly: GCF_042186555.1. Taxonomy (NCBI): domain Eukaryota; kingdom Metazoa; phylum Chordata; class Amphibia; order Anura; family Ranidae; genus Aquarana; species Aquarana catesbeiana. The sequence goes on along the minus strand of NC_133331.1, from coordinate 57,307,514 downwards.
CATTTGATCCTAAAATATCTATATATATATTTTTTTTTTTTTTTTTTTTTTTTTTTATATAGCATCTGATGACAATTGAGGGCGCACATAAGACTGGAACCTCCTGGATTCCCACCTCCCAATCCTCTTGATTGCTGCCTCATCCAACCCACACCTGGCAGCTTCAGTAGCCGCCCCGATGCGGAAGGAGTGTGAGGCGAATTGCCTACTATCCAACCCTGCAGCCCCAATGCATTTTCTAAACACTGCAATGAATTGAAACCTGGATAAGAAAGTTCTATCTTCATGCACAAACAACGGCCCTTCCCCAACCGGGCGAATTAGCAGAAATTCCTCAACTACTTGAACCGGGCAAATTCCCGATCCTGGTAACCTGAACAGTTGCACTTTCACCCCTTTTCCGGCTTGGTCTGTTTTAGACCTGCACAGTTTCAGCAACACCCTATCCCGTTTTACTTCCACATCCTGCATCTTCAAACCCCCTGCTACTTGTTTTGCTGGACTCACCAACTCACCCACCCGAAACGCTCCAAAAAACGCGATAGAAAAAACCGCTTTGAACAAAATCACTTCGTAACCCGACTTACATACCCCACCTAATTTATTACACAATACCTGCAATAATGAAAAAGACACCGGCCTCCTCGAATCCTTCTTCGCATGGCTCTTCCTATAACCTTTTAAGGCCTGTTTTACCCAGAAATCCTTGGTAAAATCAGTCAGGCCCTGCAACTTGAATAAAAAGGCCAACCCCGCCAATTTCCACTCAATTGCGGACACTGAACCACCCCCCTCCATGTGTCGTGACACAAAATACACTACCAACAACCTCAAGTCCAGCTCTCCCAGCCCGGCGTCCGCCAGCCTTGTAAACGTGGCCCATTCCGACCACACTTTACTATATGCCGCCCATGTCGACCCACTCACCGATTTCCTGATCCATCCTGCGGCGATTCCAATACCGTCTCCCAAAGCCACCCCGGACAAGGAATCCCCTCTGCTTCCGCGGCGGGTGCCAGCTCCCTGAATCTGTCCCACTGGAACCGAGACAAGGAATCAGCCAAAGTATTATCCACGCCCGGGATATGCACAGCATATAGAAAAACATTAAGTTGTAAGCACCTCAAAACCAGGTGACGCAACAATCGTATAACCGGCGGGGATGATGCCGATAGCCGATTGATGACCTGAACTACCCCCATATTGTCACAATTTAAACGTATTTTCAAGTTCCGACACCTCTCCCCCCACAATTCTACTGCTAATACCACCGGGAAAAATTCCAATAGCACCAGATTCCGCGTAAATCCCGACTCCACCCAAAAATCAGGCCATGCCTCCGCACTCCACTGCCCTTGGAAAAAAGCCCCATACCCCGTAGATCCCGCGGCGTCCGTCACCAAATCCATGTCACAATTACTTACCGGTCCTTCCATCCACACCGAGCGCCCGTTGTAGCTTTCCAGGAACGTGTGCCACACCTTCAAGTCCTCCCTATGTTCCCTGGTAAGCCTGATAAAGTGGGTCGGAGACTGTATGCCCGCTGTGGCCGCTGACAACCGGCGGCAAAAAAAACTCTACCCATTGGAATAATGCGACACGCAAAATTCAACTTACCTAAAAGGGATTGTAATTGCCGCAGCTGCACTTTCCTTTTCCCCATCGTGTCCCTGACGTCCCTTTTTAACCCGTCCACCTTATCCCCTGGCAACCTGCACTCCATGTCACTGGTATCTATTTCGATGCCCAAAAAACTCAACACTGTCGTCGGGCCCTCTGTTTTATCCACTGCCAATGGTACTCCAAACTTACCTGCAATGTGTTCCAAGGTTGCCAACAGAATCGCACACCCCTTGGACTCACGAGGCCCCACGCAGAGAAAGTCATCCAGATAATGAATCACGGAATCCATCCCCGACACATCCCTAATCACCCATTCAAGAAATGAGCTAAACAGCTCAAACTTGGCGCAAGATATCGAGCAACCCATTGGCAGGCACTGATCGACGTAAAATTCCCCCTGCCAACAGCAACCCAACAGCCAAAAGCTGTCCGGATGTACTGGAAGCAAACGAAATGCCGCCTCAATGTCTGCTTTTGCCATGAGTGCCCCCTGACCGTAATGCCTCACCCATCCCACCGCTGCATCGAACGATGTGTACGACACTGAACAATCTTCAGGATTGATACCATCATTCACAGATGCCCCTTTTGGAAACGAAAGGTGGTGAATAAGGCGAAACTTGTTTGGTTCCTTTTTAGGCACCACTCCCAACGGTGACACTACTAAATTCTGTAACGGCTTGGTTGCAAAAGGCCCACTCATTCGCCCCAACGCAACCTCCTTGGCCAGTTTTTCCGAAACTACCCCAGGATTCTGCAGTGCAGACCGCAAGTTCTTGGCCATCGGAGGTATAGCTGTCAGAGAACATGGAATTCTGAAACCCACTGAAAAACCCTCCCCCAACACCCTCGCTGCCTCTCTGTCCGGGTACCTATTTAAAAAAGGCCGCATCCTTACCTCCATCACTGGCGTTTTCCCTCTTCTGAGCAGGCTCCCCTGACTTCTTTTCTTTTTTTTTGAAGCAGCGTGACAAAGCGTGGTTCCCCCCACATCCTGAGCATTCATGTTTAAAATGACAGGATCCCCAAAACTTGCAGGATCCTTCGTTAAACTGCCAACACACCCCAAATTTTTTTTTTTTTTTTTTTCCCGGCCGGGAGTCCAGAGGTAGACGATCCCCCGGCCCCCCCATGAAAAGGCTGGTTTGATACCCTGGCGGAAGACATCAAGCGCATCCATAAGCTGATATCCTTATGGTCCCACCTAAGAGCCGGCCTCACCGCCCTACGTTGCCTAAATTGCTCGTCGTATCGAAGCCACGCAGTGCCCCCATACACCCTATGTGCCTCGCCTATGGCATCCATGTAGAAAAACAACGCATAGCAATGCTCCGGGTTCTTTTCGCCAATTACACTTGCCATAATGGCGAATGCCTGTAACCAATTACTAAAGGTTCTAGGGATCAAACGATACCTTCGCTTCTCCTCATCCTCTTTTTTGGAATCTTCCGGCTTTACCCGGTCCAAGTTGAACTTCTCTAACGGTAACAAGGAAAAAAAATTCCACATACTCACCTTTTACTATTTTCTCCCGCACTTCTTGTTTTAAATGTGCTCCCAGCGGGCCTTCATAGCAGACGTACACTTCGCATTTAGCCGCATCTGCTATCCTAACCACATCCTTCCTGACCACCACTGCAGATTCCCCCGTGGTGGCGTTTCCCGACACCCCTGCGCCTGAGTCGGCGACAGCCTCACCCCTTGTCCCCATTGTCCCCCCAACACCCGACTGCTCCACCTGCCCTCCAACCCACGGTGCCACTATCGCTGGCGCCGTCTGGTTGGTTGCAAATCGCTGAACCAAATCCCTTAATCCTCCTAGCAATTCCTGTAATGGTCCCCCTGTCCCAGCGGCGACAGGCTGAACGCCCGTCCCCCTTAGGCCAGGCGGTCCCCCCGCCGCGGCCCCTACAGCTCCCCCAGGAGCCGTCGTGTCCCCCCCATCGCCCCTATCTAACCAATTACCACCAACAACATTGATAACAGAATCAGTTAAAACATGTGACTCACCAGGCTGACTGGGTCTGCTCCCCATCGCCGCTGCACTGGACCCTCCAGAAGGCGCGATGTCCTGGCGCACGTCCTCATCCGAACCCGACAGCTCTCCTTCTGACCGAACCTCCGTGGCTTGGAGCATCGGCGTGAGTAACCTCCCAGGTGAAGCTTGCCTGGGGGCTGTGGATTCCCATCTTGTGGCTGTTCTCCCCCTTTCCCTGCGACCACTTGCTGCTGTGCTCTGCTGTCCCACTGCTGGCTCCTCTGCTGGCCCCAGGACCTCTCCTTCTGTCTTCCTCTGGCTCTCTTCCAATCCTGGCTGCAGAAGGGCTGCCAGCAGCGTCAGGTAGCTGACCTCCAGCCGTGCCCCTGCTCCTCCCCCGTCGGATCTCCCCCCTAGCAGATGCCTGTGCTGCGGGGGGGACCGCTCTGCTGCTGTCCTGTCTCCTGGGTGGCGGTGCTCGGGCGCCATAATGGCCCGAAGCCCCGCCCCCCGCACTCCGCCGTTGTGGAGGATTCCGCCCGGTCCCCCCAGGGGTGGCGGCGGCCACCCGTTTTGCTGGGGGAGCCGACGGGTCCGTTCCCGGGCTCTTATTAGGGCGAGCTGTGCTGGATGAGGGGCCTGGTGAAAAACGCTCAGGCGGCCTAGACCGCCTGGCGCGTGGCGTCGCTTCCCCCCCCCCCGCCGGACCCCCCCGCTTCATCTAGGATCAGTGGAGCTACCTGAGCCTGTAGCCATTCATGTCCTCTCGTGGCCGCCGCCGTCCTCAGCCTTGCTAGGAGCAAATCAATGTCTGCCATGCTGCAAGTGTCTCTCTCCCCCTGTGTACAACTTCCCCTTTGTCTGTCTCCTCACACTGCTCCTGCTTAAACCCCGCCTATTCCTTTTATATCTCCCCACCCCTTAAGTTAACTTCAATCCCCTCCCTCTTACTTCCTTTTAATTTTAACCCTCCGTTGTCTCTTGTTCCACCTTGTCATGCCCAGCCCTTCATTACCATTCCATATTTCCATTATCATTCCGGGCCTCCCTTTCTCGGAAGGATTTGTGCTTTTAAAATGACAATCCTTCCAAAACTATTATACTATTTTAGAGCACTTCCCATTAATGTACCCAAAACCAAACTGGAATCTATACAACGTGAAATTAATAAATTTATCTGGAACAACAAAAAACCCAGGTGTAGTTACAATCTCATGCATAGACCACAAGATAGAGGTGGGCTGGGACTCCCCAACCTTTGGCTTTATTTCTTGGCAACCAAACTAGTACAAATGGCTCAGTGGTCTTCCCCTAATGTAAACATCCCCTGGTTGACCTTTGAATCCACCTCTATTCATCCATTGAACATCAGAGGAATTTTGTGGTCCAACACAAAACTACACCATATTCTTAATAAAAAAAACACTTTAATTGCCCATCTTATACTTCTTTGGAATAAAATCAAAGATAACTTTAAACTCCTCTCTGCAACTCCCCCATTGGCCTCATTCTTGGGAGACCCCAGATTTCCGCTCGCTTTCCTTGATCACACACCCTTTCACAACTGGATCAAAAACAATCTTACCACCTTAAAGTCTATCACACTCAGCTCTGGATTTCCATCTTTTGCCTCATTACAATCCAGATACAATTTCCCCCCTTCGGAGTATTACCATTACACCTTGGTCCGCGAGTTCTACTCTACATACTATTCACTATCTGTCAATCCCCCTAGTACTTTATTCGAACACATCTGTATCTCTTCACCTAGAGACAAGAGACTAATATCCTTCCTATATAGTAATCTCAATAACTTTCTCCAACCCGAAAAAACAGGCCCCATGATTAGATGGGAAGCAGAGATTGGTAGCTCATTCTCAACGGACTCGTGGACCAAGATGATTAAAAACCTCCGCAAAAGTAATTGCGCTGCTGCATTTAGAGAATCTCCATTAAAACTTCACATCAGGTGGTACTTGACTCCATCTAGGTTACATTCCTTCTACCCCTCAACCTCCCCAAACTGTTTCAGAGGTTGTCCTTTGGAGGGCAGTTATATGCACATCTTTTGGAGCTGTGAATTCTTGAAACCAATATGGGATAAGTTAATCAATATACTAGAAAATCCTCTTAAGAAAAAAATTTCCCTATCCCCCCAAATATGCTTATTATACGCTACAGTTCCAGATGCTCCAACTCCCTGCAATGGATTAATCCACTCTCTAATCAGTTCAATACACTGGATGATAGCTCTCAATTGGAAATCACAAAACCTACCATGGCCCCAGGTGGAATCTAGAATGGAATCACTTAGACTTTCCGAAAGAATCCATCATACCCTATTTGACACTATGCATATTTATAACGAAAAATGGAAGTTCTGGCCCTTATCAAACCCTCAACGCTTATAATTCTTCACTCCATTCTAAAACTCATTCCTATATATTGTTGGTTTTCATGATAATGTATCACCTACACTCTAATGATTAAATAATATCACCCATCCTTCCATATCAGCTTTGTTTTATATGTCCCTTACATCTTTATACAATGTCTTCACTATATTTTATTCATTAATTACCCATCTTTGTATATTCTACTTTTATGTACCACTCATGTTAAACCATATTGTTGTACTATGCAACCGTTTTATTATATGTCTTTCAAATAAACTTTTGTAAACAAAAAATAAATACCACCAAAAGAAAACTCTATTTGTGTGAAAAAATGCTAAAAATGTCATATGGGTACAGTGTATGGGTACAGTGCTGAAAGCTGAAAATTAGCCTGGGCAGGAAGAGGGTAAAGAGGCCAATAGGCAAGTTGTTATTGAAGTTTTGAAAGGATGGGAGCCCTACACCAGCTTGTACAGATTTTTCAAAAGATGTATTTTTTGTAACAGCTAACATGTTTCGGGGGCTCAGCACCCCTTCCCCAACCCCCATCATCAGGGCTAAAAACGGGATGATGCAGGCACTTGGATTGAAAAGGCCAATCAGAAACTTCAACAAAGTCCCCTGGGGGTCCAGCAAGTCCACACAGTACTTGCTGTGAGCAGCCTCTAGGACCACAAAGCCCACAAATCGCATTAAAACGCTTCCGCATAAGGTTCAGCGGTCCTACATCACAAAGATTCATTAATAATGACACACCCTAATGCGGCCAGCGCTTTTCTGCACATGTCCAAATGCACAGTAAACAATGCTCAACACCCAGAAATTTGCAGGAGCTTCCTTTGTGAGTTTTTCCCGAGTATGGCAACCTATTGAAATGAACAGGCTGCCTATGCATGTAGCGTGAAAAAAAAAAAACGCAAAAAATATACATTCACGCAGCACTTATGTAAATGCAGCTTTAACTGGAGTGGTTTAGGGTGCAGGCAGCTACCCATTTTGGCCTGCAGTGACGTGCGGCACGGGGCAAAGTGTATGCGTTTTACCGCATTACACAGTTCCATTTTCTTCCTTTTTTTTTTTTTTTTCTTTGTGGCAACCTTGTTTGAAGTTCACAAAGTGACACCCCATTTATGTCACTGCACTGCAGAGCATTTTATCACAGCTCACTGCACCACGCCTCCAGGCCACATTGCTGTGTGAATAGGGCATATGGGAAACAATCGTTTTCTAGGTGCCCTAGCCGTAACTTTCATTCTTCCAGTGCAGAAAAATGATGGTCACTACCACACTAGCATAACTTCCAACTTTTGAACTTCAGAATGAGGGACACTTGAGGGAGGAAGGGACTTGCGGCATGCACCAGTGCGCTGTGGCAAAATGTGGGTGTGGCCAAAGTCTTAACAGTGGGAGGGGCTTAGGTGGCGTGGTTAAACGAGCCTGCTTGGGTGCCCCCATTGCAAGCTGCTTACCGTGGAGCCACTCGGCAGGAGGGAGGGGCCAAGAGCGCCGGCGAGGGGCACCAGAAGAGGAGGATGTGGGCTACTCTGTGCAAAACCACTGCGCAGAAAAGGTTAGAATAACGTTTGTTATTTAAAAAAAAGAAAAAGAAAACGTGAAGCCTTTAATATTACTTTTCCTATTCTTTGCAGTGGTTTTGCACAGAGCAGCCCTGATCCTCCTCTTCTTCGCCCCCCCCCCCCCAATGGCGCTTCTAGCCCAATCCTCCTGCTAAGTGCGGGGGGCACCCAAACAGGCTTCGATCCCGAGCCGCTGTTCTGTGTGTCCATTCACACATGGAGTGCGGTTGGCCCCTCCATGCTGTCTGCACCAATGGATCCCGCTGCTGTCTCAGCCAATGAGGAAGGAGCTTCTCCAGAGAGCTGCTGTTCTCATGCACTTTGCTGGATCGAGATGGAGTTCAGGTAAGTATTAGGGAGGCTGGGAGGGGAGCTGTACACTGAAGGTTTTTTACCTTCATGTATAAAATGCATCGAGGTAAAAAACTTTGAGCCTTTACAACCATAAGGTCATTCACAGAGAGATTTTTGAGAATCACCTCCCTATAAATATTTTATTCTTCGCCCTGGGGTGGTATCGGGTATCAATTCTGCAGCCGCATATAAATCCATGGCATGTTAGTGCTTTTCAGCATTGCCTATCTATCATACTGCAGAGATATGTGTGTGGTCCAGGCACACAGTACCAAGCTGCTCTCTGCATATAACAGCATCAAGCCCAATTTGGCACAATGAAAATATTTCCCAAACCTAGAAGGAGAGATAATCGGGCTGACCTGATTTATTATGTAACTGCAACGCCAGCTCTGTGCCACCTGGAGCTCCACCCAAATTCCTAAAACTCATTATTCACTGTTATTCCTGTTATTCCTGTGTAATAGGATTCTGCTGAGCTCCGTAAAACTCAACCTGACTGTGAAGCTGGGAAAATAATATTTTGATATTACATAAGATAATTACAGCTTCCTGATTATGATATTAATGGCATTTGTTGTGGTAATTATGAGTGTCACACCCTTAAACCATAGTGTTCTTTAAAAAAAATTGTAAAGTATTTTTTTAAAAATAACAAACATGATATACTTACCTGTTCTGTGCAATGGAGTTACACAGAGTGGCCCCGAACCTCCTCTTCTCATGTCTCCCATGCTCCTGGCTCCGCCTCTTCTGCGAGTGCCTCCATAGCAAGCCGCTTGATATGTGGGGCACTCATGTGGGCTCTATCTTGCCTGAGTCCATAGACACATACAGCGCAGCTTGCCCCCCCCCCCCATCCCCCCTCCTCACTGAATTTGGCCGACCAAATGGCTCCCACTGCTGCCTATCAGACCCTGTGTGAAGAGGGAGAGAAGACTGCAGCCGGGCACAACGCTGGGTGAGTGAGGAGTGGGGGGTGATTCTGCTACCTAAATATTTTTTACCTTAATGCAAGGAATGCATTAATGTAAAAAAAAGTTTAGGTTTTAGAACCACTTTAAAGTGGACCTGTCATCAGATATATTTTTCATGTCAAGTGAGGCTTGCTAAATGTAATGTGGATTGTATTTACTAATGATTGGATATAATATTTGCTTGAATTTTGCCAATTTTTTGCCCAGAAATGAAACAAAAAAAAAGAATGGTATTATACCTATTTTTCCTATGCTGGTTGAATGTTTTTCATTGATTTAGAAAGAAAAAGCATTTGACCACTAGATAGTGCTAAATATCATATAAATTGCCTATGATACTTAGCACCATCTAGTGGACAATTGCAGTATTTTTTCTTTTAAGTCAATGCTATAGTGATTAACCGCTTCCCGACCAAACGCCGCAGTTACATTGCGGCAGGTTGGCTACCCTGCGTGAGCTGTCGGGGTCGGGATAGCAGGCACGAGAGCCCGCTGCACAGCGGGGGTAAAAGTGCTTGTGGCCGATGGTCGCGACGACCGCCGGCCATGAGCGATCGTGAGCAGGAGAGACAGAACAGGGACGAGTGTGTGTAAACACACACTTCCCTTTTCTGACAGCAGTGACAGATCGTGTGTTCCTATTAGCTAGGAACCACGATCCGTCACTTCCTCCAGTCAGTCCCCTCCCCCTTCAGTTAGAATCACCTCCCAGGGAACACAGTTAACCCCTCGATCGCCCCCTAGTGTTAACCCCTTCACTGCCAGTGACATTTTTACAGTAATCAATGCAATTTTATAGCATTGATTGCTGTATTAATGCCAATGGTCCCAAAAATGTGTCAAAATTGTCCGATGTGTCCGCCATAATGTTGCAGTCATGATAAAAATCGCAGATCGCCGCCATTACTAGTAAAAAAAAATAATAATAAAAATGCTATAAATCTATCCCCTATTTTGTAGACACTATAACTTTTGCGCAAACCAATCAATATACGCTTATTGCGATTTTTTTTTACCAAAAATATGTAGAATACATATCGGCCTAAACTGAGGAAAAAAATAGGTTTTTTATATATTTTTGGGGGATATTTAGCAAAAAGTAAAAAATAATGCTTTTTTTTCAAAATTGTCGCTATTCTTTTGTTTATAGCACAAAAAATAAAAACCGCAAAGGTGATCAAATACCACCAAAAGAAAGCTCTATTTGAGGGAGAAAAAGGCCGTCAATTTTACAACGCCGCACAACCGCGCAATTTTCAGTTAAGGCAACGCAGTGCCGAATCGCAAAATGTGCTCTGGTCAGGAAGGGGGTAAATTCTTCCGGGGCTGAAGTGGTTAATTTAAAGAGGGAGTCCCACGAAAAAAAAAATTTCAATGTTAGCAGCTACAAATACTGCAGCTGCTGACTTTTAAAATAAGGACACTTACCTGTCTCAGGTTCCAGCGATGTCGGCTCCCGAGGCCGAACCGTCGCTCGGCTCTGGGGTGCTGCCGCCGCCATCTTCTGTGAGGGAATCAGGAAATGAAGCCTTGCGGCTTCACTTCTCGGTCCCCTACTGCGCATGCGCGAGTCGCGCTGCGCAATCAGAACCCGTGTGTGCCCCAGCAGAAAGCGCGGGGGGGGGGGGGGCGGGAAGTGGCGTAGACTGCCATGGGAGTCTACGCCCGGAAGTGGGTGCAAATACCTGTATTAGACAGATATCTGCACCCCCCTGAAAGGTGCCAAATGTGACACCGGAGTGGGGGAGGGTTCCAAAAAGTGGAGGTTCAATTTTTGTGTGAACCTCCACTTTAAGCATCACACCTCTCGTACCATAAACCCCCCAACTTAAAGAGGAGTTCCGGCCGTTTCTGTGTTTATTAAAAGTCAGCAGCTACAAAAAGTGTACCTGCTGACTTTTAATAAACACACACTCAACCTGTCCTACGGTCCAGCGATGCAGCCACACAAAGCCTCGGATCTCTCCCTCTCCTCTCCACGACGCTGGCATCACTAGTGTGGGCACCTGGCTGTGACAGCTTGCAGCTTCTCAGTCCAATTGCACACTGCGCATGCATGTCGCGCTGCGCGTCCTGAGTGGCCAGGCAATCTTCTGGGACCTGTGACGTGTCCCAGAAGATTGCCGGAAGGGAGGGGGAGAGGAGACCTTCCGCTCAGAGGCCGCGGTGCACCGAATGAAAGTGGGAGCTGGGTACCTGTCAAAATTAAGTACCCACTGCCCCCCCAAAAAAATGACATGCCAAATGTGGTATGTAAGGGGGTGAGGAGTACTTAAAGCGGAAGTTCCACTTTTGGGTGGAACTCCGCTTTAAGGAAGGATGCTAATGTCACATACACACGAGCGGACTTTACAGCAGACATTTTAACCTGCGGACTTTGACGGTCTTTACGACTGGCTTTCTGAATGAACGGACTTGCCTACACACGATCAACCAAAGTCCGACGGATTCATACATGATGACGTACGACCGGACTAAAACAAGGAAGTTCATAGCCAGTAGCCAATAGCTGCCCTAACGTTGTTTTTTGTCCGTCGGACTAGCATACAGACGAGCGGACTTTTCGACCGGACTCGAGTCCGTCGAAAAGATTTGAAACATGTTTCTAAGTCCGTCAAACTTTTGGGGAAAAAAAGTCTGCTGGAGCCCACACACGATCGAATTGTCCGACGGACTCCGGTCCGCCGAACCAAGTATGCCGTAAAGTCCGGTCGTGTGTACGCGGCATAAGTTTTCTTTAAAGTGGACCTGTCCTCATATAAAGTTTTAAGTGAGGCATGCTAAAAGTAATATGTCAGTGGACTGTATCTATTAATGATTTGTCGTATAATTCACCCAAACTGTGCCCATTTTTTTTTTATTAACAAATAAAAAAAAACAAAACTGTTTCTGGGATTCGTCCAGGACAGCACTAGCGAGATAGGTGCCATCTCTGGAGACGGGAAACACAAAAGTTAAATCCATAAACGGTGGCTTCCGTCCCTCTTCCCCAATCTTTATCCAAGAACATCCCCGGAACGGCTTCTGAAACAACAAAAACACTCGTCCAAAGTTATAACAGCATATAGGGAGGGAATCGCTGCTGTCCTGGACGACTCCCAGAAACAGAGTTACTGGTAAGTCTAACTTGGTTTTCTCTAGTCGTCTGTCCAGGAAAGCACTAGAGAGGATCAATGAGAACTTACCAGATTAAGGGGGGACTACCGCTTGGAGGACTTTACTCCCAAATGCTTGGTCTTGTGCTGAGATAAAGTCCAATCTATAATGCTTCATGAAAGTCGAGTAGCTTGACCCTGTTGCTGCTCGACAAGTTTGCTCTGGTGTCACTCCAGCTCACTCCGCCCAAGAAGCCGAAAGTGCCTGTGTGAAATGAGCCATGGGGGAAAAAGGACATTCCTTTTTTAAAATCTTGTAAGCTTCCACAATAGCTTGCTTAATCCACCATGCGATTGTGCCTTTCGAAGCTTGAAACCCCATTTTTTTTCCCGAATGCAAAATAAATAGAGTATTGGATTTTCTAATGCTTTACGACAATTCCAGATACCGTAAAACATAGGCTCTCACGTCCAGTTGGTGGAATTCTGTTTCTTTTGGATTGGTTGGGGACTAGGGTGACCGCATTTCCAAACTGCCTTTCAGGCACATGGTAATATGACCATAATCACATCCTTCCATATTAGACCACATGACACCAGCTCAGTATCTTTTGTTTTCTTGTCAAAGGTTTTTATTAATTGTGTGTTCGATGAAATGTATAGTAACAATATACAGAAGAGATATTGACAACATAAAAAATGCTTATTAATATATAAACTGTGAGTATAGAGGTATATATGTAATATTTTACAAACATTTGATAGTTTAAATAAACTTGAGAATTTAGTATGGGCCTAAAAACAGAAAAATGCATACAGTAACATTGAATAAAACATTTTATAAATGTTATAATACAGTGGGGTATATTTTTCATATTTGATAGAATAATTGATTTTAGAAGAAAGGTAAAGTAATAAAAGTGAAGGAAGAAAGAGGAGAATAGAGGTGAAGAAGTCCACAGGGTCGACCCAAGAACATGCTACAGTCTGGCTGTATGGATATTCAAATATCCATAAATTCAAATATATAATCTCCTAATCTACTAGACACTCAAATAACTAAGTACCTGAGTACCCAATAAGTATATCAGCTACCATGGCATAAGAACAGATTCATCAAATGTTGGTGGGAAGTAATATTTTATCCAGGGGTATCATATTTTGTCAAATATGGGAAGTTGATCTCTTTCAATCGCTACCATTTTAGCGTGAGACATGGAAGTATTCAATCTATTTTTTTGTCTCAGCCATCACCAGGACAGGGGACCTCCATGCCCTTGCAATCATTTGTTTTGCAGCTGTGAGAAGTTGAACAAATAGTTTGAATTGAATGTGTGTTATAAAATTTGGTTTCAGATTGAGCATTGCCGTAGTTGGATCTGGTTGTATTTTTTGAAAGACAAAAACAGAACATTCCATAGCTCAACTCACCAACCAGTCTGCCAACTGACCAAATTAACCTGTCCAACAGTCTGCGTTAAAAACAGGGGTTTAGTTATCACGCATTTGCAAACGCATGCATAAGCTGCAAGGCCTCTTAACTGCACCCTGTGTATGCTTGCAGTCCTAACGCTACTGAATTTATAAGCGTCTTTACAATGGAAGCACATACATTAAATGGATAGATGAGGGGCAGATGTGTGCTAACTAAACCCCTGTTTTTAACGCAGACTGTTGGACAGGTTAATTTGGTCAGTTGGCAGACTGGTTGGTGAGTTGAGCTATGGAATGTTCTGTTTTTGTCTTTCATGTGATAGCCCTTCCATGTGCTCCTTGCTGTGAAGGCCAGTTATAGGTGGGGGCAGAGGCCATTTGTTTGTTACTGGTGTAAATATGGTCCAGGGACACACTGTACACCTTTGCTGTCATTGTGCTCTTGCTGGGTGTCCAGTGTGCTCCTGTTCCTTTAAGGGGGATTGGGCTGCGTCCAGGCCCAGTTGCCTCTCATCTATCCATTTAATGCATGTGCTTCCATTGTGGAGACGCTTATAAATTCAGTAGCGTTAGGACTGCAAGCATACACAGGGTGCCGTGAAGAGGCCTTGCAGCTTATGCATGCATTTGCAAATGCATGCTAACTAAACCCCTGTTTTTAACGCAGACTGTTGGACAGGTTAATTTGGTCAGTTGGCAGACTGATTGGTGAGTTGAGCTATGGAATGTTCTGTTTTTGTCTTTCATGTGATAGCCCTTCCATGTGCTCCTTGCTGTGAAGGCCAGTTATAGGTGGCGGCAGGGGCCATTTGTTTGTTACTGGTTGTATTTTTTGTTTAAACACTCTGGAAGCAATTTCAAAAATTTCTATCCAATAATTTTGGCCTATTGGACAGGATTGTGCAGCGGTAAATATGATACAATAAATAGTCCAAAAAACCAAGCAATCATAAGTGATGTGACATCATGTTGGAAACTCAGTGGATAAGTGTGATCCCTCCACCAGTACAAAAGATGGCCTCTCACCTCAGCACCGGGACCCTTTCGTTATAGAGGGTCAAATGCGCTTTCCCTTGCGGGTCATATAGAAATGGTAAGCAGCGGATCCGGATCAATCAAGCAGCGGTAACAGACGAGCCATATGCAGCATGAATCAATCCCCAAGCGTATGTTTCATGTGAACAAAGAAGGGTAAAAGATAGTGCTCTCCGTAATAAAACTTTAATAAGGTAAAACAAGTAGTAGACTTACAAACAAGGCACTCATCCAGTGCCAGATGTATGAGCGTGAACAAGATGAAGATGCGAGATGGTCACGGGTGACGTCAGGATGCTCCCTTCCTTCTGAACGCGTTGCGTCCCAGTGGGTGGGGACTTCATCAGTGGATCTGGAAGGAGCGTGTTCACCCGCGCTATATACACAATAGGTTACCCTAGCAACCAAACGCTGCGGGAAGCAGCGTAACAAGAAAGAGGCAGAGATCACTATGCAGGGACGTGATCCCGGAAGTGTCCCCACTGGCTGAAAATCAACAAACGGAGATAAATCACCGCATGTAAATGTAAGCTCATAGCCTGCACATCATGAGCGATCCTCAATAGTGCGGTGAGACATGCTAACTAGCAAAATATTTAAAACCCAAATCATCATATATACGATAAAATATATATATAAAATCATATATGTATAAAAACATCATCCGTGACCATCTGCTGCATCAACTGCAAACTATATCATTTAACGATCAGTAATAAAACAATTAATGTCAAAGTCGACATTTAATCCATCAGGGCAAAGAACATGAGTTTCGTGTATCCAGTAAGATTCCCTTTTGCTTAACAGTCGTATAAAATTGCCCCCTCTCCAGTGTTTGACCCTCTCGATACCCCAAAACTTTAAGCTCTTAGGATCCTGTTGGTGAAATAATTTTAAATGTTTAGATACGTTGTGGGTCTTGAGACCCTTTTTAATGTTGTTGACATGTTCTGCAAGTCGAACATGTAAGGGTCTTGAGGTTCGACCAATATATTGGAGCCCACAATCGCACTCCAACATATAAAACAGCTCCCACCGTGTCGCAGGTAATTAGTTGCTTAATGTCGTATTCTCTATTAGTGGCAGATGCCAGGAACTTTTTACGTTTTTTAATGTTGACTTTAGAGTGCCTGCAGGGGACACATCGTCCGCAGGCATAGAACCCTCCCAAAAACGAGAATAATCTATCAGTGGAAGGCATAGGGGGATTGAGAACACCAGGAGCAAGACGATCTTCTAGGGTGGGTGCCTTTTTATAAATAAACTGGGGACGTTCAGGTAAAACAGGGCCTAAAACCTTGTCTTGTTTTAAAATACACCAATTTTTCTGGATGATTGTCTCCAATTTACGATATTGCACATTATAATCTAAAATCATTTTGAAATGATGGTTATCAACATTGGAATCCTTGTTTTGATCAGAGACCAGTAAATGTCTATCCATGGTTTTGACCTTCATGATTTCTTCTTCTAAATTCCGTCGATCATAACCCTTTTGTTCAAACCGAGATAGTAAAACATGGGATTTGGTGGCAAAATCGTCCTTACTAGTGCATTTGCGACGTAATCTGATAAACTGCCCCCTGGGGATGTTACACAACCAGGAACGGGGGGAGTTGTCATCACCGTTCCTGGTTGTGTAATTTTAAAAAAAAAATTTTTATTGTTAATTTGACTTTTATTTTTTTAGTTTGACATTTAAAAAAAAAAAAATTTTGATTACTTTTATTCCTATTACAAGGAATGTAAACATCCCTTGTAATAGGAATATGGCACGATCGGTCCTTTTTACAGTGAGATATGGGGTCAATAAGACCCCACATCTCACCTCTAGGCTGGGAAGCCTAAAATTAAAAAAAAAAAACACGATCACCGCTTCCCAGCCGAAGCGGCGCCGTTTTTATGAATGCAGAGGCAGGCGTGACGTCATAACATCGCGCCCGGCCTCCGAACAATCATAGAGACTCCGGCGACCATCTGGTCCGCCGGAAATCTCTATGATCACCATTCAGGGCGGGCGGATCCTGTGTCTGACTCACCGATGAACAGCCGCTATGATTGTTCTTATGGTGTAAGGAATCGCCGGCGGAAAAAGCCGATATCTGAATGATGTCTGTAGCTACAGGCATCATTCAGATATAGCCCTGCAAAGTCGAGGACGTCCCAGGATGCCCTACGCGAAGTGGTTAAAATCTTTTCAAATTGTTTCAATAAATCTGGAGCTATTGGGGAGTTTTGTATAATATTTTGTGAGCAAGTTTGTTCTTCCTCAGAGTCAGCTGGGGATTCTAGCTGTGTGAACTTGTGTCTGTGGGAACAGACTGAGGCAGTGTATGAGGGGGGAGCCGGCACCATTTTAGCTGAGGCTCTTGCCTGTGATTCTTTTGTGAGGTAGTTTTTTGTTTTGGAACGGTCGCCTCCCAGAACCATGTCTTCATCCCAAAGTAAAGCCCCAGGTGCCTGGGGGTCTGCTGGAGGCTGTGCGTGTCTTTGTTACCTGCGGTGTGTGGTATAACGGCAATTCTTCTCCCCTACGGTGCAGAGCTCTAGCCGTGCATGTCTGCACCACTAGGCACCGCGCATGCACCTCCGTATCTTTTGTTTTCAACACAGTGTATTTCATGTCACTTCTTGCACATTGCAAGAGTTTTTTATTTTGTTTTACGAAGCTATAAAAAGATTGACAGCCCATGTCAAAATTGATTTTAACCTGAAGTTCAGATTTTATTAGATCAATACTGCATCTATTCCTTGTGTCAGACCAGCACATTCCCATCATGCTGAAGACCCTTTCAACTGCTGCATTTGAGCATGAGATGTTAATGAAAAATTAAACCACTTTCAAGAGGTTTGGTAGTTTTTCAGGTCCAGCCTTCATGAATATTGTGGACCATTTAACATCTGTGTTGAGATCATTATCCACTTCAGTATTGGTAGAAACCTTTTGAAAGTGTGGACAAACACAAGCATATTCTTCATAAAGGTCATCTATTGAACCAGAGTCTAAATTCAGAGCTTCAACTGATGCCACCAGGTTATCAAACATAAGGTTCTCCTTCAAATTTATACATCAAATTTTAGACAAATAGTCTTTGTCATCCACAATAAATTGCCATATTACTTTAGGTGTTTCGTCCTCACCAATACTTTGGAAGTAAGCTTTTACAGCTGGCCAATTTTTTAAAACTCTCTCGATTGCTGGATAAAGAGACAACCATCTTGTTGGTACATGGCGAAGAAGTTCTGACCACTCAAGGTCAACAAAGTCAAACATTTCTTTTAGTGTGGCAACTCTCTTGGCTGATATTGAAAAATAATTTTATAATTTCAAAATTAGACTTTCCACGTCACAATTTAAGATATCTGAAGCCTTTTTAGCTGTATTACGAAGTATGTGAGCTGGGCAGCTATCTAGCAATATCCGATGATTTACAGCATGAAGCTACGCACCGTTATGCTTACCAAAGTTCACTCTTGCATTGTCAGCAGAATGAATATGCAGACATCATATTCATAGATAGGCCATTTGTTTTAATCACATTTAAAATTTGCTCTGAAATTGCAGCAGCACTTTCCTCAACTTCATATAAATCCAACAAGCTTGTTACCACTCCTTTGGAGGACTTAACACAGAACTAAGGGAAAAAGTTTGGTGTTTCCATGGTTGGCTGCATCTGATCCAATGCTAAAATAAGAATAGCTGTTTTTCAAATCTTTAACTACCATTCCCACACTGTAAGGAGCCAGCACGTTTGTTACAATGGATTCCGCTTTGGTAAGACCACATGACATCCTAGTGGCTTTAGCAGAATCCTGAAATATAACAGGAAGTAGTTTCATGGTGCAGTCCAAAGGTCTATATGAATGACTGTGGCACAAGGGAATGGTAAACCATTGATATTTTAGCTGCCATTATTTCATCTTGCATTGCCATATCCTTATGCCCTGTACACACAGTTGGATTTTCCAACGGAAAATGTGTGATAGGACCTTGTTGTCGGAAATTCCGACCGTGTGTGGGCTCCATCACACATTTTCCATCGGATTTTCCGACACACTATTGAGAGCATGCTATAAAATTTTCCAACAACAAATTGGCGGAATTTCCGATTGTGTGTACACAAATCCGACGCACAAAGTGCCATGCATGTTCAGAATAAATAAAGAGATGAAAGCTATTGGCTACTGCCCCGTTTATAGTCCAGACGTACGTGTTTTACGTCACCGCGTTCAGAATGATCGGATTTTATAACTTTGTGTGACCGTGTGTATGCAAGACAAGTTCGAGCCAACATCTGTCGGAAAAAATCCTAGGATTTTGTTGTTGGAATGTCCAATCAATGTCCGACCATGTGTACAGGGGATTAGAGGGAATCATGAATTTGGAAAGCATCCCACTTTGTTTTGCAGCCCGATCAGCATTTTTGTGACTTTCGCTAGATATGTGGATTTCGATATCACCTTCACCACCATGACCAATTCCAAACTCCCGCCTACACAGAGTACAATATGCTCTATGATAGTTACCAGTCACTGCTGTAATGCATATATAAGTTGTTTTCCATAAGTCTCGAAAACGGCACATTTTTTTTTTAACACAGGTAATGTTTATTGAAATACAAAGTACAGTACACTTGTGAAATCAGATTAATTATCTTGTACAAGAATATCCGTAGAACCAGACTCACAGTGATACATATTTGAGGCCAAGTAATCATGCGACATAGGAACTTAACTCATCTATGCAACTTTCTCCCATCCTTATTATCTACCTATCATTCTTCTTTTGAAAATGGTTGTAACAATCATCTCAGTACACTGTAGACTTTTTTGTTTATACTTCCCTTTTGCATTTAAATCCATCCTTTCCCATCAGTGTCTCCCCATAGCAAGGGAAGCAGGAAATGGAGAAAAGGTGTCACGTAGGATGGGTATCCTAGGGTGTGAAAGGGAAGGTTGCTCCAGCACATCTGCAGATTTGGTAACTCATAACCCCCCTAGATCCCCAACCTTTGTCAGAAACATCCTATCCGCCCCCACTTCCCATGACCCCCAGGAGGGGGGGGCTCCTGAACCCCCTATATGGTGAGGTGTCTCGCTTCAATCCATGCTGCCCAAATCTTGTCGAACTTTAGAGGACAGTTCCTTCCCATATAGGTAAGTTTATATAGTGGCAGTACCGCATTGACCTGGGCTCTCCATGCCCCCACCGTAGGAGGATCTCCTAACTTCCAGCGCAGTAGTATCTCTCTCCTGGCATAGTATGCTGTGTAAAACACAAATAATTTGTTATATTTTGTTGTGGTCAGATTATCGGTAATGCCCAGGAGAAAGATAAGTGGGTCTACCTCCAGGTGTAATCCCGCCACTGCGTTAACCTCCGCCACCACTGCAGTCCAGTAATTCTGCACTATAGGGCATGACCAAACCACATGGAAAAAGGTCCCCACCGACTGTCTGCATTTAGGGCAAGTATCATCCAGTCCCGGATATATAGAGGAAAGTCTTTGGGGAGTATAATATACCCTGTGCAAAAACTTTAGTTGAACAAGTCTATCCCTGGCCGAGATCATAAACGGGAGGCACTGCTGCAGTCCCTCCGACCAATCCTCTTCAGTCAGAGTCGGGATATCTGAATGCCATTTATTAAATAGCGTAAGTGTTCCAGAAGCAGTTTTACAGGTAAGCCTAAGATATATAGAGGACAGTGTTCGATCTATGTCTTTAGCTATCAGTAGGGACTCAACTGAGTGAATCACTAGCTCGACCCCCTCCGGAAACTGCGCCCGGGCCGCATGTCTAAGCTGCAGGAACCGGAAGAACATCCACGGGGGGAGGCCGAACCTCTCCCTCAGCTCAGTAAACGAAAGTAACTGTCCTTCCTTGAAAATATCCCGTAATGTCCGGATACCGAATCTGGCCCAGACCAGAGGATCCGGGACAGATTGGAGATGCGGCATTGTTGGGTTGCCCCACAGTGGAGTATATGGAGAAACAGCCCGCCCGTCATTAAAGTAATAAGAGACCTGCTGCCATACCTTAATCGTCGTTTTCATATTTGATGTGACTTGAGGACTGTACCGCGGACCTCTATAAACCAGATTACTGAGCTCAGAGTATGAGCCAAGAATCGCTGCCTCTAGATTTACCGCCGGGTTGGTATTATCCTGTGTGAACCACCACCTCACCGAGACCAATACCGCCGCCCAGTAATACTTTTTAAAGTTTGGGAGGGAGAGGCCACCCTCTGAAAGTGATAGCTGTAGTGTCTGTTTGGCAACTCTAGGTGTTGTCCCCGCCCAGAGGAAAGAAGTGATAGCTTGGTCTAACTTTACAAAAAACGAGTTAGGGATGGGAATTGGAGTATGGCGAAAAGCATATAAGAATTTGGGGAGGAAGGACATTTTGATAAGGTTCACTCTCCCGACCAGGGTCAGTGGCAACGTTTTCCAGACCAAACAACGCTGGAGAAACTGTTGAAGAATAGGGTATACATTGTCTATGAGGTATTGTTTCGGATCTGTCTGTATGATAATGCCTAAATATTTGAATTTCGTCACTCTTCTTAGGGGGAGGGGTGAGCCAGTCGGCGGGGGAGCATCCGTCAGGGGGAACAGGAGGGATTTCTCCCAGTTCACCCTGACTCCAGAGAACCTTCCAAATCTGTCTATGATGTTCAGAGCGGCTTTTAATGATTGTTGGGCGTCATGCAGGTACAGCAGCATGTCATCTGCGTAGAGTGACACTTTTTCTATCAGGGGAGGGAATGAAATACCCCCCATCTCCGTGGATGCCCGGAGTAATATCGCCAGCGGCTCGATCGCCAGGGCAAAGAGTGCCGGCGAGAGCGGACAGCCCTGCCTGGTGCCTCGGTGGAGGGGAATAGAAGAGGAGAGGATGCCATTTGTGCGAATTCTGGCTGTTGGGCCTGAATAAAGTAGTCGTAGCCATTTCACAAAGTTGGGTCCCATCCCAAACCTCTGTAGTACTAGCCACAGGTATTCCCACTCCACCGAGTCAAAGGCTTTTTCTGCGTCCAGGGAGGCCACAATGTCTGTCCCCCCCTCCGCAGTTGGTCTCGCCAATACAGTAAACAGTCTCCGTAAATTAATGTCTGTACCCTTGCCTGGCATGAAGCCTGTTTGGTCTCCATGTACCAGTGACAGAATGACTGTGTTGAGTCTGGTAGCCAGCACCTTTGCGAGGATCTTTGCGTCCACATTAAGGAGTGAGATGGGTCTGTACGAAGAGCATAATTCTGGGTCTTTGCCAGGCTTGGGTATGACCACGATTACAGCTCTTGACATGGAAGGGGGCAGAGAATCAGAATCAAAGGAGGCGGAGAGGACCTCCAGTAACCTAGCAGCAAGGGTCTCGGCATGGGCTTTATAGAATTCAACTGGGAATCCATCATCCCCTGGAGTTTTTCCCCCTTGAAGGGAACCTATAGCACTTTGGAGCTCTTTAAGTGTTATTGGAGCATCGAGGCGCCGGCGAGCTGCCTCTGACAGGGAGGGTAGCTCAATGGCTCCAACATATGTTTGAAGATCAGCGACCGAATATCCCACCCTGGACGTATACAGGTCCCTATAGTACGTCGCGAAACAGGTGTTAATATCTCTTGGGTCCGAAAGTAACCTCCCCGAGGCATCTTTAATGTTAGCCACATTAGCCGAGACCACTTGCTCCTTAGATAGCCACGCCAATAGACGCCCAGTCCGCTCCCCCTGCTCAAATATGCGTTGCTCCTGGTGTAGTAGTAGTTTTTTTGTGGCCGATGTTCGGAGCAACACAGCCTCGCTCATGGCACACTGTAGGTCTTTTCTATGGGCCTCATCCCCACTAGCCGTATATTGAGCCTCTAAATCTGTAGCCCTCTGTTCAGCCTGCAGCAGAGCTGCCCCAGTTTGACGCCTGGTAAGGTCTATGGCCTTCTGATAGTGTTCTTTGGCATGGTATTTAAATATCTCCCAGCTAATTGCGGGTGTGGTGGCAGGCGGATTGTTCGTCCAGAACTCCCGTACAGCCACCTCCGCATCCTCAGCCACCCGGTCATCCGAGATCCAGAACCGGGACAAGCGCCACAGACAGTCGGTGGGGGCAGGGGTCATCCTTAAACGGAGCAGGACCGGAGAGTGGTCCGATATGCCCCTGGGCAAGTGAGAGACCTCCTGTACCATTGCCAAAACGGCACTCGTGGCAAATACCAGGTCAATGCGGGACATAGCCCTATAGGAGGCAGACTGGCAGGTATATGATCTTAGTATGGGGTTTTTCCACCGCCAGACATCTGTGAGGCCAAAGGTAGTGGCCCATCTGGACAGCGAGGACTCTGTTGTCATATCCGGCACTAGCTTGTCTACATGTGGACACGGAGGCATATTGAAATCCCCCGCCAACAGTACCTTGTCTGTGGGATAGCCTGCTATACTTTTCATAATTTTGTGAAGCACCGGTAACGAAGCCGGAGGAGGTATGTACAGTCCCACTATCACCATGGGCACATTTGCGACAACTGCGTGTAAGATTACATATCTGCCCTCGGGGTCCAGGTGCAAGTCCAACAATGTAAATAATAAAGTCTTGCGTATCAAGACGCTCACTCCTCTAGCGTATGTGGAGAAGGTGGCGTTGTAGTAATGTCCTACCCACGGTTTTTTAAGGCCGAGGACCCGACCCCCAGTGAGGTGGGTCTCCTGCAAAATACAGATATCTGGGCGGTGCTGTTTAAGAAAGTTAAAGACCAGGGATCTCTTAATGCGAGAGTTCATCCCTCGGACATTCCAAGAGATCAATGTGATAGGGGCCATGGGATTTTGAGATAATGTGAAACAGACTGAAGGGGGAGTGCACCCGGACCCCGAGGGGAACAGAACCACCTCCCATCCCACGTCACATCTGAGATCAGCAATCTAGATAATATCACTGTTCCTAAACCTCTATATCTGTACAATATACATTCCTGTGTATAACTGTCATAACATTTCTTTCCTAAACTTAATCCCTTCCCCCCACCCCGCACACCCCCCCAACCAAAGTGTGCTTGTTCCCAGTAACTGGTTATGGTCATTGACCAATCGGGGTCATGAACTTAGGAGACACGTGGTAGAAATCCACCACTCAAGAGGTGTATCAGTCTCCATCTGAAGGAGATGCTGCCATCAAGCAGGAGTCACAGAGATTTCACCTGGCCGAAGCCAGGGGCACAAACTTAGAAATTACGTTCCCATCTTCCCCTCCCCCTCTCCCCCCCAAAAAGAGAAAAATAAAACCTGTTATAGAGAAAATGTAAATACATGGAAGCTTCACCTTGTCCCATGTCAAAAGCAGGCCTCAGGTCGAGAAAAAGAAAAACAGTAAGAAACAAAATACCCCAAAACAGGACTCTCCAAACTCTGTAAAAAGAAAAATAGGGTTAATCGAGCAAAGCAGGCTCGCTGCAAGCTTTTGCCCGGGCGTCAGGTACGATCGACATCAAACCGGAGTGTTACCAGGATCGGGGCTATTTGGTCAGCAGAGTTCATCCTTTGCATGCGGTGGAGAAAGCATTCCTCACTGTCAGAGTGTCTGTGACCGAAAGGAGAGAAGTAGGGTCCAGCAAGTGACTCTGGATTCCCAAAAGTTTTCTGAGTAGCTGGCGATTAACAGGGTAGGTAATTGTAGGTGTTCTCCCCGCTCTTCCTCAGATAATAAATCTGACACGCTTTGGCTGATGTCAAGGCTGGTGATGTTGCTAACGGTGGGCCAGGGTGTTCAGCCATTGCATGGCCTCGTTGGGGGAAGTGAAGAACCTGACGCTCTCCCCATCCTGTACACGAAGTCGGGCAGGAAATAGCATGCTATAGCGCAAGCCCTTGGTTCTGAGGGCCTGCTTCACCGCATCAAACGACTTGCGCTGCCTTTGAGTATCCACCGAGAAGTCCGGGAAGAACATAAGGCGGGCCGCCTCGTGTCGAACCTCCGCCATCTTGCGGGCCTCCCGCAGTATCAGATCTCGATCTCGAAAGTTCAGCAACCTAAATATAAAGGTGCGCGGTGGGGATCCAGGGGGGCCCCGGGTCGGCGGCATCCTGTGAGCCCTCTCAATTGCAAAGAACGGAGAGAAAGCAGCCTGTGGGAACAGCAATCGAAGCAACCTCTCAGTATATGCAGATGCATCAAAGCCCTCCGACCCCTCAGGGAGTCCTATGATCCGCAAATTGTTTCGGCGGTTCCGATTCTCGGAATCTTCGGCCCGTGCTTCCAGATGTTTCACCCTCACCTGTAGGGTATGCAAGGTGGCCGAATGGTCTCTGACCACATCCTCTGTATCGCCCACTCTGCGTTCCACCTCAGTCACCCGGTGCCTCACCTTCTCAAAGTCTTGCCTAATGAGGCCAATTTCAAGTTGCACAGTGTCAATTTTAGTAGTTAGTGTGGACAAGGAAGATTGGCAGCCCGTGATGGCCTGCATTAGAGCCGCGAAGTTACTCTGATCCGTGAGAGCAGGCTCCTGTCCGTCCGTCTGTGTCGCCATGCTGCTCGCTCTCCCCACGTGGACAGCCTCACCGCCTGAGTTACTGTGGGTTTTACTCGGCTTGTGGTGATCAAAACGTCGCCGGCTCCGTGTCCGCATCCGCAGGGGGAGGTTGGGAGAGGGTTCAGACGGTTAGAAGGCTTGGCAGGATGGGTTAACAGGATAAATTCCCCGCGATGGCTGCAGAGCTCCCTGATCAAGCGTCCTACACCGTCGCCATCTTGGACACGCCCCGAAAACGGCACATTTGCTTTATCTTCTTTGATGTAGAGGTCGATGGCCCCCGTTCATCCCCGCTGCTATCCATCTTAGCACCAGTTGCACGGTGTGTGAATGATCCTATAGTGATGATCCAAACACATTGACTGATGTATGAAATGGTCAAGCCAACTTGTAATACAAAGTATTTACTAACACGCCACAGAGTTCTACAGCAATAAAACTCAGAGAGTCTACAAGCTAGTGTTTCATTGAAAATTGATCACACCTGATGTACTGATGGCCTCTCAAATTCTTGAGACACTAATGGCCCATAAAGAAAATCAGGCATGCATTTTTGTCCAAGGAACGATCGTACAATTTTATAAAAGTGTGTACACAACTTTTGACAACCGATTCCGAAATTCAGAACAAAAATTTCCAAAGGGAAAAACAACATTTTTCCCATATGGGAACAGAATGGACCATTTTTGTCCAATTTTCATACGAGAAATAGCAGATACGAAAGACTGCGCATGATCAGAAAGAACAAATAACAAAAAAAAAAAAAAAAGCCTTTGTCGTACGAGAATTTTCATGCATTATTTCTATCTTCGGTTCCAACTTGCTGTGAAACATTGAGGAAAACCAGCCGATCGTTTGTCCGATTTTCTCATAGTGTGTACGGGGCTTAACAAGCCAGGACTGTACAAATACCCCCCAAATGACCACTTTTTGGAAAGTAGACATTCCAAGGCATTTAGTAAGAGGCATGGTAAGTTTTTTCAAGTTGTCATATTTTCCCACAATTCTTTGCAAAATGAAGATTTTTTGTTTTCACAAAATTGTCATATTCACAGGTTATTTCTCTAACACAGCATATGCATACTTGCAACTAAACCCCCAAATACATTCTGCTACTCGTCCTGAGTATGGCAATGTGTGAGACTTATACACAGCCTGGCCACATACAGAGGTCCAACATGCAGGGAGTGCCTAGTTTCCTAACTACCTATTACACTTTGGAAGGCCCTAGAGCACCAGGGCAATGGAAATGCCCACAAAATTACCCCATTTTAAAAAGCAAACACCCCAACATATATTCTGTGAGGTATGATGAGTCTTTTGAACTTGTCATTTTTTTCACAAGTTTTTGGAAAAATGTGGAAAGAAAATGAAAATGCATTTTTTACGGCACTGATAAGGTGGGCACTGATGAGCACTCACTGATGGGCACAATTGGGCACTGTAGTGGCACTTTAGTAGCACTGATCAGCACTCACTGGTGGCACTGTAGAGCACTGATGAGCACTCACTGATGTACACTGTAGAGCACTGATGAGCACTCACTGATGTACACTGTAGAGCACTGATGAGCACTCACTGATGTACACTGTAAAGCACTGATGAGCACTGATGAGCACTCATTGATGGCACTGATGTGCACTGTAGGGCACTGATAAGCACTCACTGATGGGCACTGTAGGTCACCGTAGGGCACTCTTGGTCTTTGGAGATAGGCAGTGACTCCTGCACCCCGTCCCAGCTGCTCAGCTGCTATTGGCCTGGAGTCCCCTGAAATGGGCCCTTGCCCAGGGTACTGCTGGGATTGTCGCTGACAGAAGGCCTAGACCCGACATGGCCGAACAGATGGACACTACCAGATTGTTTTGAAAAAAGTCTGCTTTTGCCTTTACTTTTTTCATTTTTTCCTCTGTAAGATGGATCTTCTGCTTTACTGAGTTCACCAAGAACCCTAGGTATTGCAAGGCCTGGGTGATAGGTTTGATTTCTCCCTGTTTATCAACCACCTCAGATCTTCCAAAAAGGAAATGGTCACTCGCAAATCCCCTTGTAATTGAAGCGCGGACGGTGCAAAAAATAAAAGGCTTTCCACAAGGTTTAGGAGTGTGTCTATGGGAATGTTTGACCATTCTTCCAAGGTCAGGTTTTGATGTTGGACGAGAAGGCCTGGCTCGCATTCTCCGCTCTAATTCATCCCAAAGGTGTTCTATCGGGTTGGTGTTCCTCCGCCCCAAACTCGCTCATCCATGTCTTTATGGACCTTGCTTTGTGCACTGGTCCAAATCATATGGTGGAGGGGGGATTATGGTGTGGGATTGTTTTTCAGGGGGTGGTAAGCCTGGAAGCGATCCGTTGTGGCCGTTTGCTGGGCGGGAAGTCGAGTGAGATCAAGAGGCCCTCCACTTGGCTCTATGCCCTTGGAGGACCGGAGCAACCTCCACCGTCACTTCTGGTTCTTGGGCATAAAGAAATTATTATTATTTTTTTAAAGTAAAGTAAAAAATTTTTTTGCTTTTAAAGGAAAAGGAGAAATTTGGAGTCCTTTTGACCCCGGATCTCTCAATAAAGAGGACCCATCATGCTTATTTCTATTATAAGGGACGTTTAAATTCCTTGTAATAGAAATAATAGTGATAAAACAAATTTATAAATACAGGGAAAGTGTACAAATAAAAAATAACAAGTAAAATAAATTAAAAAAAAATAAAATTGAAAGTGCCCCCATCCCTCCAAGCTCGTGTGCAGAAGTGAATGCATACGTAAGTCACGCCCAAATATGTGAACGGTGTTCAAATCACACATGTATCGTGTTATGACTAATGTCTGATTGGGACTCTAAAACAAAGTTAATACTGCAGCTGCAAGAACAGATTCACAGGATGCAATGACTGTGTTTAAAATGTCCGTTCAGTGTCAAAATGTATTATTTATTATCTACTGGCAGACACATGTCTGGTATTTACTTGATTCATGATTTCCTGTAAGGCAGTCCCCGAGTTACGAATGGGTTAGGGACTGTCGGTTTGTTCTTAAGTCAGAAATGTTCGTAAGTCGCAAGCGCATGCACAGAACAGCGAATATGTAATTTTCCGATGTTCTGTCAAGTAGCCACGCATGCGCAGACTTCGTTTTCCAATGTTTTCCGAGGTGCCCACCGTCTAAAAGTGGCCATGCATGCGCAGAACGTCACGCCGCCTCCCGTTCGTAAGTAAGAGTCGTTCGCAAGTCGGAGGTTCGTAACTCGGGGACTGCCTGTACTGCATGTGGCACATACAGGATCAGAGCAGAATCTAGTACACGCTCAGTTACTTTGTCTCAGCAGCTGAAGTCCTCCATTCGGATCTCACAGAGAATGTTGCTGATCTTTTAAGGTTTTTGACAAACTAATTTATGTGTTTTCTCCACAATTCCAGATCCTAAAAGTTTGGAAGGATCTAAAACTAAAGCCAGGTGACTTGTGGATTGTTAAAGCGGGGTTCCACCCAAATTTTGAACATTATCTCTATGCATTCTCTTCCTTGCCTAGATGCTGACATGCTGTGTAAAAAAATTTAAATCGCCGTAATTACCTTTTTTTTTCTAATCTTCTTAGCACTTCCTGGTTTTCCTCCCATGGGAGTAGGTGTGTTTCTAGCCTCTCCCAGACCTCCCACAGTCCCCTGGGAGCTAGTCTCAGGCTTCCCAGCATGCATTGTGCAACAGCGTCATCACAACATCTCAGTGAATGCTGGGAGCACAGCATTCACCGCATCCAGGAAATACATGCTTGTGGGCTTCAAATGCCCACAATGAAGATGGAAACCGCCTTCAGTGAATTTTATAAGTTATTCTTTACAATGAAATCGGACACAGGCAGACTTATTACACAGAACATGGGAGTAGATAATCATGAGAAGAAAAGTTTGTGAATGAACTCCAAAAAAAAAAAAGATAGATAGGTGGACCCCCGCTTTAAGAGACATTTATATATAAGGAAATGTTTGGAGACTCAATACAGCATCTATTTCATGTACAAGTTGTGCAAAACTTGAAGGAAAAGTCACCTGGATCCACACCAGACACTGCAAAAATGACTAAATTAAAGAAATCTCTGTTTGATTTGTTTCCCTCTTGTGATCACAGTCTAGGGTACTTTTTGATTCAATTACTTTAATTGTAAGGGATATATATATTTGAAAAGTAGTTTAGCCATGTTGAAGTCATATTTGTCTTTTGTACCTCTTCCATTTTATGTAGAATTGTCTGTGTTTACATATGCTGATAAGTCAGCATGCCAACAATTAATCTAGAAGGCCATTCTGACCACAGGAGTGTACAGACAGTACTCTGTAAATATGTCTTATCAATCATTTGTTTTTCACAATGAAAAGTCATTTTGTAATGAAAAAGCTGCTCAGCTATTATATTCTCCACAATGGAGTTTTTGCCTCTTTGGCCAGGACTACCTTCACCTAAGCGTGTGGAGGTTCCAGGTTAAAGGTGATAGCAGGTATGGTTAGTGATCAAAATATTGATCAAAAGAGAGAAGACTGTAATGGAAATTTGTAAGTTCTGTATATAATTGTATTCTATTTTGTATGTATTGCACACTGCCCTCACTGTGCACACAGCACTAATAATGTTTTCAGTACATGTTTACATTCTTTCGAGTCCCAATTAGAATTAGCCTGCCTATGTTACGCCCCTTGTTACCATAAGGGTACATTTGTAATATTAATGTGATACCTATGTAATCATGTGTATAAAAACCTTCAATTGCGTCATAATAAAGAACAGTTATTTGGAAAGATGCAGAGTGCATCTTTTGTGTCTGTTCCCTAATGCAGTAGTTAGTATTAATTTGGAACCACTAATCAATATGAGGATAGGAGTTGCCTATCTTCAATCGCCGCGATCGTTAGAGCGAGAGCAAATATTCTATCATAAGAACTCCTCTGTAACTCTTAACAGGTAACCTGTAAAAAATGTAAAGTGTCGTCTATGGAGATTTTTAAGCACTGAAGTCTGTCGCCATTGTACGAGCGTGCGCAATTTTAAAGCGTGACATCTATTTACTTGGCGTAACATCATCTTTTACATTATACAAAAAAATTGGGGTAACTGTTGTGTTTTGTTTTTTTTAATTCATAAAGTGCATTTTTTCCCCCAAAAAAATTTGCGTTTGAAAGACCGCTGCACAAATACTGTGTGACTCTCTAAGGTCTCTGCTAAAAATATATATATGATGTTTGGGGGTTCTAAGTAATTTCCTAGCAACAAAGTTCCAGAATAGGCCTGGTCAGCAAGTGATAAGATCTCTCCTTTTGTCTAAATACAGGTGCGGGAAACCACATGCGATTTGGACATGAATCGCACTGCATTCCTTCTCAAATCACATGCGGATCTTTGCAGTGCGATTTGAGCCCATTCATTTTGTATAGGCGCAAATCGCACCACAAAGTATCGGTACTCGTCATCAGTGTGTACTTGACCGAAAGTATCGGTTCTCGTACTCACCAATAGTAAAAGGGTATCGGTGCAACCCTAGTTTTTGAAGATGTATAAATATGTGAATGAATGCAGAGCTGCACCTGTGTTTGTTTTTTGGTCTTTAATGTTTGCTGTGATATTGTATAAATAAATACTGTATGTTTGTTTTAAGATTGTATAAAAAAAGATGTTTGTTTTAATATCAGAACCTGAATATTTGAATACACCTAAGGGCTCTAGACGTGCAAAGAAATTTAAGTGCCCGTTAAGGCAGCTAATGCTTTAACAACGCTAATTTGATAGGGTTGCAGCGATACAGTTTTTTGTCAGCAAGTACGAGTACCAATACTTTCGGTCATGTACTCGCCGATACCGAGTAACGATACATTGCGTCGCAATTTGCTTCAATACAAAATAAATAGGCGCAATTTGCACTGCACAGAATCACATGCGATTTGAACAGGAATGTGATGCGATTCCTGTCTGAATTGTTGAAGTCGATTTCCCCCACCGCAACTGTGTGCGTGTATAGAAAGTGAAAATCGCCATCTAGTGGGCAGTTTATTAAAAATGTTAGAACTCACATTAAAGCAGAGTTCCGCCGAAATCGTTTTTTTTTTTTAAGTCAGCACTGCAGCTACAAATACTGCAGCTGCTGACTTTTAAAATAAGGACACTTACCTGCCCAGGGCGCCCGGGATGTCCTCACCCGAAGCCGATCCATCCCTCAGACGGCATCTTCAGTAAGACCCCTTTCACACTGAGCCGCCCATAGCGTAGGCGGAAAAATGCCGCTATTCTTAGTGGAGTTTTACCGTCGGATTTGCGGCGCATTTCGGCTGCTAGCGGGGGCGCTTTTTCCACCCGCTAGTGGCCAAGAAAGGGTTAAAAACGCCCGCAATGCGCCGCAATAGTGGCATTTTGCCAGCGGTATCACAGCGCTGCCCCATTGATTTCAATGGGGAGCAGCAGTGGAGGAGTGGTAAACACACCGCTCCTTCGCCGCTCCAAAGAAGCTGCTGGCAGGACTTTTTTTCCCATCCTGCCAGCGCACAGCTCCAGTGTGAAAGCCCTCGGGCTTTCACACTGGAACCAATGGAGCAGCTGTTTGAGGGCGGATTGCAGGCGCTATTTTTAACACTATAGCGCCTGCAAAACACCCTCGGTGTGAAAGGGGTCTAAGGGAATCAGGATATGAAGTCTTGAGGCTTCACAGCCTGGTTCCCTACTGCGCATACGCAAGTCGCGCTGCGCATCCTGACTGGTCCCTGCTGTCTTCTGGGATCTGTGTGTCTCCCAGAAGACAGCGTGTGGGGGGGCGGAGGAGGGGCTGGACATGGCATAGATCGCCGCGATCTATCGTCGGAAGTGGTAGCAAATAGAAGCAAATTAGATGGGTATCTGCTCCCCCCTTCCCCTGAAAGGTGCCAAATATGACACCGGAGGGGGGAAGAACCGGAAAAGCGGAAGTTCCATTTTTAAGATCCCTTTCACACTTGAGGCGTTTTTCAGGCGCTTTAGCGCTAAAAATAGCGCCTGTAAAGCGCCTGAAAAATGCCTCATCTGCAATCCCAGTGCGAAAGCCCGAGTACTTTCACACTGGGGCGCTGCGCTGGCAGGATGTCAAGAAAAGTCCTGCAAGCAGCTTCTTTGGGGCGCTTTAGGAGTGGTGTATACATCGCTCCTAAAGCGCCCCTGCCCATTGAAATCAATGGGCAGCGCCGCTGAAGCGCCTACAAAGTGCCTTGGCAGCGGCGATTTGCAGGGTGCTTTTAACCATTTATTCATCTGCTAGCGGGGGTTAAAAGTTAACGTCCGAAAAGCGCCTCTAAAACAAAGGTAAAGCGTCACTAAAACTAGCGGCGATTTACTACCGATGCCCCCGCACTGTGCCCTAATACATATCGGGTCAAATGTAAAATCTGCATAGGTGTCCTGGCCCCGCCGATGATAGAAAATCACAGCTGCTGGAGGTGCTTAAAGGGCTGGAGGAGAAGTCCCAGGACCCCTGTGGGTATAGGACGGAAGTGATGTCAGTTTGGGGGCGGACCGCCTTTACATCTCCTCCAGTCCTGTGAGCACCTCCAGCGGCTGTGATTTTCTATCATCGGCGGGGCCGGGACACCTATGCAGATTTTGCATTTGAACTCTTACGTGAGAGCTTACATTTTTAATAAACTGCCCACTAGATGCTGCTTTTTCCCATCTATACACACACACAGGAACAATGGGGGAAATCGCATGCAATTTGGACAGGATTTGCACCGCATTCCTGTTCAAATAGTATGCGATTCTTTGCAGTGCGATTTGCACCATTTAATTTTGTATTGACGCAAATCGCACTGCAAAGTATCGGTTTCGGTATTGGGAGCATTTTCACGAGTACTCGTGATTGAGGCAAAATGTGCACCAAATGTTTGAGTGCCATCATTCTTAATGGCACCTCAAACGTGGTGCAATTCTGCCATGATTAGAATTAGGCGGCAATCACAGCAAAAGGCATGCTTCAAAGCTTGTCGCCCATAAAGGAACAAAAGCTTCTTTTAGGTGACAAACGCGCATGATGCACCAAATTGAAGTAAATGGCGTCATATGACGTCCTCCCAGAATCGGCCCGCGCTCCATCGCGATCTGTCACCCACCGTGTTCACCCGGCACGGCTGATGACAGATCACTGTGCTGGTACCATGTGATTGCTGTGGCCAATCACAGCAGATCACATGACCGTTGTACACAATGAAAGGCTTTGTTACATGGCTTTCATTGTGATGAGCTCTGTGATCACAGTCACAGAGGGGCCAATCACAGCTCTTTACAATACAAAAAACTGAATGAGTAGTTTTCATTAAAAAAAAAAAAATGGTTGCTTATAACTGTAAAATGCACAGTTATAAGCAATCACAGTGTGTAAAAAAATAAAATCCTGCTCACCTCCCCCAGAATAGTACAGTGTTACTATGGTAACACTGTATTGCTCTAGTCACTGTACAAAAAATATAAAAAAAATAATAAAATTTTTTAAAATTCTATTTTTTACATACTGTCACCAGTGTCCCTGATCACCTCCACACCGGTCGTATGATGATGCTGTACTGCACTGGTGGCAGTATGTAAAAAAAATTGCAAAAAAAAAACAAAACAAAACAAAAAAAAAACAAAAAAAAACATTTTTTTAAATTCTTCATTTTCCAAAAAATTGTGACAAAAAATTACAACGTCAAAAAACTTGCCATGCCTCTTACTAAATATCTTGGACTCTCTACTTTCCAAAAAGGGGTCATTTGGGGGATATTTGTACTGTCCTGACATTTTCAGGCCTCAAGAAATGAGATTGGCCGTCAGTACATCAGGATTGATCAATCTTCAGATATATATCATAGTTTGTGGACTCTATAACTTTCCTACAGATTACATAATATACACCGATTTGGGTTATTTTCACCAAAGAAATGAAGAAATGTAGCAGAATAAATTTTGTGCTAAATTTATGAAAAAAGATGAACAGAAATGAAGAAAAACTTATTTTTTATTTTTTCTATTTTTTTGCAAAAAAAAAAAACACAGCAGTGCTTAAACATTGCCAAAAATGTCATTTGGGTACAGTGTTGCATGACCGCGCAATTGTCATTCAAAGTGTGACAGCGCTGAAAGCTGAAAATTGGCCTGGGCAGGAAGGGGGTAAAAGTACCCAGTATTGAAGTGATTTTTCAGTCTATGGGTAATGCTGGACCTGTGCTTTTAATAAAGGATCGGTACTTTCATCGTTCATTTTTTGTTTTCATAAAAAATTTTCATAAGTAATGATGCATTATTAAAGGGGTTGTAAAGGTAAAAGTTTTTTCACTGATAAATGAATAGTTAAACAAATATAAGTGCAATAGTAATAAAGTGCAAGTGCTAACATAAGGTGAAACATAAACAATGCCAGTGAATAAAGTGACAGTAAATACCATAAGTAATAAATAAATTCATAAACGTGTCTCCATAAAGGTGGAGTACCATAAGAAATGATAGAAAATAAAATGAAAATGCACTACACAGTCCAAACATTGAAATAAAAACTAATAAATAATATAAAGTCTATGAAAGATACAACGATGTGTATATAAATCTTCCAAGTGGGAGTGATGGATCTGCAGGAAATTCCTAATCAATGACTTGGTATAAATATTATATAAGGTAAATGGTATCAACCACATAAAGTTCCATATAATCTCTCTTAGTCTGTGGTCTCCCAGACCTCTCACCTTAATGATGTATGGTATATCGCATAAACATATAGCAAGTATCATCCACGTTTTTCTATCTGGATCCTATTGTGTGCATATATACTTCAGGTAGAGCCTTTGATGTCTCTCCCCTTCAAAACGTCCACAGATATATCCTAGATCACTCCGGTGTCACCACAGCATATATGGGGGAAGGAAGAGATAAAAGGAGCCTCCACTAGTGTAATATGTTTTAAAAGGCTTTGGTATATTTATTTAATGCCATAAGAGCCCTTTCACACTGGGGCGGTTTGCAGGCGCTATTGCGCTAATAATAGCGCCTGCAAACCAACCCGAAAGTGCCGCTGCATGTATTCCTGTGTGAAAGCCCCGAGGGCTTTCACACTGGAGCGATGCGCTGGCAGGACGGTAAAAAAAGTCCTGCCAGCAGCATCTTCGGAGCGTTGAAGGAGCGGTGTGTATACCGCTCCTTTACCGCTCCTGCCCATTGAAATCAATGGGACAGCGCGGCTATACCGCCGGCAAAGCGCCTCTGCAGAGGCACTTTGCGGTGGTATTTAACCCTTTCTCGGCCGCTAGCAGGGGGGTAAAACCGTCCCGCTAGCGGCCGCATACCGACAGTAAAACGCCGCTAATAATATCGGCGTTTTACCGCCGACGCCGCCCCCCGCCCCAGTGTGAAAGGGTTCTAAAGGTGAACTCTTATGCCCTGTACACACGGTCCGATTTTCCGACGGAAAATGTGTGATAGGACCTTGTTGTCGGAAATTCCGACCGTGTGTAGGCTCCATCACACATTTTCCATCGGATTTTCCGACACACAAAGTTTGAGAGCAGGCTATAAAATTTTCCGACAACAATATCCGTTGTCGGAATTTCCGATCGTGTGTACACAAATCCGACGCACAAAGTGCCACGCATGCTCAGAATAAATAAAGAGATGAAAGCTATTGGCTACTGCCCCGTTTATAGTCCCGACGTACATGTTTTATGTCACCGCGTTCAGAATGATCGGATTTTCCGACAACTTTGTGTGACCGTGTGTATGCAAGACAAGTTTGAGCCAACATCCGTCGGAAAAAAACCTAGGATTTTGTTGTTGGAATGTCTGATCAATGTCCGACCGTGTGTACGGGGCATTACAGTTAAAAAGTTAAAAACAGGCAAAATAGCAAACACTATAATTGTGGCGTTCTCTGCGCCCTCTAACGTCTCCTCCTAGTGTGCGTCTGACTCCGGCCACTTCCTACGCCTTACGACACATCACTAGGGATGCCACATCATCCCTTTAATCCAGGACACATATGTATTGCACAGGTTCTGAGGCTGATTTAATGCAGATAAGGCACCAAGTGAGTTTAATTACCACCTTAATCAGTCACAGAACCTGTGTAATTAATGTGTGTCCTGGATTAAAGGGATGATGTGGCAACCCTACACGTCACGTGTCTTCATATGGGGAACCGGATTGGTTGTACAGGCCTAGTTTATATGACGTGAGATGTGGCCATCTTTTTGGTGGTTTGTTCTTTGTTTACATCGTGGCCATTTTGTTGGTGGTCAATGTGAAATGTACGGCGGCCATTTTCCTGTAGTTAAAGCTAAGTGTCTATTTAATACATGGGGATAGACATAGGTAAATGTAAATGGCGGCCATTTTTATATGGTTCAAATAAAGAAATCTTACGATATTGGGAAATAAAACTAAGTGTGTGTGGCTCACAAATTGCATGGGTATTCAATGCATGATTAAATAAGACAGATTATTCAAAAGGATAGTTAGTTAGCTAAAGGTGCATATTAATTAGTTTAAAATGTGTATTGGTCCCGCAACTGAGTAAGAAAAATACAAAACATAAAAGATGGAATAGCAAGTATATCCCAGTTTTTTCAAGTGGAGGCTAAGTCAGTCGTACATCAATGATGAGTCGAAAGAGTGCCTAGAGAGTTAACATCTATAAAATACAATCACTTATATTGTGAGGATAAATATCCACAAAAATAGTTATCCACAAAAATAAATTAAAAATACATCTGAGATTGATATTGTGTATAAATGTATTAAACAAATACGTAAAAAGTACACCGTACCACCAGCTAATTAATATGCACCTTTAGCTAACTAACTATCCTTTTGAATAATCTGCCTTATTTAATCATGCATTGAATACCCATGCAATTTGTGAGCCACACACACACAGTTTTATTTCCCAATACCGTAACATTTCTTTATTTGAACCATAGAAAAATGACCGCCATATACATTTACCTATGACTATCCCCATGTATTAAATAGACACTTAGCTTTAACTACAGGAAAATGGCCGCCGTACATTTCACATTGACCATCAACAAAATGGCCGCGATGTAAACAAAGAACGGAACCACAAAAAGATGGCCGCACTCGCATTTCCAGTTCTCACCTCATATAAACTAGGCCTGTACAACCAATCCGGTTCCCCAGATGAAGACACGTGACATGTCGTAACGCGTAGGGAGTGGCCGGAGTCAGACGCACACTAGGAGGAGACGTGAGAGGGCGCTGAGAACGCCACAGTTTTAGTATTTGCTATTTTGCCTGTTTTTAACTTTTTAACTGTAAGAGTCCACCTTTATGGCATTAAATAAATATACCAAAGCCTTTTTAAACATGTTACACTAGTGGAGGCTCCTTTTCTCTCTTCCTTCCCCCATATATGCTGTGGTGACACCGGAGTGATCCAGGATATATCTGTGGAAGTTTTGAAGGGGAGAAACATCAAAGGCTCTACCTGAAGTATATATGCACACAATAGGATCCAGATAGAAGAACGTGGATGATACTTGCTATATGTTTATACGATATACCATACATCATTAAGGTGAGAGTTCTGGGAGACCACAGACCAGGGGCGTTGTTAGGTCTACAAAAGATCTGGGGCTAGAGCCCATAGCAGCGTAGTAAAGAAAGTCGTGCACTTGGGCGGGCATACACATTTATATACAGAAATATATGTTTGTTTGTGTATATATCCCCAGAGAGCCCCCCCCTTACATCAGGGTCCCCAGAGAGCCTCCCCCTTGCATCAGGATCCCCAGAGAGCCACCCCTTACATTAGGATCCCCAGAGAGCCTCCCCCTTTGATCAGGGTCCCCAGAGAGCCTCCCTATTACATCAGGGTCCCCAGAGAGCCTCCCCCTTGCATCAGGGTCCCCATTGAGCCCCCCTTTCATCAGGGTCCCCAGAGAGCCCCCCCTTACATTAGGGTCCCCAGAGAACCTCCCCCTTAAATCAGGGTCACCAGAGAGCCTCCCCTCCCCTTTGGTACCCCTGCAGAGACTCGGGGCTATGGGCCCCAGATTCGGGGCTATAGCCCCAAAAGCCACCCCCTAGCGACACCACTGCCACAGACTAAGGGAGATTATATGGAACTTTATGTGGTTGATACCATTTACCTTATATAATATTTATACCAAGTCATTGATTAGGAATTTCCTGCAAATCCATCACTCCCACTTGGAAGATTTATATACACATTGTTGTATCTTTCATAGACTTTATATTAATTATTCGTTTTTATTTCAACGTTTGGACTGTGTAGTGCATTTTCATTTTATTTTTATCATTTTTTATGGTACTCCACCTTTATGGAGACACATTTATGAATTTATTTATTATTTATGGTATTTACTGTCACTTTATTCACTGGCATTGTTTATGTTTCACCTTATGTTAGCACTTGCACTTTATTACTATTACACTTATATTTGTTTCACTATTCATTTATCAGTGGATTTTATTCCATTGTTTTTTTTGTGATTTTCTAATTTTGCACGAGATCACTTTATTTCTTCATTCACTGCTGTGTGTTATTGTGAACACCATCAGGTTTTGCAGCAATTATTTAGATTATCACCATTTTAGTGTTGCACTCAGGCACCTTCCACAGTTATTCACAGTAGCGCAAGGGACATTTCCTTTACTTTATTCAAAAGTTTTTTCACCTTAATGCATTCTATGCGTTAAGGTGAAAAAACATCTGACAATACCGCCCCCCCCCAGCCCCCCCGTTTTACTTACCTGACCCCTCGAAAGTCCTGTGCTCGCCTACGACATCCTCTTCGCCGCTCAGCCTGGCCGTTGATTGGTTACAGTGGATGGATTGAAAGCAGCTCAGCCATTGGCTCACACTGCTGTCAATCACATCCAATGATGCGGGGGCGGGGCCGAGTGATACAGTGAGCGGCTATGGCTGCCGGCTGTATCATGGGAGCGCACCCGCAAGTACTCAACACCATGGGAGGAAGGGAGCATGAAGGTGTTGAGTCCTTGCGGGGGTGAGCCGAGACAGCCGCCGAGGGACCCCAGAAGACGAGGTTCAGGGCCACTCTGTGCAAAACGAGCTGCACAGTGGAGGTAAGTATAACATGTTTGTTATTTAAAAAATATTAAAAATTATTAGTGATCCTTAAAAGTATTGTGTCCTCATACCTCACACAGTGCTCTTTGCTTTATTAAATAAAGTGCAACAGTCTTATCTGGGAGGTCTAGTTTACAGGAGGACCACACCCAGGACTGATGAAATCATATTGTGTACAGTAGATACCTATAGATTAGGTCTGCACACACAGCACATTAGGAGTGTTCACGTATTGCAGAATCCTATAATGATTAACGGCAGCAACAAATTACATACAACTTAATTAAAGATAAAGTTTAATCTGCTT
This sequence comes from Aquarana catesbeiana, assembly GCF_042186555.1. Taxonomy (NCBI): domain Eukaryota; kingdom Metazoa; phylum Chordata; class Amphibia; order Anura; family Ranidae; genus Aquarana; species Aquarana catesbeiana. The sequence continues at coordinate 57,268,121 of NC_133331.1, read as the reverse complement.
ATAATTGCCTTCCCCAGTTCCTCCTCCCCAGCCTCATCAACGTGCTAATTAAAACTTTAATCACTTCACCTGTGGAAGATTTACCCCCCTTTCTACCAGGCCATTTTTTTGTGATACGGCAATTGTGTGGTCATACAACGATGTACCCAAATATAGCCAAATATAAACAAAAAAAAACATCAATTTAAAAAAAAAATCTATTTTTTATTTTCTGTTATAAAACATGTCCAATAAAAAAAATTTAAAAATCTAATTTCTTCATAAATTTAGGCCAATATGTATTCTGCTACATGTTTTTGGTTAAAAAAATCCAAATAAGTGTATATTGATTGGTTTACGCAAACATGCGATATTGCAGGTGACATTCTGACACTAACTGACACTTTGTAGATACTAGTGACACAAATACAGTGATCAGTGCTAAAAAAATGCTCTGTCACTGTACTAATGATACTGGCTGGGAAGGGGTTAAACATTAGGAGCGATCAATGGGTTAAATGTGTGCCTAGCCAGTGTTTATGTGTACTGTATGTGCTGATTTTACTAGGGGAAGAGATGGATTCTAGTCCCTGCTTTGCAGGTATACCTAATCCATCCCTTCCCCCTGTCATAATGGAACTCTGCCTTGTTTACATAAGCAGTAGACGTGTGCAATTCGTTTCAAATTCGTTTTTTGACAAAATTCGACAAAGACGAAAATTCGTAAATTGAAAAATTTGTGAATTCGAAATTTTGAAAATCCGTAAATTTGAAATTTGAAAATTCGGAAATTCGAAATTTGAAAATACAAAAATTTAAAAAACGTAAATTCGAAACCCAAAAATCCAAAATATTAACTAACTAATAATAATAACTATTACTAACTAATAAATTATAGGTATTGGAATTTCCTTTCAAATTTGGCTTCCTTTCAAATTAATAATAAATAATAATAATAATAAAAACTTTTTTATTATTATTATTTATTATTAATAATTTGTTACGTTCCATTCGTTTAGATGCAGCATTCATTATTTTGGATAATTCATAACTTTGAATGAATTCGTATTCGTTATGTTCACTAACAGACAAATTTGAAAGGAAATTCCAATACCTAGAATTTAATAGTCAGTTTTTATTAGTTAGTTAGTTATTATTTCGGATTTTCAGATTTTCCGATTTTTGAAATTTCGGATATTTGTTCTTTCGGATTTTCTGATTTCCAAATTTCGATCATAACGCATGTCCCGAAAAAAGAAAAAAAAGAAAAAAAAAAACAGGATGAAATGAAAACTAACACATTTTTCTGCAGTGCATGTCTAATAAGCAGATCCCCGTTCTGTGTTATTTACCAACGATTGGCGGGTGCCAAAGGACATCGAGTGCCTGGCAACCTGCAGTTCAGGTTCTGCTGTGAAGAATCACAGCAGAAGCGGCCCACCGTGCGCCCCCTGCAGGCGGAAGTGCGTGATTACATTTATATACGTGATCCTGTGCAGAGCTACTGCCCTGTAGTGGTAAAACTGCTATAGAGCAGTCAGCAAGTGATTAAATAAAATGTTCTCGTTTTTATTACATACCTATTTTAGACCCAGTGGCATCATCACTGGGTGTCTGTACTTCTCTATGCAATGCATGCAGATCAGGGCTGCTGAGAGGGGACAGCAGGGTGCTGTACATAGCAAGGCCTGCCACTCATGTGAATGAGCCCTACAAAGCCTGCAGATCCAAGCCGCAACCGCAGTACACATGATTGTGGTGTGGCCCCACTCACTGCAATAGTTGGGATTTGGCTGGCGTACATTCCAAACAGGACGCGTGGAATCATTTTAGCCATGCTGCACTACGATGGCGGCAGCATGTATGACCATGTGGTAGTTGGAGGCAACAACACCGCTGCTCAATTGTCTATTATGACCAACTTCTGCGTAATTAAGGCAAAATGCTGCATTCGCATTTTGCGTTTTGTAAATGTGTGCAAAATCGCTCTGCATTTTTGCATGTTTGTGTGCGTTTTTTGCACCATACTCGTAGGGCAGCCCTACGCGTGACAGCACATTAAAATTATACAGGATTTATATAGCGCCATAGCGATCAATAGGGATGAATGGATAAACCTTGCTTGCTTTTACCCAGGTTCACACTTCTGTGTGTGTTTGCAGAAATCGCAGCGATTCCCGCACCTGCAACCACCCGCAGTAAAAAACGCACTACTCTGCAGAAACACGCGGGGCTGCCATTCATTCTGAATGGCACCCCCCATGCATGTAAAACCGCAGTGCATGTGTGGGAACCGCAGGGAAATCGCATGGTCAAAAGGACCATGGGATTTCCCTGCGGCCACGTTTTTGACGCATGCACTATTTTTTGCCTATTGAAATGAATGGGCTGCCATGCTCGCGCAAACGCGGCCTGCAAACAGAAGCGTGAACCTAGGGTCAGCATTCAATTTTAAAATGAATGTCATTTCTAAACAAAAAGTAGATACACTGTCCGAAAATTTGTTTGATCGAGAAGTTTTCCATCCTGCTCCTTCGAACTTCCTGGCACTGCGGTCGAAAATAAATGTTCATTCGACCCTACTGATGATTGGAAAATCAAAGGAAGGTTCCTAAAGGGGTGGTAAACACAGTCATTTTTATATTTACTTACAGGTAAGCTTATAATAAAGCTTACCTGTAGGTTAACCCCGTGTTTCACACCTTCAGTCGTCAAGGCGCCCCAACAGGTCATGTTTTCAGGATGTCCCTCGGATGAAACGGCTGTGATAATTACTAAGGTGGTGAAACTGATCAAATCACCTGTGCAAAATAATGGCGAGCCTGAAAACATGACCTGTTGGGACGCCTGAGGACTGGAGTTGAGAAACACGGGGTTAACCACGGAAGATTTAGGCTCGGTTCACACCTAAACCGACCCCTATTTTGTAGACGCGATAACTTTTGCGCAAACCAATCAATATACACGTATTGGGATTTTTTTTTTACCAAAAATAGCAGAATACATTTTGGCCTAAATTGATGAAGAAATTTGACTTTTTGCATTTTTTTTATTGGGTATGTTTTATAGCAGAAAGTAAAAAATATTGTTTTTTTTTTTTTTCAAAATTGTCAGTCTTTTTATGTTTATAGCGGAAAACATAAAATTTTTATTTTAAAAGAAACCTCTATTTGTGTGGAAAAAAAGGACATCAATTTTATTTGGGTACATCGCTGGACCGCGCAATTGTCAGTTAAAGCGACACAGTACCGAATCTGAAAAAATGGCCTGGTCATTAAGGCGGCAAATCTTTTGGTCCTTAATTGGTTAACTGATAATTGCACAGTCATACAACGCTGTACCCAAAAAAAAATGTGCTATCCCTTTTTTCCCACAAATAGAGATTTCTTTTGGTGGTATTTGATCACCTCTGCCTTATAAACAAAAAAGAGCGACAATTTTGAAAAAAAAAAAAAATGTAAAAAAAAAAAATATTTTTACTTTCTGCTATAAATATCCAATAAAAAACTACAAATACATTTTACAGGCCAATATGTATTCTGCTACATGTTTTTGGTAAAAAAAATCCCAATAAGTGTATATTGATTTGTTTGCGCAAAAGTTAGTGACTACAAACTATGGGATATATTTATGGAATTTTTATTTATTTTATTTTTTTATACTAGTAATGGTGGTGATCAGCGACTTATAGCAGGACTGCGATATTGCGGCAGATAGTCTGACACTAAAGCCTCGTACACACAATCAGATTTTCCGCAGACAAAACAGCGGACTTTTGTCCGAAGGGCGTTGGCCCCAAACTTGTCTTGCATACAAACGGCAAGGAACTGTCGGCCAACAAACACGAACGTAGTGACGTACTACGTGGTTTTTCAGCTCTTTAGCGCCACCTTATGGGCTCCTTCTGCTAATTACGTGTTATAGAAGTTTGGTGAGTGTTGATTCGTGCTTTTCATTTTGTGCTTTTCATTTTGCGCTTTTCATTTTGTGCTTTTAATTTTGCGCTTTTCAGTTCGTTTCTGCACGGCTGTTCGTCAACCAGCCATAATCGGAAGAGATAATGTGTTATTCATTATTAGCCTTGGAGTTATTGCTTTGACCCAAGTCCAGTCCAGGAACAGGAGGAGGAGGAGTTCTTGGACCAAAAATTGGTTGCTTTATTAATCGTAAAGAGGGAAGACACATTTGGGAGAGATATCAATGCTGCTCACCCCAATATGGACAAGAAAAATGGGAAAGAGTCCCCTGAGCGGGGCTTTCAGGCAGCTAACTATAGATATGAGCAAAGAATTAGGTAAAATATTGGAATTCTTTATTGAAAAGTAATAGATAGGTATAACAGCATATAGATATAAATTGAGAGCTCAAGTGGGGAAATACCCATACCAAATACAGATAATAGCAAACATATAGGTTATACACAGCATATGATAAGGCTATTGTACAACAATACTGACGCGTTTCGACCCATGAATTTTGGGGTCTCTTCAGAGGATGCGTTTGCTAAGGAAAAAAGAAAAATGTATAATAGTATATCCAGCTTATTTGAAAAAGTTATAGCATAGGCAAGTTTGTTTAGCAACATGTTTAGTAACATTTTGCACATAATTACCACTGAGTTTGGATGTACCCCTCGATCAGAGCCTCCCCACATAGCAGCCAGACCATCCAGTGTGCCCGCATGCAGCAGCACCCTGAAGAGGGGGCACACTGGATGGTCTAGCTGCTATGTGGGGAGGCTCTGATCGAGGGGTACATCCAAACTCAGGACCCCTGCTTTCAACAACTCTTGGCATTGTTGATCCCCTATGTTAAGAAGAAGGACACATGCATGAGGCTTTTAATTATTTTTTGGTTGAATAATAATGATTTGATTTGGTGTATTTTTTATATATTTGGATGCATAGAATGCACTTTTTGGTTAAGTTCTATTAGCAGATAGTATGTCTAATTTTATTTGTTTTCTGTTTTTAATGCACAATAAAAAAAATTGTGTAGAATAATACTTGGATGTGTTTTACTCCAAATGACAGTTTGGGAGTAGGCAGTTACATTTTAAAAAATACAATGTAAAATTAACAAGGGGCACCAACATAGTTGTATCTTTGATCTTATAATCTATCCCGTTTATACTATGGGATAATGGTGTTGTAGTAACTTGCACCAAAAAAAACACAAAAAAAACAAGCATAATAATATTATTCTTGATATCACTAGAAAAAAAGCCTTTGAAAATGTGTTTGCAATAACTCCATCAGTATCACCAGCAAAGCAGCTTCATTATTATCCCATTAAAGAAGAAGAGAATATTCGCTGCATTTCGAGATTTCATCATTTGCCACGTCACGAATGTTAATTCTCCATTACAAACGCTAGTTTACAAGACCAACCACTTCTGGCTCGTCCTTGCTTCTGAGCATGTGTGTTTGAACTTTGGACTTTTGTCCGACGGACTTGTGTACACACGATCGGAAAATCCGACAACAGACATTTGTCTGTGGAAAACTTTAAAGCCTGCCATCCAACATTTGTCTGTGGAAAATCCGACAACAATTGTCCGCTGGAGCATACAAATGGTCGGATTTTCCAACCAACAGTCTGTCATTACACATTTCCCGTTGGAAAATCCGATCATGTGTACGAGGCTTAACTGACACTTTTGACACTTAACACAGTGTCACTGGTTCCTGCAATCAGTGTGTTCAGTGCTAAAAATACGCACTGTCACTGTACTAATGACACTGGTTGGTAAGGGGTTAAACATCTAGGGCGATCAAAGGGTTAAATGTGTGCCTAGCCACGGTTTATGCGTGTACACTATGTGAGGTGTTTTTACAGTGATGGATTTTATTCTCTGCTTTGCAGGGGCCCAAAATACGCCCCCCCCCCCCCCCATCAGAACAGAGTGTCTGGCCCGACGATCGGTGGGTGCCAGCGGACATCCAGTGCCTGGTACCCGCAGATCGGCTTCTGCTGTGACTAATCACAGCAGAAGCAGCCCGCCGGCGGCACGCATGCACCCCCTAGACGGAAGTGCAGAATCACGTGTATATATACGTGATTTTGCACAGGAGGGCCGCACTATAGCAGTATATCGGCTAATAGGGTGGTCCTTAAAGGGATAGTTAACCTTTACCACAAAACTGCCTATGCAGATAAGGGGCATCTGTAGATGAAAACAAACTGTGCAGCTCTTAATAAAGATGAATAAAGCCCTTGGTATAGGTGTAGGCCATTTACATTCCTCATGAAGTCTGACTGGAATACTCCCAGGACGTTGCTAAGTACTTCCATGACGTTGCTAAGTGAGGCCTAGTCATCACTGCTCACCTCCACCATCACAGGAGTGAGCTACCAAATGCTCAGAGCTGCTGCATCAGGGGAGAGAAAGAGTATCTGCTCGGTCCTGGGGCAGATAGACAGGATTTTTAATTTTGTTTTTGCTTTTAAAGGTAAACAAGAGATTTGAGGTCTTTTTGACCCCAGATCTCTCCATAAAGAGGACCTGTCATGCTTATTTCTATTACAGGAATAAAAGTGATACAAAAAAATTAAAGGGACAGTGTACAAAAATAAAATAAAATGTAAAATAAAAAAAATTTTAAAAATAAAGCGCCCCATCCCCCATGCGCATACGTAAGTTGCGCCCACATATGTGAATGGTGTTCAAATCACACATGTGAGGTATCACTACGATTGTTAGAGCAAGAGCATCTATTCTAGTGCAAGACCTCCTCTGCAACTCTAAACAGGTAACCTGTAAAATATTTAGTGCCAGTTCACACCAAAAAAATGCACTCTGGATACGTTCCGGATCAGTTTTTGCTTACAGTTCACACCACATGCATTTCCAGTACATTTTTGATACAATTTGCTAGATTCCAGTACAGTTTTGTGCAGAAAAAATGCAGAACTCTCTACTTTATTTTTTGCACCAGAAACTGACTGGAACTGACTGCACTGGTGAGAACTAGAGCCATTGGAATACATGGAAAACACTGTGCATGCATTTTTAGTGCAGAAAAAAGCGCACAGAACTGCATCTGGTGTGAACTAGCAAAAGTTTTGCCTATGGAGACTTTTCAGTACCGTAGTTTGTCGCAATTTTAAAGCGTGACATGTTAGCTATTAATACCACAGGCAGGCAGCTTCAGCTTACAGTTAGTGTACTGTGTCCTCTGCACAGTGTGCACCTAAAGCTACCTGAAGAAAATTGGTGGTGTTCTTCTCATCCTATTAGTACCACAGGCAGGCAGCTGCAGTATTTACAGTTAGTGTACTGTGTCCTCTGCACAGTGTGTACCTAAAGCTACCTGAAGACAATTGCTGTTGTTCTAAACCTATTAATACCACAGGCAGGCAGGTGCAGTATTTACAGTTAGTGAAGTTGAAGTTGATTCTGCTAGCTGCAGTATCAGTATATATATACACATCACAGCTTTGTGCAGCTACATCTCACTGCAGGCCATTAGTATGTCTGGAAGGCCAACAAGGAGAGGCAGAAAGTCACAAGCCAATAAAAGAGGGCAAACAGGCTCTGTGTCTAGAGGCAACAGTGCTGGTCATGGAGACGGTGCATCCTCATCAGCACGTGGCTGTGGGACACGCTTGTCCTTTTTTTCGGCAGCTGGCCGCGTTGAGCCACAACATGCCGAAGACTTGGTAGAGTGGATGACCAAGCCGTCCTCATCCTCCTCATCCTCTCTCACCCAGGTTTAGGGTACTTTGTCTGGCAAAGCAGCTGCCAACACGGCCTCTTCCCTCGGCTCAATGGCATCAGTCACTCCTTCCCTAGCCCCACCATGTCCTCCTGAGGAGTCCCCGAACTGTTTGACCACAGTGTTGGGTACATGCTCCAGGAGGATGTCCAGCATTTTGAGGGCTCCGATGATGGTACCCAGCTAGAGGAAGGCAGTAACGTGAGCCCAGAGAGAGGGGGTGCCCAAGAAGGACAGCAATCTGGCAGTCATGTTCCCCCAGCTGCAGCATACTGCCAGGTTTGCTCCAGTGATGAGGAGGGAGGGGATGATGAGATCACTGACTCCACATGGGTGCCTGATAGGAGAGAGGAGGAGAAGGCACATCTCCAACAAGGCAGGACGCCCTCCAGGGACCAGCTTAAGGGCAGCACACCGACTGCATCACACCGCAGAGCTCCGCATGTGCAGGACGCTGCTGTCTCTGCGCGTTATTCTAAAAGTTCTTTGGTGTGGGCCTTTTTTGAGACGAGTGCATCAGATCCCGCCACTGCTATTTGCAACATATGTCTTAAGCGTATCTCGTGTGGCCAAATCATCACCCGCTTGGGCACCACATGCTTGACCAGACGTATGTCGACCTGCCATGCAGTTTGTTGGCAAGCGTACCTAAAAGACCCACACCAAAGAACAAAGCGGACCTCTCCTTGCTCCTCATCAGCTGGGATCTCCAACCCCACTATATCTTCAGTCCTCTCTGAAACCTGCACTGAGGGAATGAAGGTGTAGAATTAGGTGTGTCACAGCCAAGTACTTGCGGGCAATCTGCTATCGGTACACCGACATCAGATTGTCCCTGCCCCAGCTGCTGCACAGCCGATAGAAGTTCGCTCCCAGCCATCCACATGTCCAGCGTTTGTGGAATGTGCGGTTCCTCAGTGGCAGGTTCCCAAACGCCACTTTTTCTCACGGAAGACGATTCCGGCTCTCTACCGGCATGTGGAAGGCAATGTCTTGGCCTTGCTGGACAGGGTGGTCAGCGGTAAGGTGCATATTACCGCTGACTCATGGTCCAGCGGGCATGGACAGGGACTTTACCTATCTTTCACCACGCACTGGGTGACTCTTCTGGCAGCTGGGAAGGATGCAGGACAGGGTGCAGTAGTGTTGGAGGTTGTTCCGCCACCACGCCTCAAAAATTCTACTAGTGGTAATTCTGCCACACCTCTCTCCTCCACCCCCTCCTCTTCTTCTTCCTCCATGGCCTCTTTCTGTGCTGATTTGTCCTCGGAACCAGCGGTGCTCCGTAGCCATTCAAGGGGCTACGCAAGTACGCAGGCAAAAAGATGCCATGCGGTGCTTGAGCTGGTGTGCTTGGGGGACAGGAGCCACACTGGGGCAGAGATTCTGTCAGCTCTGCAGGGGCAGGTTCAGAGGTGGTTGACGCCATGCCAGCTTAAGCCAGGTATGGTGGTTTGCGACAATGGCTCCAACCTCCTATCCGCCCTCCGACAGGGACAACTGACCCATGTGCCCTGTTTGGCTCACGTCCTTAACTTGGTGCAACAGGTCTTGGGCAGGTACCCGGGCTTACAGGATGTCCTGAGGCAGGCCAGGAAAAGTCTGTGTGCTGGCTGACCTCCAAAAGGAATTTAACCTGCCCAAGAACCGCCTAATCTGTGACATGCCCACCAGGTGGAACTCAACGTTGGCCATGCTGCAGCGGCTGCACAAGCAGCAGAGGGCCATCAATGAGTACCTATGCGACTATGGCACCAGGACAGGGTCAGGGGAGCTTGTTTTTTTTCCCATGTCAGTGGGCTATGATCAGGGATGCATGCACCGTCCTGTCACCATTTGAGGAGGCCACGAGGATGGTGAGCAGTGACAGTGCATGCATCAGTGACACTGTCCCTCTTGTCCACCTGTTGGAGCACACGCTGCATGGAATAATGGACAGCGCACTTGAGGCAGAACAGAGGGAGGAAGAGGAGGACTTCCTTACCTCTCAAGGCCCCTTTATCCAGACAGTGTTCCTGCGTGCCTGCCGATCACACAGGAAGAGGATGAGGAGGAGGAGGAGGAGGATTGTGTCAGCATGGAGGTGGAGCCTGGCACTCAGCATCAGCAGCAGTCTTCAAGGAATCATTTACAGTCCGAAGAAACCCATGGACTTGTACATGGCTGGGAGGAGGTGGCTGTGGATCATGTCGTCCTTAGTGACCCAGAGGACTCTGGACCGAATGCCTCAGCAAACCTACGCTGCATGGCCTCCCTGATCCTGCAAAGCCTGCGGAAGGATCCTTGTATTCGTGGTATCAAGGGGAGGGATGATTACTGGCTGGCAACCCTCCTTGATCCACATTACAAGGGTAAGGTTGCGGACCTTATCTTGCCGTCGCAGAGGTAGCAGAGAGGCCTTGCAGAAAGGTTTGTGCAACGCGTTTCCAGAGCCTGGGAGGTTACGATTTCCTGGTCCTCCTGGACAACGTGTTGCTGAGGCTTCGGTCAGTCACAGAAGGAGCGGTGGAGAAGGTGGCTGTCTGACCGATGTGTTCAGACAATTTTTTAGTCCGCAGCCCCAGGTCTGATCGGTTCCAGCAACCATCGCCAGCGTCTGATTCACATGGTGCAGGATTACCTAGGGGCAAGATCAGACTTGGACATCTTTCCCATTGAAAATCCTCTGGGTTACTGGGTCTTGAGAATGGATCACTGGCCAGAGCTTGTACAGTATGCAATTGAGCTACTGGCCTGTCCTGCATCCAGCGTTCTTTCGGAACGCACATTCAGTGCTGCTGAAGGCTTTGTAACCGATCACAGGGTGCGCCTGTCCACCGAATCAGTCGATCGGCTGACCTTCATAAAAATGAACCAGTCTTGGATCACCAGCTACCAAGCACCTGATGCTGATGTAACCGATTGATTTTTTTTTTAATGTGAGATCCCTTCAAGACTGCCTATGCTGATGCTGAGTGACTATCCTGTTATGCTGAGTGACAATCCCCTTCCTCCTCAATTTTCATGCTGATAGCTTTTAAGAACATTTTTGGTTCTGGGCACCGCCACCAGTGGCCAAGGCCCCATTTTTCTGCTCCTGTTTAACAGGGGCGTGTAATTACAATTTTTGATGCAATACTTTGCAGCAGGGCTCATTCCTGCGCTCCAATTATAGTATCTGTGAGGGGTTGCAGTGTTGTGGCATCAGCACCAGTACCCAAGGCCCAATTTTTCAGCCCCTGTTTAACAGGGGCGTATAATTACAATTTTTGTTGCAATACTTTTGCAGCAGGGCTCATTCCTGCGCCCCAACTATAGCATCTGTGAGGGGTTGCAGTGTTGTGGCAGCAGTGGCTAAGGCCCATTTTTTCTGTGTAACTGTGTGTGAAACTGACAACTAACAGAGTGGAGAGAGGAGCTGTCAGAATTAAGCTTAATGTCGGGGGTGGGCGGGACCTGGCCAGGGTGGGCGGGACCCAGCAGCTATCAGACACCAGCCATTGATTGGGCTGCTTAAGAAAAGGGGCGGGGCCACATTCACGTAGCGGCCCACCCAGATCCCATACCATTGGCTGGTGTTTGATAGCTGCTGGGTCCCGCCCACACTGGCCGGGTCTCCCTGACATCAAACTCAATTCTGACAGATCCTCTCTCGGTTACCTGTCAGTTTTCACACACTCAGCGGCTCTGGCAAGCATCAAGCACCGCGCTGAGTGCGGAGAAGGGAGGAGTCAGTGTTAAATATCGGCCTAATTTTGATAATAATCGGCCGATGCCGATTTATCAAAAATGGCCAACTATCGGCTGATATATCGGTTGACCTCAACTGGGGGCAGCAGTACGGGCAAAAAATATGTGCAAAAAATAAAAACCGCAGAGGTGATCAAATACCAACAAAAGAAAGCTCTATTTGTGGAGGAAAAAGGACGTCAATTTTGTTTGGGTACAACATCGCATGACCGCGCAATTGTCAGTTATGCAGTTCCGTATCGTAAAATATGCTCTGGTCATGAAGGGGGGGTACATTCGACAAATTTTTTTTTTTTATTTCTGACCATTTTTGACAAACGATTTTCTATCCATGTATGGCCAGCATTACTAACTAATAATAACTGACTATTAAATTATAGGTATTGGAATTTCCTTTCAAATTTGGCCGCTAGTGAAAGTAACGAATACGAATTTATCCAAATTTACGAATAATCCAAAAAAACAAATGCCGCATCTAAACAAATATAATGTAACAAATTAATAATAATAAATAATAATAAAACATTTCTATTATTATTTATTATTATTAATTTGTTACATTCCATTCGTTTAGATGCGGTATTCATTATTTCGGATAAATTCGTATTCGTTACGTTCACTAACAGACCTTCCAATACCTATAGTTAGTAATAGTTAGTTATTATTTTGGATTTTTGAATTTTTAGATTTTCGTTCTTTTGAATTTTCGGATTTTCATTTTTATTTTCAGATTTTTGACCTTTCAAATTTTCACATTTTCAAATTTCCGAATTTTCGAATTTCCAAATTTCCGAATTTTCGAATTTCCGAGTGTTCAAATTTCCAAATTTTCGAATTTTCAAATTTTGGTTTTCAGAAAAATTTGTTAACGGGTTTACGTTAATTTGATGTTTCCGAATTAACGAATTCTGACGAAAAATGAATTTGGAATGAAATGAGTTGCACATTTCTACTGCAGAAGGCAGAAAAATGCAGAGATGTGACCCGAGCCTTGATGTGTAATGTTTTCATACAAGAGAAATGGTAGGAGGAAAACCGCGCATGAAACTAATTACAACCCGGAAGAACGTGCCATGAAAATAAACTTTGTAAGCGTTAAATATTAAGGGGCCGGTTCACACCAGACGCAGTCCAGTGCGTTTTTATTCTGCATCAAAAACGCATGAACAGTAGATTATATGGGTTCCAATGGCCTAGTTCACAGCAGTGCGCTCAATACTGTATTTTTTGAATGCACAGAACTGTATTGGAACACGGCGAAACGCATCAAAAATGCACGAGAAAGCATCTAAAATATGCATCAAAAACGCATTACAGCAAAAAAATAAAAAAACAAAATGCAGGACACTTTGGGAAAAAAAGGAGGGGAAATAAAAGCACACTGAGGGCCGAATCACACTACAAACACACACTCTAGATCCGCTCTGGATGTGTTTCTGCATGCGCGTTTCTAACTTCTATTTATGTGTTCCTGTACATTTTTGTTGCATTTTTGATGCGTTTTTCAGATGCTTTTTTCTTCTTTTTTCCTGTTTTTTTTTTTACTGGGGTCCAATGCATTTTTATGTTTTTTTTTTAAACGTTCCGGTGCGTTTTTGATGCGTTTTACTGCGTTCTTGTTCAGTCCAGTGCAGGAAAAATGCAACATGTTCTACTTTTTTTTTCTGGAACTGGAACTGACCGCACTGGTTTGAACTATGCCACTGGAAACCATATAACCTTCTTTCCATGTGTTTTGATGCAGAAAAAAAAATGCACTGGACTGCATGTGGTATGAACCGGTCTTGAAAAAGCATTGAAAAGGCACCGAAATGTAGCAAAAATGCATTGAAAACACGCACGCAGAAACGCATCGGTACTGCATTTCTGTGGTGTGAACCGGCCCTAAGGCTAGGTTCTAACCTATGCATTTTGCAGTGCGTTTTCAGTTTTGCAGAAACATACTACAGCCCTTTTAACATGGTTACCTATGGGCCACATTCACAACTGTGCGTTTTCAACTGGTGCGTTTTCTGGAAAGGGTCAGGGACTTGGGCTTGGTTCACACCTATGCAGTTTGCATTTGATTTGTTTCTGCGCTGCTTTTTCCGCTGCATTTTGCATGTTTGCACACGCATTTTGATGCATTTTTTGCACGCTTTTTGATGTAAGCTCTAACGAGCAGGGCCCTCTGATTCCTCCTGTATTGAATTGTATTGTACTTGTACTGTCTGCCCTAATGTTGTTGTAAAGCGCTGCGTAAACTGTCGGCGCTATATAAATCCTGTATAATAATATTAATAATAATAATGTGTTTTGCATTTTTATGCTTTTTTTTGGCCAATTTTGTTGTTGGGTGGATTAAAAACCCTAAAACGTGGCAAAATCGCAACAAAAACGCACTACATGCTTTTCTGCAGCTCCTCCGTTGAAGCCTATTAAACCAAAAATGCACTGTTTTGCTTTTTGAGCCTAGGTTCACACTGGCGCATGGAAAACACCGCATTTGATTTGCACAGAAATTGCATTGCATTCCTGTGCACATCACATGTGATGTTTGTGTGGTGCGATTTGAGCCATACATTTTGTATGGCTGAAATTGCATTGCATCTGCGCCAAAATGGTGCAGGACTCTTTTTTTTCCCCTGCACCTGAATTGTATCGCATGGGTATTCACACCCATGCAATGCGATTTTGGCAATTGCACTGCATTTTGCAATGTGTTTGGGGGCATCGTTAATCTAGCATTGACACCCACAGAAGATCACATGGACGCCGTGCGTTTGCCAGGCAGTGTCTTACATCAGTGTGAACCAGGGCGGATGCAATGCAGGAAACATACAAGATTCAAGCCGTTTCCCCGCATCGCATCGCTTGGCAATCGCACAGCGTTCATGTGATCTGCTGCGGGTGTCAACAAGCCATACAAAATGTACATTGCATGTGATGTGCACAGGAATGCGGTGCGATTCCTCTGCGAATCACATGAGTTGTTTTCCACGCACCAGTGTGAACCTAGGCTGACCCTTTCCAAAAACGCAGCGGCTAAAAAAAAGCCTAGGTGTGAACATGCCCCATATGAAGACCATCTTACATGGACTGCAGTGCGTTTCTGACAATCCAACAGGTTGTGTTTTTGGTTCCATAGACTTCAATGGAAACGCAGCAGAAACACATTGAGAAATGCATTGCTTGTGTTTTGGATGCATTTCTGCTGCGTTTTTGCTGGTTTCTCCCACATGACAACAGACACCTCTCCAAAACGCATCAAAAATGTGTGTGAAAGAATAGTAAAACGCACCAGTAAAAACGCATCAACCGCAACCCGCGTAGGTGTGAACCTGGCCTTATTGTATCATTGTATGTAAAGTCGTTTGAGAATTTTCATACCATTGGAGCAATTTGTCATGCGATTTGCCTGCAGTGGCACTGTTCACATTGATGTGACGCCGACTTTGTGGTGTTGCGTTTATTTGAAAAAGTAGTACATGCACTACTTTTGGCGATTTGGGGTGCGACGTCAATAGACATCTGTGCATGAAGCCGCATAGATGTCTTCAAAGTTGCACCCGAAGTTGAGATGTGGCATTTGAAATTGTGCGATTTCAGGCGAAATCGCACAATTTCATTGTGGCATGATTTCAAAGCTCGCACTTAATGTGAACTGGGGCTTAGTAGCATTCTGGGGTTCAGCTTGTTACGAACAATCGAGGAATAATGAATGATCATTTGTTTGATTTTCTTATAGTATGTACCAGCTTAAGCCCCCCGTTTCCATTGGAGCGACTTGTCATGCGATTTGTCGCATCCTATTGCCTGCCATTCTCACTGTTCAAACCGATGCGCCTTTGTGGTGCCGTACCGATGTGAAGAAATATTTCCTGCACTGCTTTTGGCGATTTTGGGTGCAACTTGAATAGACATCTGTGCATAAAGCCACAAAGATGTCTTCAAAGTCGCACCCGAAATAGCACTGAGATGCGGCTTTGAAATCGACACACGATTTCAAAGCCGCACCCAATGTGAACAGGGGCTTGTTACCATTCTGGGGTTCAGTGTGTAACGAACAATCGAGGAAAATGGACGATTGTTTTTTTCTGATTTTCTTATAGTATTAACCAGCTTAAGCCCCCGTTCACATTGGACAGGTCAAAATCACATGACAAGTCGCATCCTATTGCTGGCAACTGCACTGTTCAAGGTGATGCGACTTTGCGGTGCCACACCGATTTGAAAAAATAGTTCCTACACTACTTTTGGCGATTTCCGGGTGTGACTTGAATAGATCTCTGTGCATGAAGCCGCACAGATGTCTTCAAAGTCGCACCTGTAATCGCACTGCGATGTGGCTTTGAAATCGTGCGATTTCAGGTGGCGTCTCACGATTTTGAAAGCCGCACTCGATGTGAACGGGGGGCTTAGTACCATTCTGGGGTTCAGCGTGGAAAGAACAATTGAGGAAAAATGGACGATTGTTTGTCTGATTTTCTTATAGTATGTACCAGCTTAAGCCCTCGTTCACATTGGACAGGTCAAATCGCATGACAAGTGCGACGTTGCTTTAAAATCGTGCGATCACAGGTGGCGGCTCACGATTTTGAAAGCCGCACTCGATGTGAACGGGGGCTCAGTACCATTCTGGGGTTCAGCGTGGAAAGAACAATTGAGGAAACATGGACAATTGTTTTTTCTGATTTTCTTACAGGTCAAATCGCATGACAAGTCGCATCCTATCGCCAGCAATCGCACTGTTCAAACCGATGCGACTTTGTGGTGCCGCACCGATTTGAAAAAAAAAATAGTTCCTGCACTACTTTTGGTGATTTCGGGTGCAACTTGAATAGACATCTGCGCATGAACCTGCAAAGATGTCTTCAAAGTCGCACCCAAAATTGTGTGATTTCAGACGAAGTCGCACGATGTCAAAGCCGCAGTCAATGTGAACGGTGAACGGGGGGGGGGAAGGGGGGGGTTCAACTTTTTTTTGTTGGAACTCCCCTCCATCTGTAGGGAGATTTCCTGTCCTGATTGATGATTGGCTGACATTCCATACATAGCAGAGGTGTGATGATCATTGTTCTGGCAGACAATGACGCAGTGTGTCAGTCGCAGGGAACTTATTGGCTGGAATGTGAGTGTCGCCGCGGTGACCATTGTTCCCAGCTCTCTGGGTCTATTCTGGTTTCCCCGGCAACCCATTGTTGTTGTTGATACAGAAAGTTCCCAAAGAGTTTGCAGTGAATGAGAGGAGCGAGCGGTGAGTGCGACTTATTCATGGCAGGGATGGGAAGTCGCAGCCCACGGGGGGCCCCTTCATTGCTGCCAGATATCCACCATCCGGTCCTGGGGGACCCCGACACCCTTTCTGTGCGGGGACACTCCCGAGCGGGAGGTAAAGAGGACCTGTCTGCTTCCTCCATCCAGAGGGCGACTCTGCGTGACAACCTGAGAAAGAGCGGGATCGTTCACCTGGACACCTGGAGGAGCCTGGACCACTGGGCCAACGCCGGTAAATCCCTCATAGCCAAAAGTCTGGTTTTTGGAAGAGCTAGAACCACTGGAAGGTTTTTTTTTTTTTTTTCTGCTGATTGTGACCCCATTGTGGAAATTCCCCTCACTTCCTGTCCTGGTGACACCAGCACAAGAAATGGCAGGAGCTGGGACAGGAAGGCACAGACATAAAATTAAAACTTTATCAGAAGTTCTAACCTTTCCCCAGTCTACTGAAGATGTGTTTTAGTCTGTGTCCCCATTAAAGAGATTTCTCATCACTTCCTGTCTTGAGGAAATCTCTTTATCAAAATAAATACTTTTTATTAGATGAGGGGTTAAAGGTGGGTGGGTGGGGGGGGGCTTTGTTAGCTTTCTATTGGTGTCTGTGACCCCATTCTGGAAATTTTTACTCACTTCCTGTCCTGGTGACAGCAGAACAAGAAATGAGAGGAGCTGGGACAGACAGAAAATGAAAACTTTATCAGAAGTTCTAACCTTTCCCCAATCTACTGACGATGTGTTTTAGTCTGTGTCCCCATTGGAGAGATTTCTCATCACTTCTTGTCCTGACAGGAAGAGAAGATCTCTTTATTGAAATCATTATGGCAGTGAAAATACTTAGGGGAGGGTCTGTTAGCCTTTTATAGTTGTCTGTGTCCCCATTCTGGAAATTTTCACTCACTTCCTGTCCTGGTGACACAACTCAGTAAATGGGAGGAGCGGTTGTCACTTGGATAGGAAGGCACAGACAGAAAATTAAAATTTTATCAGAAGTTCTAACCTTTCCCCAATCTACTGACGATGTGTTATAGTCTGTGTCCCCATTGGAGAGATTTCTCATCACTTCCTGTCTTGAGGAAATCTCTTTATCAAAACCACCATGGCAATAAAAATACTTTTTATTAGATGAGGGGTTAAATGGGGGTGAGGGGGGGGGGCTTTGTTAGCTTTTTATTGGTGCATATGACCCCATTCTGGAAATTTTCACTCACTTCCTGTCCTGGTGACACCAGAACAAGAAATGGCAGGAGCTGGGACAGGAAGGCACAGACAGAAAATGAAAAAATGTGATCTTCAATCCCTCATAGCCAAAAGTCAGATTTTTGGAAGAGCTAGAACCACTGTAATGTTTTTTGTCTGCTGATTGTGACCCCATTGTGGAAATTCCCCTCACTTCCTGTCCTGGTGAAACCAGAACAAGAAATGGGGAGGGGCTGGGACAGGAAGGCACAGACAGAAAATTAAAACTTTATCAGACGTTCTAACCTTTCCTCAATCTACTGACAATGTGTTTTAGTCTGTGTCCCCATTGGAGAGATTTCTCATCACTTCTTGTCTTGACAGGAAGAGGACCTCTCTTTATTGAAATCATTAGCCTAGGATCTGCTAGGCTTTTATTGCTGTCTGTGTCCCCATTCTGGAAATTTTCACTCACTTCCTGTCCTGGTGACAGCAGAACAAGAAATGAGAGGAGCTGGGACAGACAGAAAATGAAAACTTTATCAGAAGTTTTAACCTTTCCCCAGTCTACTGACGACGTGTGTCCCCATTGGAGAGATTTCTTATCACTTCCTGTCTTGAGGAAATCTCTTTATCAAAATCACCATGGCAATAAAAATACTTTTTATTGGTGTCTGCGACCCCATTCTGGAAATGTTCATTCACTTCCTGTACCTGTGACACCAGAACAAGAAATGGGAGGAGCTGGGACAGGAAGGTACAGACAGAAAATGAAAACTTTATCAGAAGTTCTAACCTTTCCCCAGTCTACTGGCTATGTGTTTTAGTCTGTGTCCCCATTGGAGAGATTTCTCATCAATTCTTGTCCTGACAGGAAAGGACATCTCTGGAAATTTTCACTCACTTCCTGTCCTGGTGACACAGCTCAAGAAATGGGAGAGGCGGTTGTCACTTGGACAGGAAGGCACAGAGAGAAAATGAAAACTTTATCAGAAGTTCTAACCTTTCCCCAGTCTACTGACGATGTGTTTTAGTCTGTGTCCCCATTGGAGAGATTTCTCATCACTTCCTGTCTTGAGGAAATCTCTTTATCAAAATCATCATGGCAATAAAAATACTTCTTATTAAATGGGAAAAGGCTGTTAGCCTTTTATGGCTGTCTGTGTCCCCATTCCAAAGATTTTTACTCACTTCCTGTTCAGGTGACATCAGCACAAGAAATAGAAGGGGCAGTTGACATTGGGATGGGAAGGCACAGACTGAAAATGCAAACTCCACATTACTACAGGAGTGTTTCTGTCTGTGGCACCAGTGGTGAGATTTCTCATCACTTCCTGTACTGACAGGAAGTGAAGAAGAAATCACTTTATCAACATCATCAATGGCAATCAAAATCGTTTTTATTAGATGGGGAGGGTCTGTTAGCTTTTTACAGTCTGTGTCCCCATTCTGGACACTTTCTGTCTTGGTGACACCAGCAGAAGAAATGGGAGAAGCAGTTGTCACCGGGACAGGAAGACACAGACTGAAAATTCATACTTTAACAGAAGTTCTAACCTCTCCCCCGTCTACTAACAACATGTTTTAGTCGGTGTCCCTATTGGGAAGATTTCTTATCACTTCCTGTCCTGACAGGAAGTGAAGAGGAAATCTCTTTATCAAAATCCTGATGACAGTCAAATGTTGATGATGGGCACTAATGGGGCACTGATAGGTGGCACTGATATGCAGCACTGATGGGTACACATAGGTGGCACTGATGGGCACTGATAGGTGGGACAGATGGGCACTGATATATATGTTCCCGGGTTTAAAGGGATGAGGTGGCCTCCCTGGTGGTCCAGTGTGGTCATCTGAGGGGGGGCTGCACTGATAATCAATCAGCACAATATAACATTTTTTGTTCTTGGGTTTAGATATTTTATGCTTTGACCCTTTCACTGCCACCAACATATGGAATATTTTGACATTGGGGGGAGTCTTCCATCTGACAAGGCAACTGTCGGCTGCCAGGTGGAAGCAATCAGAAGCTGCCCAATTGCTCCACTGCACACCCTTGGTACACTCCTACCCCCCCCCCAATGTGGGCCCTCCCCCTCCTGAACCATACCAGGCCCCCCACCCCAAAGCACCTTGTCCCCATTTTGATAAGGGCAAAGGGCCTCTTCCCCACACCCCTCTCCGGTGGTTGTGGGGGTATGCAGGCAGTGGGCTTATCGGAATCTGAAGCCCCCTTTAAAGTGGTTGTAAATCCTTTTGTTTGTCTTTTATCTATAGGTAAACCTAGAATAAGGCTTACCTATAGTGGAAATATCTCCTAAACGTGCGGCGTTTAGGAGATATTTCACTTGTAGTGCGCCAATGTCGTCATCGATACATGCGCTGTGAAGAAACGGACCACCGTGCCCTTTCTTCCCCCAGCATGTGTCGTGACTGACGACTCCCACGCGCATGCATGGAAGTGACGTCAGGCAACTTTGGCCAGTCACAGAGCCAGAGTCCGTGGCCCCGGAAGGAAGAGGGGCGAAGATGGACGCGGCCTGCATAGGGGACAGAGCGGGCTTCGTTTGCAGGTAGGTGTCATATAATGGGCTAGTATGCGATGCATACTAGCCCATTATGCTTTTAACTTGGAGGCCTTTTGGGGAGCAAAAGAGGGTTTACTTCCTCTTTAAGAAAGGAGGCCCCCGGATGCGCCCCCCCCTGATGTGAATGAGTATGGGGTACATTGTAGCCCCACTTATCCACCCCCAAAAAAACAGTGTAGTGTAAATAAAAACATGAGATGGTTTTTGACAACTACTTTATTAAAAATGACTCTTGTCCCCTGATGTAGATCCAACTTCAATCACAATGTGTTCTCCTGCTGCCACCGCCGACCCAAAAAAAAAAAAAAAAAAAAAAAATGCTCCTCCTCTAACGCTGGCTCCTGCCATTCTGTCAGCTCCGGTACATAGCTATGGGCATGGCCATCAGGTGACGTCACCTTGAGTCCCCGCCCCCTTGTGACGTCTCAAGCTTGTAATACAGCATTTATTCAGAGTTTTATTATGATGTGTCCGTGACATCACAGGGGGGCGGGTCTCTGAGTTACAGCACCGCATGGCCACGCCCCATAGCTATTACAGAACTGTCAGACAACAAAGCTGTCATAGCGGTGAGAACATTCACCGGAGGAGGAGCGTCTTCTTGTTTTCAGCAGGTCGGCGGCGGCAAAAAAGATTGTGATGATGTTGGATCTACATCGGGGGACATTAGTCAAAAACCATCCCATGTTTTTATTTACACTACATTGTTTTTTTGGGGGGGGGTGGGATCTGGAGGCTTTGTTAAAGGGGGCTTCCAGATTCTGATAAGCCCCCTGCCCACAGACCCCCGACAACCACAGCCCAGGGCTGTGGGGAAGAGGCCCTTGTCCCCATTAACAATTAACAAGGGGCTTTGAGGCGGGGGGGCAAAGCACCCACCCCCCATGTCGAGGGTATGTGGCCTGGTATAGTTCAAGGGGAGGGGCACTCAATTGCCCCCCCCCTTTTCCTGACCTCCCAGGCTGCATGCGCAGATAAAGGTCTGGTATGGATTTTGGGGGGGACCCCACACCATTTTTAAAAAAAATTTGCCATGGGGTTCCCAAAGGGCCTGGAATTTTTTATTTTATTTTATAAATGTACCGTGAGGTTTCATCCATTCCAGAGCCAAAGGAATTGTTTTGATTGGTCAAAGGACTAATCGCAATCATCTCAAAGCCGGATCAGAATTGGATCCCGTTCATTGAAGTCGCATGGAAGTCGGACCTGAAGTCGCAGCGTAAAGTTGGATAGGAAGTCATATGACTTTTGTGTTGGATCAGTGTGAACATATCCTAATTTTAGGAAAAGCAACGGCTCTATGCATGGTTCTGAATGGAGTTATCTTTTAAAGTGATTGTAAGGGGTTTTTTAAATTTTTTTCTAAATAAAAACATGTTATACTTACCTCCACTGTGCGGCTCGTTTTGCACAGAGTGACCCCGAACATCCTCTTCTGGGGTCCCCCGGCGGCTCCTCCCCACATCAGATAACCACCTAGGAGAAGCGCTGTCCCGAGGGGGTTACCTTGCGGGCGCGCTCCCGAGTCCATCATTCGATGTCCATAGCTGCTGAATGTATGACTTGGCCCCGCCCCTGGAACCCGCGTCATTGGATTTGATTAACAGCAGCGGGAGCCAATGGCTGCGCTGCTATCAATCTATCCAATCAAGAGCTGAGAACCCCGGGCAGAGGGACAGCTCGTCCCCGGCGGGTCAAGTTCCAGGGCTCAGGTAAGTGAATCGGGGGGGCTGGAGGGCCGGTCACTGCCAGGTATTTTTTCACCTTAATGCATTAAGGTGAAAAAACAGGAAGGTTTACAACCCCTTTAAATCAGCAGATTTAGACAATAAAGAATACATATAAGGAAGGGGATCTCTCCGTCCCCCCCGCTGGGATTTGGTTTATCTCGATCAGCAGCCATATTGGAGGAATGGACAGATATCGTTTTCAGGACCTGACACTGAATTTCACATCTTATCGTTCCTTTCCGTCATCACCTTCCTCAGAGCGCTCTGTGGATTGTCATTGAAATGGAAATGATTTGGAGAATTCAGACATCCGTTGTCCACCTGATCGAATACGGACTATCTGAAGAATTAATCTGATAGGGCGGCCGTCTCATGTGACCCATCCGGTCTCCGAAAGAGAGGAATTCTTTTATTATAGCGGAGTAATTCAACGCTGACTATTCAGTCCCGTAAAATATCTGGGTCACTACTTTTGTCTTACAGCTGAACTCCAAGCAAACAGCTGAATGCACAGATAATACACATATATGGGAGCTGATTCGCCTCTATTGCTGTACATCCAGTCCTGAGATTTACACAGCTCTGCCACATAGCATAGTACTGTCTGTCAGTGCAGGAGACCTGATTTTTTTGTGCTGCAGTGACAGCCTGGTCCCCTCCCTGCCCACCGCTTTCAACCTCTTGTCATCAACGTAACACACATATGCAGTGGCAAAGAGTGCAGACTTTATTGTCCATATGTCACACATATGTGTCCATTGATGGCAGAGGTTTCTGTGCTGACAGTGTGCTCCCAGCATAGACAGCTCTCCGCCTCCTGACTGGCTCCTGATCATGTCATCACTCTGATGGCAAATGCAGACAGTGTGCACGCACCCGCACGGCTGCTAATTGACCAACAGATGAGTCCCAATAGACATCAATGAGACTGCCTGCATGTGAATGCATAAAACACCTGTGTGGGCAAACATGGCCCTTTACATGGATGTTATAGGCTTAACCACTTGCCGACCACGCTATAACCGAATGACGGCTACAGTGCTGCCAGCTAGTTCTGGGATGGCCTTTCGTGATCATTGGTGGCACGCTCTATGATCAGTGTACGGGGGACACTGCTGATCACAGATTGAGGTAAAGAGCCAATTAGCGGCTCTGTACCACGTGATCAGCTGTGTCCAATCACAGCTGATCACAGATGTAAGTAGAAGCCGGGTTATCGGCACTCCTTTCCTCATGCTGACAGTATGAGGAGGAGAGGAGAAGAGAGCCAATAACTGGCTTCTCTAAAAGGGACATGTACACTGATAATCAGGGCACTAATTATTTCAGTACAGTCCCAACAGTGCTCACCAGTTCTGCCAGTTAGTGCCCATAAGTGCCGCCTACCAGTGACCATCAGTGCCGCCTACCAGTGCCCATAAGTGCCGCCTACCAGTGACCATCAGTGCCGCCTACCAGTGCCCATCAGTGCATTCTATCAGTGACCATCAGTGCTGCCTACTAATGCCCATCAGTGCTGCCTACCAGTGACCATCAGTGCCGTCTATCAGTGCAGCCTATTAGTGCTGACCAGTGCAGCCTCATCTGCGCACATTAGTGAAGGAGAAAAATTACCTGTTTGCAAAATTTTATAACAAACTCTGAAAAACTTTTTTTTTTTTTTCAAAATTCTCGTTCTTTATACGTTTATTTAGCGAAAAATAAAAACCCCAGTGGTGATTAAACACCACCAAACGAAAGCCCCAATTGTGTGAACAAAATGATCAAAATTTTATATGGGTACAGTGTTGCACAACCGCGCAATTGTCATTCAAAGCGTGGCAGCGCTGAAAGCTGAATATTGGCCTGGGCAGGAAAGGGGTAAAAGTGCCCAGTAGGCAAGAGGTTAAGTACACCGGTGTGAATAAAACCTAAAATAAAGCTTTCTGATTTCATTACATATTTTAGTTCCAGTGACGTCACCACTGGGTGTCTCATTTTCTATGAGATTATGGCTAAGACATAACATAAGGTTATGTCTTTGATGACGCCCTGGAGGAGGGACGAAACGCGTTGACGCAATATCCGGCTCACGTTGCTAACCAGTGACGCTGCTTCCTGTCTCCCGTGGAACGCAGGCTTAACAGCGGCGATTGCAGAAGTTTTTCTGAATGCCTGCTTGCAAGCCCGATTTTGTGAGTAGCACTGATATGCGCATTTGAATCTTTCCCCACAGTACTTCACCATAGTATCTTCTTTTGTTTTTTGGGTGGTCCAAGCACTTATCCCATTGACCACGATCCAGGGCCATCCTCTTTGCCTTTTTGAATTGCAGCATATCAGGTGACTGACTGTTATCATAGGCTGAAGGGTTGATATCCTATCATTGCTGACCAGTGGGACTGTTTTTGGGAATTTGTACAGCATTTCAGCTCATGTCACACACGTGTGTATATTTACTGTCACTCTGTTCATAACAGCATCATGTTTTTTCTTGCTAATATTTTTAATTTTAAGTCACTCATTTATGTTTAGCACTTATGCAATAGGTGGTATGTATCTATGATCGCATTATCATACTATAGTGTTTTTTCTTACCAAATATCACATCTACTTTTATAGTGTTGTTTTATTGCCAGCGCTGTATTCACTCGTTTTATATATGCCAAGGATCATTACTTTTTTACAGCACCGGCAACACATATTTTTCAATTTATTTGTTTTGTCTAGTTGCTAGCGCTGCATTCATTGTTCATTGTAGAGCCTCCTTACCGCCATATACAGTGCCTTGCAAAAGTATTCACCCTCCTTGGCATTTTTCGTGTTTGTTGCCTCACAACCTGGAATTAGCATGGATTGTTTGAGGATTTGCATCATTTAATGTAAGAACATGCCCACAACTTTGAAGATTTTTTTTTTTATTATTATTATTGTGAATCAAACAACAAATTGGACAAAATAACAGAAAAAGTCAATGTGCATAACTATTCACCTCCTAAAGTCAATACTTTGTAGAGCCACCTTATCACAGCTCCAAGTCACTTTGGATAAGTCTCTTTGAGCTTGCCACATCATACCACGGGGATTTTTGCCAATGCCTCTTTGCACAACTGCTCCAGCTCCTTCAAGTTGGATGGTTAGCGCTTGTGAACAGCAATCTTTAAGTCTGACCACAGATTTTCTTTTGGCTTGAGGTCTGGGCTTTGACTAGAACATTCCAACACATTTACATGTTTCCCCTTAAACCACTCAAGTGTTGCTTTAGCAGTGTGTTTGGGGTCATTGTCCTGCTGGAAGGTGAACCTCCGTCCTAGCCTCAAATCACACACAGAGTGGTACATGTTTTGCTCAAGAATATTCCTGTATTTAGCATCATCCATCTTTCCCTCAACTCTGACCAGTTTCCCAGTCCTGACTGCTGAAAAACATCCCCACAGCATGATGCTCCCACTACCATGTTTCATTGTGGGGATTGTGTTCTTTGGGTGATGTGATATGTTGGGTTTGCGCCAGACATAGCGTTTTCTTTGATGGCGTAAAAGTTAAATTTTAGTCTCATCAGACCAGAGCACCTTCCTCCATACATTTTGAGAGTCTCCCACACCTTTTTGCAAATTCAAAACGTGCCATTTTGTTTTTTTATGAAAGTAATGGCTTTCTTCTGGCCACTCTGCCATAAAGCCCAACTCTATGGAGCATACGGCTTATTGTCATCCTATGTACAGATACTCCAGTCTCTGCTGTGGAACTCTGCAGCTCCTCCAGGGTTACCTTAGGTCTCTGTGCTCCTCTCTGATTAATGCCCCCCTTGCCCTGTCCATGAGTTTTGGTGTGCGGCCATCTCTTGGCAGGTTTGCTGTTGTGCCATGTTCTTTCCATTTGGTTATGATAGATTTGATGGTGCTCCGAGGGATCATCAAGGATCTGGATATTTTTTTATAAACTAACCCTGACTTGTACTTCTCAACAACATTGTCCCTTACTTGTTTGGAGAGTTCCTTGGTCTTCATGGCAGTGTTTGGTTAGTGGTGCTCACTTAGGTGTTGCAGCCTCTGGGGCCTTTCAAAAAGGTGTGTATATGTAATGACAGATCATGTGACATTTAGATTGCACACAGGTGGACATCATTTCACTAATTATGTGACTTCTGAAGGTAATTGGTTGCACCAGAGCTTTTTATGGGCTACATAACAAAGGGGGTGAATATATACACACATGCCAATTATCAGTTTTTTATTTCTGAAAAATAGTTTTATGTATATATTTTTCTATGTTTACTTCTCCAACTTAGACTATTGTGTTCTGATCCATCACATATAATTCAGATTAAAAAAAAACATTGAACTAAAGGCTGTAATGTAACAAAATAGGTAAAAAGCCAAGGGGGGTGAATACTTTTGCAAGGCACTGTATGTAAGTTAAACAGTCAGCAAGGTTCTAATCAGTACAGTTGTTGTTTACATTACATCACTTCCAAATTTTCATTCTGTCGTACGAGTATTTTCGTGACTTTAGTAAGCTCTTCATTTTCGATATGAAGACTAGTAAGCAAAAAAAAAAAAAAAAACGGACAATCATTCGTATGATAATCTCATCATGTGTACCAGGCATAAGAGTTGCACAACTGCTTGCAAACTGAACCTTGGCAGATCTGCTCTCCCCTACCCCCCATGTTAGCAGATAACAATGTCTTTTCTCCCCAGACAGGAAACTCTCAGAGAGGCACCCAAGTGAGAAGAAGGAGGAGATTGGAGCTCATAGCAAGTCTCAGCTGGACAGCCAAACTGAAGAGGTAATTAACGACTCGACTAAAACACCCAACAACCACCAAGTCCTCCTAGTTCAAAAAAGACCTCCAAGACATAAAAGCAGCACTTAAGTTTAAAAGGTCCAGTTGATTTTTTATCTGTGCAGGAGTAGCCAACGCATTTTGAGGACACAGCAGTCCCCCTGCACCAGCTCTTGTAGCCCAGAGCGAACATGCCAAACTGCACCCCCACCCCACCCCCTCATGATTTATGAGCATTGTGCATTAGCAAAAATCCCCCCCCCAAAAAAACTGAGCACTAATCTGCATGCTTACCCCTAAGAATAAATTCCCCCTCCTTCCAGTACAAATCCTCCCTCAGCACAAGTCTTGCCCCCCCCCCCCCCAAAAAAAAGAAACCCTTCTAGCACAAATTCTCTTACCCTAAAATTTCCCCTCCTAACACACATCTTACCCCCCACTTCAGATTTCCCCCTCCCAGCACACATTCCCCCCAAATCCCCCCTCCTAGCACAAATGTTCTCCTCCCCCTATCACCCCTCCCAAAACAAATCCCCCTAAATCACCACTCCTAGCACAAATGTCCCCCCCCTTCCCCCCTCCCAAAACAAATCCCCCTAAATCAACACTCCTACCACAAATATTCTCCCCCCCATCTCCCCTCCCAAAACGAATCCCCCTAAATCACCACTCTTAGCACCCCTCCTAGAACAATACTTACCCCCTGCCATCCCCTCCAAATCCCCCCTCCTAGCACAAATACCCCCCCCCCATCCCCCCTCCCAAAACAAATCCCCCTAAATCACCACTCCTAGTACCCCTCCTATAACAATAATCACCCCCTGCCACCCCTTCCAAATCCCCCTCCTAGCCTAAATATTCTCCACCCTCCCTACACAAATCCCCTCAAATCACTACTCTTAGCACCCCCACCTCCCCAAAAAAAAACAAAAAAAAACTTCTCCTAGTACAATACTTCTGTCATGTTTCCTCCCGAATTCCCCCTCCCAACACAACCCTCTCCCCCAATTCCCATTCCCCCCACCTCACAGGATACCACAGTGCCCAGGGCAGCCACCCCTACTGCCCACCCCTTGTCCTGGCCCTGGGGACACCACCCCCCCCTTTCCACATAGGCAGAGGGATGAAGGAACATGCAGAGCTGTACTCTAGCCAAGCTCCCTGCTTATCTCCCTCCCCATCACAAATTTTATCTCATGGGAAAACTTCTCAGAAATCACTCATGCTGATAACAGAACGAAGCACCAGAGAGAAACGACACTTAAGCCTTGTACACACGATCGGATTTTCCGACGGGAAATATTCGATGACAGGCAGTTGGCAGAAAATCCAACCGTTTGGACGCTCCATAGGACAATTGTTGTCAGATTTTCCGCGGAGAAATGTTGGATCGCAAGTTTTAAAATTTTCCGTGGACAAATGTCTGTTTCGGATTTTACGAGCGT
The DNA here is from genome assembly GCF_042186555.1 of Aquarana catesbeiana. Lineage (NCBI taxonomy): Eukaryota > Metazoa > Chordata > Amphibia > Anura > Ranidae > Aquarana > Aquarana catesbeiana. The sequence goes on along the minus strand of NC_133331.1, from coordinate 57,239,732 downwards.
GTGTACACAAGTCCGTTGGACAAAAGTCCAAAGCACAAACACACATGCTCGGAAGCAAGGACGAGCCGGAAGTGGTCGGTCTTGTAAACTAGCGTTCGTAATGGAGAATTAACATTCGTGACGTGGCAAATTATGAAATCTCGAAATGCAGTGCATATTCTCTTCTTCTTTAATGGGATAATAATGAAGCTGCTTTGCTGGTGATACTGATGGAGTTTTTGCAAACTAATTTTCAAAGGCTTTTTTTTTCTAGTGATATCAAGAATAATATTATTATGCTTGTTGTTTTTTTTTTTTTTTGGTGCAAGTTACCACAACACCATTATCCCGTAGTTTTTAAGATCAAAGATACAACTATGTTGGTCTCCCTTGTCAATTTTACATTGTATTTTTTAAAATGTAACTGTCTACTCCCAAACTGTCATTTGAAGTAAAATACATAGCCAAGTATTATTCTCCACAATTTTTTTATTGTGCATAAAAAAAAGAAAACAAATAAAATTAGACATGCTATCTACCAATAGAACTTAACCAAAAAGTACATTCTATGCATCCAAAAATATAGAAAATATACCAAATCAAATCATTATTCAACCAAAAAAATAATGTCAAAGCAATAACTCCAAGACCAATAATAAATAACACGTTATCTCCTCTGATTCTGCAACATGTCTGGTTGACGAACGGCCGTTCAAAGACGAACTGAAAAGCGCAAAATGAAAAACGCGAACTGAAAACCACGAAATGAAAAGCGCGAATCAACACTCACCAAACTTCTACTAACACGAAATTAGCAGAAGGAGCCCAAAGGGTGGCGCTAAAGAGCTAAAAAACCACATAGTATGTCACTACATTCGTGATTGTTGGCCAACAATTGTGTGGCTGTGTGTATGCAAGACAAGTTTGGGCCAGCGCCCTTCGGACAAAAGTCCATGGTTTTGTTGGCCAACAATCCGATCGTGTGTACAAGGCTTTAGCGCTTTGGAGGAAGACAAGTAAACACTACAGATACAGTATACTGTATGTGCTTTGCTCAGATTTCATGACTGAGGTTTACAACCACTTTAAAGAAGAAGTCTTATTTCTTTTTTTATTACAGTGTTGCATGTAGTATTTTGTGCCAACGTCCTGCATGCTGTGGAAGGCTAGTTACATGTTTGGTCCGATAACACATCTAGCAAGGAGACAGCTGCATCAGTAGCGGCCACTTGTCTCTGGCTCTAAGCACTTTCATAAGACCCATTTCTCACTGTGCCGCCACCGGCGTCAGCAGTAAAGCAGCACTATTTTTAGCGGCGCTTTACCATCGTTTTAAGGGCGCTATTCAGGCGCTAGCGGGGCGGTATTAACCCCCGCTAGCGGCTGAAAAGGGGTTAAATCCGCCCGCAAAACGCCGCCAGAGCGGTGTTTTGCCGGCGGTATTGCAGCGCTGCCCCACTGATTTCAATGGGGAGCAGCGGTGGAGGAGCGGTGAGTTCACCGTTCCTTCACCGCTCCTTCACCGCTCCTTCACCGCTCCAAAGAAGCAGCTGGAAAGACTTTTTCTGATGCCCTGCCAGCGCACTGCTCCAGTGTGAAAGCACTCGGGCTTTCACACTGGAGTGAATGGAGCAGCTGTTTTAGAGCGGTTTGCAGGCGCTATTTTTAATGCTATAGCACCTGCAAAACGCTCCAGTGTGACAGGGGTCTGAGACAAGTGGCAGGAAGAGGAATGTGGAGTGGAAGTGGGGTCATCCATCTACATTCCTCTTGCCACCTCCTGTCTTCAGAAAGTGCTTAGAGCCGGAGACTAGACATGTGCGGTTCGTTTTGTTCCGAAATTCAGACAAATTATTCGTTATTCGGAAATTCGGTTGTATCCGAATTACCGAATTACAATAGTAACTAATTTAAACGAATCCAAAATAACGAACTGAAATTCGGACGAAATTAGATTAGAATTCGAAAACAAATTAGAATCAAATTCATAAACAAATATGAATCAAAATCAAATTCGAAAATATTAGAAATCGATTTTCTAAAAAAATAACACAATAAAATAGAATATAAAATAATAAAGCAATAGTATACAAATGAACGAATAGAATAGAATTTAATAGGATAGGATAAAATAGAATATCACCGTCTTCCTAAATTTGAATAGAATAAATTTGAATTTGAATAGAATAGATTAGAATAGAATACAAAACAATGGAATCCAAAATAAAAGAAAATAATAGAAAATAAGAGAATAGAATAGAAAAACAATAGAATAAAATATAAAGAATATAACCATCTTCAGAAATTCAAATTTCGAATAGAATGAATTTGAATAGAATTTTTGACCCCAGATCTCACATTAAAGAGGTCCTGTCATGCTTATTTTCTATTACAAGGTAAATGGGGGGGTTTTGGGACTTTAAATGAGGAACAATAATGTTCCTCCATCCCGGTTTTCGATAATAAATGAATAGGAAGTTGGGACTTTAAGATGAAGCACTTGGGTAGTGGAGGTAAAGTAGACCATATATAAATTGCATGATGAAGTATTTATTGATTGTCAAACATATAAAACATAGTAAAGGAGTATTGATTTCATATACAATAAAATAATTCATACATGTATATAGAAATGATGTACATATAATATAGGCATAGTAAAAAATATACATAAATAGCAGCACAAGATTGAATGTTACTAGAAGAGGTAGGAAGACATGATGTTGCTAGCAGCAACATGCCTGATCACGATACGTGCACCCACAGTGTAAATGTGCAATAAATACGTAGGAAAATGGTTGATGTATTCAAGGAGACCAACTAGTATACATGACTATGGTTCCATGTAGAATGTAGTTTAGGGCATCAGATGGCAAGGCTCGACGCGTTTCGTGGGTCTATACCCACTCATCAGGAGCTGATGTAAATAAATTTTCCTGTAGAGTATATATGAGATATAATGAACCATACTGTCCATGTAAAAAGAGTAAGAGATAAAAAATGAACATTCAATATATAGAGCAGGTAATATTGGACGCACTCACCAACTTAGGCAGCAGGTGCAGTGCGTGGCAGTGGGAGCAAGGTGAGCCAGGGACAATAGCCTCTCCACGGGAGCCGAGGCGGCGTAGAAGTAGGTGCGACATTGGGCAAGCAGAATAGGAAACAGAAGATTGGGGCAAAGTATATCTACTAGGCAGGAATGTATGTCGTGGAAACAACCAGATCTAAAAATAGAAAATTATTCCATTAAGTGTGTATATGGTAAGTAATGGTGTTTTATTAGTAGTAGTAGTGATAATGGAATAATAAATCGTGAACCCAGTAAATTCCAAAAAGAATAAAGAATAAAGATACAGTAGAACAAGTGTGAGAATCTGTGAGAAAAGTGGATGATGAAGGGAAAGATGTGAAAGTAGCCAAAGTGAAGTGGATGTTGAATAGTAACTACTGTGTGAGAAGTCGCAGAAGAAAAGTGGCAACAGACTAGAGGAATAAGAAAGACAGACTTACCAAGGAAGTAGGCACTTAAACCCCAAGGAAGCCATAATCAAGTGAGGGGAGAAAGAGGAAAAAAGAGACATGAGATAATGACCTACCCAATTATGGCATCTACAAGCACCACCAGCCGAACGAAAGCTGCAGGGCTGGTGTGCAGAGACCCCAGAGAGAGACCGGCCGTGGGAACCGCCAGCTCCAAATGGGGAGTCTAAATACGCCGCCAACGCCACGTGGGTGGCACGGAGGAGGAGCCGCCGCACCTGAGCCGAGTAAACTCAGCTCATGGCGCGAAGGGCTTTCTCCATGGAGACACCGAGGAGGAATCACTAGACGTCTGGGCTGTGACGCCGGGGAATGACGTCACAGGCCCGACGTAGGATACGTGGCGCCGATGCGCAAAGTGGTGACCGCCCAGTCCCCCAATCCCAAAGGATGGGGAGGAAAAAAGGGAGGACCCACTGGCGCATCGCGGCTCCCGTAGAGAGGAGAGCCCGGCGTCACCCAGCCACCCAAATACCACACTAGAGGCACGAGTGCTGGCCAGGTGGAGAGTGTTAGATGGGGCATCTATAAAAAAAAAAAAAACAAAAAAAAAAAAAAAAAAAAAAAACCTTATGGGGCATGAAATCAATGATCAGGATGCTACTAGTAAAATATGACAATTAAACTGGTGGATGCATGTAATGGGCAATAAATCCACAACTAAAATATAAACATATCTATGTACATGTAAAAAACAGTATCCTATACACCCTATCAAAAAGGGGGAGGGCATACCTCGCACCAAGAGGGTAGGGGAACACTACCCATCCCATTTAACCAAGAGCTTCCATCATCTTCTAGTAACATTCAATCTTGTGCTGCTATTTATGTATATTTTTTACTATGCCTATATTATATGTACATCATTTCTATATACATGTATGAATTATTTTATTGTATATGAAATCAATACTCCTTTACTATGTTTTATATGTTTGACAATCAATAAATACTTCATCATGCAATTTATATATGGTCTACTTTACCTCCACTACCCAAGTGCTTCATCTTAAAGTCCCAACTTCCTATTCATTTATTTTCTATTACAAGGGATGTTTTTGTTAGTGCGAGAATCGCGCTAACAAAATTGTGAGTGGGAATTGCGTGCCCACTATGCGTAGTGAATGAGGCTTTACAGGATAAGTGGATTGTTATGCGGCTGTTACAGAAACAATTCCGGTCGGAGTTCTTTAACCACTTGCCGCCCCCCATATAACAAAATGACGTTGGCAAAGTGATTGCGATATTCTGACCGGACGTCATATGATGTCTTTCAGGATATCAAGACGCTGCGCGCCCCCGGGTGCGCGCATCGCGGCGATCGTTGTTGCGGTGCGTCAGTCTGACACACCGCAACTACGATCTAGGTAAAGAGTCTGATCAAAATGTAAACAGGAAGAGCCGTTGATCGGTTTTTCCTCACTCGCATCTGACAGACGCGAGTAGAGGAGAGCCGATCGGCAGCTCTCCTGACAGGGGGGGTCTGTGCTGATTGTTTATCAGTGCAGCCCCCCCCCTCGGATGCCTGCCCAGGACCACCAGGGATGGTCACCACACTGGACCACCAGGTATGCCACCCTAAACCACCAGGGAAATGCCAATCAGTGCCCAGGCAGCTGCCAATCTGTGCCAAAGTAAAATGCCTGCCAGTGCCACCAGTGATACCTATTAGTTAAATCTATCAGTGCCAGCCATCAGTGCCCATCAATGCCCAGTGTCGCCTATCAGTGCCCAGCAGTGCCGTCTATCAGTGCCACCCATAAGTGCCCATCAGTGCAGCCTTTCAGTGCCCAGTGTCGCCTTTCAGTGCCCATCAGTGCCCACCAGTGCCACATATCAGTGCCACCTATCAGTGCTGCCTATCAGTGCCCATAAGTGGCGCCTATCAGTGCCCATCGTCAGTTCCCATCAGTGCCACCTCATCAGTGCAGCTTATCAGTGCCCATCGTCAGTTCCCATCAGTGCCACCTCATCAGTGCAGCTTATCAGTGCCCATCAGTGCAGCTTATCAGTGCCCATCAGTGAAGGAGAAAACTTACTTATTTACAAAATTTTATAACAAAAACAAAAAAACTGTTTTTTTTTTTTCAAAATTTTCGGTCTTTTTTTATTCGTTTAGCAAAACATAAAAACCACAGAGGTGATCAAATACCACCAAAAGAAAGCTCTATTTGTGAGAACAAAATGATAAAAATTTAGTTTGAGTACAGTGTAGCATGACTGTGCAATTGTCATTTAAAAAGTGATAGCACTGAAAGCTGAAAACTGGCCTGGGCAGGAAGGTGCGAAAGTGCCCGGTATTGAAGTGGTTAATAACTGAACCAGCGCAGCCTCTGGAGGCATCGAGTAAATCAAAAAGCTGCAATTAAAAATGAATAAGACCCTGACACCAAGAAAACAATTAGGAGCATTTATGGCCAATCCTGCTGCAGTGCTGACCTAGCAGATCAATAGTGAAGCAGAACGAGCGAGTGTACCAATCAGAAAGAAGTCCACTGAGATCTGTTTATTATTGCAGCATCACACCAATAAATAATTCAAATGTGAACCCAATCGCTGGATTATAATATCAACATGTAAGGCCCGGTTCACACAGGGGCAACACGATTTACAGCGCGACTTTGCAAGGCGAATTGTAGGCGACATCGGTGCAACTTCAGCAGGACTTTGAGCAACTTACAACGTGACCTAAAGTCGCCTCCAGGACAGGCGACTTTGGCTGTGGCCAATCACAGAATAGTCAGCTCTGTGGGAGGGAGGGGATTGCCGGGGTAAATGTGGGGAGTACCTGAGTAAATTATTTTCTTCTTCCTGTAAAGTCGCTTCAATATAGATGGAGATCCAAATTGGAGGCGACTTCCATTGAAATCTATGGGTACAAGTCGCCTAGAAGTCGCCTTGAGGTAGTACAGGAACCTTTTGTGAAGTCAGAGCGACTTCAGTAGTGTACATTAAGACAGCTCTCATTCACTTCTATGGCATTTCTTATGTCAAGTGACTTGAGGACTTACAAGTCGGATCCCAAGTCGCTGTAGTGTGAACCGGCAAAAAAATTTACAAAAAAGTGTACAAAAAATGTTAGGAGTTATTCACCTTGTGAAACTAAATTTACATTTGTTCTGTGTGAATGGGGGCAAAAAAAAAAAAATATATATATATATATTAGGCTATTTTCTGTGCTGGGCAAATGTTTTCCATTGATTTTAAACCGTAATAGCGCATTTGGCCACTAGATGGTGCTAAGTATCATGGGTACAAAGGGCAAATGTATTTTCCATTTTAGACCAACATTCGACCAGCACAGTAAAGAGCTTGATAACATTCATTTTTTTACCCTCATTCACACAGAGCAAATATATGTGCAGTTTCACTGAGCAAATTGCTATGCATTTTTTATAAATAGACCCTAAAGAGTATAATCAGCCTTAGGGATATAGGCAGGTCTATTAGTACTAGTGATGGAGGGAACTGCCAGGGTTTGATTAGCCAAGGGTTTAGCGAATCCAGTTCTCAGGCTATTTTCACTCCGGGTCAAATGTACTCATTCATTGGAATCAGGTAACTAGTCCACTAGATGGAGCTGATGACCATAGGAAATATACTCTATTTGTCCTGGGTAGATAGAGCCCGACTCATTTCTTGGCTGGAGGATGTCCATCATCATCTAGCCCTATTCTTCCCAACCTTACTGCCCCCGGCCCGCACCTTTCATTCATTGAATTTCATGTCTTCCAATCATGGAGGTTCAGCATCACATGTGGGCGTGTACATAGGAACGCTCGCTCTGTTAGAGTAGTCACCGCCCATCAATCATTTTGATATTTGCATAACTCCTCCTAAGAGTCAGCCCACTGCTTGTATCAAGACTGAGGCTGCATTCACACCTGAGTGTAGCGTCTTTGAATGTTTTTATGTGTGAATTTAGCACGTTTTTATGCAGTGTTTTTTTTGCTTTGGCATTTATTTTATTAGCCAATAGAGAAAACTATCATCTGTTGCGTCATTTATTGCTAGGTTTTTCAGCTTTCTTTTTTCTTTTTTTTTTTTTTTTTTTAGCACCTCCCCTTCTCCACTCCCCCAACAATGTCTGCCCTCCATACAGCTCCCCACATCTCCCTTCTCCTCGCCTGCACTTTTCAGCTTTAGTTTTTTCATCAGCTTTTATTTATTTTATTATTATTATTATTATTCATTCATAATTTTTTTTGAGGGGGGGGGGGTTTTGGGGGGTAAGGGTAAGAGTCAAGGTTAGGGTTAGGATTAGGTGTTAGGGTTTTTTTTTAGGGTTAGGGTGTTAATCCTACTACTACTAATACATTGCTAGGTGGCAAAAAGACCAGGTCCAAGGCCTGCACGGGGGGTGGCCGTTAGTGGCGCGGTAGGGTTGTGTGGTTTTGTGGCGGGGGTGTAAGCTCACTTGCAGGTTGCTGCCTGGCTTACCAGTGCCCTTACCCTTACACATACTGACCTACCTGACATACACACACACTGACCTACCTACACTGACCTACCTGACATACATACACTGACCTATCTGACCTACCTACACTGACCTACCTGACATACATACACTGACCTACCTGACCTACCTACACTGACCTACCTGACCTACATACACTGACCTACCTGACCTACCTACACTGACCTACCTGACATACATACACTGACCTACCTGACCTACCTACCTACACTGACCTACCTGACCTACCTACCTACACTGACCTACCTGACATACATACACTGACCTACCTTATATACACTGACCTACCTGACATACATACACTGACCTACCTGACCTACCTACACTGACCTACCTGACATACATACACTGACCTACCTGACCTACCTACAATGACCTACCTGACACACACACTGACCTACCTGACATACATACACAGACCTACCTGACCTACCTACACTGACCTACCTGACATACATACACTGACCTACCTGACCTACCTACAATGACCTACCTGACACACACACTGACCTACCTGACATACATACACAGACCTACCTGACCTACCTACACTGACCTACCTGACACACACACTGACCTACCTGACATACATACACTGACCTACCTGACATACATACACTGACCTACCTGACACACACCCTGACCTACCTGACATACATACACTGACCTACCTGACATACATACACTGACCTACCTGACACACACCCTGACCTACCTGACATACATACACTGACCTACCTGACATACATACACTGACCTACCTGACACACACACTGACCTACCTGACATACATACACTGACCTACCTGACATACATACACTGACCTACCTACACTGACCTACCTGACCTACCTACACTGACCTACCTGACATACATACACTGACCTACCTGACCTACCTACAATGACCTACCTGACACACACACTGACCTACCTGACATACATACACAGACCTACCTGACCTACCTACACTGACCTACCTGACACACACACTGACCTACCTGACATACATACACTGACCTACCTGACATACATACACTGACCTACCTGACACACACCCTGACCTACCTGACATACATACACTGACCTACCTGACATACATACACTGACCTACCTGACACACACCCTGACCTACCTGACATACATACACTGACCTACCTGACATACATACACTGACCTACCTGACACACACACTGACCTACCTGACATACATACACTGACCTACCTGACATACATACACTGACCTACCTACACTGACCTACCTGACCTACCTACACTGACCTACCTGACATACACACACTGACCTACCTACAACTTCATGTGTCCTGCAGCAGCTCAGCTCAGCCGTGGTGTGCGAGGCAGCCAGAGGAGAGCCGCCCACCCGAGCGCCGAGCGGGGATCGATGTGGCGTGGCGGCCCGCATTATAATTCCCGCCTTCTGGAGCCTGCAGCGCCTATGATGGGCGCCACACGTCCCGCGGTCCCACCATTGGACCAGTGGGACGTCCATCATAGGCGCAGCAGGCTCCAGAAGGCGGCACCTGCTATGTGACTCGGTAGCACTTGGGGTCAGATCGGTCCCCGCTCGGTGGCGGGCGGCGGTGCTCGGGGCTAATCATAGAACAGTGCCCACCCGAGACCCGGGGCTTGTTGGGGACCCACTCAGGGCTTCAGCCATTGTCAAACCCCCCCAACAACCCCCCCCCCCCGCCCCCCCCGCCGACGCCATTGACACAAATCAAATAAAATACTCATAAATAATGAATAAATAAATACACTGGGGTTGATTTACTAAAGGCAAATCCACTTTGCACTACAAGTGCACTTGGAAGTGCAGTCGCTATAGATCTGAGGGGTAGATCTGAAATTAGGGGAAGCTCTGCTGATTTTATCATCCGATCATGTGCAAGCTAAAATGCAGTTTTTTATTTTCCTTGCATGTCCCCCTCAGATCTACAACGACTGCACTTCCAAGTGCACTTGTAGTCCAAAGTGGATTTGCCTTTAGTAAATAAACCCCCTCCCCCTGTGTAGTATGTAATAATAAATAAATAACCCCTAATACTTAAAAAATACATAATAATAATAATAAAATCATAATAAATAACTACACACCCTAACACAAAAAAATGCAGGATGTACTTGGCCAAAAATGACAGTTTTTAAAAAATATTTATATATATATAATATGTATTATATTCAACTTTTTCATTAATATCATCAATTTAAATTAATATGAATTTATTGTTGGCCATTACTGGCACCTTTAGCGCAAAAAAAAGTATCCCTTTAAATTCTTAAGTGTTCACACTGGTCCGTTGCACTTTCATTGTGGTGTTAAAAATCCAGTTTGGTGCATTTTTGGTCAGTTAAAAAAGACGCACAAACAACGCACCTCCCTGTTCAAATGCATTGAAAACGCAGCAATAACACATCATTAATGCATCTGTGTTACGTTTTCAATGCGGTTTTTGAGTCACATGACTTATGATAAACACATCATAAGCACTGTAATCATGGTAAAATCGTCCCAAAATCACGGTAAAATCAATGCAAATTTAAAATCGGCCTGAATTCGCAGTAGAATCGGCGTGAATTCATAAAATCAGGTAAAACACAGTGCATTTTCGGTGCCATTTTCTGCACTTTTTCTCTTATTGGCTTTCTGCTGATAACACAATTTTTGTCCGAAAGGTTTCGGGGGGCGAAATTTTGGTGCATCTCTAATATTTTTTTTTTTTTTTAAGGCTGGGGGTTAATTATTGTTTATTTATGGATTATTACACATTAATTTATCTTATTTATTTTTTTATAACGATTTTAAATTATTTGCGTGGGGGGGGGCAAATTTTGCTGCATCTCTAATATTTTTTTTTAAGGCTAGGGGTTAGTTATTGTTTATTTATGGATTATTACATATTAATTTATTTTATTTGATTTATTTATAACGATTTTAAATTATTTGTATATTTATTTATATATTATCCCTTTTTTTGACTTGAGCAGAAAATGGCGCAATAACACATGGCAAAATGCGCACGAAAACGAACAGATGACGCGTTTCCATTCATTTCTATGGAGATAAAAACGCACCAAACACACTCAGATCTGCTCCAATTTGATCTACAAAAAAAGCTCCAGAACTTTTTTGAGCTTCAGGCATTTGGCTTCAGGCGACTTTGAGCGGAGATGTGAACCAACTCCATAGAGAATAATAGATTTTTTCTCCTCCAGCATTTTGGAGCTTCAAGCTCCAAAACGCTGAAGTGTGAATGGGGCCTGAGGGCTCTTGAGAGGAGTACTGGGGCGGGGGGCTGTGATGTTTTCAGAATCTATGTACAGCATCCGGCTGGCTCCTCCCACCAGCCATCATCTGCCTGCATTGCATAGAGAAGCACAGGGACCCAGTTATGGGTCTACAAAAAGGTATGGAATGAAAATGGGAAGATTTTATTTGAACATTTTATTAACATCTTGATTGGGAGGGGGGGGAGAACCAGGGTAGCAGATTAGACCTCATAAAGGTATGAATAGAATGTTGTTACATTGTTTCCTTGGATCTGCTTCCAGATTGAGTTCCAGCTGCTGGAGAAGATAAACTCAGGAGGGTTTTATGACCTGAAAAGACTGTTCTTGTCCCATGATCCAGAAGGCCGGGGGAGAGTCACCAGGTATTTATAGTCCTTGTATATAAGTCTCGCCATCTGGCAAAACCTGACAACGCAGCACGCTCCCAACCCAGATGTGTGACCTATTGTGTCTGTAAGGACAAAAAGAGGAAATCCAGCAATAAGTGGACAGAAGAGCTAACAATTTACAGCGATTTTCAACCTTCTACAATCTCAAAGGCTCGTTTGTGACACCAATATGTCTAAAAATGCAACTAGATTCAGATAGATTTTTCATATTAACCACTTCAATACCGGACACTTCCACCCCTTCCTGCCCAGGCCTGATTTCAGCTTTCAGCGCTGTCACACTTTGAATGACAATTGCGCGGTCATGCTACACTGTACTCATATGACATTTTTATCATTTGTTTTGAGACAGATAGAGCTTTCTTTTGGTCATATTTAATCACCACAGAGTTTTTATATTTTTGCTAAACAAATGAAAAAAGACCGAAAATTTTGAAAAAAAAAGTTTTTCTTTGTTTCTGATATAAAATTTTGTAAATAAGTAATTTATCTCCTTCACTGATGTGAGCTGATGAGGAGGCCCTCATATGCAGCACTGATAGGCCCTGATATGCAGCACTGATAGACACTGATATGCAGCACTGATAGACACTGATATGCAGCACTGATGGGCCCTGATATGCAGCACTGATAACCCCTGATAGGCAACACTGATGGGCCCTGATAAGCAGCACTGATGGGCAATGATATGCAGCACTGATGGGTACTGATAGGCAGCACTGATGGGCCCTGATATGCAGCACTGATGGGTACTGATAGGCGGCAATAATGGGCACTGATGAGGAGGCACTGATGGGCACTTATAGGCACCAATGATGGGCACTGATGGGCAGCCTTTATGGGCACTGATAGGTGGCAACGATGGACACTGATGTGTACTTATAGGTGCCACTGATGGGCACTGATGATGAGGAGGCACTGATATGCAGCTCGCATCCAATTCGCGTAGCAGGAGAATATGGCCGGCTCTCTATGGAGCCGGTTCACATGTCTCCAGGGTGGCTGGGGAGCGCACTACACGTGCCTCTTTGCCTCCGTTTTTAGGGCTGAATTCAGGCAAAGTTTCTGCCCTGATTCGTCCCTGAAATGGAGAACAGGGACGGACAGCGTTGCTGTGCAATCTGGGGTCGGTTTAGGTGTGAACAGAGCCTAAATCCTGTGGCCTCCATGGATCGGACTTGTTTTTGCAGCACATCCCACAGATGCTCGATTGGATTAAGATTTGGAGAACGCGAAGGCCAAGTCAACACCTCAAACTCATTGTTGTGTTCCTCAAACCATTTTTGAACCATTTTTGCAGTGTGGCAGGGTGCATTATCCTACTGAAAGAGGCCACTGCCATCAGGGAATACGATTTCTATGAAGGGGTGTCAGGATCAATGTTTAGGTAGGTGGTACGTGTCAAGTAACATTCACATGAATGGCAGAACCCAAGGTTTCCTAGGTTTCCCAGCAGAACATTGCCCAAAGCATCACACTGCCTCCATCAGCTGGCCTTCTTCCCATACTGCATCCTGGTGCCATCTACTCCCCAAGAAAGTGACGCACACACACCTTGCCATCCACATGATGTAAAATAAAAAGTGATTCTTCAGACCAGGCCACCTTCTTCCATTGCTCCATGGTCCAGTTCTGGTGCTCACATGCTTATTGTAGGCATTTTTGGCTGTGGACGCGGGTCACCATGGGCAGCCTGGCCGGTCTGTGGCTACGCAGCCCCATACACAACAAACTGCGATGCCCATTTTTTCTGCTTTTAACACACCAACTTCAGGGACAACATGCTCACTTGCTGCCCAATATATCCCACCTACTTTCAGATGCTATTGTAACAAGATAATCATTGTTATTCACTTAACCTGTCAGTGGTCATTATGTTATGATCGGTGTACATCTGGTGCTAGGTTTGCTTTAACAAAGTAATTCAAATAGCCCTGATAATGTATAACTGCTGTGTTGGCTATATAGATTTCTGCACACTTCTTATAAGCTTATTATATAAACTGCTTATGTCAGTGGTGGGAAGGGTATGACTTTGTCTCTATCTCTCTAAGGGATGCCCTGCTGGTGATCCTGGCTATGTTCCTCGGACGATTTATTAGTAGAATTCAGTTTCAACATCTCCTAAGCAGGTGAGCATCATAATACAGCAATTTTGTGACAAACGTTTTTTGTTTAACCCCCTCCTGCCTGCAATCTTTATATATATTCACATTTCCAAACTCCGTACCTCTTGCCCCAGAGTTAAATAAGTGGCCTTCCACTTAAAAGTGAGAGTATCACTAATCTGCCACTCCGCCCCGTCCTCTAACATTTTATAAAAGTTATCGATTTTGTACAACCAGCCTGCCCATACATGGATTGAAATTTGGCCGGTCCCTGCTGAACCGGCTGAATTTCAAACCATGTATGGCTGGCTTAAAGCGGAAGTAAACCCATCCATAAAACACGTGCCGGAAATGTAACACTACCATTGGTTGTGCTCTCAACCAAACTGTCAAGCCATCCAATGGCTGGTGTCTAAACTGATCACATGTGCAGCATCATGGCAGTTGTAGACTAAACAGAGGCAAAGATGGCAGCTTCCTGGCTGGAAACGATAGGGGGGTTTACTTACACTTAAAGTATTTCACATATGTATTTAGCTCAGAGAATGGAGTTAAAAAGGTACAAGCGGGTATAGAAAAGAATCACCCCCTTAAAATAATCACATTTTGTTGCTATGCAGCCTGAAATGAAGACAGACACAGTTTTTGTTTTATCCAGCTGTATTTACTCAGTGCAACTTATAATATCTAACTGAAAGATATAACACCAACACGTCAGAAAAAAAATTAAGAAAATTCAAAAACGAAATCACTGGAAAGTTGGAAAAAGGATCACCCCCTTTATGTCAGTATTTTATTAAACTACCTTTTGCTTTAATTCCAGCCTTTAGTCTGTTGGGATATGTCTCTACTAACTTTGCACATCTAGACTTTGCAATATTTGCCCTCTCTTCTTTGCAGAACTGCTCAAGTTCAGTTAAAATTGATGGTGACCGTTTGTGGACTGCAGTCTTCTCTGTAGATTTTCAATGGGGTTTAAAGCTGGATACACACTATACAATTTTCAGTAGATTTTTTTTCCTTCAGATTTACCAAAACCATATAATATGAGGTCAAACCTTAATGCCCCGTACACACGGTCGGACTTTGTTCGGACATTCCGACAACAAAATCCTAGGATTTTTTCCGACGGATGTTGGCTCAAACTTGTCTTGCATACACACGGTCACACAAAGTTGTCGGAAAATCCGATCGTTCTAAACGCGGTGACGTAAAACACGTACGTCGGGACTATAAATGGGGCAGTGGCCAATAGCTTTCATCTCTTTATTTATTCTGAGCATGCGTGGCACTTTGTCCGTCGGATTTGTGTACACACGATCGGAATTTCCGACAACGGATTTTGTTGTCGGAAAATTTTATATCCTGCTCTCAAACTTTGTGTGTCGGAAAATCCGATGGAAAATGTCCGATGGAGCCCACACACGGTCGGAATTTCCGACAACACACTCCGATCGGTTTTACATCACCGCGTTTAGAACGATCGGATTTTCCGACAACTTTGTGTGAACGTGTGTATGCAAGACAAGTTTGAGCCAACATCCATCGGAAAAAATCCTAGGATTTTGTTGTCGGAATGTCCGAACAAAGTCCGACCGTGTGTACGGGGCATAAGAGTTTCAATTTGTATGCAATCAGGCAGGCACTTGCACTACATGGTTTTGGTAAATCTGAAGACAAAAATCTGCAGAAAAGCTAATAGTGTGTATGGGGTTTAAGTCTGGGCTCTGACTAGGCCATGCAAGGACATTCACCTTTTTCTCCTTCAACCACTGTGTGGTCATTTTTGCTGTGTGCTTTGGGTCGTTGTCATGTTGGAAGGTAAATCTTCTTCCCATTGACAACTTTCTAGCAGAGGGCAGCAGATTTCCCCCAAGAATTTGATGGAATTTTGCTCCATCCATATTTTCTTCAATCCTGACAAGTGCTCCAGTTCCTGCTGCAGAGAAACAACCCCATAACAGGATATTACCCCCTCCATGCTTTACTGTAGGATGTTATTTGGATGGTGAGCTGTATTGGATTTCCACCAGACATTTCATTTGGTGTTGAGGCCAAATCATTACATTTTAGTCTCATCTGACCATATATCACATTTTCCATGTGGCCTCAGAGTCTTCAAGGTGTGTTTTGGCAAAGCTCCGTGATGACTTCATGTGGCCTTTCTTGAGGAGTGGCTTTTTTCTTGCAACCCTCCCACATTTGTGGAGATTTTGTGATATTGTTGTCACATGCACACAATGACCACTCTTTGTCACAAATTCGTACAACTGCTTCAGAGTTGCTATAGGCCTCTTGGTATCCTCTCTGACCAGTTTCCTCTTGTCTCTTTCATCCAGTTTGAAGCGACGTCCTGATCCAGGGACAATCTGTGTTGTACCAAATACCTTCCACTTCTTAATAATATATTCCACTGTACTTCTAGGCATTGATAAAGCCTTTGAAATGTTTTTGCATTCAACTCCTGACTTGTGCCCGTTCCCAATTTTATCCCGGAGATCCCGGTGACAGTGCCTTGCCGCTCATAGTTGATTGTTTGCTTTAGTTGCACCTTCAGGAACTGAAATGCTCCAGGAAAGCTCTTTTCATGCTGAGCTAATAAAAATGACCACAGCTGATCATAGTTGAAAGTCAAATCGTTTTGTGTGCCATTGAGAAGGTGATTAGCTACACCTGATTGTGTTTACAAGTGATTTTTAGGAGGGGGGGGGGGGGTGATCCCTTTTTCAACTCAGCGATTCTGTTTTTTAATTTTTTTTTTTTTTTCTTTTCTGCCATGTTGGTGTTTTATCATTCAATTAAATGTTATAAATTGCACTGAGTAAATACAGCTGGTTATAACAAAAAACTGTGTCTGTCTTAATTTCAGGCAGCAAACTGTGATTATTTTAAAGGGGGGTGAATCTTTTCTATACCCTCTGTATGTATACCTTAATGCTACACTTTGCTGCTCTGCAAAACTTTGCTCCCTCCTGGGTACGTTTTTCTACAGGTTACTTCTGGATGAAAAACCTATCATCACATTTGACGTGTTCTATGATCACTTCAAACTGCAAGAAAATAAAAGCCCTCCAGACTGGCTGGATCCCATGAAGAGGAAACATAAAGCAGCTGCAAAGACCGCCCACGAGGTTCACCTGGAGCTCAAGGACATGGCTAATAACAGGTGAGAAGGAGGATCACACCTATACATGTAACAAATCTGATTTTTTTTCATTTTTATTTTATCCACACCCTGGTAAGGAGATGCTAAGGTTTGGGCCAAACTGCAGCTGCAAAGTCCCCAGCCCCACAACCGCAGGTGACAGAGGGGCGGTGATGCTGGTAATATCACTGGCCTAATATAGCCACAATGGCATTGTCCAAATACGGCCATGTGGTTCTATTAGGCCAATAATGTCACCAGTATCCCAGCGTCTTTGTTTTTTTGCGGCTGTGGGGCAAGGAATTTGTTTTTTTTTTTTCATTTTCCTTGGGGCTCAGGCAGAGTATTACCACAGGCCGTAGCTCCCAGCACTTAGTAAAGTTCCCTGGGCCCCATTAGTACAGCAGGTGGGCACAGGGCAAAGAGGGGACTTTTTTTTTCTTTTGGGAGCAGGCAAAGTAATATTAACCGCTTCCAGTCGGGGACAATTCTGACAGCTATCCCCCATATATAAAAAAACATTTTTTTTTTTCTAGAAAACTACTTATAACCCCCAAACATTATATATTTTTGTTAAGCAGAGGCTCTAAAGAATAAAATGGTGGGTGTTGCATATTTTTATTGTTACACAATATTTGCACAGCTGTTTTTTTTTAGAAATGAATTTTAATGCACAAAAACACAATATAATTCCCAATTATTTGGTAAAATATAAGGTTATGTTATGCTGAGGAAATAGATACAAAACATGTCAAGCTTTAAAATTGCGTGCGCCTGTGGAACATTGCCAAACTACGGTACATAAAAATCTTCATAAAAAGCCTTTACAGGTTACCCAATGGGGACAACACACAATAAGCAGGCATGGCTCACTGCTGTCACCATCAGGAAATCACCCTTAGAAATATTATGCAGCCATTGCTGGAGTGCATATAGATGGAAATTTTTTATTACACTCAGGGCATACAAATGAAATGTTGTGTATATAGGGATTTGATCTACTATAATTTAAATTATTTTATCCAATAAGATTTTTTTGTTTTAAATCATACAAATGATAGAAACAGCAACCTTCCCTGGAGTGTCTGTTCATCTCTCCCATATCCTTGGATCACATCTGATATGGATAGACTGGAATGGATTAATAACCTCCACTGAGAGAGAGTGCTGGCATTATTTTGGCACCCAGCACACAGAGCTCATTATTGTCAGTGAGGGCTCTATGGACAGTTGACTAGAATCTTAATTACCCGCAAGATAAGAGTGAGAGATTTTCAAGGTCTGATTGCGCACTATTGCTCTCTACAGATTCTTGGCAAGCTTTATACCTTTAAAGGGGCCCTGTCACACCACCATTCATTTCAACCACAATCTTCCCATCACTTTACAGCAGGGGTATCAAACTGGTGGCCCTCCAGCTGTTGTGAAATTACAAGTCCCATGAGGCATTGCAAGGCTGACATTTAGGCTCCTTTCACACTGGGGCGGGAGGAGCGTCGGCGGTAAAGCGCCGCTATTATTAGCGGCGCTTTACCGTCGTCTTAGCGGCGGTATGCGGCCACTAGCGGGGCGGTTTTACCCCCTGCTAGTGGCTGAGAAAGGGTTAAAAACCACCTTTGCGGGCGGTATCGCAGCGGCTGTTTCGGGTCGGTTTGCAGGCGCTATTTTTAGTGCAATAGCGCCTGAAAACCGCCCCAGTGTGAAAGAGGCCTAACAAGCATGACTCCCACAGGCAGAGGGATGATGTGACTTGTAGTTTCGCAACAGCTGGAGGGCCGCCAGTTTGAGACCCCGCTTTACAGTATATGTGTATAATATCCCTTAATCTATTTGCTATAACCGAAACCTGGCTCCAGGAATTTGACACTATCTCTCCAGCTGCCCTGTCCCACATTGGCCTCCTCTGGACTCACTCCTCCAGACCCAGTGGACGAAAAGGAGGTGGTGTCGGACTTCTCCTCTCCCCACAATGCACCTCCCAGGTACTGCCCACACCTCCCTCTCTTTCCCCCTGCTCTTTCGAAATGCACTGCATTCGTCTTTTCTCTCCAGCTTGTCTGAGGGTCGCAGTCATTTATCGGCCTCCTGGACCAGTGTCACGCTTTCTGGATGACTTCTCTGCATGGCTACCCTATTTTCTCTCATCTGAAGTGCCTGCCATCATCCTAGGTGACTTTAACATTCCAATCAATGTTAATACTGCTACCACTTCTAAACTACTCAACCTAGCCTCCTCTTTTAACTTAACACAATGGATACAAACCACCACTCACTCCAATGGCAACACTCTTGACCTTGTATTTTCCCATCGCTGCACTCCCTGCAATCTCTCTAACACCCCTTTCCTCTCTCTGATCACAACCTTATCCGTTTCACACTCTCCTTGTCTCCTACCTTCCATGCTGCCAACCCACAAACCAATACCCGCAGAAACCTTCGCAACCTCAACCCTTCCCTTCTTCACTCTGCTACTGATGGCCTTTATGACAAAATCACACCCCCGTCCTGCCCAGACCTAACCACTTCCATCTACAACACCACATTGTCATCCTCCCTATACATACTTGCTCCTCTTTCTACATGCAGAACCAGGCATCTGCCACAACCCTGGCAAACAGAGGACACCAGAAGTCTTAAGAGACACAGTCGTGCTCTTGAGCGAGCATGGCGTAAAACGAAATCCCTGCAAGACTTTACCCTCTAAAAATCTGCCCTTCTCAAATACAACTCCTGCCTCCACACTGCTAAACAAACCTATTACAACACTCTCATCAAAACCCTCTCATCCAAACCTCGTCAACTCTTTTCTACCCTTAACTCCTTACTTCACCCCCCACTGCCCCCACCCACCAACTTGCTTACCGCTCAACAGATTGCCACCCATTTTATTTGCAAAATCGACACAATTCGCAAGGAGATATCCAGCATTCAAACTCCTCGCCTACCCAAAACATCGGGTCCAACACCACAATCAATACTCTCCTCCTTTTGCCCAGTTACCACAGATGAAGTTGATAAACTCCTCTCTATGGCCCACCTCACTACCTGTCCCCTGGACCCTGTCCCCTCTCAATTACTGCGACCACCTTCCCACTCTATCCTCAACTCCCTAACCCACATCTTCAACCTCTCCCTCTCCTCCGGCACCTTTCCTTCCCCTCTCAAACATGCACTGGTTATCCCCTTACTAAAAAAAAACCCTCACTAAACCCCACCTGTTTGAATAACTTAAGACCTATCTACCTGCTCCCGTTTGCCTCCAAGCTCATCAAACGCCTTGTCCATGACCGAATTAGTTGCTACCTCACGGACAACAACCTTCTCGACCCCTATTGTCTGGCTTCCGCCCACAACATTCTACTGAAACTGCCCTACTAAAACTAACCAATGACCTACTAACTGCTAAAACCAATGGGCACTACTCCATACTCATACTTTTAGACCTCTCTGCTGCCTTTGACACAGTTGACCACCTGCTCCTCCTCAGCAAATTACACTTCCTTGGCCTCCGTGATTCTGCTTTATCCTGGTTCTCCTCCTACCTATCTCAGCGCACTTTCAGTGTCGCTTACAACTCCATCTCCTCCGCTCCCCTTCCTCTTTCTGTTGGGGTACCCCAAGGCTCCATCCTTGGGCCTCTCCTATTCTCACTCTATACCTCTTCCATGGACCAGTTGATAACCTCCCATGGCTTCCAATACCACCTCTATGCTGACGACACCCATATCTATCTCTCCACTCCTCAACTCACCCCCTCAATCTCCTCACGGATCTCAAACTTACTAAATGACATGTCAATATGGATGTCACACCACTTCCTCAAACTCAATCTTTCTAAAACTGAGCTTGTTATATTTCCTCCTTCACGGTCCCCCCCCTGTGACTTCATCATTAATATCAACAGCACAACCATTGGTCCCTCCACACATGCCAGGGTGCTGGGTGTAATCCTTGACTCTGACCTCTCCTTCAGCCCCCACATCCAATCACTGGCTAAATCCTGCCGCCTTAACCTCCGCAACATCTCCAGATTTCGACCCTTCCTGACTAATGACACCACAAAGCAACTTATTCACTCCTTGATTATTTCCCGCCTCAACTACTGCAACTCTCTCCTTAATGGCCTACCCTTAAGCAGGCTATTCTCCCTTCAGTCTATTATGAATTCTGCTGCTAGACTAATACACCTCACTAACCAATCCATGACTGCTGCTCCTCTCTCTCCAATCCCATCTACATCGCCAACCTTATCTGCAGATATCGCCCAAATCGTCCCCTCCGCTCCTCCCAGGACCTCCTGCTCTCTAGCTCCCTTGTTACCACCTCTCATGCTCGCCTTCTGGACTTCTCCAGAGCCTCTCCCATCCTCTGGAACTCCCTGCCCCAGTATGTCCGATCAGCCCCTACCCTGTCCACCTTTAGGAGATCCCTGAAAACTCATTTATTTAGGGAAGCCTATCCCACACCCACCTAACAACTATCCCCGAGCCACCCCCCATCAAATCATTCTCTGCAGCTATTACCTTTTGTACCATCACCACCTCCCTTAGAATGTAAGCTCTACGAGCAGGGCCCTCCTGTACCTTTTGTATTGAACTGTACTGTAATTGTGTTGTCCCCCTATACATTATAAAGCACTGCGTAAACTGTTGGCGCTATAGATATCGTGAATAATAATAATAATAATATGTGCATTTTTTGCACCTTATGCATATTAGTTATCTGTGAAATCCTCCCTTGTGTAGACATCAGAAGACTACAGGGGGCTTTGAGGACCTTGTTCAGATCCTTCTTATTATAGGGTGACAACCCTCTATCCCTGTCTCCCAAATGTGCTCTTACGTTGTCACGCAGTGGCTTGCAATATAGACTAAACATGGCTGTTTTAATACATTAAAAAGACAATTCTTAACGATACACAGGTCACAATTAGGGTTTAAATCTAATTTAAGACATATTAACCCCTTGGAGCCGGCACCACCAGGCCCTTTAATGGGTTTGGGATGCCGGGAGGCGGGGTGGGGTCAACCCTCACCTTGTAAAACAACCTATTCAGTTTAAAATAGAAATGAAAGAAAAAACATTTGTGTGTGTGTGTATATACAGTATCTCACAAAAGTGAGTACACCCCTCACATTTCTGTAAATATTTTATTATATCTTTTCATGTGACAACACTGAAGAAATTACACTTTGCTACAATGTAAAGTAGTGAGTGTACAGGTTGTATAACAGTGTAAATGTGCTGTCCCCTCAAAATAACTCAACACACAGCCATTAATATCTAAACCGCTGGCAACAAAATGGAGTACACCCCTAAGTGAAAATGTCCAAATTGAGCCCAAAGTGTCAATATTTTGTGTGGCCACCATTATTTTCCAGCACTGCCTTAACCCTCTTGGGCATGGAGTTCACCAGAGCTTCACAGGTTGCCACTGGAGTCCTCTTCCAGTCCTCCATGACGACATCACTGAGCTGGTGGATGCGCTCCTCCATCTTCCATTTGAGGATGCCCCACAGATGCTCAATAGGTTTTAGGTCTGGAGACATCCTTGGCCCGTCCATCACCTTTACCCTCAGCTTCTTTAGCAGGTGTGTTTGGGGTCATTATCATGTTGGAATACTGCCCGGCAGCCCAGTCTCCCAAGGGAGGGGATCATGCTCTGCTTCAGTATGTCACAGTACATGTTTGCATTCATGGTTCCCTCAATGAACTGTATCTCCCCAGTGCCGGCAACACTCATGCAGCCCCAGACCATGACACTCCCACCACCATGCTTAACTGTAGGCAAGACACACTTGTCTTTGTACTCCTCACTTGGTTGTCCCCACACACGCTTGACACCATCTGAACCAAATAAGTTTATCTTGGTCTCATCAGACCACAGGACACGGTTCTAGTAATCCATGTCCTTGGTCTGCTTGTCTTCAGTTTGTGGGCTTTCTTGTGCATCATCTTTAGAAGAGGCTTCCTTCTGGGACGACAACCATGCAGACCAATTTGATGCAGTGTGTGGCGTATGGTCTGTGCACTGACAGGCTGACCCCCCACCCCTTCTACCTCTGCAGCAATGCTGGCAGCACTCATACATCTAATCCCGAAAGACAACCTCTGGATATGACGCTGAGCACGTGCACCCAAATTCTTTGGTCGACCACAGCGAAGCCTGTTCTGAGTGGAAACTGTCCTGTTAAACCGCTGTATGGTCTTGGCCACCATGCTGCAGCTCAGTTTGAGGGTCTTGGCAATCTTCTTATAGCCTGTGCCATATTTAGAGCAACGATTCTTTTTTTCAGATCCTCAGAGAGTTCTTTGCCATAAGGTGCCATGTTGAACATCCAGTGACCAGTATGAGAGAGTGAGAGCGATAACACCAAAATTAACACACCTTCTCCCCATTCACACCTGAGACCTTGTAACACTAACGAGTCACACCAAGGAGGGAAAATGGCTAATTTGGCCCAATTTGGACATTTTCACTTAGGGGTGTACTCACTTTTGTTGCCAGCGATTTAGACATTAATGGCTGTGTGTTGAGTTATTTGGAGGGGACAGCAAATTTACACTGTTATACAAGCTGTACACTCACTACTTTACATTGTAGTAAAATGTCATTTCTTCAGTGTTGTCACATGAAAAGATATAATAAAATATTTACAAAAATGTGAGGGGTGTACTTACTTTTGTGAGATATTGTCTGTGTGTATATATATATATATATATATATATATATATATATATATAAAAATATATATTTTATAAATACCTTTTTTTTTCTCTTTTTTTATAACTGATCACATTCCCTCAGGAATATGAAGTGTTGGGTTTACATATTCTTTAAGTTACCATTAAGTGACTCTTATTTTGTTTTCCGTCTAATAAATTCATTACTGTAAATAATTATCATAAAATAAAACACAAGATACAAAAATGTTTGTGCTGAATGTTGTGATTTCTGAATCTTAGAAATCCTGTGTCAAAAACAACCATTCTAATTTTCAGAAGCTGAAAACTTCTCCCCACAGGGACACAAGACACAGGGAATAAATCTGAAATGTAATTTGCATATATTTTGCCTTCCCTGGTCCCTGTCCTCTCCAATCAACACACTATTGACATTTTTAAACAAAACCTTTTTGTTTTCCATACACTACATACCTTATTTTAAACTTAGCGACATCATTACTGGATCATCACAGAACCCGGCCTCAGTACTCCTCAAATCTGATACAAGCAGTAGGCTGGCTCTTGGGAGAATCTGATGATGCCTTGATGGGTGGATGTCAGTCTGGAGGAGTGGCTGTTCCTACTAAGGCTGTTTTTGCATGAAGACCACCCAGATAATGCCCATCTGTGACGCTGAGCCCCATGATTAAAAGAACTGAAATCCAATGAATAAAAGGGATGGGCCAGGGACAGTCAGGATGTGGAGGAAGGAGCTAGATGATCCTGTGTGTCCTCCAGGCAGGAAATGAGGTGGGCTCTATCTGACTTGCTGCAACTTCTAATGCACAATGTGAGAAGCTCGCACAGTGTGCAGTGAAATCAGAGAAAGCAATTTCAGTCCAGGAGAGGAGCCTGTACAACCGTGCAAGACTGAAGGGGTGGCTGGTTTAGTTTAGTTGCTTTGCAGAGCATCAAATTCAAGGTACTAACAATAATTTACAAAGCCATCCATAACTCTGCCTCCAGCTACATCACTAACCTAGTCCCAAAATACCAACCAAGCCGCTGTCTTCGGTCCTCCCAAGACCTCCTGCTATCTAGTTCCCTTGTCATCTCCTCCCATACTCGCCTCCAGGATTTCTCCAGAGCTTCTCCCTTTCTTTGGAACTCCCTACCCCAATCTGTCCAACTCTCCCCTAATTTATCCATCTTAAGAAGATCCCTGAAACCCCTTCTCTTTAAAGAAGCCTATCCTGCTTCTAACTAACACTGTTTTACTTCCTTTATCAGCTCACCCCCCACAGCTATTAACTTTTGTATCAATTGACCCTCCCTCTTAGATTGTAAGCTCTAATGAGCAGGGCCCTCTGATTCCTCTTGTACCAAATTGTAATGTAACTGTAATGTCTGCCTTTATTTTGTTAAGTGCTGTGCAAACTGTTGGCGCTATATAAATCCTGTATAGTAAAAAATAATAATCAAATGCAAAATAACCAACAACACATAACATGTATAATACTGCAGAAACATATGAAGGAAAGTCTCCTCCTTTTGGAACAGTGATTTGTTAATTACAATTACAAATTTACTATTTTATGTAAAAAGTGCATTTCCTTTAATAGGACTGCAGGGATTATTATTATTAATAATAATATTCAGGATTTAGCCAATCGTTTGTGCAGCACTTTATATTATAAAGGTAGACAGTACAATTACAATTCAGTTCAATACAAAAGGGTTAAGAGGGTCCTGCTCCTAGGAGCCTACAATCCTAATTAAAAAATAAATAAATAAATAAACAAAAAAGTATATATATATATATATATATATATATATATATATATATATATATATATATATATATACATCATATCACCAAGTATTGGGATGCCTGCCTTTAAATGCAATTGAACTTTAATGGCATCCCAGTCTTAGTCCGTAGGGTTCAATATTGAGTTGGCCCACCATTTGCAGCTATGACTCTTCCAGGAAGACTTTCCACAAGGTTTAGGAGTGTGTCTATGGGAATGTTTGACCATTCTTCCAGAAGCGCATTTGTGAGGTCAGGCACTGATGTTGGACAAGAAGGCCTGGCTTGCAGTCTCCGCTCTTACTGATCCCAAAGGTGTTCTAGCAGGTTGAGGTCAGGACTCTGTGCAGGCCAGTCAAGTTCCTCCACCCCAAACTCGCTCATCCGTGTCTTTATGGACCTTGCTTTGTGCACTGGTCCAAATCATTTGGCGGACGGGGGATTATAGTGTGGGGCTGTTTTTCAGGGGTTGGGCTTGGTCCTTTAGTTTCAGTGAAGGGAACTCTAAGACCTGGTTCACACAGGGGCAACTTGTTAGGAGACTTAGACACCTGACAAGTCGCGCTCCATTCTGTACAATGGAACCGTTCTAATAGGAGCGACTTAGAAAAAGGTTCCTGTACTACTTTGGGGCGACTTCAGAGCGGCTTGCATTAACTTCTATATAAAAGCTGTTTTGCAAGCCGTGCTGAAGTCACGCTGTACGGAGCGGCTTCAGAGTTGGGGGACTTTGAAGCCGCCCCTGTGTGAACCGGCTCTTAAGGCGTTATCATACCAAGACATTTTGGACAATTTCATGCTCCCAACTTTGTGGGAACAGTTTGGGGATGACCTCTTCCTGTTCCAACATGAATGTGCACCAGTGCACAAAGCAAGGTCCATAAAGGTGCGTGTAAAGGTAGGCATCACAATACTTTTGGTAATATAGTGTGTGTGTGTATATATGTATATATATATATATATATATATATATATATATATATATATATATATATATATATATATATATACACATATAAAATCTATTTTTTTTTCTTTTGTTTTTTTTTAAACTATATCTGATCATTGTTTCTCAATGTTGCAGATATTTCGAACTTCTGAAGCTTTTCCCAAAGGATTCCCTGACCTCACCTGAGTTCCACAGCTCCTTGTCCAAGCTGGGTGTAAGGATGACTGAGGAAGAGTTCAAGAAATTGTGGAACCGGTAAGACAACCTGTATGCCCACATTCCTGGCTGTGCTTCAGCATCGTTATTTACTAAATATTGGTTTTAATTAAAGTGTATTTCTAATCAAATTGTTTGTTCATTTTTTTTAGTTTTGTATAGAATAGACAAGGATCCAAACCCCTATAAGGCTTTTATTGCTGTCCCTGCTCAAAATAAAAGTTTTATATGCTTACATTTTATGTTCCCTGGTTCCTCCTTTCCCCTCCTCTTTAACATGCTAACAAATTTTTAAAACCTTTCCATTTTCCTCCCATACCTTATTTTGGATTCAATTATGTTATTACTAGGTTTCTGTGGCTCTCTATGCAACAAAGGCAGATCATGGCTGGCGGGAGAGGCCAGCAGGGTGCTGCACTTACCTTTCTGAAAACATTACAGTGCTTTGCCTCTCCAGCGTCCTCAAACCTGATGCAAGCAGTGGGTTGGCTCTTGGAGGAGTTATGCAAATATTAAAATATCTTGATGGATAGATGTCAGTCTGGAGGAGTGGGCGTTCCTAGGCAGGTTGAACCTCCATGATTCACCTCCCCATTTTGTACTGACAACCATTATTCCTGGTACTAAAAGTAATAGGGAATCTAAAAATTCTCAGTTTTAGTTAGATCTGTTTGTGACAGACCTCCTGGCACTCCACTTGGGTGCTTCTGCCAAGATACAGCTTCCTCCTGTCAGGAACCAGGTATTATAGCTGAATATTGCACCCAAGGACTAGACGATATCAGCTTAGGTGCAAACTGGAACTGACTTTATTATAAACTCACCCAGAATATATCCCACACAAAATCAGGTAAGAGCTCAATCACATTATCCGAAACAATGCAAACTGTAAACAGTAAGGTCAGTACATCTAATGAACAGCCAACATAAACAGTAATCTACTTAAACAGTAAACTAATTAACAACTAGTCACCTAGACAAGCCTAAGTGACTCAGGTCAGTGCCCTTCCAGACAGTTCGGCACCTGTATTCAAGAAGACCCAGGGCTGTCCAAATCTCATTAACCAGCTTTCTTTTCACATCTATTCTCTCACTGAGTTTCAAGTTGTCAGAGACCATCATGGCTTCCCTAGACCTTCAGTCATTTTTTCATCTTTCCATCTATTAAATCTTCTGACCTCGTTGTTTTATCTTTGAATAGTAAAACTTTTTTTTCTGCCACTAAATACCTTATACGGCCCACTTCCTGTTTCTTGTCTAGTCATTAGCCTAGGCTTATGACATCATGCACAGCTCACTCTCACACTCTCCTAAGAGTTTGCCAGGACAGGAGGGGGGATGAGTCATAAGATGGCCAATGAGAGCTGCAGAGCTGGAGTTGTGTCTCTGTGTGTCTGTGTAAATCCAGAAAGTGAACAGGCAGCATCTTCAGCTGCCCACAGTTAAAATGGTTGCAGCCAGACTCAGTGGAGGGAGATTTCTGCAGCATATTTGGCAAGTACAGAATCGCAGTATATATAAAATAATAAGCAAAGTGGTTGGAGAGAAGCTTCAGAATGGCAAAGATGTTTTTATTACAAATTATGTGAGCAGACTGCAGTTCCTTTTTGACTACTAAATGTGGTAATAATATGTCATCTTGCATTATATAACAGGACATCTTCCTGAATGTTCGTAGCTACATCAAATGCCAGGGCCCATAATCAATAGGCAAGAGGCTACCCTGCAGTCCCCTCCAAAAGCCTCTGTCCTGGTTGGGTCGGTCACATGGTTTAAGTCCAAAATTATTATCACTGACAAGATTTTATTTCTTTGAAGATATGTCAGAGAAGACAGCGGTACTCTGGGGATTGAGGACCTGCGTAGTCACCTAGGAGCAAAGAGTGCGCAGGATTTATATGAAGAACGCAGCATGCTGCTCTCCGGACTGCAGAAAGTGTCTCAAAGCCACGTAGACCAAAGTAAGAGGAGAATTCTATTAAGATTGTATCTGCAAGGGTTCTCACGTGTCTAGCTCATGCTATAGCTGGTAGTAGTTGGTTCCATTTAACTGGACTTGTTCTGTAATGTTGATGACGTTTCGATAATCGTCCGAGTGTCTTCCTCAGTTCTAATGAATATCATAGACTAGGGGTTACTCAGTCTCCTTAACGTCTTAACTACCAATGTACGTTATAAATAGCACAGTTTACAA
The DNA here is from genome assembly GCF_042186555.1 of Aquarana catesbeiana. Classification (NCBI taxonomy): domain Eukaryota; kingdom Metazoa; phylum Chordata; class Amphibia; order Anura; family Ranidae; genus Aquarana; species Aquarana catesbeiana. The sequence continues at coordinate 57,210,946 of NC_133331.1, read as the reverse complement.
GCGGCTATAAAGCCTGCTGTTGATTTTTAGAGTCAGCAAAAGGTTTTCAGATAAAAGTGATCCAGGCAACTCTAGAGCCACCCGAACACTCTGAAAGTGTAAAATACAGGCATGAAAATATGGAACAGCAAATATATAAAAATATAGATTACCTTTATGTAATTGGTAAAGCAATGACTTAAAAAAACTGAAAATATGTTAGTTTCCCTTTAAGTTCTGCTCCACGTGCCCTATATGTCCTGGGGGTAGAAGGATGCCAAACCAAACATACACTCAAAGTAAGGATGGGAACATAGATGTGTGTACTCTCTGGTATGTTTGATTATTAAACTCTTTCAGTCTAATGTATTATGTTCTTCCTAGACCTAGAGTAATCTCCTCACAATCACCTGCCAGATACATTTTTTTTAGGGCACATTTTAAATTGAATAGTAGAATTAGAGTAACTCCAGAACACCCTCATTGTCACACACAATGCTTTTTGTATTTCCAGAAATGAGCACAAAGGTTGGATCACGGACAAGAAATGAGAGGAAGTTGTCGCTCAGCATTGAGAAGTGGTTGAAGGAGAGATTCAGAGAGGGGGTTCGAGCCATGATGGCAGAATTCCTGGTGTGTGATCCAGATAGGACACACAAGGTGAGTTGGTGTCTCCTCTTGGATGACTCCTGGATCAGTCATCCAAGCCATGGAGAGACATAAAGAACAATGTTATCAAAATCATTTGAGAGTGCGTTCCTTGGCATTGTCATTGCCACCATTTAAAATAATGCTCAAGACAAGATAGGGTAGCTGTAGCTGAAATTAATCCACTGAGCTGCCAATCAAATTCCAGGATGCCCAGAGAGTTTGATCTCATTGGTGGCTGGTTAGAAGCAACTCCATTTCTTAGTTAAATTATTATTTTTCCCACTTCTAGGCTAATTATCTTTTATTATGATTCTCCAAACCAAGTTGAATAGCCAACATTACAGTCAAACAAGCAAGGTCATGCCATTTTACCAAACAGACATGCCAAGGCTGGGTGCAGAGAGGCTGATGTTGACCTGGTACCCTAGTACCCTGGTACCAACTACTCAAGGTCTCCCAACAAGTGCCCCAGCTCTTTTACCAACTTCTCCAGGTCTCATAATGAGTGTCCCAGGTCTTCTACCAAGTGCCCCAAATCTTCTAATGGGTTCCCTAGGTTTTCTAATGCATGTCCCAGGTTTTTTTTAATGAGTTCCCTAAGTCTTCTACCAAGTGCCACAAGTCTCCTAATAAATGGGCCAGGTCTTTTACCAAGTTTCTCGGGTCTCCTACTGAGTGCCTGAGGTCTTTTACTGAGTTCCCCATGTCTTTTGCCAGTTGTCCTATGCCTTCTGCAAAGTGTCCCAGGTCTTCTATCAGGTTTTTCAGGTACTCAACCAATTCCCCCAGCACTTCTACAAATTGTCGCAGGTCTTCTACCAAGTGTCCCAGGTCTTCTGCAGAATGACCCAGGCCTTCTATTGGATGTAAAGAATAGACTGATCAAATCTCCAAACTGCCCAATATCAGATATATCAACGAACCCTATATAGAGAATATAAATCTAATGCCCTTTGGTAATCCAGGAAGCACTCTGGTGGACAAAGAAATGGCTTCTCCTCATGCAATATAAAAACAACTTTATTGTTTAAAAGCAAATAAAGCAAATGTTCCCTTGCTAGTGGCCCAGCACTGCATGGTCAAATAATGGGTCCATGGTCCCTTCTGTGTTTGGAAAGGGGGCCTTTCTCATAAGGGACCAATTTTAAATATTCCTAACTGTGGTACAAGATAGTACAACAAACCGTGCTAGCTTTGCAGAAATCTGGTCCTGGTAAGAACACTATATAACATTAGTTCATCAATTTTTTATTTTTTTTTTTTTAATACACATTTAGCTATCTGGTACAAATTTCCAAATTGCAAATAATTTATGCTGCTCTAAGTCTTCATTTGTACTTCTGCATTCAAAAAAATCTCACTTGCTGAATCTATGGCGCAGCTTCCATCAACGAGCACCTTTTCTTAGGGATGCACGGTAACACATGTAAAACAACCTAAAATGCTTCTGAAAAGCCCTTTACCTAAAACACACCACGTATTATTTCCACAATTGCACAATAATAGTTATTAATAGTTATTAATAGTTATCAATAAATTGTCTCGTTTTAACCACTTTATACTTCTTCATCCACCATTGTGACTACGATTCTCAAGCTCCATGTACTTATCTTATCATAAAGCCTTCACCTATTGTATTAACAACCAAGATCTTGTCTGTATTTTGCACCCTATGTTTTTCCTATGACTCTTTATTTCAAAACTGTCATACATTATAGGGCCAATAGTATGTGGAAACTCTCCAAATGACTGAGATCAGATCTCCAATGGAGGCTATTGTTAATAATACAGCATACAAAGACATTGTAGACAATTGCACTGTTTCAACCTTGTGGTAACAATTTGGTAAAGGCCCTTTTCTGTTCCAGAATTACTGTTGACCTGTTCACAAAACCAGCTCCATAAAGACATGGTTTGACTAGTTTGGTGTGGAGGAACTCGAGTGTACTGCACAGAGCCCTTACCTCAACTCTACTGAACACCTTTGGGATGACCCTCCAAAATCCTGTGGAAAGCCTTCCTCGAAGAGTGGAGGATTATAGCCACAAAGAGGGGCAACAACATATTAATGGCCATGGTTTTGGAATTGGGTGTCCAACCAACTCTCGTATAAGTGTGATGATCAGGCTTCCACAAACTTTTTGCCATATAGGGTATCATAAAGTCAATGAAATCTATTTCTTTCCTTTAGCATTGAGTTTTACCTTGATTCAATCTCTTGGCATTGCTGTTGGGATAAAAAATTTGATTTTTTCAGCTGGAATAATCTTATTTTCCAACAGGTCTCAAGAGAAGATTTCCTTAAGGTTTTGGATAAGTTTCAGCTTCATCTCACTGGGGACCAGTTGTGCCATTTCCTCGCTCGTTGTGGTTTAAATGAGAATTCTTCTGACGTTGACTATGTGGACTTTCTACAGCGTCTCCAGACAAGAAGGAATAGCGGAAGAGCACACAAGATCCTGAGCAAGGAAAACAGGTGGAGTCACAATTAGTAGAAATATTTCAGTGGTGTGAATGGAGTACAGGCATATGTATTGATGGGAATATGTGGCGTGGAGCTGAATTAAATTGCAAAAGGCTCTGTAGTAAATAGATGGTTTATATCAATATTCAAGGAGTTACCTTCTAACAATAAAGGATCAGCCCACCCAATATCTGGTTGGTAGAGTCAGCCCCTGGCTTCCTATATGTCTTGGATACTCTAACAACGAGTAATCCCTGCCATAATATTCAACACTGTACTTGACCAGCTGGGAGTTTTGAGTGTTCCAGGTCCTCCTGTTACATTCTCTATAGTTTAACTCAGGGGTCTCCAAACATTTTAAACAAAGGGCCAGTTTACTGTCCTTCAGATTTTAAGGGCTCCCCACTGTGGTCAGTGGGAGTAGAAACCTTACATAGCACCTGTGTCAGTAAGAGGAGGACCTGTGCCCCATAATGGGTATTAGTGATAGAAATAATGTCTTATTGTTGGTGTGAGTGGGAGGAATAGTGTCCCATTATTGGTGTCGGAGGGAGGAAAAGTGTCTCATCATTGGTGTCAGTGGAAGGAATATTGCCCCATTGTCTGTACCAGTAAGAGGAATAGGGCTTCATATCTGTGGGAGGAATTCCCAAGGGCTGGATAAAGGCATTCAAAAGATTGCATCTGGGCCACAGGCCACAGTGTGAAAACAACTGGTTTAAAAAAAAGATAAATCCAGCAAGGATGGTGGGAGCCACTCATAATGGGCATAGCAGGTGTGCAGACCCAGGAACTAAACGCAGGGGTGGTGGGAGCCCCTCGTAATGGGCCCAGCAGATCTGGGACCACAGCACATGGATGGTGGGAGTCCCTCATAACGGGGCTCATTTTTTGAAGCAGTTCTTGTCATTTTCGCTCCACATTCAGAATGAAATTATGAAACATTTTAGTAAATGGATTTTAAGCTGATGAAGCTATTCTGATATGCTCAGGTCAGTGCACATGGGGTCTGTAAACTCCGCGTCCACTACCGGGGCCCTAGAGGAGAAACTCTAGCAGGTGTGCAGAGCCAGGAACACAGCACAGGGATAGAAGGAGCCCCTCATAATGGGCACAGCAGGTGTGCAGGCCTAGGAACTAAGTGTAGGGATGCAAAGAACCCCTCATAATAGGCTCAGCAGATCTGGAACATTGCACAGGGATGATGGGAACCCCTCATAATGGGCACATCAGGTGTGCAGACCCAGGCACTAAGTGCAGGAGTGGTAGGGGCCTCTCATAATGGGCCCAGCAGACTTGGGACCACAGCACAGGGATGGTGGGAGCCCCTCATAATGGGCACAGCAGGTGTGCAGACCCAGGAACTAAGTGCAGGGGTGGTGGGAGCCCCTCATAATGGGCACAGCAGGTGTGCAGACCCAGGAACTAAGTGCAGGGGTGGTGGGAGCCCCTCATAATGGGCCTAGCAGATCTGGGACCACAGCACAGGGATGGAGGAAGCCACTTTTTGCATTGAATAAGGGGTAAAGATTTCATTTTTTGAAGCAGTTCTTGTCATTTTCACTCCACATTCAGAATGAAATTATGAAACATTTTAGTAAATGGATTTTAAGCTGATAAAGCTGTTCTAATATGCTCAGGTCGGTGCACAGGCGGTCTGTAAACTCGGTATCTACTACCGGGGCCCTAAAGGAGAAACTGCTGCAATATTTCCACGCTGACTTCAGCGCCCTCCTTGAAGAGTTCAGGTGAGTGTGTGAGATGTCCGGCTTCTCCAAAATCTGAATAACAAATTAATAACAGCCACTCCTAACATTTACATTTATGAACAAGTGAAGCTGAATCATCTCTAGTAGGAGTGAATCTTCTGACATTTAGCACAATACTCAGTTTTCATGAATACCTGTCCAGTCTGAAAGAATCACACATCTCACAAATCACAGTTGTCTGGGTTTCTACATTGTTTCTAATTGTTTTTCCATACAGAGCTTTGCAAAAATATGTAGAATTGAAAAATTGCTGACTTGGCAATTCTGACTCCATCATCCCTCTTCTCCAATCTCCTGCATTGGATTTTTAAAGCTGAACTCCAGACAGATGTAAAAGATAGATTATTACAGCTCTGTGATCATTAACATGATTGGGAAGGATCAAATATTTTTTTTATATATTTACTTGCTCTGTGCAATAGTCTACACAGAGCAGACCCGATCCACCTCCTCTCTGGTCCCACATAGGTGCTCTCGGCTCCTTCCCCTGACGTGTGTCCCCATATCAATGTGCTTTCTATGGGGGCACTTGTAGAGGCTCACTCCCAAGCCACGCTCTGTGTGTCTATTGACATGCAGAGCGAGGCTTGGCCCCATTCCTTGCTCCCTCCTCACTGGTTGTGATTGACAGCAGTGGGTGCCAATGGCCAATGAGGTGGGAGAGAGCCAAGAGGGCCTCTGCTCTTGGGCACTTCGCTGGATCGAGAACCGGGCCCACCCAGGTAAGTAAAGGGAAGAGGGGGGCTGGGGGGGGAAGCTGAATGCAGAAGGGTTTATACCTAAAAGTGGTTTTAAAGGCTGAAGGTTTTTTAAAATGCATAGAATTTCATAAGGTATATGAAGGTAAAAAATCTTCTGTGTGCAGCACCCCCCCCCCCCACTATTACTTACCTGAGCCCCCTCTCTATCCAGAAATGTGCACAAGAGTATTGGCTCTCTGGGTACTCTCCCTCCTCACTGGCTGAGACAGGAGCTATTAGTTGATGTGAATGAAGAGTGAGAACGGTGGGGCCAAGATGCGACCCTGTGTCTGAATGGACATGCAGAGCAGCAGCTCAGGAGTAAGTCCTGCTTGGGTGCCCCCATTGCAAGCTGCCTGCTGTGAGGGCACTCAACAGAAGGGAGGGGCCAGGAGTGCCGGCCGGGGACCCGAGAAAAGGAGGATCGGCCTGCTCTGTGCAAAAACAGTATATAACATCTTTGTTGTTTTTTTTTTTTTTTTTATGTTGCCTTTAATATCACTTTAATACATAGAATGCATTAAGGTAAAACACCTTTAGCCTTTAGAACTGTTTTAATACATAATTACATAGCAGTAATAAGTAGTGTAAGTACTTGAATGTGACCTGGTATCAACCTCTTGTAACCCTGTACACCGGTGTTGATGTGTAAGAGAAAGAAGCAGTACAAGCAGCCAGTCGGTTCATGTGCTGACAAGAAGCATGCTGATAGGAGGAGAGAGCTGAGAGACAGAGAGATGAGCTCATCACTGTCCAGTCATGGACAGTCCAGGACGACCTGGGCTCAGAGGAAGTAGGTTGAATGATGTTGGCTATCAGTCTAAGGACACCTAGTAGCAGAAAATGAGTACTGCAGGAACATCTCTGCATTGAAGATGAATATTGTAACCAAAGCTGCATTGTTATTTAATCTTTCAAGAATTCATTTTTTTTTAAATTTCATTATTTACTTTTTTTTTGTTTTTGGCTGGTGTTCTGGGTTCACACTATCGCCGCATGCAGCTCATAGCAGGGGTCCGGTGAATCCCCGTTCCCCGTTTCAATACGATTTCAGCCCGAATTTTTGCCTGAATTTGGACCAAGAGACACACAGGACTTCTGTGCAAATTCGCACCGGAGTCGCAGTCCATAGGGAGCCGGTCAAAATCTCCTGCTATTGCAAATTGGATGTGGGGAAACCCACATCCAATTCGTATAAGTGTGAACCCAGCCTCAAAGTAGATGTAAACCCTAACTGGATGACATTTAATGTGCATGGGATTTCCTGATGGTGACAACAGCGGCTCATGCCTGAGTAATGTACCTTGAAACGGCCATATGTAGTCTCCATTGGATGGTCATGTGACACGGTGACAATGCACAATTGGAAGACCATGTGTTGCCATGCATTGCATTGTCTAATGCCCCATACACACGGTCGGATTTTCCAACAGAAAATGTGTGATAGGACCTTGTTGTCGGAAATTCCGACCGTGTGTAGGCTCCATCACACATTTTCCATCGGAATTTCCGACACACAAAGTTTGAGAGCAGGATATAAAATTTTCCGACAACAAAATCCGTTGTCTGAAATTCCGATCGTGTGTGCACAAATCCGACGCACAAAGTGCCACGCATGCTCAGAACCAATTAAGAGACGAAAGCTATTGGCCACTGCCCCGTTTATAGTCCCGACGTACATGTTTTACGTCACCGCGTTCAGAATGATCGGATTTTCCGACAACTTTGTGTGACCGTGTGTATGCAAGACAAGTTTGAGCCAACATCCGTTGGAAAAAATTCATGGATTTTGTTGTCGAAATGTCCGACCGTGTGTACGGGGCATTAGTGTGTTAGGAAGCCATTCAGAATGATGGCTATACTGGTGTTTTCCTGACTAGGCCAGGCTGATACAATTGACCCAATCGTGTTCACTGTTAGAAGATTAATCTCTCAATGCAATGTGTTTTGCTTTCCCCAGGAAGGCCGATACCAACAAAATGAATGTAATCAGTCAGCAAGACCTCAGAGAAATCCTGGAGAGGAGGTAATGTTGAAATATATTTATATCAAATTAAAGTTATATTAAGCCTTCAGTAATTTAAACACTTTCAGCAGCTGATTTAAAGTGATTTAAAAGGCTTCCTTTAAAAAAACTAAATAATAAAAATGTCATACTTACCTGCTCTGTGTAATTGTATTGCACAGAGCAGCCCTGATCCTCCTCTTCTTGGGTCCCTTGCCAGCGCTCTTGGCCCCTCCCTCATGCCCCCAGAGGAAGCAGCTTGCAATGGGGGCACCCAAGCAGGCTTGCTCCCGAGCCACGACTCTGAGTGTCCTTTCACACAGAGTTCCCAGGGAGACACAGGCACCCATGAGGATACCTCACACCTGTTGGATTAATGGCAGAAGGGCTCCAGGCGATCTTTATCCACTTTGTTTTAGACTTTGTTTTCTCTGTGAATAGTTTATACATCTTTTGCTCTAACTGGAGATACTATTATTCCCTATTGCTGAGAGATACTCTTGAACCTTTGCCTCTGTACTCTGTATGAATGAAGTTTAACTTGGGTGTTCCCTGGAGGGGCTGCCCAGCCTATTCCATCTTAATGGTTTGATGTTTCTACCCCTGGGTTTTGCCTATATGTCTTCCTGTAGCCCGAACGGATAAGATGGACTTGAAGGTACTTGATCAGATGATGAGAAATGAAAGCCTTGAAGAAGCGTCTTTGACTGCGAAACGCGCTGGGAAATGCTACAAAAATCTGACTGTTATATTGGAGATTCTATAATGTCTATTTGATATAGAATGTCCTCTTAACCTTTGTGTAATAAAGCTTTCACATTTTAACCACTTCATCCCCGGCGTATTGTCAAATGACGTCCATAGAACGGATCTCCCATCCCGGGCAGGCGTCATGTGACGCCCTCCGCTTCCTGCCGGTAAAGGGGGTGCGCGCATGCACGTGCCCATGTCACTGAGGAGCCGATGCGAGTGCCCAGCGGCCGCGATGTCGGCCGGGCACCCGTGAACACTCCTGACAGAGCAGGAACGTGGATCAGTGTGCGTAAACAAACGATCCACGTCCTGTCAGGGGAGAGGAGACACATTGTGTGTTCCTTGTATGTAGGAACACTGATCGGTCTCCTCCCCCAGTCAGTCCCCTCCCTCAACAGTTAGAACACACAGTGAGGGAACACATTTAACCCCTTGATCGCCCCCTAGTGTTAATGTTTTCCCTGACAGTGACATTTATATAGTAATCAGTGGCTATTTATAGCAGTGATCGCTGTATAAATGTCAATGGTTTCAAAAAAGTGTCTCAAAAGTGTCCGATCTGTCCGCCACAATGTCACAGTCCCAATAAAAATCGCAGATCACTGCCATTACTAGTAAAAAAAAAAAACAATAAAAATGCCATAAATCAATAACCTATTTTGTAGGCGCTCTAACTTTTGCGCAAACCAATCCATATAAGCTTATTGTGATTTTTTTTTTTTTTTTTTTTACCAAAAATATGTAAAAGAATACATATCGGCCTAAACTAAGGAAAAAAAATATATAAATATATATTTTTTAAATTGTGATATTTATTATAGCAAAAAGTAAAAAATATTGTGTTTTTTTTCAAAATTATCGCTCTTTTTTTGTTTATAGTGCAAAAAAAAAAAAACGCAGAGGTGATCAAATACCACCAAAAGAAAGCTCTATTTGTGTGAAAAAAAATGATAAAAGTGTCATATGAGTCCAGTGTTGCATTACCGCGCAGTTGTCATTCAAGTTTGCACTTGCTGAAAGCTCAAAATTGGACTGGGCAGGAAGGGGTTGGGGGTGTTAATTGCCCAGTATTGAATTGGTTAAATGACTTGTAAATTCAATGTAATTTGATATATCAAGAGGCCTTCGTTCAATGCCCATTCCTTTCTTACCCCCTTTTTTTGTTTGACTACTTTGTTTGGGTTGATGACCTCTTGATATAAAGCTGGTTTAGCTGTTTTAGAACACACCCCTCTCTTTACATACCATTCCATTTATGTTATAATTAATTAATAACATTTTGTTGTGCTCCCAATGTGATAAGCTAAAAAATGCTGAGGGTTTAATACTACTGCCATATAATGGCAATGTTAGACATCCAATTGATGATGTGTGTCCAATAATTAAAAATAACATAATCAATACAACTAATTAACATTAATTATTTAAATATAATTATAGTATATTGTTATATTATATTAATTATTTTATTATTTTAATTGATTAATAAATGAATAATAATTATATTATTATAGTGATTATTTTATAATTAGTTAATTAATAAAGAAATAAATTAATAAAAATCATAATAATAATCTATATGCATTATTATACTTAACATATGTGATTATATTATTTAATTATTATATTATTATAATTATTTAATTAAAAATAATGAATAATAAAACTGTATATCCAATACTTATTTAGAGAAAACACTACTCCTTGCCATTGCTGCCTGTATGAACAAGCCAACTGAGCTTAGGGGTAAAATGTGACCCACACCTAATGCGTCAACCTGCGTTGATCTGCATTGATTAATACAGGTTAAATGCATGGACACAGCAAATACTATTGCTATCTAAGTGTTGGGCATGGCATTCGAAGCGCCAAGAAAAAATGGAGGTGTACTGCAGTTTATTGCAACAAACACAATTGCTTTAGAATGCACATTAAAGCACTACAATGTGTTACATTGCACCCTGGCATGTATGTTTTGCTGCTTGGTATACCCACATTTTTCCAATGTCTTTAGGCTGGTCACATGACCAACATGGTCCTCTTCCTCCTTGGCCTTCTCCTGGCCCCATGAGGTCCTCAATGACAGAGAAAGCTGAGCTGATGCATGGAGTGTGGAAGGGTTAGAACCTCTGTCAGATATTACTGTCTGTGGACAACCTTCACTTCCAGTCCCAATAAGAAAAAGTAAAGAAAAAAAGTGATGGAAACTCTTTCCAAATAGGTATCAGTAAAAAGGTGACCATGGCTCTACTCCTTCCCAGCTGTGGCTAGAGTTCCACTTTAAGCACTGCTGTTACTTGGAGAATGTATACCTCTAGGACAGTGATGGTGAACCTTGGCACCCCAGATGTTTTGGAACTACATTTCCCATGAGGCTCATGCACTCTGCAGTGTAGTTGAGTATCATGGGAAATGTAGTTCCAAAACCTCTGGGGTGCCAAGGTTCACCACCACTGCTCTAGGACAAGTTCACTTCAGGCTGATCACAGCTCTAATCCAGAAGACCTCATGCTCTGCGTCTCCATCCCCCCAGGTTCTGTATTAAGGTGACAGATGAAGAATTTTCCCACTTACTGGAGAGAATTCCGGTCGATCAACATGGAGCCATCAGATACCTGGACTTCATGGCCAAGTTCGATAGCGGGTAAAGAATGAAATGGAAAACCATCTCTGAGAGATAAGAGATCGCTATCAGCAGATGAGGCTTTTGATTGGCAGATGAAAAACATTTTATCTACAGGATTTATATTTATGGAGATTGATACAAAGTATCTATTGTTACAGTATTGTGTGTTTAGAGAATGGTGAGACACTGCCCTCCCCTGGTCATATTCAAGCATGACAGTCCAACTTTTTGTACTGTGTAAAATTTCAAAAGTCCAATTTCTGTAATACTGATCTGACTGTCTGCAATAGACAACTTCAGGGCTGTCATCTTCATCCCAGCTTTACTACTCACTGAATCTCTGACCCAGATAAAGCGCACATACTTTTCACTGGCTGCATTATCATGCTTTGTGCAGTATCACTGCATAGAAAAGACAGGATCTGTATCGCAGCCCCACAGCCTAGGCCTTTAAAGTAGATGTAAACACCTTAAAGTGTTACTAAACCCACAACAGTACAATCAGTCTGTATATGCAGTAAAGCATTCTTGTTATACTCACTGTGGAACCTAAGGGGTTAATCCTCTGCATTGTGTAAAAAAGCTGTTTGATTCTGTCTTCTCTGATCCTCCCCTTCTTCCACAGTCCCCAACCCATCTCCTGATAGAACAGAGCCTTGGGGGTACTCTGTACATGCTCAGATTGGTGTGTATTGCTAGAGATTTTTTTTTGTTGCTAGAGAGTGCATGTGATCAGCACAGGGCCAATCAGCACTGTCCAGACAGAGGGTCGGGGGTCCTGCAGCCTCAAACGACAATCAGGGGATAATGAAAACTCTTCCTAAAAAGCTTTACCCAGACACTAAAGCTGGGTTCACACTAAGAGGGCATGCAGCTCACAGCAGGGGTCCGGTGCGTCCCTGTTCTCTGTTTCAGGGACGAATCTGGCCCTGAAATGGAGCCAAAGACGCACATGACTTCTGTGCAATCTGCTCCGCAGCCGCAACGGAGCTGCGTGAACCGGCTCCATAGAGAGCTGGTCACAGTCTCCTGTCCTGCGAATTGAATTCGGAGAATTACGCATCCAATTCGCACTAGTGTGAACCCAGCCTGATAGAAATCATAAGACTGCTGTGTACCGCTGATGAGAAAAGGTATTTAGCAGTTTATATTTACTAAAATAATTGCATTCCCATGTTCTGTGTACTGTGAGAGACCAGATATAGTGAATACAGGGTCCCGGGTTTAGTAACACTTTAATGTAAATTCAAAAGTAATTTCCAAACTTGCACCTTTAACCACTTCCCGCTGGGAGGGCGTACGTGGCTGTCCTCCCGCTTCAGTGGTTATACTGGGATGTCTGCACCCACAGGCATCAACCTGATATTCTTCTTTTCAGCTGGCGATTTTCTGCACCGTAAAAACAATCATAGCGTCGTTTCAGCCGCTTGATTGTTCTTACAGGCGGCTGGGGGGGACATCCCCACCCTCCCACCACCCTCCAGTGCTTCTGCCGGCTCGCCTGTGCTATCACCGAGCTGGAGAAGGAATTTGCCTGCGCCAGAAGTTCACCATAGAGATTTCCGAGGTACAGATGGTCCCCGGTCATCTCTATGACTCTCGGAGGCCCGGGCGCGATGTTATGACATCACGACAGTTGTAAATGCTGCCGTGTACTCAGCTGAAAAGCCAAGATGGTTCTGTTTTGTTTTTTGATCTCAGGCTTTCCAGCCTGGAGGAGAGATGTGGGGTCTTATTGACTAAGTAGAGAATAATTTATGTGTGATCAGTAAATGTGTCTGCATTCACATCCATATACCACAAACAGAAATAAAGTTACTTTTCTCTAAATACAGGGATGAGAATTTGAGTCTGTGGAGTGGAAACAAAACAATTCTGACCAACTGTAGCCAAAAACCCCAAAAAATCAATAAAGTCAGCGCTAAAGGGAAGAGCGACAAACCGCAAGGGAAGAGTGTGGAGCAGGTAAATAAAGATGATAACTATTTTTATGTAATATATATATATATATATATATATATATATATATATATATATATATAGGGAAAAAAAATATATATATATATATACACATACAGTGCTCATAAGTTTACATACCCTGGCAGAATTTATGATTTATTGGCCATTTTTTAGAGAATACGAATAATAACACAAAAACTTTTCTTTCACTCATGGTTAGTGTTTGGCTGAAGCCATTTATTATCAATCAACTGTGTTTACTCTTTTTAAATCATAATGAAAACAGAAACTACCCAAATGACCCTGATCAAAAGTTTACATACCCTGGTGATTTTGGCCTGAAAACATGCACACAATTTGACACAAAGGGGTTTAAATGGCTATTAAAGGTAACCATCCTCACCTGTGATCTGTTTGCTTATAATTAGTGTGTGTGTATAAAAGGTCAATGAGTTTCTGGACTCCTGACAGACCCTTGCATCTTTCATCTAGTGCTACACTGACATTTCTGGATTCTGAGTCATGGGGAAAGCAAAGGAATAGTCAAAGGATCTGCAGGAAACCAAACCTTGGTCAGGTAGACCAACTAAAATTTCAGCCACATCTGCCAGGAAAATTGTTTGGGATGTAAAGAAAAACCCACAAATAACTTCAGGTGAAATACAGGACTCTCTGAAAACATGTGGTGTGGCTGTTTCAAGATGCACAATAAGAAGCTGTCATTGATGTTAAAGGGGGCAATAAACGGTATTAAGAACTGGGGTATATAAACTTTTAATCAGGGTCATTTGGGTAGTTGCTGTTGTCATTATGATTTAAAAAGAGTAAACACAGTTGATTGATAATAAATGGCTTCAGCCAAACACTAACCATGAGTGAAAGAAAAGTTTTTGTGTTATCATTCATATTCTCTGAAAAATGGCCAAGAAATCATAAATTCTGCCAGGGTATGTAAACTTATGAGCACAACTGTGTACATGTGTGTGTGTATATATATATATATATATATATATATAAACACACCGGGTAAAATAAGTATTGAACACGTCACCATTTTCTTCAGTAAATATATTTCTAAAGGTGCTACTGACATGAAATTTTCGCCACATGTCGGCAACAACCCTTGCAATCCATACATACAAAGAAACCAAAACAAATACGTTCAGAAATGAAGTTATGTGTAATAAATTGGAATGACACAAGGAAAAAGTATTGAACACGCTAACTGAAATGTATTTAATACTTCATACAAAATCCATTGTTGGTAATGATAGCTTCAAGATGTCTCCTGTATGGAGAAACTAATCACATGCTTTGCTCAGGTGTGATTTTGGCCCATTCTTCCACACAGTCTTCAAAGCTTGAATGTTCCGTGGGCCTCTTCTATGAACTCTGATCTGATCTTTAGCTCGACAGGTGCCCCTTTGAACTGATGGGGCCCAGGCCTGGTGCAGGAGGGCCAGCTGTACTGCCTTATCAGCGGCCCTGACTGTCCTTATAAGGTGGCACTTTATTCCCTTATTAGGATATACTTTTCCTTACTAGCAGAGTCTGTCTCATAGGGAGGCCATAGGGTGCAATACCTCCCCAAAATTCATAACCGCCCCTCTTCGTGTCATACATGGGACACCATACAGCATCCTATCATTTCTTCCATGGTAAATGTTCCTAACAAGTGAAGTTACAATGCACCCTCTGGTGGGCAGGACTTTTTTTTAGCTGGAACATGGGAGAACACAGTTCTGACACCTCCCACACTGAATGTATGTAATGGCAAGGGGTGCTGGAGTGTGCTGGAGAGCGTATTAATGCTGGCTGCTGGGGGATCTATTGTTGCTGGGGGGTCTATTATTATTGGATCTATTGTTGCTTGGGGGTCAATTGTTGCTGGAAGAGATCTACTGTTGAGGGAGGGGGTCTAATGTTACTAGCTGCTGGAGAGTCTATTGATGCTGGCTGCTGGGAGATCTTTTGTTGCTGCCTGGGGTGATATTTTATTGTGGGGGTCCATTGTTGCAGGGTGGTCAAATGCTTTTGGGCAAATCTATTGTTGCTGTCTGTGGGGGATCTACTTTACTACTTTTCTTGTTATTAACAAATTTCATACAAATTATTTAGCCCCACAAAATGATACTTGTCTCTGTATTCTCTAAAAGGGGTGCTGTTGGAAGGTGGGAAGGGGGTGGAACCAAGGAACGGTGCTCGGAGGTGGGTAGGGGGTGGAACCAAGGAACGGTGCTTGGAGGTGGGTAGGGGGTGGAACCAAGGAACGGTGCTCGGAGGTGGGTAGGGGGTGGAATCAAGGAACGGTGCTTGGAGGTGGGTAGGGGGTGGAACCAAGGAACGGTGCTTGGAGGTGGGTAGGGGATGGAGACAAGAAGTGACTCAGATGAGGGGGAGTTCCTGCACCTATTCTCTGTGAAAAAAAGCCCTACTGTTGGATGTTTGGTGTCAGTTGTTCTTACTACACCAATGACATCACAGGGAGTGGAGAGTCTTGCTCCATGTTGCCCCTCTGCAGCCTTTCAAGGCATGTGCAACCTTTTTAAAAACAATAAAAGCATATTTCCATAAGAGGAAAAACATGCTTTTAATATTTTTTTGGAATCAAACCTGAAAAGCATGGCAACCGTGATCAGTAGATTGGGGGTACAAGTCACAGGCTCCTGAAGGCTCATCCTCCAGCCCTAGGTTTGTACGGAGGACTGAACCTTCAGTTATGGAGTTTCAGGAGGTATCAATGGACTACACGTGCAGTGGCATCATGGTACTTGTGCTCCATTAAGAAGTACAGTGGCAGATGGGACTTGTAGTCTCTCCATTCACCAATCTCTATTAATAGATGACATGGCTATGTTGCGAAAGGTGGACTGTGCCTTTAAGTAGGATCCCCATTGAATCCTATACCTGACCTGACATAACATAAGAGGGGAAACCCAGCAGAATTCACTATAGGGGACCTCTGCAACTACCAGTTCACCTGTACACTGGCGGAGAGAATAATAGACTCCACTCTGTCCAATCACCAGTGGAATGGATTTTCCTTTCCTTGCTCAGTTCTTTTGTTGTGTAGCCATGGGAAAAATTAATCATTGTAGAAATGGCAAAACTCAGTAAAATTTTGAGGATCGAACAGATTATAACAGTAAAGTTGCAACTTCAGCATAAAACATTATCGTTTTTCAGCTTACTGGAGTCATCAAACATCTCGTTAAGAATAATTATGAATTTCTCGAAAAGAATTTTAATGAGATGGATCCCATGAATACCAGGAGGATGACAGCAGAGAGCCTGTACCAGCTGCTGAAAAGGTAAATCGACTATGCAGTCAGTATCCGGTAGAAATTCTTATGGTGATACAGATTGCCTGTCGATCCTTCTAGTAGATCCCTTATTTTTCCACTTTCTGTAATGCCCTGTACACACGAGCGAAATGTCTGACAGAAAAGTCCGACGGAAGCTTTTCATCGTCTATTCCGATCGTATGTAGGCCTCATCAGACTTCTCTTTTCGAAAATTCTGACGGACCTAGAAATGAAACATGTTCTAAATTTTTCTGACGGAACCAATTCCTATCGGGAAAGCTGATCGCCTGTATGCTGTTCCGACAGACCAAAAACGTCGCATGCTGTGAAGCAAGTACGAGATGGAAGCTATTGGCTACTGGCTATTGAACTTCCTTTTTCTAGTCCCGTCGTAAGTGTTGTACGTCACCGCGTTCTGGACGGTCGGACTTTGGTTGGACTTTGGGTTGACCGTGTGTAGGCAAGACCGCTTGAATGGAATTCTGTCGGAGTTCCGTTGGAGAAACCTTCGGAGTTTCCGACGGCAAAACGGTCATATGTACACGGCATAAGAGGCCACTCTGTCCAGGAATAGTGAGAGTTGCTTGGAACGAAGCATATAATACTGCCGGGGGTGCTTACAATGGTCATCTTCTATTCATATGGTTTGAACTTTTTTCCCAAAAGAATAAATAAAATGTTGCTATAACTGTTTAAAAATCTTAGCTGACTTTGGGCTTTAATTTGTATGCCTTTTACTTAAAGTTGATTAAAAATGTTGTGCCTATATAATACTAATAAGACTGCCCTGTCCATAGTGACAAAGGTGATGACTGGTTTCACTGCACTATTGTGCGGGACATGGTATTAAAAAATACCTGCCATGGGGATAGTAGTACCGACATATACTTGCCATGGCTGGGGGACATGGTATTAAAAAATGCCAGCCATAAGGAACATGTTATTAAAAAATACCTTCCCAAGGGATCATGGTATTTAAAAATACCTGCAGTGGTGTACATGGTATTAAAATACCTGCCATGGGGAACATGTTGTTAAAAAATACCAGCCTTGGGGATCAAGGCAATAAAAAATACCTATCAAGGGGATAAAGGTAATAAAAAATACTGTACCTATCAAGGTAATAAAAAATACATACCATAAAGGGGCTCATGGTATTAAAAAATACCTGCCATGGGGATCACTGTATGAAAAAAATGCCTGCTATGGGAATCAGTGTGAAAAAATATTTGCCCTCAGGATCACTGTATGAAAAAAATACATGTTATGGGAATCACTGGATGAAAAAAAACCTGCCCTCGGGATCCTGGTATTAAAAAATATTTGTCATAGATATATCATGGTAATTAAAAATACTTGCCATGATGGGGATCATGGTATTAAAAAATACCTGCCATGGGGATGATGGTTTGAAAAAACAACATAAAACATATAAACAGCGCAGTGAGAAACCTTGTCCTAATGTCCCATGTATCATGGAAGATGCATAGCCTGAACAGGGCTGAGGTTGTGGCAATGATCCCCCCCCCCACTCTCTTTTTTTCTTGTGAGGTATGAAAAAAAATACCTGCCCTCGAGGGTCAGGATATTAAAAAATGCCTGCCACGGAGGACCTGGTATTGAAAGATACCCTTCAGTGGGCAAAGGGCCTTTTTATGTGGCTTACAGGGCAACCTTGAAACTTCATAAATCCTTTAACTTGCTTTAGGGATGGCCTACAGCTGCCTGTGATGTGTCAGGTAAGTACGATGTAGTCCTTCAAAAAAAAAAAAAAAAAAAAAGCTGGGAATTTAAAGGGTCCAAACTGCCACGTTAATTTGGACGCTCTGCAAACCAAGAAAGTTCTGGGTTTACCTCAAACCCACATTTGACCCAAAATGAAATCTCATCCCCATTAGCTAGCTGGTACCAAGATTATACGACAAAACACCTGTATGTAATTCCCCCTTCTAGATGTGGTATTCACCCAGAAATGTCCAGAGAAGAGGTTGGAAAAGTCTGGAAAACTTTGATGCAAAACCAGGACCAGACGGTGGATTACTTCCAGTTCGTCAGACACTTTGGCTTTTCCATCAAGTCCTCCTGTTTTCCCAATGCTAAAATCTCTCCACCAGTCAGAGGTGACTGCGATTGCCTGATCCGCTCTCTGAAACTGAATTCCGACACCAAGATCATCGCCAATTTCCTGCAGACCAAGGTAGGAGAAGCAAGCCCAGCATCCGTGCTCTCAGTATAATTGTTTCTGGACTGTCTGTTGTAGAATGTTTGCTGTTTACAAAAATTGGTCATTGTCATTTGGAAGTGTGACTTTGTTTTAATGAGTAGCAGGCAGGACTTACTGATGTGTGAAAGCATCATGACCAATTTATGGTCAACTGCCATTTAATGAAATTATAGACCCCCCCCCCCCTCCCCTCAAGCAGCAGAAAAGTATGAGATAGGGTCATGTGATGTCTTAAAGCGGAAGTAAACCCATCCATAGAACGTGCCGGAAATGTAACACTCCCATTGGTTGTGCTATCAACCAAACTGTCAAACCATGCAATGGCTGGTGTCATAACTGATCACGTGCAGCGTCATGCCAGTTGTAGATTAAACAGAGGCAAAGATGGCAGCTTCCTTGTCTGAAAACAATAGGGGGGTTTACTTACACTTTAAATGCCACCTATCTCTGGATTTAGTTTGTAGTGTCTGGGCATATTCTCCCCCTTACACTATATTACCAAAAGTATTGGGACGCCTACCTTTACATGCACATGAACTTTAATGTCGTCTTAGTCCGTAGAGTTCTGTATTGAGTTGGCCCACTCTTTGCAGCTATAACAGCTTCAACTCTTCTGGGAAGGCTGTCTATGGGAATGTTTGACCACTTTTCCAGAATCGCATTTGTGAGGTCAGGCACTGATGTTGGATGAGAAGGCTTGGCTCGCAGTCTCCTCTCTAATTCATCCCAAAGGTGTTCTATCAGCTTGAGGTCAGGACTCTTGCTTTGTGCACTGTTCCAAATCATTGAATGGAGGAGGATTATGGTGTGGGGTTGTTTTTCAGGGGTTGGGCTTGGCCCCTTAGTCCCAGTGAAGGGAAGTTTCATGCTCCCAACTTTGTGGGAACAGTATTTGTCTCACTGCTGATTGGCTGGATAAGCCACCCAATCCAGTGTCATTGGTTGCATTGGTTTCCAATGGGAAAAGCCCAGTATCCTGGTGACAACTGCCTCATAGGGGATCCCTCTTACTTTGCAGAGATTCCCTCTTCCTGTTGTATTTACAAGACAGGATGTAAAGGGCAGAACCTCTAGGTCTGGTACAGAGGCTGATATACCTCTGTCCCAAATACTTACAAAGAAGTCAAAAAACAATTGCCCATGGGACTTTCTTTGGAGGTCATAAAAGCACAGAGTGAGAATTAAAAAAAAGTCTAAAACTTTATTTAGAACATATTAGATTAAAATAGATTAAAAGCATTGACATGCATTAGGAATATATATTTTTTTTTACAATTTTCCACATTTCAGTACAAAATTATAATAATTATTCATACAAAAAATCATCAATCATTTTACCAATCAACAGAAGAAGATGGAAAACATCATAAATCTCAATGTGTTTCATGAAACATGGTTCACTTCATAAGTAGTTTGATGTTGCTAATAGGATGGGGTTATTTATTATAACTGGAGAGTGCAAAATGATGCAGCTGTCACTGTGCATGGTAGCCAATCAGCTCCTAACTTCAGCTTGTTCAATTAAGCTTTGACAAAAAATTTAATCTGGAAGCGAATTAGTTTCTATGCAGAGCTGCATCAGATTTTGCACTCTCCAGTTTTAGTAAATCAACCCTTGTGTCTGTAAGTTAATTATCAAAGTCACAAATCAAACAATACATACTTAAAGTGGAGGGCCACCCTAAAAAAAAAAATTGTACCAAAAATCTTAAAAAAACATTTTACTTGAAACCGTTGTTGCTAGGCAGTCTTCCTAATCTGCCTCTTCCTATTCCACAGCGTGTCCTGCTCCTCAGTGAGCGGCCCCATTGCCTTCTGGGAACTGTGTGTGTTCCCAGAAAACCACGGGGCCATTCAAAGAGCGCCTATCACGCGTGCGCAGTAGGAAACTGGCAGTGAAGCCGCAAGGCTCCACTGCCTGTTTCCCTTACTTAGGATGGCAGGGCCGGGACCCGAGACCCGATCGCGGGCACCCAGGACAGGTAAGTCTACTTATTTAAGTGTTTGTAGTTGCTGACTTTTAAAAAAAAATTATTCTGGCCGGGATCCCGCTTTTAAGAATATTGAATCACCCCTGAAAAAAATGTGGGATAAAACATGAACACTTACCACTAAACTTAGTTCTTTTAAACCACGGCCACTGTGTTCAGTCAGTGGTAAGTGTTCATGTTTTATCCCCAATTTTTTTCAGGGGTGATCCAATATTCTTAAGTATGTATTGTTTGATTTGTGATTTTGATCATTTTAACTTTAACTTACAGACACCCTGTGAGCAACACCAAACTCCTGATGAAGAACCAGAAAAAGCAAAAAATAAGCAGATTAAACTTCAGCTGTTTTTAAAGGAATTTCACTTTTAATTTAAAAGTTTTTCTCTAACTTCCTGTTGCATCTCTGGGGCAAGAAGTGAAGGGAAATCAACTACAGTGGAACCTCGGATTGGGAGTAACGCGATTTACGAGCGTTTCGCAATACGAGCTGTTTTTTTTTCAAAATCCCGACTCGCATTTGGCCAGAGGTGCAGGCGGAGCCAATGACACTCAGAGCCGCTCGGAAACTCTCCGTTCCAGAGTGTCTCTGAGCGTCTCCGAGTGTCTCCGGCGCCCCCACATCTCTGGCCACATGCGGTACTGCATAGACAAGCAGTGGCTGTGGAACGGATTATCTGAGTTTCCATTATTTCCTATGGGGAAACTTGCTTTGATATACGAGTGCTTTGGATTACAAGCATTCTTCTGGAACGAATTATGCTCGCAATCCAAGGTTTTACTGTAAACGTATATAGCAAAAAAAACCCTGACAATATTTTTATTACTTCCCTCCTCTATTTAAAATGAACAAGAAGTTTTGGCAATAAGTACACTTTCATTTTGTGTCCTGTACAGATGCCTTTTTCCAATCATCTAACCCAATGGTCACCAAACGGCCCTTGCTTGCCCTTAGCCAGCTTTTGATTCATTTTTTCTTATATAAGGCACTATTTCTCAGCCATTATTCCTCCCACTGACACCAACTGTGAGGTTAATATTCCTTGCACTGACACCAGCAGTGGTGTACTATTCCTCCTACTGATACCAATGATGGAGCACTATTCCTCCTACTGATACCAATGATGGGGCACTATTCCTCCTACTGATACTGTGATAGGACACTATTTCTTCTATTGATACCAATTATGGGGCACTATTCCTCCTACTGATACCTATAATGGGGCACTTTTCCTCCTAATGATACCATGATGGGGAACTATTCCTCCCACTGATACCAATGATGGGGCACTATTCCTCCCACTGATACTGTGATAGGGCACTATTCCTCCTACTGATACCAATAATGGGGCACTATTCCTCCTACTGATACCAATAATGGGGCACTTTTCCTCCTACTGATACCATGATGGGGAACTATTCCTCCCACTGATACCAATGATGGGGCACTATTCCTCCCACTGACACCAATGATGGGGCAGAAAAGGTCCTGGACTGCCACACTCCGTAGAAAAGGCATCTTTATTGTGAAAAAATGAAAAAAAATTTCAAAATCCAACATACAGTCAAATCAAACGTGGACAAAGCAGGGATCAAAGGCTAACACGTTTCACATCATTTGATGCTTACTCATACCTAAATAGCTATGAGTAAGCATCAAATGATGTGAAACGCGTTAGCCTTTAATCCCTGTTTTGTCCACGTTTGATTTGACTGTATGTTTGATTTTTTTTTTTTTTCACTGCCTTTTCTACTTTTCTGCGGCAGCCAAGGACCTTTTCTTCTCTACAGACTTGTGCAGAGCCAGCACCTGAGAGTTCGGGGTAAGGCGGGAGCATTTGTTCAGGTGCGGAGGCTTAGTGAGCGCCATTCCTTTTTCACCAATGATGGGGCACTATTCCTCCCACTGATACCAATGATGGGGCACTATTCCTCCTACTGATACCAATGATGGGGCACTATTCCTCCTACTGATACCAATGATGGGGCACTATTCCTCCTACTGATACCAATGATGGGACACTATTCCTCCCCCTCCTACTGATCACAGTGGCTAAGTAATATTTTTTACTCCAATGACCACCAAGTCTGATACATTGTGGTTGACTTATTAAAACTGGAGATTGCAAAATCTGATGCAGCTCTGCATAGTAACCAATCATCTTCTAACTTTAGCTTGTTCAATTAAGCTTTGACAAAAAAAAAAATGGAAGCTAATTGATTTTTATGCAGAGCTGCACCAGATTTTGCACTCTCCACTTTTATTTGAAAAAAAATTCCCACTATGTACTCTGGGGCACTGACGCTGGGGCAGTTTCTATTCTCACAGCCACAGTTGGGCCCTCCTAAAGTCTGAGGGATAGTAAACTAGTGCTTTGCTTAGAAAATTCAGAGACTCTTATGCCGCGTACACACGGTCGGACTTTTCGTCTACAAAAGTCCAACGGACGCTGACGGACTAAAGCTGGCTGGTAATCCGATCGTGTGTGGGCTTCTCCGGACTTTCAACGGACTTTTTCAGCCTCAAATCCGACGGACTTTAGATTTGAAACATGCTTCAAATCTTTCCGACGGACTCGAGTCCGGTCGAAAAATCCGCTCGTCTGTATGCTAGTCTGACGGACAAAAACCCACGCTAGGGCAGCTATTGGCTACTGGCTATCAACTTCCTTATTTTAGTCCGCTGTACGTCATCACGTAAGAATTCGACGGACTTTTGTGTGATCGTGTGTAGGCAAGTCTGTTCGTTAGAAAGTCCGCCGCAAGTCCGTCGAAAGTCTGTCGGACAGGCTGTCGGACTTTTGTAGCTGAAAAGTCCGACCGTGTGTACGCCCCACTAGTCTAACCATACAACAGGTGGAAGACTCCATCTTGGCTGCCCTGTGCACCAACAGGGCTGGGAAAAAAAATTCCTCAAAACCTGGAAGGGTTACTTAAGAGAGAAGTTTATCTTTATGACTATATTTCATGTTACACCCCTGTTTAGGGTGATGATCACATATCCCTTTCACCCCGAACCCCCCCCCACCTTACAGAATACAAGGTTTCTTCTCCCTGCCGGCTCCATTAAAATTTGGCGTGCCAGTGCTTGACTCTGCCCACACAATTCATTTGTTCACAGGTATTTGTGAGTTAGAAAAACCACCACAGCCAGTGGCTTTTGTAACTCACAAATACCTGTGATGCCACCACAGCAGATGGACTCCTGGTTTTCAATCCTCATGAAACATGGTGCCATTCCTCAGCCCCTGACCCCCAAAACCAACCCCCTCCTTACTGGTGCTTCTCCCCATAGCCTTCTGTTTCATTTAGAATTCTGTGTTCCTGTGCTGTATCCTCTTTTCAGAGAGAATGATGAATGAAGAGACTACAAGTCCCATCTTCCACCGCGGCACAGGGACTCGTCGTTATCAATGGAGCACAAGTGTGGTAAGGTCACATACTGGTAGTCCATTGATACTTCCTCTGGCCCAGTAGCTGAAGGCCCTTGCCTTGGTACAGACCTGTCACTGGAGGAACAACCTGCAGGAGCTATAATATTTCACCCGTAATCCTCTAATTGCAGTGCATTGCTTGACAGGCTGGCTTGCAAAAAAATAAAAAATTGAATAAAATTTTATATTAAAGCAATATTAAACCCAAAACCAAAAATGTAATATATGTGATATTAGATGTGGTGGCTGCATTAGTTTTCTTTTTTTTTTGTTTAAGGCTTTTCCCCCCTCTGTTTTTATCTGGTGATCTGGCCATAACACACCTCCTATTTTAGAGCACCTCCACTCTGGATGAAGGAGCACAGGGGGCATCTTTAAACAGCAGCATTGTCAGTCTGGGGGGGAGGGGAGTGTTGGATGTACTAGCAGATTTAAATACACTAACGAAATGAAGCCAAACTCCAGCTCACACTTTATAATCAGTTACAGTCAACTGTTTTTCCTTTTGGAATAAAGGTTTTGCATAAATAAATAAAAGCTGAACACTGTAAGCACCCCTGCCAATGGTAAATGGTTTGTCTCATCCATGTAAACTGATACATCTGGAAGAGAGCTTGTGCTTTTGAAAAACAACAGACGTACTGGCTGAATCACCAGATGGAAATAGAAGAAAGCAAGCCTAAAAAAGGAAAAAAATGCAGCCATCACATCTAATGCCGCGTACACACGACCGGACTTTACGGCATACTTTGCCCGGCGGACTTTACGACGGAC
This sequence comes from Aquarana catesbeiana, assembly GCF_042186555.1. NCBI lineage: Eukaryota > Metazoa > Chordata > Amphibia > Anura > Ranidae > Aquarana > Aquarana catesbeiana. The sequence continues at coordinate 57,186,275 of NC_133331.1, read as the reverse complement.
TTTCCAAATGAACGGACTTACCTACACACAATCAACCAAAGTCCGACGGATTCGTACATGATGACGTATAACCGGACTAAAACAAGGAAGTTCATAGCCAGTAGCCAATAGCTGCCCTAGCGTCGTTTTTTGTCCTTCGGACTAGCATACAGATGAGCGGACTTTTTGACTGGACTCGAGTCCGTCGGATAGATTTGAAACATGTTTCAAATCTAAGTCCGTCCAACTTTTGAGAAAACAAAGTCCCCTGGAGCCCACACACGATCAAATTGTCAGACGAAATCCGGTACTGTGACGTCAGCCGACAGCAGGCTTCAGCCTGCTGTCTGCAGAAAACAGGTCACAGGAGTGCCGTTTGTTCAGAAGTACAGCCAAAACAAGCTTTGGCTGTACTTCGCCTTTAATATAAATGCCTTTACCAGCAGTGGATCTAAATCAGGTTCCCTGGCTGTACTTGTGACAGAGCTGTGTAAATCACAAGACTGCATGGACAAAAATATAAATCTTTGGAGTTCAGCTTTAAAAGTCAGTTTCAATGTATTTCTCTGTGATATCACTAACCATAAATTCCACATTTATTGAGAAATAAATCCTCCAGCTCTCTGTCCTTTTTTTTTCCCCCGAGCACTAAATCAGTCCCAGTGTAAGGGAAATATACAATATTACTTGTCCCTGTCCATAGACTGCCAGCGTTCCCAAGATAAAGGGATAGCCCATCCATAAATTGATAGAAACATTGTATCTTCCGAGACACTGTTCCCATTTCATCCACAATTAGTCTGCTCCAAAGAAAGAGGACATAGGAGGACAATGGGCCCAGTGTGCGAGAAAGACATTGACGGGCCGGCTAATGGAGCGGAGAATAAAGAGCCCCGATCCTAATCGGGGAGAGCTTTTATTTGTCTGTACGGGTTAAGGTGGGAAATCGGAGAAGGAGATGTTATAGACCCCAATGTTATATAATGAGCATCAGGACTCAATGGAGCGGACTGCGGGGCTAATCATGTTTGTAAGTGGGCCGCTGCGGCGCTTTGTCCTGTAAATGCGGGATCGTTCCGAGATATGTTAACTCTCAAACTCCCAGTCAGATCCAATAAAACTGTTTAGACTGGAAATCCGCTGGAACTTGCGTACAAAATTTTGAGAGCTAAAAATTCATAAAGCTGCAATTTAATCTGCTTATATTTTGACTTCCCTGGTTCCCCCTTCCCAGCAACATGCTAATGAAACGTTTAAATAAAACTTTTCCATTTCATTAGATACCTTATGTTAGGTTCATTGATGCCATCACTGGCTCTCTGTGCTTCTCTATGCATTGCAGATCATGGCTAGTGGGCGGGTGCCGTACATAGCTTTCTGAAAACATCACAGCGCCCTGCCTCAGTACTCCTCTCAAGGGGCTCAGCTCTGAAGCAGTGAGTGGCCAATCGTGAGGCTGTTTTGCAAATTTCAAAATGCCTTGATGGTGGATGTCAGTATGGAGGAGTGGGCATTCCTAAGCCAGGTGTATTTGCTTGCATCCTAGTTAAAGCCCACATGTAATGCTAAGCCTCCCTGATTGAAAGAACAGATATCCAATGAATGAACAGAGTGGGCCAAGGACAGTCAAGCTGGGACAGAAAGAGCTCAATGATGCTGGACGCCCTCCAGCCAGGAAATTAGGTGGACTCTGTCTGATTTGCTGTAGCTTCTAATGTACACAATGAAGCTATGCTAACTCCCACATGTGATGCTGAGCCTCTATGATTGGAAAAACTAAAATCCAATAAATGAAAGGGGAGGCCCAGGCACAGTCAGGCTGAGGAGGAAAAGCCTAGATCAGGGGTGTCAAACTCAATTTCATCAGCAGTGTGGTTGCCATCAAAGGGACAGTTAATCTGTGGTGTGCTATGTACAGAGTGCAGGGTTCAGGATTATGCTACATACAGAGTTATGTGCGCTATGTACAGAGTGCAGCGTTCAGGAGTGTGCTACATACAGAATGCAGGGTTCAGGAGAACAGAGTGCAGCATTCAAGATTACACTATGTACAGAGTGCAGGGTTCAGGATTATGCTATGTACACAGTGCAGGGTTCAAGATTACGCTATGTACACAGTGCAGGGTTCAGGATTACGCTATGTACACAGTGCAGGGTTCAGGATTACGCTATGTACACAGTGCAGGGTTCAAGATTACGCTATGTACAGAGTGCAGGGTTCAGGATTATGCTATGTACACAGTGCAGGGTTCAGGATTATGCTATGTACACAGTGCAGGGTTCAAGATTACGCTATGTACAGAGTGCAGGGTTCAGGATTACGCTATGTACACAGTGCAGGGTTCAGGATTGCGCTATGTACAGAGTGCAGGGTTCAAGATTACGCTATGTACAGAGTGCAGGGTTCAAGATTACGCTATGTACAGAGTGCAGGGTTCAGTATTTTGCTATGTACAGAGTACAGGTTTTAGGATTACACTGTACAGAGCGCAGGGTTCAGGAGTGCACGACCTACAGAGTGCAGAGTTCAGGAGTGTGCTAAGTACAGAATGCAGAGTTCAGAAGTGCGTTATGTACAGAGTGCAGGGTTCAGGATTATGCTATGTACAGAGTGCAGAGTTCAGGAGTGCACTACGTACAGAGTGCAGAGATTGTGGATTACACTATGTACAGAGTTCAGGAGTATGCTACGTACAGAATGCAGAGTTCAGAAGTGCGTTATGTACAGAGTGCAGAGTGCAGGATTACGATATGTACAGAGTGCAGAGTTCAGGGGTGCCCTATGCACAGAGTGCAGTGTAAAGGAGTGCGCTACATACAGAGTGCAGGGTAAAGGGGTGCACTACATACAGAGTGCAGATTTTAGGGGTACGCTATGTGTGCTATAGAAGGCTTCTGTGTTTGCAAATGATAGCGGGGAGTTTAGCTTGAGAGCCAGAGGAGCAATAGCGTTCCTCCATGTACCCCTGGCTGCAAAACCGGGGGGGGGGGGGGCACATGACAAGGCCTGGTGGGCTGGATTTGGCCCATGGGCCTTGTGTTTGACATATGTGGACTAGATAACGCTGGATGTCCTCCAGCCGGAAAATCAGTTAGGCTTTATCTGACTGTGCACTGGGGAGATTCACCCTCTTTATTCGTCCTGGTGACAACAGAAAGTGATTAGCGTGCAATTTTGCAAAAGGGTCAGGGACTTTTTGCGCATTTCTTGCTCATAGGGTAGTCTATTAAAACAAATGGGCTATCCTATACATTATTTGCAGGAATTCCCAGGGATTTCCTCTCACTCCCTGTTTTGGCTGTGGCAAAGGAAGTGAAGGGAAATCTCCCCAATGTGACACAGATGGCAAAAAACTTGACAGGTGTTATAACTCTCCCTTACTCTATCCAAAATGAAAAAAAAAAACATGTTGCCTATAGTTCTGATTAAAGTGTCTGGTGTGCTAAATAAACATTTTTAATGCCTTCTTATTCCCAGCTATGGCTGGAAATCATAAAATATCTAATACAGTATGTTATAAAATACAGGTTACTGTCCTGCTTCCTCACCAGGGAGGTACAGCGGGTACTAACGGCATAGGACGTCTGAATTTATTTCTGTGTTTTAGGTCAAGCTCCTCCTACCTGACCTCAGTCAACAGTTCCGGGAATTGGACCCCCAGAATTTGGGATATGTCACCAAAGAAGAATTTCTTGACATCTTGCAGGAGCTGAGCCCAGACCTCACTAAGCACCAGTGTGACACCTTAGCTGCCAAATTCGGACACGGGCCAGACAAGTAAGCAGACACTGTCATGTGATTGGTGGAATATTGACTCAATCGTCTACAAATTCTTCATTCTGTCACTGCAGAATTTCCTATGTGAAGTTCCTTCAGCCCTACCAGACCAAAACCTCCACAATCAGACAGAATGGAGTAAAGGTCAAACCGGTGACCCCTACGAGAGGGCCCATGGATCACAGTCTAAATGTCATCTCCGCCAAACTACGACAGAAGGTAATAAATACGTTTCTGAATGATAGGATATAATAGGTTAAAATGATCAGGGCTGGACTGGGAATAAAAACCAGCCCTGGAAGTAATTTCATACCAGCCCCATAGTATTTTTATACCAGCCCAACCGCATAACGTCGTTATTTTCTTGTTCACAAAAGGGAAAACTATGCATTTTAAAGAACATTTGAAGAGTGTATTATATATAGATAAGAGAGACATGGAATTTACAAACAGCAGCAATTTTTTTCAAGGCAAAAATCATGCTATTTACTGGCACATTTTTTATTGACACTGCAAAAAAAGGTGCCGTAAATGGCAGTTTTCAGTGCAAATATCAATATTTAAGCTATAACTGCTAATAGCAATGTGTTAAGTTAAACAAAAGTCAAAAAACATATTTCTCCATTTACATGAAGGTCAGATTAATATAACCCAACACAGAGTTCCCCCCATATATCAGGAGGATTCCCCTTTACAGTGCAAGGGAACTCTGATATAAAGGGAAACATTGCAGATCATGATCTAAGCGGGAACTCTGATATAAAAGGGGGGCACTGGTGACCAGAGACCCCACTTATATCAGAGTCCACTGCATTCCTCTTTACATCAGAGTTCTCACTTGCACTGTAAGGTGGAATCCTGCAGACTATGATGTAAAGGGGAACTCTGGGAATGTGGGGAGGACTCTGGTGACCAGAGAGTACCTTCCGCAGAAAGAAAACACTAAAGTAAGGGGGTTTACTGATATAAGGGGGAAACCTATATATCAGTGCCCCCTTACAATATTGTATTGACCCCCCCCCCCCCCTCAAGTAGGCCTGGCGGCGCTGTCACTGATCTCCTCTCAGGTGCACCTTACAGGGCTCAGTCAGTCGGCTTCAGCTCGGTGGCTCTGGTTTTATCCCATAGTTTCCTCTCCACAGTCCATACATGTCTGACTTCTCCCATGACCCCCATCCCTGAGGCACTCCCACTGTTGACTCCACTCCAGACTGCAGACGTGATATAAGGCAAGAGATGGTCAGAGGCTGCGGATGGTACAGGGGAGGTCAGAGGCTGCCGATGGTACAGGAGAGGTCAGAGGCTGCCGATGGTACAGGGGAGGTCAGAGGCTGCCGATGGTACAGGGGAGGTCAGAGGCTGCCGATGGTACAGGGGAGGTCAGAGGCTGCCGATGGTACAGGGGAGGTCAGAGGCTGCCGATGGTACAGGGGAGGTCAGAGGCTGCGGAGGGGGGATGACAGGAGGTCAGAGGCTGCAGGGGGGTGACAGGAGGTCAGAGGCTGCAGGGGGGTGACAGGAGGTCAGAGGCTGCGGGGGGGTGACAGGAGGTCAGAGGCTGCGGGGGGGTGACAGGAGGTCAGAGGCTGCGGGGGGGTGACAGGAGGTCAGAGGCTGCAGGGGGGGGGACAGGTCAGAGGCTGCAGGGGGGGGACAGGTCAGAGGCTGCAGGGGGGGGCAGGAGGTCAGAGGCTGCAGGGGGGGGCAGGAGGTCAGAGGCTGCAGGGGGGGCAGGAGGTCAGAGGCTGCAGTGGGGACAGGAGGTCAGAGGCTGCAGTGGGGACAGGAGGTCAGAGGCTGCAGGGGGGGCAGGAGGTCAGAGGCTGCAGTGGGGGCAGGAGGTCAGAGGCTGCAGGCTGGGCAGGAGGTCAGAGGCTGCAGGGGGGGCAGGAGGTCAGAGGCTGCAGGGGGGGCAGGAGGTCAGAGGCTGCAGGGGGGGACAGGTCAGAGGCTGCAGGGGGGGGGACAGGTCAGAGGCTGCAGGGGGGGCAGGAGGTCAGTGGCTGCAGGGGGGGACAGGAGGTCAGAGGCTGCAGGGGGGGACAGGAGGTCAGAGGCTGCAGGGGGGGGCAGGAGGTCAGAGGCTGCAGGGGGGGGCAGGAGGTCAGAGGCTGCAGGGGGGCAGGAGGTCAGAGGCTGCAGTGGGGGCAGGAGGTCAGAGGCTGCAGGGGGGGTGACAGGAGGTCAGAGGCTGCAGGGGGGTGACAGGAGGTCAGAGGCTGCAGGGGGGTGACAGGAGGTCAGAGGCTGCGGGGGGGTGACAGGAGGTCAGAGGCTGCGGGGGGGTGACAGGAGGTCAGAGGCTGCAGTGGGGACAGGAGGTCAGAGGCTGCAGGGGGGGCAGGAGGTCAGAGGCTGCAGTGGGGGCAGGAGGTCAGAGGCTACAGGCTGGGCAGGAGGTCAGAGGCTGCAGGGGGGGCAGGAGGTCAGAGGCTGAAGGGGGGGGCAGGAGGTCAGAGGCTGCAGGGGGGGACAGGTCAGAGGCTGCAGGGGGGGGACAGGTCAGAGGCTGCAGGGGGGGGCAGGAGGTCAGAGGCTGCAGGGGGGGCAGGAGGTCAGAGGCTGCAGGGGGGGGCAGGAGGTCAGAGGCTGCAGGGGGGGGCAGGAGGTCAGAGGCTGCAGGGGGGGCAGGAGGTCAGAGGCTGCAGTGGGGGCAGGAGGTCAGAGGCTGCAGGGGGGGGCAGGAGGTCAGAGGCTGCAGGGGGGGCAGGAGGTCAGAGGCTGCAGGGGGAGTAGGAGGAAGAGGCCACCAGACGAGTACTCACTGCGGTACTTTTAAAAATGGCGCCGCTCGGCGCCATCGTCACTGCGCATGCGCCCGCATTTCCGAGAATTGCCGAGTGTGTACGGACTTTCCCGAGCACGGCTAGCTCGGGAAAGCCCGTACACACTTCCGAGAGTAGCGCTAGCGCATGCGCAGTTGCATGTCATCCTGGCGGCCCCGCGGCCATGTTTCTTTCAGGCGCCGCTGCCCTCACAGCGGCACCAGGGGCAGCCAGACAGCCGGCCCACCGGGGGATTTCCCGGTATCCCGGTAGGCCAGTCCGGCCCTGAAAATGATATAAGAAATTCTAACATATAATAGTGCTATAATATAAAATGTATACAGTATCTCACAAAAGTGAGTACACCCCTCACATTTTTGTAAATATGTGACAACAATGAAGAAATGACACTTTGCTACAATGCAAAGTAGTGAGTGTACAGCTTGTATAACAGTGTAAATTTGCTGTCCCCTCAAAATAACTCAACACACAGCCATTAATGTCTAAACCGCTGACAACAAAAGTGAGTACACCCCTAAGTGAAAATGTCCAAATTGGGCCCAAAGTGTCAATATTTTGTGTGGCCACACCATTATGTCCCAGCACTGCCTTAACCCTCTAGAGCATGGAGTTCACCAGAGCTTCACAGGTTGCCGCTGGAGTCCTCTTCCACTCCTCCATGATGATATCACAGAACTGGTGGATGTTAGAGACCTTGCGCTCCTCCACCTTCCATTTGAGGATGCCCCACAGATGCTCAATAGGGTTTAGGTCTGGAGACATGCTTGGCCAGTCCATCACCTTTACCCTCAGCTTCTTTAGCAAGGCAGTGGTCGTCTTGCAGGTGTGTTTGGGGTTGTTATGTTGGAATACTGCCCTGCAGCCCAGTCTCCAAAGGGGATTATGCTCTGCTTCAGTATGTCACAGTACATGTTGGCATTCATGGTTCCCTCAATGAACTGTAGCTCCCCAGTGCTGACAGCACTCATGCAGCCCCAGACCATAACACTCCCACCACCATGCTTGACTGTAGGCAAGACACACTTGTCTTTGTACTCCTCACCTGGTTGCCGCCACACACGCTTGACACCATCTGAACCAAATACGTTTATCTTGGTCTCACCAGAACACAGGACATGGTTCCAGTAATCCATGTCCTTAGTCTGCTTGTCTTCAGAAAACTGTTTTCAGGCTTACTTGTGTATCATCTTTAGAAGAGGCTTCCTTCAGGGACGACAGCCATGCAGACCAATTTGATGCAGTGTGTGGTGTATGGTCTGAGCACTGACAGGCTGACCCCCCCACCCCTTCAACCTCTGCAGCAATGCTGGCAGCACTCATACCTCTATTACCCAAAGACAACCTCTGGATATGATGCTGAGCATGTGGACTTAACTTCTTTGGTCAACCATGGCGAAGCCTGTACTGAGTGGAACCTGTTCTGTTAAACCACTGTATGGTCTTGGCCACCGTGCTGCAGCTCAGTTTCAGGGTCTTGGCAATCTTCTTATAGTCTAGGCCATCTTTATGTAGAGCAATAATTCTTTTTTTCAGATCCTCAGAGGTGTCATGAGGAACTTCCAGTGACCAGTATGAGAGAGTGAGAGCGAAAACACCAAATTTAACACCTTCTCCCCATTCACACCTGAGACCTTGTAACACTAAAGAGTCACATGACACCGGGGAGGGAAAATGGCTAATTTTGCCCAATTTGGACATTTTCACTTAGGGGTGTACTCACTTTTGTTGCCAGCGGTTTAGACATTAATGGCTGTGTGTTAAGTTATTTTGAGGAAACAGCAAACTTACACTGTTATACAAGCTGTACACTCAATAGTTTACATTGCAGTAAAGTTTAATTTCTTAGGTGTTGTCATATGAAAAGATATAATAAAAAATTTACAAAACTGTGAGGGATGTACTCACTTTTGTGAGATACTTTAGGATTTAATAGGATATAATAATATAATGTTTATAGGATATCATAGTGTTATAAAAACATAGTTATAGGATGCAATATGGTATAATATATATATAGGATTTATAATATCATAATATAATAATGTTAAAATAATATAACTATAGGATACCATAGATTATTATAATTATAGGATTATTATGACATATAATAAAAAAATAATTATACATCATAATAATATAATGGTAATAATATAATAGTGTTATAATGTAATAATTATAGGATATAATAATGGGTATATGCTATAATATTTAATTATAGGCTATAATAATTCTAGGATATAATAATATAATAATTATATGATATAACAGCATATAATAATATAATTATAGGATATACTGGATACAATAATATAATAATTATATAGAAGAATGTGTGGACAAATTCCCTGTGGGGTTTTGTATTGCAGCAAATAATTCAAAAATATTTTATAAAAAATATTTTATTACAAGAGAATTTTGTACAAGATAACAAATGTCAATCAAGATATCTGTTGTACTGGCTTAGGCTGCATTCACACCTGAGCGTTTTCAGCTCGTAAAACATCAGAAAAATGCCCGGAAAACACCCAACACGCAAAATCCCATTAATTTCAATGGCACCTATTCACATCTGAGCGTTTTGTTACCTGAAGCAAAATGCCTGAAGCTCAAAAAAGTACATGAGCTTCTTTTAATGCAGATTACAGGCGTTCTTCTGCTTTTTAAATTGGTGACCTTTTGACCTGTACAAAATCGCAGCAAAAATTGTGGTAAAAACGTGCGACTTTCTGCCTAAGAAAAATACGCTGAGGTGTAAATGCAGCCTTATTGCTGACTCTTGTGTATCCTACTGCAGCACTGCTGGCTTCCTCTCCTCCTCTTTATCCCTCCAGCTGCTCTGCAGGGGGATCGGTTCTTGGATCCCTTTCACCTGCTGTCTCAGCCTCCCTGTGTGCCCCCCCCTCCCCTGCAGCTCTTCCAGTTTCCCTGCTCTCCTCTCGCACCGGCTGCTGCTGCAGACACACACAGGAAGACTGTTTCAGGATGGAAAGCAGGGGGGCAGTCATGACTGAAGCTGTGTTTACTATGCTTCAGTTAGTGAATGAACAGAGCACTTCCTATTCATTCACATCCAGTGCAGCTAAGGCTGCAGGGAAAGGGACTGATGAATCTGTGTCCTCAATCTTTTTCTCAGACTCAAATGTGAGACGTTGGGGTCTGTTTAGACTCCTGATATTTTACCAGAGCCCCCAACAGGACAGTTATGTCCTCCAATGTAAAAAAAAAAAAAATTAAGGACCTGCTCAAATGTGCTTTGCTCTCTGAAGAATAGTAAGTATTTGGATCACTTTTCAGAGAGCATTTGACAGGCAGATTTACCTGCTTTTAACCCTGCACTATTGTACCGCAACCGCATGCTTTGCACTTGAATGGGTCTTGTTCGATGGAGGTATAATATTTCTGCCATGGCTGCGAAGCACAGCATCGCGGCTGTGGCATTTTAGCGAAAATATAATTTGATATTTTTGGAGTGGAGCCCTGTCAGGTAGGCTATATGGGGCCCAGTAATTTATAAGAGCAGCCCTGATGCCCATTATGAGGCGTTCCCACCATGTTTGTGCTGCATTGCTGGGTCTGCACACCTGCTGTGCCCATTATTAGGGTTCCCACCATCTCCATGCTGGATTATCTAGTCTTCAAACCTGCTGTGCCCAATATGAGATGTTTAACACCATCTTGTGCTGTGTTCCCAGAAGTGCACACTTTCTTGTGCGTTTTACAAGGGGTTGTGACTATCTCTGTGCTGAGTTCCCGGGTTTGCACACCTGTAGTGTCCCCATTACAAGGGTCTCCCACCATCTTGGTGCTGAAAAGCTAGAGGCTGTCACAGCCCACCAGGCTTAACCTACAACTATAATACCACATTTAGATGGACTGATCCTATAATTTTGATCTTCTATATTTAATATTCTACTTGATGATCATGAAGATAGTTAGCAATCACAGTTATCTTTTTCCTGTTCCCTCCAGCTGTCCTCAGTAGATTGGAGGAACCTTCTACAAACTTGCCAGAAACTGGACTCAAACAGTTGGGGTTATCTCCTACTCCCAGAGTTCCGATCGGTGGTGAAGCTCTGCAACATCATTCTGGATGAGGATGACATTTATCATATCATGTCTCACTATGATAAGGATCTAGCAGGGAAGATCGACTACTCCAGACTCATTTCAGATCACAAGAGGAGGGAAGGATAAAAGAAAAAACACTGCACGCAATATTAAAGCGTTATAAAACACCGCTAGAAAAAAAAAAATTAATAAATGTATCTGTGCACCTGATGTCACCATTGTTTCCTCTTCCCAGTTTTGTGCAGTCTTTACAGCATTACCAGCCTTTAACGGTTTCCCCTGCTGAGTAAGGATGAGCTCAGGCGTGTTCGCAAACAGCACGTGCAGAGCCCGCCAGGAAGTCGGCACTGCACTAATCACAGGCAGTGAGACATTTCCCGATCTCTGCAGCTGCGCATCAGGACAATGTCTCACTGCTTGTGATTAGAGCTCCGCAGTGCCGACTTCCTGGCGGGCTCTGAGCGTGCTGTTTGCGAACATGCCTGAGCTCATCCTTACTGTTGAGTTTACGTCTACAGGGTGTCTCCTTTGTCTCCAGTGTCTCCCTGGTGACACCCTGATCTGCATGCTCCCACCTCATGCACAGTAGGGGCACTGCCTTTCAGTGCCCATGTACTGTGCTGTAATGACAGCTGGAATTGTCTGCCCAGTGCATGCACAGCAGGGGCCCCTGTCTTTCTGAAATCTGGTGCTGTGCCTGGGCAGTACATGCCCAGTACCAGCAACTTGCGCTGTCTTGCTAGTGCATGTGCAGTAGGGGGCTCCTGTCTTTCTGAGATATGGTGCTGTATCTGGCTAGTGCATGCGCTGGCTGGACACAGCATTAAATGGCCCCTACTGTGCATTCTGCAGCCAGGCACAGTGCAAGAGCTCAAAAACAAGCCCCTGCTGAGCATGAGCTGGCCAGACAGCAGCAGTTGCCTCTATTGCACATGAATTGGGCAGGCAAAGCACCAGCTACCTTAATTCTGCGCACAGGGCATGCATTACTTTGCTTGATTTCATAGCATATTACTGCGCATTCACCAGCCAGGCATATCAAGAAAGGAAGAAGTTATTCTCCTTCCAAACTCCACCATTGTTAGCCGCTGGATCAATTCTATATTGGTTTATAAAGGTACCTTTTGAGGACCAAGTAACCACCTTACAGATGGTCTCGGCTGAGACCTTAGATCAGTGGTTCTCAACTCCTGTCCTCAGGACCCACTAAGAGGCCAGGTTTGCAAGAAAACCGAAATACATCACAGGTGATATAATTTGCTGCTCAGTGATTGCAGTATTCTAGTCTGCATCTCCCCAAGGTAATACTCAAAAGCTAGCCTGTTAGTAGGTCCTGAGGACAGGAGTTGAGAGCCATTTCCTTAGATAGTGCTTCCCACAGTGCTGCTACCCCCTATTGCTGAGTGTGCCTGGATCTCATGTAGTGTGGGAGGGGCTCTAATCTTGTAAAATGTCCTCATTACTTACCTAGCCAAGATGCTATCATTCTATATGAGGCTGGCTGGCCTTTTGTGCCTCTGTGAGGAATGAGAAAGAGTCCTTCTGATGATCTGAACTCTATAGCTGCTTAGATGTGTGATTTCAACTTGCTTCTGACTTCCAATACATGAGGCAAATCTGATTCCTCTGAAAAGGTTGGAAGGGCTGTGTCCTTATTTAGGTGGAAAGCGGAACTTACCTTTTAGTAGGAAACGGAGTAGCAGTCTTAAGACTACTCTGTCCAGAAAAAAATGGCAATGAGGAGTAGAAAGCCAACTCCTGGAGTTCAGATGTATCTGGCGGACGTGATCGCTACAAGGAAGTCTGCTTTAAGAATCAGGTTCCATAAAGAACAGACCTGAGCTGTAGGAAAAGATGCTGAAGATAGGACTGATGGAACTAATGATAGGCCCCATTGTGGAAAGGTTGGTTTCCTGGGAGGATGTATCTTCAAACACACCCTGAGAAACTGAACTACAAAGGGATTTTTGGACCATCTAGTGCCAGTTATGGCAGATGTGGTAGAGACAAGAACTTTCAGCATGTTCCAAATGAGTTTTTTTTTTTTCAGGCCCCCAGCACATTATGTTCATGAAGGGTCGAATGACCTTAAAGGTTGATTCCACAAAATGTTTCCATGCCTTGTGGTAAGCTATGTTGGTAGAGTGTTTTCTTCCCTTCATTAAGGTACGGTAGATATCACAGTCTGGGAGTAGCCTCCACCTCCATGTCATTAGGTTGAGTTTGTCCAGAGATTAATGTAGATATGAACCATGGCTCAGAAGGTCTGGCCTTGTTGGGAGTTTCATCGGAGATTCTTAACTTAGGTGAAGAAGTGTGGAGAACCAAGGCCATCGTAGCCTATACAGAATTCTTGCAATCACCATGCCCTGAAAACATGCCACTCTCTGTAGCACCCTTAAAATTGGAGGCTGAGGGGTCCAAAAAATGTTGATATCTTGCCATGGCAAGGACAGAAAAAAATACCCATGGGGGGAGAGAGAAGCAAACTTATAGATATGTTGATCTATGAGCTAGGGGGTGTAGTATTAACCCATTACATGCTGCCATGATTCCCCAGGAAAGATATATATGTAGCCAGGTGCTGGGCTACAGTAATACAGAGAAGGAAAGAATTGCCTTTTATTCTTCTCTTCCTCTACTGATGTTATTTTGCACTATTCTCTTCTAGCCCGCAGGGGGAGAGCTAAAGCCAAGCAAGCCCATAGATTTCTATGTAGAGCACTGAGAATCCTAGGAGTTGTAGTTTGAGATTGCAGCCTTATAATGGGACAAATGAATACCTTACAATACAAATCCCAATAGCACTGTGCAGTCGGAGGAGTGGAGAGATGATTTTTATTAAACTGTCCAGGAAAGCTCTTCCTCTTGGCACCGAGGGAGTTAGAAAGGGAGCACCTCTGTCTGGATATTCTTCTGCCAGCAAAAGACCATACTAGCGGAGATCCAGGCCTGACACTGGGAGTGAAGTCACCCGGGGACACAGCAGCATCGCCAACATCACAGCACCTGCACTGCTGCCACAGGGAGACTGGAGCATCCATTCACCCTGTGCTTCCCATCGCTGATCACCGGAGGCTTTTGGAAATAGATGAAGGGGCCACCCTTCTACTGTAAGCATCCCATGGACCGGTGAGAGGGCTGTTCATCCGATGCTGATAGTGCTAGCAGGGACTAAGCAACTAAATGTAGGATACCAAGTGTACCCAATCCATAACATACAAACACTGAACTCTATACTGCACTTATTCCAAACCTAGACTGCACCTATAACAATCCTATACTGCATTATACCGCACCTTTACCACAACTGAACCACATCTACCTTGCACCTCTGCTTTTACTATACAATACCTTTCCTGTACACATACTGCATGCTTGTTAACTGGGACTGTCATTAAGTGCACTAATGCTCTTAAAGGGCCCCAATGATAGCTGGCAGAAGATTATCTCAAAGGACTGCCCTTCCTGTAATATTTATTCAGCAAGCCCCTTTTGTTCCTCTTCCCCCTACTCTACCATCCTCCATTTCTTTTGGACATTGCATACTCAGTCAGTCTAGGACTAGCATTGTCACCATAAATGCTCTCTGGCAGTATAGTTCCAGCACTCGGTAGTTTAACCGCTTTATTACAGGGCACTTTTGATAAGTCCATAAGCTTTTAGAGTAGAACTGTGAATGTTCAACTATTAACATCCTTCCTGCCCAGGCCAATTTGCAGCTTTCAGCGCTGTTGCACTTTGAGTGACAACTGCGTGGTCATGCAACACTGTACCCAAAAGAAATTTTCATAATTTTTTTTCACACAAATAAAGCTTTCTTTTGGTGGTATTTACTCACCACTGGGTTTTTTATTTTAGGCTAAAAAAAACCAAAAGAAGCCTGAACATTTTGAAAAAAAACTTTTTTTTCTTCGTTTCTGTCAGAAAATTTGGTAAATAAGTAATTTTTCTCCTTCACTGATGTGTGCGGATGAGGCTGCACTGATGGGCACTGATAGTCTACACTGATGGGCACCGATGAGGCAGCACTGATGAAGAGGCACCAATATACCGCACTGATGGGCACTGATAGGCAGTACTGATGGGCAGCACGAATAGGTGGCACTAATTGGCGGCACTGATGAGCAGCATTGATGAGCAGGCACTGATGGGCACTGAAAGGCAACACTGACTTGCATCACTGATGGGCACAGATTTGCAGCACTGATGGGCACAAATTGGCATCACTGATGGGCATCACTGCTGGGCACTGTTGGGGCTGCACTGATTATCAGGGCGTTGATGATCAGTGCCCTGGTTATCTGTAGAGGTCTCTCCTATGAGGAAATGCCGCTGATCGGCTCTCCTCGCCTCAAACGCTGTCAATGTGAGGCGAGGAGAGCCAATAACCAGCATTTCCTTGTGACTGGACACAGCTGATCACATGGGTAAAGAGCTGCGTCATCGGCTCTTTACCGTGATTGGCGTTGCACCGTGTCCCAGGGACAAAGCGCGCCCTCAATTGTGGCGTTGCGTGCCCCCCATGGGCAAGCATGGTGAGACTGGGGTGGCGGCGTCCCAGAACAAGAGAGCACCCCACCTGCCGTCATTTGTCTATACGCTGGTTGGGAAGTGGTTAAACTTTACTACTGCTAACTGCTGCATTTGTGGTGGCCTTGCTACTGTTTATTCTGATCTAGATGCAAAATGTCATCTTAGTCCTTACTGTTAATAACTTTGTATGCTAAACTGAGTTATTACCATTGTTAATCCATTTTATGCTTGCGTAGTTGCCAACCATAGTGGGTGACAGTATATTAAGTATGCCTTTATTACCTGGTTTGGTGCCTGTTTTCTTTGATATAGCACTAATGTTGGGAATTAAGTATTACTTTCAGTTATTTCCTGTAATATTGTATGTTTGTACACTCAACCTAGTGTGTCAGAGGGGCTGAGTGTCACACCTACCCCTAATACCCCTAACGTAGGTGGCCAGAGATTATAGCTGGCTACTGTGTTCCTTACCTATAGCAGCCCCCTTTCCCATAGGGCAAGCAGGCCTACCGGTACTCGGTTGCTCCTAGGACTTATACACAATGCTATAGTGCTTGGCTACCATACCAGGACAGGCGCAAACTGAGCAATGCAAACAGGTACTTGTGGTTGGCTGACAGACAGAGTAGTTTAATGACAGTCCAGGTAAAAGGCAGGCAAGGTTCAGAGAACTGATATCTGATCAAAGGTCATACACAGGGAAACCCAATCTAGCAGAGCAGGGCAGACAAAGAGGCAGCTTGATCAGGTATTTACACACACTATTAAAAGCATGAGACTGCAAGCTTGGCTAGCTTAAAAGAGAAGTAAAGGAGAGAGCAGACTTCAGCCCGCTCTCTGGTGAAAACGAGTCACAGGAGTGCAAAACTAATTGCACTCCTGTGATCCATAGGAGAAGTACAGCCAAGCAACCTT
The DNA here is from genome assembly GCF_042186555.1 of Aquarana catesbeiana. Taxonomy (NCBI): domain Eukaryota; kingdom Metazoa; phylum Chordata; class Amphibia; order Anura; family Ranidae; genus Aquarana; species Aquarana catesbeiana. Next base: position 57,170,213 of record NC_133331.1, on the reverse strand, counting down.
TGGCTGGGAAGGGGCGTGGCCTGAGATGGTCTGGAGCTGCATGGCGTAAGGAGTGCAGAGTGAGAACTCCGGCTTCACGTTCTCCTTCAATCTGATCCTGTGGGGCTAAATCATCCTCTATCACGGTATAAACTGCCTACATTACTCAGAGAAGCTCCCGTGCTCAAGTCGCCACTGAAGTGAGCTCTGGGAGCGCTGGTGAAACTAGACAAATTCTGCCACGAGGAGCGGGACCCAGTGAGGGAAGATGGCGCCGCATCCACCTCAGGGGAAGAAGGCCCGTTCTCTGGAGACACCACTCGCATCCTTGACACTGTCTTTCTCTGAGGAGGAGGTCAAAGTGGATATCTCCCTCATCCGCCAAGACATACACATGTTGCGGGAAAGGGTGACCAAATGGAGTGCAGGATTGGACAAGTGGAGGACGACATCCCGCCGCTGCAGGTCAACACCGAGCAGCTCCAATACCAGCTCAATGTCGTTCTTAGTAAGCAGGATGACATGAAGAACAGACTCCGCCGCTGTAACCTTAGGTTCGTGGGGCTGCCGGAGAGGTCTGAGGGCTCGGACCACCCCACGTTCCTGGAAAATCTCTTCATCACCAACTTTGACAGAGAGGCCTTCTCCTTTATGTTTGTGGTGGAGCGTGCGCATCGCCTGGCCGCGCGGCCTTCACCTTCCGGAGCCCCCCTGAGCACCTTCATAGCGAAGCTGCTGAATTACCGGGGCACCATCCTACGCCTTATCCGCGTAAAGGGCAACATCCCATTCGGCAACTCACACATTACGGTGTTGCCGGACTTCTCTGCCGAGGTCCAGAAGAAAAGGGCACAGTTCTCAATGGCCAAGCGACAAATGCGCAACCATCACCTGGCCTATGCCATGCTGTTCCCGGCACGCCTCCGCGTGATCCGGGATGGCAAGGCTCACTTTTTTGAGGAGTCCTCTGCGGTCATCCCATGGCTGGAAAGACAGGATCCAGATGCCCCTGCACCATCATGACATCCCGGGCGCATCTTCCCACAGATGAACCTTGCTGGACTGGAAAACTGGGACCCTTGACCTAGATGTTCCCTCTCTGAACCATGAGTTGGCCTCGGCCTATTCCCCACTTACCCCTTCTGGCTATACTTATGGCACCCCCGGACCCGCCCCCATGTTGTTTTTGCCCCTTTCCCCCGGCCCGGTCCATACCAGACATACCACCATTCTCAACTCTCCCTTCATTATGCAATGCCCCCCCAAATGCACTTACGCATCCACTCTTGAACAATATATCTGCACCCCCTTAACATCTATATGCTAGACCATCTAGCACCATGGTGCACTTCTAATAACTTTTGTTCTCCCCCAGAGACAGCCGAGAATGCACCTGGACTTTCACTCCACTTGCACCCCCACGTTTATTCCCCCCCCTCCCATCAATTATGGCGCACCTCACTGTTCTCTCAAGATCTGTTTCCCTGGCCAGCAGCAGCCCTCCGTGGCTGTGGAGAGCTGCCACAAGTTTGATATGCCACGCTGGTCGAGAGTTGGCAAAGTTACTATGTTCTATTTATTGCACTGTCTGACATGCTTAATACCGCAATTTGTTTACTGTTATTTGCTACTGTGTCTACCTCCCTCCCTACATGGCCCCCTGCAGGTCTGCCACAGACATTTTGCTGCCCCTTCTGATCCACCTGCAGGGCTCCATCATACAACATGCACCGGGACCCTTGTTTCAATGTATGCTGCTGTATGTAGTGATAACAATATGTGTGGGTGAGGGTATGGGCAACCCCTTGCTGATCCGACTGTACATCCAACCAACACTACTGCTAATATGGAATCCCTCAAGCTAGTCACATGTGAGAGGACTGAGAGCCAAACCTAAAAGGCTGGCCGTCCTTTCCATGCAAGCGGACATATCCGTTCTCGTGGAGACTCACATAACGAGTCAAATGCAAATGGCACCTAAGAAACCCTGGGTGGGCTGGTTCTATCAGGCCCCATATACCAATAACTCCAGAGGCATTGCTATCCTAATTGCCAAGTCGGTTCAGTTTCAACTTCATAGCCTACAGTCAGATCGGTGGGGCAGGTTCCTCTTCCTTCATGCCACCATTGGTGGCCTCGAGGTCCTCCTCCTAGCTTTTTACATTCCCCTACTATTCCAATTTGCTGCTCTAAAGGAAGGAGTGGCCTTCATGACCCAACATCCCAAGGTGCTTGCTGTATGGATAGGGGAATTTAATATGGTTATAGACCCTCTTTTTGACAGACTCCACCCGCCCACCACGACGCCAACTCAGCCTACACTCACTGGGTTTGGGAGATTCCTTCTGGAATTTGCCATGGCAGACACCTGGAGACTTAAGCACCCCACCACAACTGCCTACTGCTGTTTTACCCCCTCACAAGCCTCTATGTCCCGCATAGACATGATCATGCTGTCCCCCACCCTGATTCCGGACCGCCTTGAAGTGGGGTTTGGTGTCAGGGTCCTCTTAGACCACTCGCCCTACTGGGTTACCCTTCGCCTGCCCTCCACCCCCCTGACCCGCATCTGAAGGCTGAACCCATTCTGGCTTACAGTCCTCACAGACCTGGAAGCTATTCAACGAGAATGGACTCATTATTTCCACTCCAATGCTGGGTCGGCCTCAGTGTGGATAGTGTGGGAGGCATTTAAACTACATGCCTGCTTTATCCTCTCTACGCACATCAACAGACATAAGGCCTCCTCTAAACTTATCTTACAACAAGCTAAAGAAAAACTGAGCTCCCTTGAACAGGTTTTTCTAGCAGACCCGTCAACCTCTAATTCTGCCCAGCTACTTCTACACTCTAGACTCACAGACCATCTACATTTCGAGAAAGCTAAAAGAGGCATATTTTTCAGCAAGCAGAAAAACTTTGAACATGGTGAGTGGGCCGGGAAACTCCTGGCATACATGGCCCACTTAGACCACAACCCCCCCCCGGTGGTAGTTCAGCTCCGATCGGAGGCTGGAACCACGCTTACAGACCCAGCACAGGTAGCCCACGAGTTTTGGCGTTTCTACTCTGACCTATACACCGCAAAGACTAACCGCCCCCAGAGTGAACTACATCTACTCCTGCAGAACATTAATTTCCCCTATGAGGAATGCATAGCAGAGGCAATAGCGAGCTTACCGACATCAAAAACCCCTGGCTCTGACGGCCTCCCCCTAGAATTCTACTCCTAATTCCAAGAGGTCCTCCTCCCCAAGTTGCAAGCACTATATTCCCATATTTACAAGTCTGGCATGCTTCTGCGTACCATGGGTGAAGCCCTTATTGTCCTGATCCCGAAGCCAGGAAAAGACCCTATTTACCCTGAATCATATCGCCCCATTTCTCTCCTACAACTAGATGTCAAAATACTGGCCAAAATTCTCGCCCTAATGCCGCGTACACACGATCGGACTTTACGGCATACTTGGTCCGGCGTACCGGATTGCGTCGGACAATTCGATCGTGTGTGGGCTCCAGCGGACTTTTTATCAAAAGTTTGACGGACTTAGATTTGAAACATGTTTCAAATCTATCCGGCGGACTCGAGTCCGGTCGAAAAGTCCGCTCGTCTGTATGCTAGTCCGACGGACAAAAACCGAGGCTAGGGCAGCTATTGGCTACTGGCTATGAACTTCCTTGTTTTAGTCCGGTTATACGCCATCACGTATGAATCCGTCGGACTTTGGTTGATCGTGTGTAGGCAAGTCCGTTCATTCGGAAAGTCCGTCGTAAAGTCCATCGAAAAGTCCGCCGGGCAAAGTATGCCGTAAAGTCCAGTCGTGTGTACGCGGCATAAGACTCAATAAAGTGGTACTCAGCCTCATACACGTTGACCAAACTGGCTTCATGCCCAATAAAAACACAGCATTTAACCTCCGGAGACTATTTATGAATCTCCAAGCAACACAAGACAACGTCGGCTCCAGGGTGGTGGTTAGCCTGGATGCCGCCAAGGCATTTGATTCTGTGGAATGGAGCTACTTGTGGGAATGTCTCTGTAGATTTGGCTTCGGCCCCAGATTCATCAGGTGGCTCCAGCTCTATTACCAGGCTCCCACCGCCCGGATCCAGGTTAATGGCAAGACATTGAACCCCTTCCCCTTCCCTGCTATATGCACTGGCTGTTGAGCCCCTAGCCATAGCCATTAGGGCGCACCCTGACATTAGGGGCCTCCGCATGGGACAAGTGACTGAAGTGCCCAGTCTCTGTGCGCACGACATGCTCCTTTATCTGGAGGAAATCCTCCTCATAGACATTACTGCCCCCACGGCCACTCAGGAGGCTCTCCCCCTAGTGAGGACTAACAAGCTTAAATACCTGGGCGTGCAGTGCTCACGATCCCTTAAAGATAACACGCACCTTAACCTACAACCAATGTACGACCTCCTCAAACACAAAACCCATGTCTGGTCCAGACTCCCCCTTGGCGTCATGGGTTGCATTAATTTAGTTAAGATGATTCTCCTCCCCAAGCTGCTTTACCTGTTCTGGCATGCCCCCCTATACATCCCAGCCCACGTATTTAAATCCATGGAATCTATACTCAACACATTTGTGTGGCGATCCTCCAGACACAAACTGTCATGGCAGACCCTAAAACATCTTGTTCACCTGGGGGGCACAGCTCTTCCCGACCTTGCATTATACTACATAGCCTCCCAGCTGTTCCACTTCTACTCCCTTAATCAACATGACAGGCTCCAGTACTCCTCTTTGGTGTGTACTTCGGTTACAGACGTGGTGGCCCATCCCTTTCTTCTTCTGCAAACACCAGGGTCTCTCCCGCCTAGGCGACAAGTGAGATATGCTACTACACCACTGTAAAATATGGCAGTTAGCGCAAACCACTACTGGGGCTCCTCCCCACATGCTCACACACCACTCTCGGACAACCCTCAACTGCCTGAACTGATGACTATCCATGATCCCAATATATGGGTTGCCAAGAGCGTCATATACCTGTCCCAATTCATCGCTGGTGGCACGGTGAGATAATTTCAAGTCCTCAAGGATGAATTCGCCCTCCCCAATCACATGCTCTTCCGCTACCTCCAGGTCCGACATGCTCTTCAATCCCAATTCAGTGCCTCCATTCCCAGGCTGGAATCGGTGGCCCTGGAGGAAATGGTCCTTGGGGAGGACCCCAAGAAATTAATCTCCTTTCTGTACAATCACCTTCTTCTGCCCTCGGCCACCACTCATGCATACCAGCTGAAAACTAAATGGGAGACGGACCTGGGGGGGGATGGAGGATGAGGAGTGGGGAGAAATATTGAAGTCCTGTAAAAAAGTATCCCCTAAATTATCAGACTGACTCACTCACCTCTACATCCTCCATAGATCATGCCAAACTCCATCCCGCCTATCCAAATACAAACCAAATGCCAACCCAACCTGCCCCAGGTGTGGGGACACTGAAACTACTTTCTATCACCTAATATGGTCCTGTCCACCCATCCAGCAATACTGGTTACAAATTGTCAAATTCCTCCATGATCGCATGGGCTCCCCCCTGTCACTCTGCCCATGCCAGTGCCTACTTGGCCTCCTCCCCATTTCAGAGGAAGCAAAATACTTGATGACCTTCTTACAGGAAACCCTGTTCACAGCCAGAATGCAGATAGCCCAGCTATGGCTTAGAGCCATCCCCCTCCAGCAATGGAAAAGGGCAGTGAATCTCATTCTCCCATACAAAAAAGTCCTGTACTCCCACCGGGGATGCCCAGGCAAGTTCAACAAAATCTGGGACAGATGGGTGGATGACTCCTCCACCTATACGAACTAATGCCAGCTATGTCTCCAACTTTGTTAATACAGTGCTTCTCAGTAAACACTGCCACTACCCATACTTGGTATGAACATGTGAATTTATGAGTATAATACAAATAACAATGTTTGGGATTATCTCAGCTGTAGATACAATATGTCAGACATTTTATTATTTTTTTGTTCAGTGTCTGTTGCACTTTGCACTTTGAATGTAAAACCTGCATTGACTTTTATGCTCAATAAACTTTATTTTTGATTAAAAAAAAAAAAAAACAAGCTTTGGCTGGACTTCTCCTTTAACTTAGGTTTGGTCTCCACCCAGAGACTGGCTACAATCAATTACCTTGCAGGTGGACAGACAGACAAGGAGAATGCCACAGCCAAAACCAGGATGTTGGAACCAGCAGCTATGATGGAGCACACACTGCTGACACTAAGGTTTTTGAAGAAGGTTGAGGCAAAGAAGAGAGGACCCATCCTATCTAGCAGCTCCTACAGGGGTAGCACTATAGATATAGCTAGCTAGATAGATAGATAGATAGATAGATAGATAGATAGATAGATAGATAGATAGATAGATAGATAGATAGATAGATAGATAGATAGATAGATAGATAGATAGATAGACTGAAAGAAAGATAAGCTATATGTGCACACTTTTATCCCTCAACCATTCCTTCTGTGGTTGGAAGTTGCTGTCTGATTACTGTAAAGCTATGTAAACACAATAAGATTTTCCGACAACAAAACCGTGGATTTTTTTCCAAAAGGATGTCGGCTCAAATTTGTCATGCATACACACGGTCACACAAATATTGTCGGAAAATCCAAACGTCAAGAACGCGGTGACGTACAACACGTACGACGACCCGAGAAAAATGAAGTTCAATAGCCAGTGCGGCTCTTCTGCTTGATTCCAAGCATGCGTGGAATTTTGTGCATCAGAATTGTGTACACAGGCTCGGATATTCCGACAACAAGTATTGTTGTCAGAAAATTTGAGAACCTGCTCTCAAACATTTGTTGGCGGAAATTCCAACAACAAATGCTCTATGGAGCATACACACGGTCGGACTTTCCAACAACAAGCTCACATCCAACATTTGTTGTCAGAAAATCCTATCTTGTGTACGGCCCATTAGAGTATCGGTGATACTATCACTGAAACGTGCAGATCTTCTTCCCTTTTTGCTAAGTCAGGTAGGATCTTTCACATCTTGTGTTATATCTTTGTTAAGAGTTTCTGAGAATCTTTTCTAAGCCCCATATCACAACTCTACTGGAGCTCTACTCATTTATTATTGATTCCAGGAGGCAGGAACTGTCCAAAACTTCACAGGCTGTATTGACATTGCTGCAGGTGTTGTTGTCATCACTTTAGTCTTTGTCGGTGTCAGACATGATCCATTTCCATCACTTTTTTTTGCTTTTGGCAGTAGAGAAATCCATTCTTCTTTATTTTCTGCTATAAGTGAAACATATTGATACACATGACTTCAATAAGTGCCGGTTCACACTAGACGCGGCACGACTTGCAGGTCGCCTCACCGAGGCGACCTGCACACGACTGCCGGGGCGACTTGCAAGACGACTTCTGTATAGAAGTCTATGTAAGTCGCCCCCAAAGTAGTACAGGAACCTTTCTTCTAAGTTGGAGCGACTTGCGTCGCTCCGATTAGAACGGTTCCATTGTACAGAACGGGAGGCGACTTGTCAGGCGGCTAGGTCGCCTGACAAGTCGCCCCCGTGTGAACCGAGCCTGAGTATGGAATCTTATTTGTTTTGAATGTAACATTTGGAAGTTGCAGACTGAGTTAGGTTTAATAAATTAATTTCACACAGCATTTTACACTATTCTGGTTTTTCATCCAATTGTTGCTTCTGAACTGGTAAAATTACAACTAAAATTACGATTGAATCAGTATTATAATCATAAACTCAGTACTATTGTCCTAGCTGCATCCAGCTCTGTCTACTCTACAGAGAATTTCAGAATTAAAGTGCACCTATTACTATCTTATAAGTCCACATATATAAATTCCGGACGTGTCATAATATACAACAGTACCATTTTTTTTAATAAAAGCTCCATATTTTGTCATTAAAAAAACATTCTTGAGTTTCAGTCACTGACTTTGCCTATGCTAAGATGATGCCAGTGAGAGACACAACTGAAACAGGGGCTTTTGGAGGGGACTACAGGGTAGCCTATTGACTATGGGCCCTGGCATTTGAGGGGGCTCTATTCTTTGGGAGGTGTGTACCTGGGGGACCTTTGGAGCGGTTTTTCCTTGGATTCGGGTCAATGTCTCCCTGAAATACACAAACACTGAGAACCTAGGACCTGGATACAGACTTGGGGCCCCTGTGCCCAAACCAGCAATGACTGCTCCCCCCACCCCCTCCTAGACTCAGAGACTCAGAATAGATGTTAGTATAATCAGCACAAAACAACCTGATGCTGGGGTCTCCTACTATAATCTGTTTCTTAAGACGTCTTTCTCTCATGTAAATTCCCATTATTAGTTGAGTCACCTATTGTTTCCGTCTGTCTGCTAGTATTGTGTCCACTTCACCTCATTACTAAACTATTGTGGGATGTTATATGTGTTAGAGATTACTGTTTATGTTTATGTTAACTGTTCTTTAGATGTACTGATATTACTGTTTACAGTTTGCATTGTTTAAGATGATGGAATCAAACTCTTATTTGATTTTGTGTGGTATATATTCTGTGTGAATTTACAACAAAGTTAGTTCCAGTTTGCACCTAAGCTCATGTTGTTGAGTTCTTGGGTGCAATGTTCAGCTAAAATACTTGGTTCCTGGTTCCATAGTGGAGGAAGCTGTATCTTGGTGGATGCACCCAGGCGGGGTGCCAAGCAGTCTGTAACAATGCCATCAGTCTTCTGCAGGCAGGAGGAAGCATTTCCTCAGTCTCCTCTACTTCAGTGATCAAACTGCAACATTGTAGCAAGTCACAAGGTAAAATGTTGCAGTGGGGGGTTGATCTGTGTCAGACATGTGTGAACACAGCCAAGAACTGCACAGGCACCAGGATTTACATGATTGTGTCATCTGTGAGTCAGCATCTCATTCCAGGAAGCAGATGGTGACCCTGGATACCTGAACAAAGATGGTGCTGTCATTCAGAAGAGAAAAACTGAATACAGCATTATCAGGGGGAGCTCTGTGAGCTCTATGAGAGACATACTTAAAAGTGTGCCCCTGGCACACATCGGGTACCCCCATCCCTGGAAAACATAGAGCAGAGCATCCTCCCTCCCTTCGCACATATGGGGTGCCCCCATGCCTGGCACACATGGAGCATCCCCATCCCTGGCACACATGGAGTACCTTCATTCCTGGAAAACATGGAATGCTCTCATCCCTGACACAAACGTTTGGCATTCCCATTTCTGGCACGCCTGAAGAACCCACGTTCCTGGCATGCATGGAGCACCCCTATTGATGGCACACACAAAGTGCCCCATTCCTGGCATACATGGAGTACCCATTTTCCCAGCACACATTTGGCACCCCATTGCCGAAACACATTGAGCAACCCCATCCCTGGCACACAAAGAGCACTTCCATCCCTGGCACATGTCTAATGCCCACATTTCTCACACACACCTCCATCACTGGGCTCAAAAAAAAAAAAAACTAAGATTTTTTTCTCCTCTTCTGGTTAATTTCTATTAAATTGTCAGATATAGGTGTAAAAAAAATGGCCAGTGGCAGGACACTTTTTTTTCTTTACTGTCACCTGGTGATTTTGCCAATAAAACATTTCCTGTTTTAGAATGAGAACACTCGCCCTCTGTAATGTATTTAAGGTGGAGAAGCATTGTCATCCTAGGACTGACCTATAGAAGGGATAAACTGACCACAGCAACTTCATAAAGAGGTAAAACTGTTGGAATCAATATTTTGCAGGAAGTGCAACAAGACAGAAATGTAAACCTTTAAAGCATACCTAATCCCAAGAACAAAAATGTAATATGTTGAAGCTTACCAGTTCTTAGGTGTGGCAGCTGCATTTGTTTTCTTTTTTTTTTCAGGCTTTTTTTTTTTAGCTTTATTATCACCTAGTGATCCTGACAGTACTACTGGTACTGGCAGGACTACAGAACAACTCCCCCTCTCCTCTTCTGGCTAATTCCTATGAAATTGTCAGAAATCGGTGTGTAAAAACTGGTCAGTGGCAGGACATTTTTTTTTCACCTTTTGAACCTGACAGTACATATATATGGAGGAGCAGTGTAACCGGTGTCACCCTAGAGCAGGACTAAAGAACACCTCCCTCTCTTCTCTTCTGGCTAATTTCTATCAAATTGTCAGATGTTAGTGTGTAAAAACTGGCCAGTGGTAGGACAGTTTTTTTCACCTTGTGATCCTGACAGTACATATATATAGAGAAGCAATGTCACTGGTGTCGCCCTAGAGCAGGACCAAAGAACACCTCCTCTTCTCCTCTTCCGGCTAATTTCTATCAAATTGTCAGATATTGGGGTGTAAAAACTGGCCAGTGGCAGGGCATTTTTTTCACCTTGTGATCCTGACTACAGAATGCTACCCCTCTCCTCTTCCGGCTAATTTGTATCAAATTGTCAGATATAGGTGTATAAAAATTGGCCAGTGGCAGGACACTTTTTTTTGTTTACTGTCACCTGGTGATTCTGCCAATAAAACATTTCCTGTTCTAGGATGACAACACTCACTGTAATGTAGGCACCTGAAAAATCCCCCCCAAAAAACTTCTCTGTATCTACTCACTGTAATGTATTTATGTAGGAGAACCATCGTCACCCTAGGATGGACCTACAGAACACCCCCCTTCTCTTCTCAATAACATAGAGAGTAGAGGTTCTGTAGTTCTCAGAAATAAATAACAACTATTTACCTGACAAAGAATGCAGCACAGGAATGTATTAGCTCACATGATTTCTGGCAGGATCAACAGATATTTTTTTTCAGTAATTAAACAGATATATAAAAAAAAAAAAAAAACAGACCTAAAGGTAGCAAATAACAGAAGTTCATTGTTAGGGTTTACATACACTTTAATAAATCGTCTGTACAATGGCTGGATTTAGCATGTGAGAGACACGGCGCTGTTATCAGGGCTGGTATCTTACACTGTTGTGACTGAGATGATTCTATTCGTCCATCATTCTGATGCAGATTACACATATAGACAGACAGCTGTGTAATATAAACTTCTGTCCGCTCCCCGGAATGCTGCCACTGCCCTGATTAGGCTGTGCCTTTTGTGCGTGCGCTCTGAATAGCAAGATCGGCTTTCGGGCCACAGTGAGACGCTGAATCTTTCAATGAGATCATCTCAAGAGATTGCACGTATTTACTCCATACAAACATCCAGGATTCTTCTAGCCAGGAGCTTTACATCTTTTCAGGTGATGCATATTGGGCAATTAAAATGTTAAAGGGGAAGAGCTGGTTATATCATGTTTCTTCGTACAACACAAGTATTCTAGCTTGTGTTGTTATCTGCAGCCTTGGAAGCCAACATGGTCATCTCTACTCCCCTTGACCCACTCTATACAGATTAGATGATTGAATGCAGAATGCTCATGGGAGAGGATTAGCCTGGTCTTTTGACACTTCCCGCCAGCACTATGAGAGTTAAAACAGACTCCATTACAGTTTTGGCGCAACGCAGCCTGAAGAAGGCAGGCGTGACAGTTTCCCGAAAATATCTGCACCAATCAGTTGGCAGGGGGAAGAGCTCTGGCTCTGCAGAGGAGGATAAGGAAGTGCTGCCACGTGTGCCTGGTTGTGGGTTGAAGAGAAAGATGGCGCAATCTGGAAGCGACATGGCGGATTGGAAAAAGTATGCTCTGGGTTTTGGTTTCGGCCTCAGTGAGTTTAAACCTGTTCTGACTGGAGTGAGGTACATACAGAAGGGTAATCTTGCCCTGTACACGACTGGAGGCTATGAGGCCTTGGGACTGACCTGTGGGAAGTGTTCCAGTCTGGCCACGCATCTGAGGCCTTGGATCGTGTGTGGACGATGTAGGGAACACCTGCTCGAAGTAGTCGAACCAGCCCAACCTCCGCGGATACTACAGGCCAATTGGCACAAGAATGTTGCTATCCCGACTGGGATTGATATCATGAGCCCGCCAAGCACAACTATATCCCGGCCAAAGAGTGCAACACCATAACCAATTCAGACATCCCATCTGATGGATTATCTGAACTGTTCTCGGACACTCTATCTTGGACTGGGAAGTGGAGCAAAATTGATGAGGAGCAGATGTGTGAAGTAGAGGAGGATGAAGTTCCCATTGCTACGGCCACTAGTGTGAAAATTGAGCTGTCTGCTAATACAGCCCCGTTGATAAATATTACGAAATCTTTGAGGAGGATCGTTGGGTTCAATGGGTCTCAAAAGTTCGCCCTACCAAGCCAATGCCTGTAACCAAGCCTGACTATAAGCCAGATGCTGTTGCTGCGTGCTTGGTTCAGCGTGCTCCAGACGCACGGGTTCTGCCAGGGTACAGAGACCTTAGAACTGCCATTCAAACTCTTTCATTACTGTGTATAGATATATTAGATAAGTAGTTAGGATGTAAGGTTATTGTTTCTATTTCCTTTTAATTATCTAAATGGTATGCTGCATTTGAAATTGTCTGCTAATTGACATTGCAACTACCTAAGGGTGTTCTGGCCCTAAACCCTCTCTCCCACCATTCTGTTCAAGAGAAAATAAATCTCTTTGCATTCAAGAAGTGTCTGGCGCCCATGAATCTACCTAACATTACACCCACTATGCCTTGCAATCCACTCTTTACAGAAGGATGTCAGCTGTCCCTGGCTCTGGAGGTTCTCATTAAAATTAAGGGACCTTGCTACATATAAATGCAACTTCTTTTTATCATATTAAATAATTGCCTCTGCATTCCATTATTACTGGTAGTAGTAACTTAAGACAAGCTGTGAAGGGCGGGTGCAGACCGGCAAAGAGCCCACTCACACTCCTGTAGCAGACGATGCAAATCTGAAAAGGAGGGTCGCACACTGCTGGTATCATCCTCAAGAACCTTTATTGGAGACTGCTCAGACAGGACATGGTTCTGCCATGGCAGAAGCACTAATCTTCATGCTTACCCCCTAAGCATATATTCCCCCTCCTCCCAGTACAAATCCACCTCCTACTGAAATTCCCCCCTTCCCAGCACAAATATTACCCCCCCCATCCCCCCCAGCTCAAATCCTTTCTCCCTATATGCCCCCAGCACAAATCCCCCCCCCCCCCAAAAAAAAAAAAATTCCCCCTCCTAGCACAAGTCCTTTACCCCTCAAATGTCCTCTCCAAACACAAACCCTCTCCCCTCCCACTCCAAATCCCCCTCCCAGCACAAATTCCCAAACCCCAATTCCTCATCCTAGCACAAATCCTCCCCCCCAAAAAAACATTCTCCCTCCTAGCACAAACCCTCTACCCCTCAAGTGTCCTCTCCAAGCACAACAAATCCCCAGCCCCCACTCCACTTATGCTTTGCTGGGGTTTTTTGCCTTCCTCTGGATCAACTGTGGGTGAAGGATTGTGTATATGGGATTGCACTATTATTATTATTATTATTATTATTTTATTTTTATGTTGAACTAGATGGACTTTTCAACCTAACTATGTAACTCCAAATCCCCCCAGCACAAATTCCCCTCCCCCAATTCCTCATCCTAGCACAAATCCCCCCCCCCCCCCAAGTTCCCCTCCTACCACAAATATCCCCCAATCATCCGTAATAGCACAATCCCCCCCCCCAAAAAAAAATCCCTCCTAGCACAAATTCCTTCCCCCCTCTACCATATCACCTTTTCTAGCACAATTCCCCCCACCTAGCACAAATCCTGTCCCCCCCTCCCAACATAAATAGCCCCAAATCACCACTCCTAGCACACCTCCCCAAATTTCCCCTCCTTGAACTATTCTTAACCCCTGCTGCCCCCCAAATTCCTCCTCCCAACACAAATCATCACCCCCCCCCATCTCTTTGTGTTGCCCCTCCTCCCACCTCACATGATACCACAGTGCCCAGGGCAGCCGCCCCTCCTGTCCACCCCTTGTCCCGGCCCTGCTGCCAATCCAGAAAACAGTGGGCAGGGCTAGGTGTCACCAGGTGCTGATTGCCAAGCTAAAGGCTCGTAAATCAGCAAAAAGATTGCTGGTAGCCACACCCCCTGCAACATCTTCTCATTCCATGGTAGTGCAAGAAGGCACCACCTACATGAGTGTGGCAACTATTAACAGTGGCTACAGCTACAGCGTTCGGCAACGGCTTATTTTAACCACTACCCGACTGCGCTATAGTCGAATGATGGCTACAGCATGGCCGCCCAGTTCTGGAAGGGCGTCATATAATGAGGAGAGCCCGGTAACCAGCTTGTGTGAAATCTACATTGATAATCAGGGCACTAATTATAGTGTGCTGATTATCAGTGCAGTCCCAACAGTGCCCATCAATGCTGCCAATCAGTGCCCATCGATGCAGCCAATCAGTGCCTCCTCGTCAGTGTCACCTATCACTGCCCTTCAGTGCCGCCTATCAGCGCTACCTATCAGTGCTGCCTATCAATGCCCATCAGTGTTGACTATCAGTGCCGCCTCATCAGTGCCCATCAGTGCTGCCTATCAGTGCAGCCTCATCAGTGCCCACCAGTGCAACTTCATCGGTGCCGCCTATCAGTGCCATGTATCAGTGCAGCCTCATCAGTTCCCACCAGTGCCACTTCATCAGTGCCCATCAATGCCGCCTCACCAGTGCCCATCAGCGTTGTTTCATCAGTGCACATCAGTGAAGGAGGAAAATTACCTGTTTGCCAAATTTTATAACAAGCTAAGAAAAAGTTTTTTCTCTTAATGTTTGTTCTTTTTTTGTTTATTTAGCAAAAATGATTAAATACCAATAAAAGAAAGCTATATTTGTTAGAAAAAAATGATAACAATTTCATATGGGTACAGTGTTGCATGACCGCGCAATTGTCATTCAAAGTGTGACAGCTCTGAAAGCTGAAATTTGGCCTGGGCAGGAAGGGGGTACAAGTGCCCAGTAGGCAAGTAGTTGACTGCTTGTTAGGAATTATGTAAATATTTGAACATTCACAGCTCTACACTAAAAGCCTATGGACTTATTTAGATCAAATTGAGCACAAACTGTGATTGTTTCCTTTCAAACACATACATTCATACATGAATCCAGCGGACAATATTTACAATGTGAATGCTTATTATGTAAATGTATTGCCGACTGCCGAGCCACAGACAGCTCCTGAGCATTGCCAGGTCATGGAGAATGTCTTCAGTGTCAGACTGAACACTGCTCCTCTATTGGCAGCTGACACTTATCTCTGGATCACTTCTCTTTAGCCTCCAGACTATAAAAGGGAAGATACCTGTAAGGTACAACTCAGATGGTCCACACCGGGGGAAAAAATACTTATATACAGACATATAGGACTGACAAGTCATGACTGTAAAAATTGACAAACCTTGAATATAGCAGGTAAGCGGAAGTTACTTTTTATCTTAAAAAAAATTAAAATAAATACACAATTATTTCACTATATATATATATATATTTACTGTAAATTTATTATACAATAGTAATTGCATTAGACAGCACACAGTTTTATATTTTCTAATTGAAATATTTGTTACTTCTATTACATAATGTTACACTTTATTTATTTTTTTAACCAGTAGAACTTGTGCAGCGTCAGTGCGGCGCGTTTTACATGCGTCACAATTCATGGGTGGTGTGCTTTGATGGAAACTGCACCAAACAAACATGCAACAAACGTGTTTTTCTTTTTTGCAGCAGCAGCACACCATAAATACAAAGGTGCAACTGTAGCCCTAAAGTGTGCAAGGAACATGTATTTTAGCTGTATTTAGAAGAAATGTTTATAAAAAAAGGGGGAAAAAATGATACAATGGAGCAGACAAATTAAATTAAAGCAATATATAAATTGTAACTATGTGATAAAAGAATAAGACAATATAGAGCCTCAGAAAAATAATGACAAACCAATAAAAAAAAAAAAAAAAATATATATATATATATATATATATATATATATATATATATATATATATATATATATGAGGAAAACAAATATAGGGGCATTGTATTTATGAAAGATTTGTTTACACAAACCAATCAATTGCCTTACTACAGGGATTATCACACACCCAAAATTTAGCATGCAGGACTTTTCTTCAATGCTACATAACATGGTAAGCTGTTATCATTAAAAACAATAGATTTCCTTGTCAATGCATTTTGCTTGGAAAATATAGAACAATGTATTCAAATTGAATGATCCCTAATATATGTAAGAATGGATGCTTAAAAAATAATTAACTTATTTAATTTCTATATTTCTTTATTTTTTTGATAAATGGAAACATATTTTAATGCTTAGTTTTTCCACTCATATTTATTATATGGGTAATGAATAAATAATTTATATTTAAATAAGTAAATATAAATTATAAACATTTTGGCAACTGCAGACGTTTCTAATTTTCCAATATCCAATATGAATGTATGTTTATATATTAGTAATATTTGTGATTTTGAAGATCAATATTTCACAGAGAAATAATTAGGCACGTTTTTTGTTCTTTATTATCCCTTCTTCCAGGCAAAGAAACATGGAGGCAATGAAGGTGACAATCCTGGATCTCTGAGACGTTGGGCTTTTCTAGATACTGAGTGGTGATTGCTTTACTGAAAATTTTTTATGTTTTAGTTTGCTTTGAAGAAATGGTGCTTTTTACCCTCATTGTGCCGATTGTTTTGATAGCAAGCACTGCAGGAAAGTGTATCCCCAATAAACAAGGTGAGGAATACAGACAAAAATACATTTTATTCTTGTGTGCATCTCTTAGAACTATTAAGTATTCCAACAGTTTTGCAACTGATGCAACAGATTAAAATGCGGCTTGTGATAAACAGATAGATTCAAATAATTTTTGGATGTAGCAAAAATGTTGCTCAGACTAAACAAAAAAAAACCCCACACACACACACACACACACATATATATATATCTATATATATATATATATATATATATATATATATATATATATATATATATATATATATATATATATATACACATAGTGTGTGTGTATATATATATATATATACACAGCCTTGATTGGCATCCTGGGAATCAAAACTGACCATAAATCTGAATTTGTGGGTGACAAAAGCTCTACCTGTTTATGACCCCAGAAAAATTTGTCCTTTCAAAGAAAATATGGTGCATTTCGTAAATTTTTTTGTAAAAACAATGCTAATAATGATAACAAAACAAAAGTTGCAGCTAAGGTTAAATGTAATCCCTTTATCATGATGTGGCTGACGGTACCCATTAATACCCTTTGATTACATAGTGCCATCATGCAGGGGTGTGCCTAAAAATGATGGGACCCATATCACTATTTTGATGTGACTTTTTTCATGCATTAAATGGGATCTTACAATTTGATCCTTTTCTATTTACCGTCATAGAACTTAGTTCCCTTGAGTCTCCGCTGGAAAAAGGGGGTCTGAACCTCTGTATATGGAAAGGCTTCTTTTCAGTCAGAGTTGTGAAAATGTTGTACAGACTTCCACAGAAGCTAGTTCTAGCCAACTCTGTAGACTGTTTAAAAATAAAGAAAAAAGGCTGGATATGTTTTTTTTAATGCAAAAAAAAACTTTCTATAAAATAAAAAACTTTATAGAAAAATTATTATACATGCAAAAATTATACTAATTTATTCAATTTAATTCTAAATTGATCAAGAAGGAAGTTTTTCCTTTTTGGAGCAAATTGGAACATGCTTTACAATGGTTTTTGCCTACCTCTGGATCAACTGCCTAATTACGGTTCTGAGGATGCAGGTTTTCAGTGTATTTATTTTTCTATTGGATGTACTCGATGGACGTGTATTGTTCTCCAGCCAATGTCCCAGTTTTAAATATGTCGGATTGTTCCATATATTTTCTATAATTTTTTAAGTTGAAAGATAAAATCAATATCTGGAACCATGATGCAGCTTTAACTAATCAAAATGGCTTTTTTTTGCACCATCTTTTAGGCTTCCAACAGATTCCTCTGTTAAGTCACAGTTGTATTCCTATTGTCCTTGGATAGGACTAAGCTGAGTTCTATCCTCTTCACGTCTCTACTCTACTTTATTCTCCTCTACCCCATTCCACTCCACCCTACTCTACTCTACATAACTCTAATATACTCCAATCAACTTTATTCTACACCACTCAACTATAATCTACTCCACGCCACTCCATTCTTATCCACTCCACTGTAATCTACTCCATTTCACTCCACTGTACGCTGCACTGCTCCTTTCCACTCTACTCTACTCCATTCTACTCTTCTCTACTCCATTCTACTCTAATCTGCAACAATTCTACTCTCCTCTACTCCACTCTACTCCATTTTACTCAATATAGTCCACTCCACTCTACTCTACTTCATTCTATTCTAATATGCGCCACTCCTCTCTACTCTTCTCTACACTACTCTTCTCTACTCTACTCCACTCCACACTTCTGTACTCTACTCCACTCTTCTCTACTCTCTCCACTCTCCAGTCCACTCCACTCAAGTCTACGCCACTCCGTTCTAATTTAATGTATTCTACTCCAATCTACTCTCCTCTATGACACTGTTCTCCAACCATATTCTACTCTATCCCACTCTACTCTACTCCACTCTTCTCTTTGCTACTACATTCCACTCTACTCTTCGCCACTCCAGCCTGCTTTAATCTACTCCACTCTGCTCTACTCTACTCTTTACTCTCCAGTCAAGTTCACTCTACTCTACTCCATTCTATTTAAATGTACTCCACTGTATTCTCCTCTACTCCACTCTTATCTACTCTACTGTACTCTACTCTATTCCACTCTGCTCTACTCTTGTCTATTCCACTCTACCCTACTTAATTATACTCCAATCTACTCCACTCCACTCTACTATTCTGCATTCTTCTTTACTATACTCCTTTTCACTCTTATCCACTCTACTGTACTCTTTGCCACTCCAGTCTACTCTAATTGACTCCCCTCCACTCTACTCTACTGTCTCCACTCTTTTTTAATTCATTATACTCCACTCCACCTCACCCCACCCTACTCTAATTTACCCCTTCCACTCTACTCTGCACTACTCTACTCCGCTCTCCTCTATTCTACTTTACTTTATTCTACTCCACTCTGCTCTACTTCACTTCAATCTTTCCTGCTCTACTCCATTCTACTCTACTCCAGTTCACTCCTCTCTACTCTACCCTATAAATGCTATACTGTACCCAGAGAGAGACTATGGGTTTGATTTACTAAAGGCAAAAAGACTGTGCACTTTGCAAAGTGCAGTTGCATTCTGCAAGTGCAGCACTTAGTAAATGAGCAGGAGCTCTGCTGACTTCCATCATCCAATCATGTGCAAGCAAAAATGCAGGGTTTTTTTTCTTTTCCTTGCATATGATTGGGTACCTTACATTGTGAAACCTTACATTATTTACCAAGCTCTGGAGCAACTGCACTTGCAGAGGGTAACTGTACTTTGCTAAGTACACAGTCTATTTGCCTTGTAAATCAACCCCTGTCTCATATCCCCTAAATATAGACAATAACCCTCTTCTGGAGGTTAGAAAGACTTGTTTGAAAAGCACAGGAAACACAAAAATATTTTGACTTGATTTGCTAAAACTGGAACACAGAAACCATTGCTCTTTTGCATTAGTTGATTAGGTTGAGGGGAGTTAATTGCGGCTATGTAAGTGTCACTGTATTTTAAAGGAAAGTGTGTTTTCAATAGTTTTGTTCCATTGCAGAAAACTGATGTTTTTCTATTTTTGTTGTTTCTTTCCAGATGTGATCATAGTACATTGCTATCCTAAGTCTATTGTGGCTAAAATTCCAGAGTGCCCCTACGGATGGGAGATTACCCAGCTGGCCCTGGGCGGAGTGTGTTATAACGGCATTATTGAGTCTGGTTACTACCAGTTTTCCATTCCCGATCTGTCACCCAGAAATAAGTCATACTGTGGAACACAGTCTGATGTAAGTATGGCACCTCTGATACCTTTAATGCCTTACTACAGGGATTATCACACATCATCCTGAACTAGACCATGCAGGTTCAGGTTGCTGTACCATGTGTGGGCAGATATTGGTGAAAAAAAAATGTGTCATTGGCACACCCAAGAGCTTGTTGCAAAGCTTTAAAAAATATGCCCCCATGTGTTGTGGTTGACAGTGAGTCATGGGTGGTAGGCACTGTATTATTCTGAGGGGCTCATAGGAAGAGAATTAGAAATCCAATGAGAAAGATAGAAATAATGATTTAACCACTTCAGCCCCAGAAGGATTTGCCCCCTTAATGATCGGGCCATTTTTTGCGACATGGCACTGCGTCGCTTTAACTGACAATTGCGCGGTCGCCCAACGCTGTACCCAAACAAAATTGTCGTCCTTTTTTTCCCTACAAATAGAGCTTTCTTTTGGTGGTATTTGATCACCTCTTTTTTTTTTTTATTTTGCGCTATAAACAAAAAAAGAGTGACAATTTTTTTTTTTAAATGTATATTTTATACTTTTTTTTGCTATAAAAAAATAAAAAAAAAATGTAAAAAAAAGGCATTTCTTCATCAGTTTAGGCCGATATGTATTCTTCTACATATTTTTGGTAAAAAAAAATTGCAATAAGCGTATATTGATTGGTTTGTGCAAAAGTTATAGCGTCTACAAAATGTCACTGGTAGGGAAGGGGTTAACACTAGGGGGCGGTCAAGGGGTTAAATGTGTTCCCTAGGTGTGTTCTAACAGTGGGGGGATAGTTGTGACTAGAGGAGGAGACATATCACTGTTCCTGCTTAGTAGGAGCAGACGATCTGTCTCTCCACTCCCGACAGAACAGAGATTTGTGTGATTACACACACAAATCCCCGTTCTGGCTCTCGTGCCCACAATCAGGTGTGGCCGGCGGCACGCGCGCGCACCTGCTATAGCTGTTTAAAGGGCAGACGTACAGCTACGGAGATTTGGGGGAGAGCCAACCTGCCGCAGTATAATGACTGCGGATGGTCGGCTAGTGGTTAAGAACATCTGGGTTGCAGTACAATACTGTCAAAATACATGAATTTATAAAGATCCATGCCAATATGTGGTAGCTTTCACCAGTGCCAGGACAAGATCATCCAGAGCCCAGAGCGAACATGTCAGATTGCACCCCTCCCCCAAGATGTATGAGCATTATATGTCAGCAAAAATCCCACACCCCCTAAAAATGGAGCATTCTTACTCCCTAAGCATATATCCCCCCTCCTCCCAGTACAAATCCACCCCCCTACTGAAATTCCCTCATTCCCAGCACAAATCTTAACCCCTAGCTAAAATCCTCTCTCCTCATATGCCAGCAGCACAATGCCCCCCCCCCCCCCCCCAGTACAATTCCTTTACCCCTCAAATGCCCTCTTTAAGTACAAATCCTCTCACCCCCACTCCAAATCCCCCCCCCCAGCACAAATTACCCTCCCCCAATTCCCCATCCTAGCACAAATCCCTCCCAGCTCAAATCCCACTTTAAATCACCCCTCCCAGCACAAATTCCCCAACCTCAATTCCCCATCCTAGCACAAATCCCCTCCCCCAAAAAACATTTCTCCCACCTAGCACAAATCCTCTACCCCTGATGTGTCCTCTCCCAGCAAAATTCCCCTCCCCCAACTCCAAATCCCCCCAGCACAAATTTCTCTCCCTCCATTCCCCAACCTAGCATAAATCCCTCCCAGCTCAAATCAAATCCTCTCTCTCCATATGCACCCAGCACAACCCCCCCCCCCCCAAAAAAAACCTTTCCCTCTCCATGCACAAATCCTCGCCCTTCCCATTCCAAATCCCCCTCCTAGCACAAATTCCCCAACCCCAATTCCCCATCCTAGGACAAATCCTCTACCCTCTAGTGTCCTCTCCCCCACACTCCAAATCCCCCCAGCACAAATTACCCTCCCCCAATTCCCCGTCTTAACACAAATCCCTCCCCCACAAAGTTCCCCTCCTACCACAAATACCCCCTCCCCTCAATCATCCCTAATAGCACAACCCCCCCCCCCCAAAAAAAATCCCTCCCAGCACATATTCCTTCCCCCCTCTACCATATCACCTTTTCTAGCACAAACCCCCCAATTCCCCTCCTAGCACAAATCCTGTTCCCCCCTCCCAACACAAATACCCCCAAATCACCACTTCTAGCACACCTCCCCAAATATCCCCTCCTTGAACTATTCTTAACCCCTGCTGTCCCCCAAATCCCTCCTCCCAACACAATTTATCACCCCTCCCTCCAACTCTTTGTGGTGCCCCATCACCTCACATGATACCAGAGTGCCCAGGGCCGCCATCCCTTCTGCCCACCCCTTGCCCTGGCTTTTAACCCTGAGACCTTTAAACTTTATTAACCTTTTTGGGATAAGAGGTTTTTTTTTAGACTTGGCCAGAACAAGTTTTTCAGTGTTGGAATGCGTCAGTTAACTTGATTTAACTGAGAACTAGGAACACACACAGTTGCACATTCCTAGTTCTTTGCTGCAATGTTAAAGTGGAGTTCTGGCAAAAAAAAAAAAAAATTAAAAGTCAGCAGCTACAAAAAGTGTATCTGCTGACTTTTAATAATCAAACACTCACCTGTCCTACGGTCCAGTGATGCGGGCGTACGAAGCCCCGCTCCTATCACCCTCCTTTGCATGGCTTGCTTTCTTACTGTGAGCGCCTGGCTGTGGCTTCACAATCGGGCATGCACTGCGTATGCACAAGCCGCGCTGCACGCTATGAATGGCCAGGCAATCTTCTGGGACCTGTGACTTGTCCCAGAAGATTGCAGGGAGGGAGGGGGGAGAGGTGAACTTCCTTCCGGTGCCGCGGAGCCCCAGGAGGAAGTGGGAGCTGGATGCCTCTAAAAAAAGGGTATCCGCTCCCCCCCCCAAAAAAATGACATGCCAAATGTGGCATGTCAGGGGGTCACCTGCACTTAAAGAGGAAGTTCCATTTTTTGGTGGAACTCTGTTTTAATTAACATTCTCATGGCAAGGGGCTTTTGGACATAAAAAATCATATTGTGGTCCCACAACTGAGAACCACTTTGATTTCTCACTGACTCCAATGCATTTTGCTGAAATGGCAAAAATTCTGCAAAAAGTCCAGAATTTACCCAAAATGAGGACAAAGCAAAATCTCCCAATTTGTTTTTCCATTTGTAATGAATGGGATTTCTACTCAAAATGCAACTTCGGCAGGGAATTGGATAAGTACAGGCATACCCCACTTTAAGTACACAATGGGGTTTATTTACTAAAGCTGGAAAGTGCAAAATCAGGCTCCCTTCTGCATAGAAACCAATGAGCTTCCAGGTTTTATTACCAAAGCTTAATTGTTCAAACTGGGGTTAGAAGCTCATTGGTTTCTATGCAGAAGTGAGCCTGATTTTGCACTTTCCAGCTTTAGTAAATAAACCCCATTGTGTACTTAAAAGTGGGGTATGCCTGTATAAGGTTTGTCTGCTACAGGATTGGGACTCTCTAAAATCACAAATCTAATACAAATGGAACCTACCTACCATCAATGATCATTCATGACATTTCCATAACTACTTAGACATTGAGACTCAACATTGTAGATTCATTTTCTGTGTAGAAAATGGCAACAATAGGTAAAATCTTAAAATATTCAGCAAATTTTGGCTTTAATTGGAAAAAGAGTTACAATGTATCACTTTGAACTTGCTTCCCAGTTCAAGAACCCGATCTACCATTTCTACAACTCAATAGTGTCCAACGACAGCACCCTGATTGTGAAAAACCAGCCTGTGAACTACTCCTTCACCTGCACCTACCAGTCCAACTATTTGGTCAGCCATGCAGCTTTTGACCAAAGGTAAGTCTTCCCCCTAGAGCACAACTCATTTTGAGTCAGAACTAGCCAGACACATCTCACTCATGTATGTTTTAGTCTTACATATTTTTTTCCTACTTCTAGAGTAGCCACAGTTCATGTGAAAAACGGGAGCTCAGGATCCTTTGAAACCCAACTGTCTCTCAATTTCTACGCTGTGAGTGTTTTCAAAAACTTCCTCTCCTTCTAGTCTTCATTTTGGCATTTTGGCCTCTCTTGAGGGCAAATCGAGCAAGGTCCTTCCAGTTGGCTCTTTGGCCAATCAGAAGGATCACTTTGAGTGACTTTTGGGTATATTGGTATGTTTAAAAAGAGGGTCAGGCAAAGATTTATAGGTAGGCCACCCTTGGGCAGTAGCTTTTTCTGCAGGTGTCAAAATAGCTAATCCTCATTGCTTCAGTTTGTATGAAACTACCCCAAATCTTTTGTAATGCTTCACCACATAAAAGGCATAGGCAAATTCCATGAGCTCAGATACTTTTATCTGCTCCTGTAGCCCCTCTGTCAGCCATAGGTAGATGGGATAGGCTTTCCATTGCACAATAGGTCTAGTCATGGCATGGCCGTTTGACATAGCAGAAGTTAACATGACTGTAACGATTATGTTTAATTGGAGTCCAAGAACTAGTAGGAAATGTCTTATTTTACAGACAAATAAAAAATATTAAAAGGCACTACAGGCATACCCCACTTTTAAGTACACAATGGGGTTTATTTACTAAAGCTGGAAAGTGCACAGTGAGACTCACTTCTGCATAGAAACCAATGAGCTTCCAGGTTTTATTACCAAAGCTTAATTGTTCGAACTGGGGTTAGAAGCTCATTGGTTTCTATGCAGAAGGGAGCCTGATTTTGCACTTTCCAGCTTTAGTAAATAAACCCCATTGTGTACTTAAAAGTGGGGTATGCCTGTATATAGTATTATCCAAACTAGCTCAACCAATATGCATTAAAGATCATTAAGGAAACCAGTACTTTAACTGCAGCCTAAACCAAAATTCTTGATGGTTGAGAGTGCAAAGTGCTCCATTAAGCCTTCTTTGGCTTATGGTAATTGTTCCACTGCCTTTACTAGCACAATTAAAATTGCAGCCAAAATGTTTTTTTTTCTAGTTTCAGTTGAAGTGTCTATTGTCTGGGTCTCTAATTCCAAGCTTTACCATGTCTTGATATTAGATATAGTGATTGACATTATCGAGCATGGACACTGGGAGAAAAAGGGGGGATCCAAAAGTTGAGGGAATGGGGAAAACTGATACAGTTAAAACAGGGGTTTCTCCTCCCTTAATATAGATTTTCACTCCTACAATGACTTTGAGACATAAAACAAATTTGCCCAAAGAGAACACAGCAATACCCTAATAAAAAGTCTAATCATTTTTAACCCTCTAATGCTAGGAACCAGCCTTTCTCAACCAGGGTCCATGAAACCTTAGGGTTTCCTTGAGCAACAAGCAGCTTTTCCTCTCAGATAAGTAACCACTGACACCCATCATTTTTTTAGCTGAGAAGCAATATTACCACAGACCTCCAATGTAAGGAGCATTCTTCTCCTTGACCTTCAATGTAAGGAGCATTATTTCCACAGACCACCAATGTAAGGAACATTCTTCCCACTGATCATCAATGTAAGGAGCAATCTTCTCACTAATTACCAGTGTAAGGGACATTCTTTCCACTGATCACATTCCCACTGATCACCAATGTAAGGACCATTCTTCCCACTGATCACCAATGTAAGGACCATTCTTCCCACTGATCACCATGTTTATGAAATGTGAGATACAGCAATTTCCTAGCAAGGGTTCCATGACAAAGTTGCTTCAAGAGTTCCTTCATATTACAAAGTTTGAGAAAGGCTGCTCTAAGCTTAGAGCAAAATTTTGGTTGGTGCCCTGCTCTAAGCAGTCTTTTCTAATCACAGCCCATTATACTGTACATAGAATAGGATATTTGGCTTGTTACATCATCATATGTTGTTCCCAAAATGTCCATAAGGCATAAGCATAATCTCTTCCCAGGGGCCGGACCCTTATCAAGTATAATATAAATATGATCTTATTATTAGTATCCCCCAGTTGGTATGTTGTTGCCCTGTGTTAAATATCCAAACCAAACTGATATCATTTTAGTAGCCTATACAAAAGACTTGTACATTTACTATACATTATAGTTTTGGTATAATGTTAAACTTTATTGCATGTGTTTGGTTGCTTTTATTTTCCTGAAAAGAATGCCAAGTTTTCCACCCAAAAAGAAGCTCCATTTATTGTGGACACATCAGACATTGGTGCAGATGTCTACGCTGGAGTCGAAGCCAAAGGAATCAGCAGCAGGTACAGCAAACCACTGTTGCCTTTTTGGGAATAGGAAATATATACTATGTAAAAAACACATAAGCTGGACTGAAACTGTTGTCACTTTACTGATAATTCAGCTCTGTAATTAACTTTAATTACAGTATCTCACAAACGTAAGTACACCCCTCACATTTTTGTAAATATTTTATTATATCTTTTCATGTGACAACACTGAAGAAATGACACTTTGCCTTGAATGTAAAGTAGTGAGTGTACAGCTTGTATAACAGTGTACATTTGCTGTCCTCTCAAAATAACTCAACACACAGCCATTTATGTCTAAACCGCTGGCAACAAAAGTAAGTACACCCAAATCTCCAAATTGGGCCAAATTAGCCATTTTCCCTTCCTGGTTTAATGTGACTCGTTAGTGTTACAAGGTTTCAGGTGTGAATGGGGAGCAGGTGTGTTAAATTTGGTGTTATCACTCTCACTCTCTCATACTAGTCACTGGAAGTTCAACATGGCACGTCATGGCAAAGAACTCTTTGAGGATCTGAAAAAAATAATTGTTGCTCTACATAAAGATGGCCTAGGCTATAAGAAGATTGCCAAGACCCTGAAACTGAGCTGCAGCACGGTGGCCAAGACCATACAGCGGTTTAACAGGACAGGTTCCACTCAGAACAGGCCTCGCCATGGTCGACCAGAAGTTGAGGGCATGTTCTCAGGGCCATATCCAGAGGTTGTCTTTGGGAAATAGACATATGAGTGCTGCCAGCATTGCTGCAGAGGTTGAAGGGGTGGTGGTCAGCCTGTCAGTGCTCAGACCATATGCTGCACACAGCATCAAATTGGTCTGCATGGCTGTCATCCCAGAAGGAAGCTTCTTCTAAAGATGACTTCTAAAGATGCACAAGAAAGCCCGCAAACAGTTTGCTGAAGACAAGCAGACTAAGGACATGGATTACTGGAACCATGTCCTGTGGTCTGATGAGACCAAGATAAACTTATTTGGTTCAGATGGTGTCAAGTGTGTGTGGGGGCAACCAGGTGAGGAGTTCAAAGACAAGTGTGTCTTGCCTACAGTCAAGCATGGTGGTGGGAGTGTCATGGTCTGGGGCTGCATGAGTGCTACCAGCACTGGGGAGCTACAGTTCATTGAGGGAACCATGAATACCAACATGTACTGTGACATACTGAAGCAGGGCATGATCCCCTCCCTTCGGAGACTGGGCCGCAGGGCAGTATTCCAACATGATAATGACCTCAAACACACCTCCAAGATGACCACTGCCTGCTAAAGCAGCTGAGGGTAAAGGTGATTTACCCTCTGGCCAAGCATGACTCCCTAAACCCTATTGAGCATCTGTGGGGCATCCTCAAACGGATGGTGGAGGAGCACAAGGTCTCTAACATCCACCAGCTCCGTGATGTCGTCATGGAGGAGTGGAAGAGGACTCCAGTGGCAACCTGTGAAGCTCTGGTGAACTCCATGCCCAAGAGGGTTAAGGCAGTGCTGGAAAATAATGGTGGCCACACAAAATATTGACACTTTGAGCCCAATTTGGACATTTTCACTTAGGGGTGTACTCACTTTTGTTGCCAGCGGTTTAGACATTAATGGCTGTGTGTTGAATTATTTTGAGAGGACAGCAAATTTACACTGTTATACAAGCTGTACAATCACTACTATACATTGTAGCAAAGTGTCATTTCTTCAGTGTTGTCACATGAAAAGATAGAATAAAATATTTTTAAAAAGTGAGATACTGTATGTGTCATTGAGCATTGACAACAAGAGTTTTTCAGCAAAGCAGTTAAGAATAACCAGATAAACATGTCAAAATGATCCCGGAGCTCCAGCTACTGGCTAGGAATGTTTGCCTAAAAAAAAAGCTGAAAAACTGATTTATATATTTTTTAGTCTTAAAGCCGATCTTTGGGCAGTAATAAAATCATCAAATATGATGTCTGATCTGTTGCTCATTTTGAGGGTGATATACAGTAATACATGGTCTGGTCATCTTTTCTCCAGTGCCAGAATATGGGCAAGTACTCCTACATCATTATGCGCAATGCAGGACCTTTGTCCATGTCACCAGGATGGGCCTTTGCCACTGGTCCTGCATTGTACATGATTATGTCATCAAGAAGGATGCTTACAAGACCAGTCAGGGACCAACAAATAGAACAGCTTGGGGGGCGATTGTCACAGCTAGCATTGGCTACAAGGAAGACATTGGAGCTGTGGATTAGGATAAGTAATATACTGTTTTTTCTCATCGCCCTATAAAAAATAGATACATTATCAGGTGAGGAGGAACATATGTCATGATTTTAATACTGCTCCGAGTTAAGCTTTAAAATTTATAATGTAAATACATTAAAAAACATGTTATGTTCCATTTAAAGTGTTACTAAATCCACAACAGTAAAATCAGTCTGTATATGTAGTAAAGCATGCTTGTTATACTCACTGTGGAACCTAAGGGGTTTATCCTCTGCATTGTGTAAAAAGGCAGTTTGATCCAGTCTTCTCTGAGCCTCCCCTTCTTTTACTGTTCCCAATCCATCTCCTGATAGTACAGAGCCTTGGGGACACTTTGCACACGCTCGCTTTGGTGTGTATTGCTAGAGAGTTTTTTTTCTTTTCTTGGGAGGGTGTATCAGATCAGCACAGGGCCAATCAGCACTGTCCAGAGGGTCAGGGGTCATGCAGCCTCATAGGACAGTCAGAGGAGAATGAAAACTCCTCCTACAAGCTTTAACCAGACACTGATAGATGTCACAAGGTTGCTATATACTGCTGATGAGAAAAGGTATTTAGCAGTTTATATTTACTAAAATAATTGCATTTCCATGTACTGTGTACTGTGGGAGACCAGACATAGTGAATGAAGGGTCCTGGGTTTAGTAACACTTTAAGCTGTGGCAGCCCTAATTCTGATGTTGATAATCACTGTACTGCAGTTATCTGCAATTAGTAAATCTCAGTACACCATGTGGTCTGTTTATTAAAAAAAAATCACTGCATGAATGTCTCAAACTTTCGAACAGCTGTCAAGAATAGTCCATGCAATTTGCCTAATATGTTTTATTTCCTATAATACTCATCTCCATCTAGTGGCCATAATGTGGCATTTTCATTGATTGAGGTATTTGAGAAAAATGCCACTTTATGGCCACTAGATGGAGTTGACCATCATAGAAAATAAACATCTTAGGCAAATTACGGGTATTATTTGTGATGGCTGTGTGAATGCTCGAGACATTTGTACAGTAAATTGCATGTAAAGCCCCCCCATGCTCATGGATTATGAATTTTTGTTCTTGAATTCTTGTATCTAAACCCCAAAAAATTATTAAAAAGAAAATATATATCACACTATAACCCTCTGTGTATTTTGCAGGTTCAAGGTGGTCCTGAATTATTGCTGGGCCACTCCAGCTCTGGACTACGCCTTCCATATTCAGTGGCAGCTCATTAGTAAAGGGTAAGTATCTTCAATGTAAAGCACAGAATGGGCCTCATTCATGGCATTGCCCACACAGCCAATCAGCCTCTCCTGCTCATGCATTATATCACAGTGTGCAGCTCTTCCTGTCTGGGTGTGTTATACACTTTTTTTTATTAATGACATTCTCTGGTACCAGCTGCCCCTCAGATGACTCAATTATTGTGCATGAAAACGGGAAGAACAGCCGGGCCACTTTTCAGTTTAACGCGTTCCGCTTCCAGAATGTCCCCAAACTATCCAAGGTTTGGCTGCACTGCGAGACCTTCCTGTGTGACAGCGAAAAGTTTTCCTGCCCGGTGGTAAGTTTTATTCTCTGTAAATGACTCTTAGGGGTGTATTTATAGAAAATTGAGAAAATTGCGGAGCTGTTTGTCCTGTGAAACCACATGTACAGGTGGAAAAAAAATCGAATGGTATGAGGCAGTTTTTTTCTCCAAGTCAACCCGGAAAAATTGCCTAATACAGTCCCTTGAAAAAGTATTCATACCCTTTGAAATTTTTTACATTTTGTCATGTTACAACCAAAAATGTAAATGTATTTTATTAAAATCTTATGTGATAGACCAACACAAAGTGGCATATAGTTGTGAAGTGGAAGGAAAATGATAAATGGTTTTCAAAAATTTTCAAAAAATAAATATGTGAAAAGTGTGGTGTGCATTTGTATTCATCCCCCTTTACTCTGATACTCCTAACTAAAATCTAGTGGAACCAATTGCCTTCAGAAGTCACCTAATTAGTAACTAGAGTCCACCTGTGTGTCATTTACACACAGTATAAATACAGCTGTTCTGTGAAGCCTTCAGAGGTTTGTTAGAGAACCTTAGTGAACAAACAGCTTCATTAAGGCCAAGGAACACACCAGACGGGTCAGGGATAAAGTTGTGGAGAAGTTTAAAGCAGGGTTAGGTTATAAAAAATATCCCAAGCTTTGAACATCTCACAGAGCACTGTTCAATCCATCATCCGAAAATGGAAAGAGTATGGCACAACTGCAAACCTACCAAGACATGGCCGTCCACCTAAACTGACAGGCCGAGCAAGGAGAGCATTAATCAGAGAAGCAGCCAAGAGGCCCATGGTAACTCTGGAGGAGCTGCAGAGATCCACAGCTCAGGTGGGGGAATCTGTCCACAGGACAACTATTAGTCGTGCTCTCCACAAATCTGACCTTTATGGAAGAGGGGCAAGAAGAAAGTCATTGTTGAAAGAAAACCATAAGAAGCCCCGTTTGCAGCCATGTGGGGGACACAGCAAACATGTAGAAGAAAATGCTCTGATCAGATTTTTTTTTTTTTACCTAAAAGCAAAACGCTATGTGTGGCGGAAAACTAACACTGCACATCACCCTGAACACACCATCCCCACCGTGAAACATGGTGGTGGCAGCATCAGGTTGTGGGGATGCTTATCTTCAGCAGGGGCAGGGAAGCTGGTCAGAGTTGATGGGAAGATGGATGGAGCCAAATACAGGGCAATCTTAGAAGAAAACCTGTTGGAGTCTGCATAACACTTGAGACTGGAGCGGAGGTTCACCTTCCAGCAGGACAACGACCCTAAACATACAGCCAGAGCTACAATGGAATGGTTTAGATCAAAGCATATTCATGTGTTAGAATGGCCCAGTCAAAGTCCAGACCTAAATCCAATTGAGAATCTGTGGTAAGACTTGAAAATTGATGTCCACAGATGTTCTCCATCCAATCTGACAGAGCTTGAGATATTTTTCAAAGAAGAATGTGCAAAAATGTCACTCTCTAGATGTGCAAAGCTGGTAGAGACATCCCCAAAAAGACTTGCAGCTGTAATTGCAGTGAAAGGTGGTTCTACAAAGTATTGACTTCGGGGGGCTGAATACAAATGCACACCACACTTTTCACATATTAATTTGTAAAAAAATTGGAAAACAATTTATCATTTTCCTTCCACTTCATACTTATGTGCCACTTTGTGTTGGTCTATCACATAAAATACCAATAAAATACATTTACATTTTTGGCTGTAACATGATAAAATGTGGAAAATTTCAAGAGGTATGAATACTTTTTCAAGGCACTGTACCATTCAATTTGGTCCCCATTTGCACAATACGAATTTATACAGAATCCATATCAGAACAGATTGACTCATCCATACAGAATAGAGTGACTAGAAAAATTTAGCTATTGGGGCCACTAGATGGAGCTAAGATAGTAAATACAATTTATAAAAAATCTTAATAATAATAAAATCTTAATAAATAAATACAATTTATTATGATCTTCAGCTCCATCTAGTGGCCATAGTGCAGTATTTTCTTGAGTCACTCGTTTCTGTATAGCTTAAAGCAGAACTTCATTCAAAAGGGGAAGTTTGGCTTGTTTCCATCCCTCCCCTCTGCCACTCCTGCATTTGGCACTCTTTGGAGTGGAGGGGGGTTTTAACAGGTACCCGCTTCTACTTCCAGTCAGATGCCCCGTGGTAATCTCAGCCAAAAGTTTGGCCTTCCCTCCTTTCCTCACAGCCTTATGGGCCACATCACGGATCCCAGAAGACTAGAGGACCATTCACACAGCGCAGCGCGACTTGCACATGCACATAAGGAAATCGGCTGTGAAGCCACAAGGCTTCACTGCTGGTTTCCCTTACGCACGATGCTGGCGCCTGCACCCGAAGCTGATTGAAGAATCGGCTCGGATGAGGACATCACTGGATCCATGGACAGGTAAGTGTCCTATTTGTAGCTGCTGACTTTACATTTTTAGGGGGGAGCCTCTTTAAGAACTTTGGACCTGGAGGAAAATACTCTAAAGAACGCGTGTTTTTGCCTCCATTCACACAAAACCAATTTACATGCAGTTTTAAAGGCTGACTAGCTCTGCAAATATTTTAAAATACACCCTTTAGGTTTCTGTGTGTTATTACTGGTGTTAAATGTGAATTTCTATTTAATCCAGAAAATAAACACTTTATGAAAAACAAGGCTGTAAGCTATTATCTTCTTTAGTCATTCCAACAAATACTGCTGAGAAACTGCTGAAAACCTCTAGGCTTGAACATAATAGACTGTGAATATCTCCTTTTTATCACTGTCAGACTTGCAACAAGCGGAGACAACAGAAGGAGCAGACAGGAGGGGTCCTGGTGGCTGAATTTGTCCTGCGGAGTAAGTATTCCCTCTATGACTACATAGCCTGTAGTGAGCTGTCTGGAGGGGGCATCTGAATCACAAGACTGGCTGAGCAGAATTACACATGGTTGTGCAGGTAAAATGGTTGACAAATATAAACTTCAACTGTGTTTTTAGCTGGTTAGCTGCAATTTATCCTTGCATGTGTTATTATTTAAAATAAATTAAATACAATTCTACTTTTTTTTTGCATTTATATCTTTGTGTATCTAAGGGAGCAGACATATTAGTCTGAAAATAAAAATAGAAAAAAATGGTGACATCACAATTACATAGCTCCCAACCAGGGCCATCTTAATGCAAGGGCACTCCTGGGCACTGCCCAGGGGCCCCAGGTACATGGGGGGGCCCACAATAATCTTGCATTACATCATACTTACCAACTGTCCCGGATTTGCTGGGACAGTAATGCTTTTTACAAAACTGTCCCGATATGGTTGTGTCCGGAGAAGCGTCCCAGAACCTATACTGTGCTCTCCTGATCCCAGTATTGTGCCCTCCTGACCCCCCCTATACTGTGCCCTTCTGCATTCCCCCCTGTACTGGGCCCTTCGGCATCCCCCCTGTACTGTGCCCTTTGTGTTGACTAGTCTTTGATTTATGGAATGTTTTCCTTTTGTAAAATCGATTTTATTGAAAGTACTAATGAATATTTATACTTTATTTCTTGAAAGTAGGTGTGTAAATTGGGGCAAGCTGGTAGGGGCCCCAGTGCATTACTTTGGCCAAGGGCCCATGATGCTATTAAGATGACCCTGCTCCCAACTGTCCCTGATTTCGAGGGACTGTCCCTGATTTGGAGCAATGTCCCCCCCCCGTCCCTCTTTCCCCCTCATTTGTCCCTCATTTTGGTCTGATCTGTATAGTTGTATATAAAATGCACTTTTTATCTTTTAGTTTTAAGTTTTGCCCGGTGCTAAACCTTTCATCCAATTTCTAAATTGCTGCATTTGTAAATGTTATAAGCCAATATAAAGGAATAGTAGTGGTAAAAAAAAAGCACTTGTAGATTTAATTAACCTTTTTTTGGGGTTAATTCTCCTTTAAGAGGGTGTGGCAGGGGGCGTGTCCTATGCCTTCATACGTTTGCTAGTAGGTGTCACTCATTCCCATCTCAAAATGTTGGGAGGTAGTCAATTATTATTTACTGTAGTGAGATAATTATATCCTCCCTTTGGATGTAAGTAATCTAATCTAATGAAATTGAGGAAATGGGAAATTGAAGAAATCTTTTATTTTTGTAGCCTTGAAATTATATTCTGTTCCAGGGCAGGAAAAATACAGAGCTATAGGGTGCTAAAGGGTGGAAAAAAAGAGGGCACTGAATGCTATTAAAATATAGCAGCAACAACCATAGAAGAAGTGTATATGTGTATGTATGTATGTATATATATATATATATATATATATATATATATATATATATATATATATAATTTTTTTTTAATTACTATTATATATTATACAGTATATATATATATATATATATATAGTTATACCGTATTCATTCATAAATTGTTGAAATGTTAATGTGAGAGCCCTTGCACACTGGGGCGGTTTGCAGGCGCTATTGCGCTAATAATAGCGCCTGCAAACCGCCCCAAAAGTGCCGCTACTTTCATTCCAGTGTGCAAGCCCCGAGGGCTTTCACACTGGAGCGATGCGCTGGCAGGACGGGAAAAAAAGTCCTGCCAGCAGCATCTTCGGAGCGGTGAAGGAGCGGTGTGTATACCGCTCCTTTACCGCTCCTGCCCATTGAAATCAATGGGACGGCGCGGCTATACCGCCGGCAAAGCGCCTCTGCAGAGGCGCTTTGCGGTGGTATTTAACCCTTTCTCGTCCGTTAGCGGGGGGTAAAACCGCCCCGCTAGCGGCCGCATACCGACGGTAAAACGCCACTAATAATAGCGGCGTTTTACCGCCGATGCCGCCCCCCGCCCCAGTGTGCAAGGGCTCTTAAAGAAATAAAAGAAACACGCTTTATACAAAACTAGTACAAACTGGACGATGTCTTCTTGTCTCTAGGTGCTGCGTCCTTACTTAACGCTGGACTTGCAGGTAATGTAGACATGCTAATTCCATGCAAACTCTGAGGGACAGTTATCAAGCAAATTGACAACATTAGATACAAATCAGGCTGCAAAGTACGTGACGTGTGTATTCTGTATATTTGTGACCCCTGTACCTGCAGTCCTGGGCAGCCAACTGAGATGTATTTGCAAAGCTCTGCGACAGAATTACCCCTGGAGATGAGACAAATTTTCATCAAGATGAGACAGATTTTCAAACAGATGTCAAATTCAAGTGGAACTGAACTAAAAAAAAGTGAAGATTTGCTATCTTATAGGGAGCATCTAGAAAAGTCAATTGTGCCTGAGCAGTATCCTGAAAAAATGGAGCTCTTGTCTGGATTTCCTGATAGCGGTGCACAGCTTGGTATATGAGGGTGCTAGGCACTCCTGTATGTCCAGCCTCATAGCTGTATATCTATAGCTCCCAACTGTCCCTGATTTTGAGGGACTGTCCCTCATTCAGAACAAGGTCCCTCCGCCCCTCTTCCCTACTCATGTGTCCCTCATTTTGGTCTGATCCATATAGTTGTATATAAAATGCACTATCTATCAAAAAGTGTTTTCCAGTGCTCAACCTTTCATCCAAATTCTAAATTGCTGCATTTGTAAGTTTCAAAATCCAGTATAAAGGAATAGTAGTGATAAAAAAGTACTTATAGGTTCAACCAATCATTTTTTTGTACAATTCTTCTTTAAGGGGGTGTGGCAGGGGGTGTGTCCTATGCCTGCATACTTTTGCTAATAGGTGTCCCTCATCCCCATCTCAGAAAGTTGGGAGGTATGTACTGTACTGTATATCTGCAGTGTGAGATCATCTAGGGCAGAGGGTCCCCAATCCCTGTTGCCGGTCCTTGACCTGTTGATGACTGGGCCGTACAGCGGGAGATGAGCAACGACCGCGGTCCGCACAGGGCTATCACGGATCGCGGTTGCCGCTCACCTCCTACTGTACGGTGCGGCCGTGCCTATGTGTCCTCTCCCAACTCCTCTGCCCACCGATGATGTCACCCTATCAGCCGGGCAGGGGGTGGGAGAAGCTGCAGTATGGAATGGAGAGCTCCTCTCGCCCCATGCCCTGCTGATAGAATGACATTGTCGGGGCTGGCGGGGGAGCCAGGAGAGGATACACAGACTGCCAAAGGTAGAAGTCCTGAGCAAGGGAGGCAGAGATTAGAATGGGAAGTGTGATCTTAGAGAGGAAAGGTAGACCCACACATAAAAAATGGCAATAGCATTGTTGTTCATTATATGGGGTGAGCAGAGTCTTACCATTAATTTAGATAGGAAAACAGCCAACAGCATGACTGCTTTGTGTGTAAGCAGTGGTCTCTTTGCTGCAGTCCAACACGCCCTCCCCATGAGTCAAACCTAGAGTCCTCTGCTCAGCAGGGAACGTTAGCTTTTCTGATGGGAGGGCTCTAATTTTAACTCACTGTGTTTTAGACTGCAGCAGGGAGGCTACTGCTTACACAGAGAGCAAACTGGTCCTGCCACATAAGGGTGAGGGATAGACTTCTTAGTATGGCTGTGAGCTGTTTTAATATATAAATCAAGGGTCTCCAAACTTTGTCAGTGGGAGTGGGAGGAATAGAACCGCATTATTGGTGTCAGTGGAAGGAATAGTGCCCCATCATTGGTGTCAGTTTGAGGAATAGTCCCCATCATTGGTGTCAGTGTAAGGAATAGTGCCCCATTGTTGGTGTCAGTGGGAGGATGAGTACCCCAACTTTGGTGTCAGTGGGAGGGATATAAAGTAGATATTTGGATCAACACAAAGTAGCATCCAAACGGGTTATTTATTGCATGATCACAACACAAGGAGAGTGCAGCATTTCGGAGTCACGCAGGACCCCTTCGTCAGACATGTGGGAGGAATATGCCCCATCATAGGTGTTAGTGGGAGGATTAGTGCCTCATTGTTTGTGTCAATGGGAGGAATAGTGCCCCATCGTTCATGTCAGCAGAATGAATTTTGCCCCATTGTTGGTGTCAATGGATGGAATAGGGCCCAAAGGGCCAGATAAAGGCCCTTTGGAGACCTCTGATCTAAATGAATTATATGTCTCTGCTCACTTACATTTCTAATGAACAAGGAAGTTATTGCCAATAGATTTTATTTTCACATAACTTTAATCTTAATGCTCATGGATCTTAATGCTATTTCCTTTACATGTTAATCTGCAGTATATACAGTGCCTTGAAAAAGCATTCATACTACTTGAAATTTTCCACATTTTGCCATGTTACAACCAAAAACATAAATGTATTTTATTGGGATTTTATGTGATAGACCAACACAAAGAGGCACATAATTGTGAAGTGGAAGGAAAATGATAAATGGTTTTCAACATTTTTACAAATAAATATCTGAAAAGTGTGAGGTGCATTTGTATTCAGCCCCTTTACTCTGATACCCCTAACTAAAATCTAGTGAAACCAATTGCCTTCAGAAGTCCCCTAATTAGTAAATAGAGTCCATCTGTGTGTAATTTAATCTCAGTATAAATACAGCTGTTCTGTGAAACCCTCAGAGTTTTTTTATTGAACCTTATTGAACAAACAGCATCATGAAGGCCAAGGAACACACCAGACAGGTCAGGGATAAAGTTGTGGAGAAGTTTAAAGCAGGATTAGGTTAAAAAAAATATCCCAAGCTTTGAACATCTCACGGAGCACTGTTCAATCCATCATCCGAAAATGGAGAGAGTATGGCACAACTGCAAACCTACCAAGACATGGCCGTCCACCTAAACTGACAGGCTGGGCAAGGAGAGCATTCATCAGAGAGGCAGCCAAGAGGCCCATGGTAACTCTGGAGGAGCTGCAGAGATCCACAGCTCAGGGGGGAGAATCTGTCCACAGGACAACTATTAGTCATGTTCTCCACAAATCTGGCCTTTATGGAAGAGTGGCAAGAAGAAAGCCATAAGAAGTTCTGTTTTCAGTTTGCGAGAAGCCATGTGGAGGACACAGCAAAGATGTGGAAGAAGGTGCTCTGGTCAGATGAGACCAAAATTGAACCATAATGCTTTTCTATTGCAGGAACAGGGAAGCTGGTCAGAGTTGATGGGAAGATAGATGGAGCCAAATACAGGACAATCTTAGAAGAAAACCTGTTACAGTCTGCAAAAGACTTGAGACTGGGGCGGAGGTTCACCTTCCAGAAGGACAACAACCCTAAACATACAGCCAGAGCTACAATGGAATGGTTTAGATCAAAGTATATTCATGTGTTAGAATGGCCCAGTCAAAGTCCAGACCTAAATCCAATTGAGAATCTGTGGCAAGACTTGAAAATTGCTGTTCACAGACACTCTCCATCCAGTCTGACAAAGCTTGAGATATTTTGGAAAGAGTAATGGGCAAAATGTCACTCTCTAGATGT
The DNA here is from genome assembly GCF_042186555.1 of Aquarana catesbeiana. Classification (NCBI taxonomy): domain Eukaryota; kingdom Metazoa; phylum Chordata; class Amphibia; order Anura; family Ranidae; genus Aquarana; species Aquarana catesbeiana. Next base: position 57,131,973 of record NC_133331.1, on the reverse strand, counting down.
GCAAAGCTGATAGAGACATCCCCAAAAAGAATTACAGCTGTAATTGCAGTGAATGGAGGTTCTACAAAGTATTGACTCCGGGGGGCTGAATACAAATGCCCCCCACACTTTTCACATATTTATTTGTAAAAAAAATTGGAAAACAATTTATCATTTTTCTTCCACTTCATACTTATGTGCCACTTTGTGTTGGTCATAAAATCCCAATAAAACACATTTACATTTTGGTTGTAACATGACAAAATGTGGAAAATTTCAAGGGGTATGAATACTATTTCAAGGCACTATAAAGAGTTACAAAGCCAAAAATGCCTGCACATTGGTCATAAAACAGGTGGTATTCCCAGCAATATTCTTAGGTTAATTGTGGAACCGTGAGTTCCTTTTAGAATGAGATACTTGCAAAAGAACACTAAGGGGTTGACTTACTAAAGGCAAATCCACTCAGCACTACAAGTGCACTTGGAAGTGCGTCGCTGTAGATCTGAGGGGAAGATCTAAAATGAGGGGAAGCTCTGCAGATTTTTTTCCATCCAATCATGTGCAAGCTAAAATGCTGTTTTTCATTTTCCTTACATGTCCCCCTCAGATCTACAGTGACTGAACTTCCAAGTGCACTAGTAGTGTAAAGTGGATTTGCCTTTAGTAAATAAACCCCTATGGCTGATGTATGAAATGCACTGCCATTATCTGTCTCAGTATCTACAGAGCAAAATCAGGTGAAGGTCTGCAATAGTGCTTGTTAAAAACTTTTGTGTGTGTGTATAAATAAACTGGAGGGGATTGTTTTCCTCTCAACAAAACTGGAGTTTCAAGTTAAATAAATACTATGTAGCATATGCAGTCTAATGAGAAAACGGTGGACCAGGGGTCTCCAAACTATGGCTCATGGGGCAAATCTGGCCCACATTAATATTTTATCCAGCCCTCTGATGTAAGGCGGGACTCTGATGGGGACGCTGATGTAAGGTGGGACTCTGATGGGGACGCCGATGTAAGGCGGGACTCTGATGGGGACGCCGATGTAAGGCGGGACTCTGATGGGGACGCTGATGTAAGGTGGGACTCTGATGGGGACGCCGATGTAAGGCGGGACTCTGATGGGGACGCTGATGTAAGGCGGGACTCTGATGGGGACGCTGATGTAAGGTGGGACTCTGATGGGGACGCCGATGTAAGGCGGGACTCTGATGGGGACGCTGATGTAAGGCGGGACTCTGATGGGGACGCTGATGTAAGCCGGGACTCTGATGGGGACCCTGATGTAAGGTGGGACTCTGATGGGGACGCTGATGTAAGGCGGGACTCTGATGGGGACGCTGATGTAAGGTGGGACTCTGATGGGGACGCTGATGTAAGGTGGGACTCTGATGGGGACGCTGATGTAAGCCGGGACTCTGATGGGGACCCTGATGTAAGTGTGGCTTTTGATGGGGACTCTGGTGTAATGGGGAACTCTAATGGGGAGTCTGATGTAGGAGGAAGGATTCAGAATGGGACCCCAATGTAAGATAAACTCTGATGGGGACCCCGAGGTTAGGGAGAACTCTGAAGTAAGGGGGGCTTTGATGGGGACTGATCTAAAGAGGCCTTGATGTACGTGGGGGCTCTGATGGGCGCAAAGTTATTTGTTGTCCTAAATCATTTACTGCTCAAAAGAAAAAAACTCCAAGTAAGACATATTCATTCATTTAAAGCAGTATTAAACACCAAAACCAAAAATGTAATGTATTGCAGTTTAACAATCAGTAGATGTGGTGACTGTATTCGTTTTCTTTCTTAGGCTTTTTTTTCCCTTTTTTCACCTGGTGATCTGGCCAGTAACACTCCTCCTGTATTAGAGTGCCCCCACTCTGGATGAAGGAGCACAGGGGGCACATTTGGACTGCAGCATTGTCAGTCTTGGGGAGAGGGGGGTGTTAGGTGTACTAGCAGATTTAGATACACTAACAAATTTAAGCCAAGCTCAAGGTCACACTTTGTAAGCAGTTACAGCAACACTTTTGTTCCTTTTGGAATAAACGTTTACATAAATAAATAAAAGCTGGCCATTGTAAGCATTTCTGTCAGTGGTAAATGTTTTGTATCAACCCTCTAACTGCTACATTTGCAGGACAGCTTGTTCTGTTGAAAAATTACAGACAGGATCACCAGGTGAAAATATAAGAAAGAAAGCCTAAAAAAGAAAACTAATGCAGCCATCACATCTAAGAATTAGAAAGCTGTAATATAATGCATGTTTATTTTTGGGTTTAATACTGCTTTAAATTTGATTTGTTCATATATAAAACTTTTTTTATCAGCCTGTGAATATTTGTAAAATATATGATGTGACCCCCTGTATGGCAAAGTTTGGAGACCCCTGCTGTAGACATACTGTACGTGGTTGTGAATATAATGTGTTCATTGCCCTTGAACACTTTTATTGATCTTTATTTCTTTAGGGATCCTGCACCATCTCCTGCTCACTGTGGGGATCTGTAGAATCCTGTCCTAATCCTGGACCACCTCAACGCGTTTTTTTTCACACCTGCAAACAAGATGGAGTCTGCCACCCAGATTCACAAGCGTGGCCTCAGGAACATGGCGGTCCAGCTGCATAGCAGAATGCATGAATCTGTGACAATTGCCCGGCCTTTACAAGGTCTGGGAGTGGACAATATCCTAGACTATATATTAGCTAAATTAACTACGGGGCTGGAGTCTGAATTCCTGGACGTGTGCTAAACTATTTTAATACATGCTTCACAATGGTGCATTAAACCTGTAAATAAAAGTGTTTTTTTTTTTCCAGTATTGCGATGCTTGGGTTTATTTTCATGGACAAAGGAAAAAACTGGTTGTAGCCCTTAGAGCATATCTATTTTCAAAAATGTTTTCCTTCTATATGAACATAAGTACATGTCTCATGGTCCTAATGTAAAGTTTCTTTGCTCTCTCTTTCAGGGACCTTGTGCCATTATATCACACTCTTTGCATTGGTGACCAGTGGCCTATGCCACACCCAGTAGTAGTATGTCATCTACATACACTGGTCCTTTGTACTCCTAATATTATTGTTTTGTATAAATTAGTTGCCTGTGGGGGAGCCTCTAATGGTTTTCTTTACCTGCCCATGTGTCCCAGATTATTTCCTGGGGGACTGGTATTTAACCCAAAGGTGGCTTCAGAGGAGATTGGTATTCCACCCGAAGGTGGCTTCAAAGGAGATAGGTATTCTACCTGAAGGTGGCTTTGGAGGAGATAGGCATTCCACCTGAAGGTGGCTTCAAAGGAGATAGGTATTCCTCCTAAAGGTGGCTTGGGAGGTGATTGGTAGTTCACCCAAAGGTAGCTCAGAGGAAATTGGCATTCCACCCAAAGGTGGCTACATTGAATAATGGCCCTGACACTGACAGAGCCAATGGCAAGACTAGCAAAGAAGCATTTCCTCTTTACTCCTCAAGCAAGTAAGAAACCATTGACCACTATTATAAGGGAGCACTTCTTCTCTCAAGGACTATCAATGCAAGGGGACATTTCCCCTGCCATGACACAAATGTTCCCGTTGACCACCAATGTAAAGGGCATTAAACCTCCAAATGACCTCCAGTGTAATGGGGGTGTAATGGGTTATTCTTCCTCCCTAATCACCAGTGTAAGGGGATAGTCTTTCACTGACCATAAATGTAAACGGGTGAATTCTTCCTTCCACTGGCTACCATGGTATGGGGCATTCTTCTTCCCACTCACCACCAATGCAAAGGTGCACTCTTCCTCCCACTGACCACCAATGTAAGGGGGCATTCTTTCTCCAAATAACCCCCATTTTAAAGGGGAATTCTTCCTCTCACTGAACAAACAATGTAAGAGGTCTTTCTTACTTCCACTGACCACCAATATAAAAGGACATTCTTCCTCCCACTGACTATCAACTTCTTCGATAACCCTTAGTGTGAGGGACATTCTTTCTTCCATTGACTACCAATGTAAGGAGGCCTTCTTCCACTCATGGATGACCAATTAAAGAGGGCATTCTTCCATCCACTACCCACCGATGCAAGAGGGTATTCTTTTCCCCCCAGTGACCACCAATATAAAGGAACTTTCTTGACTGATAAAGTTTGACTGAAAACAATAAACTCTTTTTGGTGGAGACTTTATCTTGGAAATTGTTAATTAGGGACAAAGTGATTGCATTGAAATACAGATTAATCTAATGGAAAGCATGTAAAAGTGTGTGAACATCCAAATAGTAATTCGCCGAAAATATATTATACTTTCCTTATTTGTGTATTTTGTTAGCCTAATTTGTATGTTGAAGATCAGAAATGATAAGGCAGTAGGGCAAAGGGAACTGTTCCACTGCTTTCCAAGACGATGTCCCACGTGCTACCAACACAGCTGGAAAACTATATATGTACAGTGTTGTGTACAATACAGCTCAGTCCTCATTAGTTCTCAGAATCCCTAATTGGAGACCATTCAGTTGCCTTGACATGAAGACTCAGCTTGATTTGGGACAAGTTGGGTAATTAACCAGTTCTCCTCATCTTGCAGCTCTAGGTCCTGGGTTCAGTTTCCACCACCAACTCTATCTGCATAGTTACCGCATTCTCCCTTTATCTTTTTGAGAAAGTGTTAAACAGCGTTGGACCGTTATATACTGTAGATGTCTCCGTTAATACATTTTTGAAACAGAGGCAGCTTTGTAGACACCAATAACCCTCAGGACACCAGCGATATGTGTAGTCAAGAGAAGTCAGTGCCATGAGAGTAGTCAAAAGTTCCATTTTATTAGTTAAATTGATATCAATCAAGTAGCCAATTAATTTTTGGTTCCCCTTTAGTAGGGCTTATAAAGATACGATATGTTGCCCCTTTATTTTTGAAGATTTATTACATAGTGGTAGTTTAAATAGCTTCCATTCACCGTGGCCACCCTGTGTGGGGGCATTAGAGTGTAAGTTCCTGTGATGCAGAAAATGACATTAGTGGTTCAATATTCTCTACAAAGTGCTGCAGCAAAAGGGTTATGCCGCGTACATACGATCGGATTTTCCGATGGGAAATGTTGGATGTGAGGTTGTTGGCGGTAAGTCCGACCGTGTGTACGCTCCATCGGGCAATTGCTGTCGGACTTTCCGCCAACAAATGTTGGCTAGCATGTTCTCAAATTTTCCGCCAACAAATGTGTGTTGTCAGGCTTTCCGATCGTGTGTACACAAGTCCGTCGGACAAAAGTCCAAAGTACAAACACGCATGCTCGGAATCAAGCACTCGGTCTTGTAAAACTAGCGTTCGTAATGGAGATATCACATGACTATTGAACGTCCTTTTTATCAGCTCGCCGTACGTCTTGTACGTCCCTACGCTCATAATTATTGGCCAACATTTGTGTGACTGTGTGTATGCAAGACAAGTTGGAGCCAACAGCCTTGGAACAAAATACCACGGAAAGTCCGATCATGTGTACGAGGCATTAGCGTAAATTAAAACAAATAAGCCATTGTGTTAATAAAGGATACAAAAAAACTGTTTATTTTTACTAATATTCAGCAACAGGTCCTCTCATCAGTGCGCAGTGACCAGTTCCTCCTAAAATAAAAAAGTAAAAATATTGGTTATATTAGTAACGTATACTTAAATCCTCACCCCAATTCCTGACAACATTTCTAAGAAGAAAGACTCAGCCCACGTTGCCTATTTTATAATATTGCATGGAACTGTAAGCTACTCTGATATTTTTAAATTTACATTGCAGGTGGGATAGTCTGCTGATAAAGCTGGTTCACTGCTAATGGAAATCTAATTTTACTAATTAGCCAGCTGATCAGCCTCATTCTCAAATGCTTTAATTTAAAATATGTGTTTGCAGTTCCAGCTCAGAGACAGCACTGTCACCGACAGCTGCAGATCCCAGGCTAAACACCAATCAGTGTGATTTTCGATCATGTGATCCCCATAATAGCCAATCATGCTTATCATTTACAGCCCAGGAGGTTTGTTTACAACAAAAAAAAAACCTCTGCAAGCTGCAAAGGCCGCTGTGCCTCTCTCTTTGTGCACCTGCAGTGCACAAAGATAAATGTATGAAGTACAATGTTAGAAATAATTACATTTTTAGAAAGATAATAATTTGCTTTAGTCCCCTTCCACACTATTGTGATGCGGGAACAAACACGATCCAGTGCCGGTTCCAGCATCTCCCTCGCAGACTGCACACTGCCCTCTGCAAACCGCTGGGTGTGTCAATACAAAGTTAATGACACCTCCAGATTGGTTTGCAGATCGCAGTGCAAACTGTGAATTTGGGTAGGAATCGGATTGCATGGGTGTTCACACCCACACGATCCTATTCCAGTGCGGGAAAAAAAATGCGAATCCAATGCAAACTGTATGGTTGAATTCGCATTGCACAGACTTGCATGTGATCTATACAGCAATGCAGTGCATATCACATGTAATGTCTGTGTTCGCAATAGTGTGAACCCAGGCTTATGAATGCAAAACGTCTGAATGAAAACTGATCTTTGTAAAACCAAAAAAAAAATAAATGTATTTTTGTTGTGATCACCTATTATGTATTGCCATTGTATTGCTATGTATTGTTCTATAGCAGGGGTAGGCAACCTTGCCGAAAAATGTTTTCAAAGAAATTGAGCGTGCCGATTTTAGAACAAAAAAATGTCAAATTCACACTCACGATCACGAAAATCATTTTTTTCTAAAGTAAGTGCTGTAAACTACTTTAGTAGTGAGAAATTAACATCCTGCCCTCTCACGTCTCAGATCAGGCCCAATTCATGCACCTTCACACCTCAGATCACTATACCCCCTGCAAATCTGTCCCACCACTGTACCCCCCTGCTCATCTGCCCCACCACTGTAACCCCCTGCTCATCTGCCACACCTCTGTACCCCCCTGCTCATCTGCCACACCTCTGTACCCCCCTGCTCATCTGCCACACCTCTGTACCCCCCTGCTCATCTGCCACACCTCTGTACCCCCCTGCTCATCTGCCACACCTCTGTACCCCCCTGCTCATCTGCCACACCTCTGTACCCCCCTGCTCATCTGCCCCACCAATGTTCCCCCTTTCTCATCTGCCCCACCACTGTACCCCCCTGCTCATCTGCCACACCTCTGTACCCCCCTGCTCATCTGCCACACCTCTGTACCCCCCTGCTCATCTGCCCCACCACTGTAACCCCCTGCTCATCTGCCCCACCAATGTTCCCCCTTTCTCATCTGCCCCACCACTGTACCTCCCTGCACATCTGCTCCACCGCCATACCCCTATGCTCTTCTGTCCCACAACCGATTCATCTTCTCATCTGTCCTAACACTGAACTTATCTGCTCATCTGCCCCACCATTGTAACTCCCTTTCTCATCTGTCCCACCACTGTACCCCCCTGCTCATGTGTTCCACCAATGTACCTCCTTTCTCCTCTACACATCTGCCCCACCTCTGTACCCTCCTTTCTCCTCTACCCCAACACTGAACACCTCCTGCTCATCTTTTCCCTTCTCATCTGGCCCAACAATGAACCCCTCCCCTGCTCATCTGTCCCACCACTGTACTCCCCTGCTTTTCTGTCCCACCGCTGAACTCCCTTCTTATCCCTCCCATCACTGTACCTCCTGCACATCTGCCCCACCACTGTACCTACTTGCTCTTCTGCCCCACCACTGTAATCCCCCTGCTCATCTGCCCCATCGATGTTCCCCCTTTTCTCATCTGCCCCACCACTGTACCTCCCTGCACATCTGCTCCACCGCCGTATCCCCATGCTCTCACTACCTCATCACCTTCTCATCTGTCCTAACACTGAACCCATCTGCTCATCTGCCCATCTACCCCACCACTGTAACCCCCTTTCTCATCTGCCCCACCAATGTACCTCTTGCACATAGGGCTGCCACCTGTCCGGGATTCACCCGGACAGTTCGGGTTTTGGAATCATGCGTTCGGGTTTCAGACCACCTGCAACCTGGACACATTATTCAGACCAGACTATGGCTTCACAGCAGGGTTTCTGGCTGCAGTTGTGTAAGCCGAGAGTGTCTGTTACACTCTCTTTCACACTGCCCAAAGCCAGCACTAACAATTACACCTCCCCCCACACACAGGGCTTGATCTGCTCCTCTTCCTCCCACCCCTACCCCTCTGTGTCTGCCCACACTCCAATCCCCGGCGCTGTGCCTCAGAAAAGGAAAACGGGGGCCAGAAATTTGAAGTCCAGCAGCCTCAGCTACATCTGCATGAGAGGTGCTGACTGCCAAGGGGTTAGTGAGCTCACCATCCATCCCTGTCTGTGACCGAAGTCTCCCCCCGTTTCTCTCTCCTGCCTCTGAGTGAGTACACTAAGGTAAATCAGGGTTCTCAGAGCACCCCTTACATCAGAGTTCCCCTTTACACCAGAGGCCACAGTGTTGCCCCTTACATCAGAGTCCTCTCTGTACATCAGAGTTCTCAGTGTTCCTCCTTAGATCAGGGTTCCCAGAGCCTCCCTCATGTCAGAGTCCCCAGAGTCCCCCCTTACAGTGAAAGGGAACTCTGCGAGTTCAGATGCAAAAGAGGAACTCTGTGGACTCTGATGCAAAGGGGGACTCTTGTGATTAACTTCATTTGATTAGAAATGTTATCTAATTGCAAAATATATGTATAGTTTATACTATAAAAAAAGATTGCTGGGCACCGTTAAAGAGTTCAGGTTTGACTTGAAGAAAAGGTGGTAACCCTACTTGCACACCTGTCTCACCTCTGTTCCCCCTGCTCTCCTGCCCCACCACTGTAACCCCCTGCACATCTGGCCCACCAATACACCTCCTTTCACATCTGCCCCACTGCTCTACCCCCCTGCTTTTTCTGTACCACCACTGAACCCCCTTCTCATCTGCCCCAACACTAAACCCCCCTGCACATCTCTTGTACCTCCCTGCACATCTGCCCCACCGCTGAACCGCTCCTGCTCATTTTCCTGAGGCGCCGCAGCAAAAGTTGGGTGTGATTTTCGTTGCATTGAATACTGGCTGTGGCTTAAAGGGACACAGAGTGCAGGGGTTCAGTAGTAAGTGACACAAAGGTTCAGGAATAATTTCAACAAAGTTCCCAGAAGCTCAACAGTAATTCCACAAACTGTATTCTGATTGGTTTTCTCAATCACAGTGAAATCTCTTCTTTCTGAGATTGGTAGTGGCAACCAAGCGAGTCATCTTCCTCCAGATGGTGGGCAGGGCTAGCAGGACTGTGATTGGCTTTAGCAGTGGCCAATGACAGTCCTCCTCCTCCTGGAAACAGGGACCGCCCCCCCCAGCAGAACTGCACCCAATCCCTTCCCCATCACAAAAGCGGACGATCGCAGCTACAACAAAGTTAGAGAACCAATCAATGTTTCCCATCTTTTACAATGTGTGGGGGCACAGTGCCTCCCCCTCAGTACAGGTGCGGTGTGGGGAATTCTGAAATTGGAATGCATTCGTGTCTCACCGACACTTTACTGTGCTGCTCTGCTGATGGGAAGGAAGTCGAGTGCCGGCAAAAGAGGCTTCGTGTGCCGCTTGCGGCACCAGTGCCGGGGGTTGCCTACCCCTGTTCTATAGTATTCATGTCCTTGTATCTACTGACATCTAGTGCTAGTACATAGAGCCACAGCAATTTCTTTATTTATATTTTTAGTATTTTCCTGGTCCCCCTCTTGTTTTATGCTAGTTAGTGCAGTTCTAGCTGGACCCTCCCTGTTTTTCTCATGTTCTCTTCAGTTTCTTTGCAGAGGTGAGGTTTGGAAAGTCACTGAGGTGGATTTACCAAAACTGAAGAGTGCAAAATCTGGTGAAGCTCTGCATAGTATCCAATCACATAGCTCCCAACTGTCCCCCTGTCCCTCTTTTCTTCTCATTTGTCCCTCATTCTGGTCTTATTTATATATTTGTATATAAAATGCACTTTTTATCTTTTAACAAGTGTTTCCCAGTGCTAAACCTTTCATCCATCTTTTAAATGGCTGCATTTGTAAATTTCAAAAGCCAATATAAAGGAATAGTAGTGGTAAAAAAAAAAGCACTTCTGGGTTTAACCAATCTTTATTTTTATATAATTCTCCTTTAAGGGGGCGTGGCAGGGGGTGTGTCCTGTCCTGCTTTCAGTACGTGTCCGTGACTGCACTGTCCAGTATATTCAGATGATGTCCTATTAATACTGAAAAATATGCTGGAAAGCTCTGGGCTACCTACCTCCGATAAGTTGTAGAGAGGATCCTTCAAGTCTTCTGGGAAGTCTGGTAGAGGCATCCAGAACCCGGCCTTACTCTTCAGCCAATAAGTCTTCTGCTTCCCCTTCCCCTGGGAATGTAATCAGGATTTCAGTGCTTTTCCTTTTAAATTATTTCAGCTCACCTAAAGCTGATACTTCAATGTAAATACAGTATGTGAATAGGAAGAACATCTTTTTTTCTAGTTTTGAATAAAGTGTGGAAGGAAGAGAACTAAGGATGAGCTTTGGTTCCAAACCCAAGTATGGCTAAGCCTTCAAAAAAATTGTCATTGCCGGCCCAATCAGCTGCAGCCATGGGATTCCCCACCCTGCAGCTGTCCGTGCGGAAGGAATGGATACCTGTGACATCATTGGCCTAATATGGCCATATGGTTTTGCCCTTTTTGCTCGTTCCCGTGCGTTTGGCAGCCTATTGAAATTAATGGAATGTCAAAAATGTGCCATGCACGTTCTGGTGTGAACCGAGCCTGAAAGTTCAGTTGGACTTCAGGAAAATATTTTATTTTAATTTTACCTTTAGTCCCGCCCAATATAAATAAAGAAAACTTTATTTACCTAATTACGGCTGAGCGGCGGGCTTTGCAAGGACAGCATGAAGTAGACCAGGGGTCTCCAAACTTTCTAAGCAAAAGGCCAGTTTACTGTCCATCAGATTTTAGGGGGGAGGACTGTGGTCAGTGGGAGTAGAAAGAGTCCCGATGTCAGTGAGAATAAATAATGCCCATTGTTTGCTTCAGTGGGAGTAATTGTGCCCCATCATAAGTATCAGTGGAAGTAATTGTGTCCCATCATTGGTGTCAGTGGGCCCCATTGTTGGTGTCATTGGGAGAAATTGTGCCCAATCGTTGGTGTCATTGGGAGGCATTGTACCCCATCATTGGTGTCAGTGGGAGGATTTGTGCCCCATCATTGGTGTCATTGAGCCCCATTGTTGGTGTCATTGGATGAAACTGTAGCCAATCGTTGGTGTCATTGAGAAGAATTGTGCCCCATCATTGGTGTTAGTGGGAGATATTGTGCCGCATCATTGGTGTCATTGGGCCCCATTGTTGGTGTCATTAGGAAAAATTGCGTCCAATAGTTGGCATCATTGGAGGGAATTGTGCCCCATCGTTGGTGTCAGTGGGGGGAATAGTGCCCCATCGTTGGTGTCAGTGGGGGGAATTGTGCCCCATCGTTGGTGTCAGTGGGGGGAATTGTGCCCCATCGTTGGTGTCAGTGGGGGGAATTGTGCCCCATCGTTGGTGTCAGTGGGGGGAATTGTGCCCCATCGTTGGTGTCAGTGTGGGGAATTGTGCCCCATCGTTGGTGTCAGTGGGGGGAATTGTGCCCCATCGTTGGTGTCAGTGGGGGGAATTGTGCCCCATCGTTTGGTGTCGGGGGGAATTGTGCCCCATCGTTTGGTGTCGGGGGGAATTGTGCCCCATCGTTGATGTCAGAGGGGGGAATTGTGCCCCATCGTTGGTGTCAGTGGGGGAAATTATACTCCACTGTTGGTATCAAAGGATGAAATAATGCCCCAAGGGCTGGATAAAAGCAAGCAAAGGGCTTGCCCCCAGGCCACAGTTTGGAGAGCACTGAAGTAGACAAGCGCAGTGCATGCAGAAGAGAAGTCAGTAGTAGGGATAGGCTTGGCTCTTACCTTTACCTGGACAAATCCCCTTTCCTTTATTTCATAGCCCCCAATGTCTTTCAGAGCGTTGGCTGTGGTTTCAGAGACGTGAATCCGCAGAGCTGCCGGGATAAAGAGATATAGGATTAGAACCTGGACATATGAATCAGTCTGTGTATAGGATTGGATGTGTGCAAGGGGAAAGCCACCCAAAACTGATGTTTCTTTGTTTTGTGGATGATAGTTAAATCCCCTGGAATTATTTTCTGTCTCTCCGGGACTTCATTGGCAGGAGTTCCCAGATCTATACACCTGCTGTGGCCATTATGAGGGGTTCTCACCATTCCTGTGTTGAGTTCTTGGGTCTGTACACCTGCTGTGCCCATTGTGAAGGGTTTCCATCATCCCTGAGTTCCTGGTTCTGGTATGGATTTTAAAGGGTCTGGATCCCAGCCCCCCCTATGTGAATGAGTACATTGTAGTGTAGTGTTTCAAAAAACAAGAGACGGTTTTTAAAAGTTCTTTATTAAAAATGAAGAGTATCCCCCATCGTAGCTCCAACGCGTCTTTCTTCGGCTCCGCCACCGCTGTCTTCTTCCTCCAGTCTTCTCCATCCACTGATGTCTTCTCCCTCTTCTGAGGCCTTCTTCTTCCGGTGATGTCTTCTGCAGCCGCCAATCCGCAAATTAATTTGAAAAAAAAACGATCTTCCTCCGATGCTGGCTCCCTCCGTTGCTTATATAGCTATGGGCCGTGGCCACCCGACGACATCATTCGGACACCACGCCCCCTTGTGCCAGCACTGTGACGGTACATGGGGTGGGGTCTTTGGATGGCGTCACCAGATGGCCACGCCCAATAGCTATATACGAACTGGCAGACAATGGAGCTGACACAGCAGAGGGAACCAGTGTTGGAGGAAGATCTTTTTTTTTTCATTTTTAGCGGGTCGGTCGGACAACCAGAAAAAGACAGCGGTGGCGGAACCGGAGAAAGAAGACACTTTGGGGCTACGACAGGGGACATTTTTCATTTTTAATACAGGGCTTGTCAAAAACCTTCTCTTGTTTTTTGGAACACTACACTGCTTATTTTTTTGGGTGAATGGGTAGAGGTACAATGTACCCCACACTCCTTCACATAGGGGAGGGGCCGGGATCTGGGGACCTCCTTGTTAAAGGGGGCTTCCAGATTCCGATAAGCCCCCTGCCCACAGACCCCCCCAACCACCTCCCAAGGTTGTCGGGAAGAGGCCGTTGTCCCCATCAACATGAGGACAAGGTGTTTTGGGGTGGGGGGTGCATAGCCCCCTTGCCCCAAGGCACCCTCCTCCCATGTTGAGGGCATGTGGCCTGGTATGGTCCAGGAGGGGGGTGCACTCGCTCGCCCCCCCCCCTTTCCTGAACTGCCAGGCTGCATGCTCAGATAAGGGTGTGGTATGGATTTTGGGGGAGACCCCACACATTATTTTTTGTGGCGTGAGGTTTCTTCTCAAAATCCATACCAGACTGATGGGTCTGGTATGGTCTTGGGGGGGGGGGGCCCACTGTGTATTTTTTTTTGGGGTGGGGTTCCCCTTCAAGAGTCACAACAGACCTCAAAGTGGCTGCTATGTATCTGGGGGGGCCACGCCGTTTTTTGTTTTTTAATATTTGGCGTGAGGTTTTATCCATACCAGAAGCAAAGGAATTGTTTTGATTGGTCAAAAGACAAGTCGCAATCATCTCAAAGTCGGGTCCCCTTCATTGAAGTCGCCTTGGAAATTGGACATGAAGTTGCAGGGCAAAGTCTGATCGGAAGTAGTCCGACTTCCGTGTCGGATCAGTGTGAACCTGGCCTAAGCAATTTCAGTAGAGGAGAGGAGCTGGTACAACTGTGCTAGACTGAAAGGGATGCTGGAGGTCACCTTTAAGCTGGTAGGGATGACACAAACTAGTAAAATGCACCAAGTTTACCTACGTAGACTGTTGCTTTCCATTCTTGATGCCATGTTAACCGTGTCCCCAAACAGGCAGTACCTGGGCATGGTCACCCCCACCACACCAGCAACCACGGGACCTATAACAGGCAGGGGCAGAGGGGAGCATGTTAGAGAATACAGGACACAAAATGCATCTAAAAATGGACTTGTCATCAGATATACTGTGTGTTCCATGTTAAGTACAGCATACTATAAGCATACCTCCCAACTTTCTCAGATGGGAATGAGGGACACATATCAGCAGGACACACCCCCTTGTCACGCCCCCTTAAAGGAGAATTGTCCAAAAAAATCAAGATTGGTTAAACCCACAAGTGCTTTTTTTACCGCTACTATTCCTTTATATTGGCTTTTGGAATTTACAAATGCAGAAATTTAGAAATCAGATGAAAGGTTTAGCACTGGAAAACACTTTTTGATAGATAAAAAGTGCATTTTATATACAACTATATAGATCAGACCAAAATGAGGGAGAAATGAGGAGGAAAGAGGGACAGAGGGACTTTGTTCCAAATCAGGGACAGTTGGGAGTTATGCTACAAGTAACGTTACTGTAACAGCACCAGGTATTTAATACCACTCACACAGATAACAGTACTCCCCCTGACAATTTTTTTAACTGGTTTTCTCTTCAAAAGGACTGTGCCATCTTTGTTCAGGCATCATCCAGGGTCACCATTTGCTTCCTGGACTGAGATGCCGGCTCAGAGATGACACTTAAATTATGAAGGACTGAAAGGCGAGGGGGGCTGACTACAATGTACTTGTAAATAATAAATTCCAGCCACTTCATAATATAATAGTAACATTATGGGTTCCATTTACAGTGCTTTGAAAAAGTATTTAAACCCTTTGAAATTTTCCACATTTTTTCATGTTACAATGTGAATGTATTTTATTGGGATTTTTTGTGATAGGCCAACACCAAGTGACACATAATTGTGAAGTAGAAGGAAAATGATAAATGGTTTTCAAAATTTGTGATAAATAAATATGTGAAAAGTGTGGAGTGTATTTGTATTCAGCCCCCATTACTCTGATACCCGTAACTAAAATCTAGTGGAACCGATTGCCTTCAGAAGTCCCCTAATTAGAAAATAGAGTTCACCTGTGTGTAATTTAATCTCAGTATAAATACAGCTGTTCTGTGAAGCCCTCAGAGGTTTGTAGACAACCTTAGTGAACAAACAGCATCATAAAGGCCAAGGAACACACCAGACAGGTCAGGGCCATAAAGGCCAGATTTGTGGAGTGCACGACTAATAGTTGTCCTGTGGACAGATTCTCCCACCTGAGCTGTGGATCTCTGCAGCTCCTCCAGAGTTACCATGGGCCTCTTGGCTGCTTCTCTGATTAATGCTCTCCTTGCTCGGCCTGTCAGTTTAGGTGGACGGCCATGTCTTGGTAGGTTTGCAGTTGTGCCATACTCTTTCCATTTTTGGATGATGGATTGAACAATGCTCCGTGAGATGTTCAAAGCTTGGGATATTTTTTTATAACCTAACCCTGCTTTAAACTTCTCCACAACTTTATCCCTGACCTGTCTGGTTTGTCCCTTGGCCTTCATGATGCTGTTTGTTCACTAAAGTTCTCTTACAAACCTCTGAGGGCTTCACAGAACAGCTGTATTTATACTGAGATTAAATTACACACAGGTGGACTCTATTTACTAATTAGGTGACTTCTGAAGGCAATTGGTTCCACTAGATTATGGGGTATCAGAGTAAAGGGGGCTGAATACAAATGCACACCACACTTTTCACATATTTATTTGTAAAAAAAAAAAAAATGAAAACCATTTATAATTTTTCTTCCACTTCACAATTCTGTGCCACTTTGTGTTGGTCTATCACATAAAATCCCAATAAAATACATTTAAGTTTTTGGTTGTAACATGACTAATGTGGAAAATTTCAAAGGGTATGTATACTTTTTCAAGGCACTATGTCAGGGAAAATTGCATAGCAATTTGCCTGTAAAAGTGCATGTACATTCATTCCATGCAAAGTGTGACAGAAAACAAATGTTATTAGGCTTTTTGTTGGACGAATGATTCCCACTGACTTAAAATGAAAAATACCAAAGTTGGCCACTAGATGGGACTAGGTATCATGCCAAATATCTATGATACATATTGCCATCTAGGGACCAAATGTGGTATATTTTAAATTAACGGAAAACATTTGATCAGCACAGCAAATAGCCTAATAACATTGGGTTGTTTTGTCCTTGTTTACACTGAATGAATTTACAAGCAGACTTTCATTGACTTTCATGCAAAGCTCCACCTTTTACCAATAAAAAGATATCCTTGAGTTCCAGCTCAGTGACTTTGCCTAGACTGAGATTATCAAAAAGAGAAAAGAGAAAGCGGGACTTTAATGAGACGTGTCAATGCATAATTATTAATAGATTGGCCAGGCACATATAGAATTGGCCTGTATCCAATATAAGTATGATCCGGACATAAATATTCTATAACCAGGGAGACACTGGGCGTAATCACAAAGGATTTACAGCAATATTCGTATAAAACATCGTTTAATACTTCATTAGACATAAAGAGAATTGTTAAAAATCAATCAATCAAAGGTATGGTGGATACAAAGCGTATACAGTTACAGTACAGATAGTTGTTAGATTGTAGGCATCCTTAAGTTGTTAACTCTACGCGTTTCTTGGCTTACAACCAATCATCAGGAGTTCAGATGCATAATAACTAGAAAATAATAAAGCAGCCATTAATCTAATGATTGACATAAACATATCGAAAAAGCAAAAAATACAATAGTACTCACAAGTAAAATGGATAGATGATAAAATGAGAAGGTGGTCCGGCCTGTGAAGTCTCACCCGGGGTTGAGGCAAGGACCAGCACCCCAGAGGTAACCCCCAAAGGGGAGGAGGCTGCCATCAAAACCAGGACACCCCACACAGTATGGCCCAACGAGAAGGGGGAACCTGGCAAGCGCATGTGGAGTGCTATGGGGGCAGAAAAAGAAATGTGAGTGGAAGTGAGAGTGAAGTGAGAAAACCATCCATTAATGGACAGATGAAAGTGACAGGGGGGTATAGCAAAAAACGTGGAGCACAAGAGGGAAGTGGAGGGATGATGAATAGTGAGGGGAATATGAGTATTAAGAATGTGAAAACATGGATGGCTTTGAGCAGTGAGGGAGATTACCTGTGATGTGCGAGTGTAGCGTGTGCCGGTCATCCCTATACACGCCGGGATAGCATGTGGAGTGGGCTAGTCAGAGGCCGCCGCCATATACCCCAGGCAGGGGGCGTGTCCCCGCCAGCGTCATGAGGGGACGTCAGTACGGCACACAAGGAGGAGGGAAGGTCCACTCCAGATCATGTGATCTGGGCGGAGTGCCCTCCCCCTGTTGCCATGACTCCCAAAGAATGGAACAGAGACGCCCGCAGTGCGGCATCGTGAGACGCCGCACCAAGGGCGCAAACCCATGACGCTGATGCGTCGAGGTCACGGTCCGCCCCCACCATGACCTGACCAACCATATTCCAGAACTCATTGTATCATCTCTGTTATTTATTTTTCTAATTTATTATATCTTTCGGCTTCTTTTTCTTGTTTTTTTCTTTTCATCAGCTAAACATTGGCTGACCACTATATGCAACTTTGATTCTGATTTAATTCAGTGCATACTTTTCCACTCCTTTACTTGTACTACCCCATTATGTGTGTCTTTTACCACTCACTATAATATAGGTACTGGGAGGTTGGTCTTTGGTCTGGTCGTGTCTCATCCCCCGGGGTTGTGATGCGCCCAGTTTGCGGCCCCTCACCCGCCCTACACCACGGTGGGGGCGGACCGTGACCTCGACGCATCAGCGTCATGGGTTTGCGCCCTTGGTGCGGCGTCTCACGATGCCGCACTGCGGGCGTCTCTGTTCCATTCTTTGGGAGTCATGGCAACAGGGGGAGGGCACTCCGCCCAGATCACATGATCTGGAGTGGACCTTCCCTCCTCCTTGTGTGCCGTACTGACGTCCCCTCATGACGCTGGCGGGGACACGCCCCCTGCCTGGGGTATATGGCGGCGGCCTCTGACTAGCCCACTCCACATGCTATCCCGGCGTGTATAGGGATGACCGCCACATGCTACACTCGCACATCACAGGTAATCTCCCTCACTGCTCAAAGCCATCCATGTTTTCACATTCTTAATATTCATATACCCCTCACTATTCATCATCCCTCCACTTCCCTCTTGTGCTCCACGTTTTTTGCTATACCCCCCTGTCACTTTCATCTGTCCATTAATGGATGGTTTTCCCACTTCACTCTCACTTCCACTCACATTTCTTTTTCTCCCCCCATAGCACTCCACATGCGCTTGCCAGGTTCCCCCTTCTCGCTGGGCCATACTGTGTGGGGTGTCCTGGTTTTGATGGCAGCCTCCTCCCCTTTGGGGGTTACCTCTGGGGGGCTGGTCCTTGCCTCAACCCTGGGTGAGACTTCACAGGCCGGACCACCTTCTCATTTTATCATCTATCCATTTTACTTGTGAGTACTATTGTATTTTTTGCTTTTTCGATATGTTTATGTCAATCATTAGATTAATGGCTGCTTTATTATTTTCTAGTTATTATGCATCTGAACTCCTGATGATTGGTTGTAAGCCAAGAAACGCGTAGAGTTAACAACTTAAGGATGCCTACAATCTAACAACTACTTGTACTGTAACTGTATACGCTTTGTATCCACCATACCTTTGATTGATTGATTTTTAACAATTCTCTTTATGTCTAATGAAGTATTAAACGATGTTTTATACGAATATTGCTGTAAATCCTTTGTGATTACGCCCAGTGTCTCCCTGGTTATAGAATATTTATGTCCGGATCATACTTATATTGGATACAGGCCAATTCTATATGTGCCTGGCCAATCTATTAATAATTATGCGTTGACACGTCTCATTAAAGTCCCGCTTTCTCTTTTCTCTTTTTGGTACTACTAATTGGGATGGAGACATGTCAGCGTTCATAATGCTGGTATGGACAGGTCACAAACCCCCCCTTTATGTAGACTGAGATTATGTCATCAGTCTGCTGCAGGCAGGAGGATACATTTACCCAGTCTCCCTTCCCCCAGTGAACAGACTACATTGTAACTTTGTCCCATGATCAGAGGCTGACCTGCATCAGACATTTGTGTCAGAAGTATAGAACAAATTATAGAAACAGCATAGGGAAATATTGCCATGCTTGATTGCCAAAGCAGATCTAGTGTCCTAGAGATCTGTTCATGTACTGAGGAGCTGAAATAAAGGCGTACCTGTGTTCAGTCCAATCCGCAGCTTCAGCTTCTCGTCGGGCACGTGCCGTATGCGGAAGGACATCATGGCACTGAGAAAATGGAGAGACATGGTAGAGATCTCTGCCACGTGCTGGATACCATTTCGGATTGGAAGACCGCTGGCGACCATATATGCGTCCCCGATTGTTTCCACCTGCAGTTAAAATTGATTTTTTCCTTTATGTGTGTATTTGCATATGTGAATTTTATAAATCATAGGATCTGTCATTTCATGTCCTTCTTCTGTCTGAAGTACCTGGGTGATTCTGCCAGTCATCTTTCTTTCCTTTCTGTGTTGGTGTGGTCAGTGTTCATCCTTTCGCATTCAGAGGTACAGGACACTGTGCAGACACATAACACGACTATACTGGGTGTTTTTTTCATCCACCACATCCCCCAGCCAATCACACCTTGCCTTTGCCACACCCCCTCCCAATCACAGCCTGCTTCTGGCACACACCCCCCTCCAAATCACAGCCTGCCTTTGCAGCATACTCCTTCCCAATCACAGCTTGCCACTTGAACACACCCCCTCCCAATCACAGCCTGGATCTTGTCTCAGAAGAGATGCCTGGTCACATGACAGAACTTTTTGCCTAGACCAATTTGCAAGCTTTTGGTAAGAAAGGGGTCATGGGTAGCTGGGCACTGCCATGGAGGTCATGTACCAATGCAAAAAATGAAAAAAATGCCCAAAGCATATCTGGCTTGTGTATGTATGTATGTGTATGTGTGCATAGTAGTACCTCTCTGTATGTCTGTTAGTCCTTCAATTGTAGTTTGTATACACAGCATTCTTGCTTATTAAAGAACATTAATATACAGTTTTTTCCTTGCTTTACTGCAATAATTAGGGCTCATTCACACTAGCGGAGCACTCTGAAGAGTGATCCGCATTCGGATTGTTCTTCAGAGAGCATTTGACAGGCAGTGAGGAAGCACAGTATCACCTCCTCACCACCGGCTTTTAACCCCTAGATCCCTGCACTAGCACGCCACAACCGCATGCATTGCACACAATTTCTGGTCCCTTGCCGAGGAACCCCAATTCACATGCATGGTTCATCTGCGGCAGGCTCTATGCCTTCTGAAAGCGACAGGAAGTATAATTCCTGCCGTGGCCATAACATGAGTACACCCCCAGCCGCTGCCTCTGCAGCTAAAGGCGGTAGTGACTGGGTGTGGTAAAGGTGCAGCTCAACAGCAGGATTTTAGAACCCCATCTCAATCCCAAGTATGAATGAGTTCTAAGATAAACAGCAATAAATACCAAAAATCATACACATACTGTACTTCCAAAAGAAGGTGAATATAAAATACATGACATCATTATGCTATTGATCCATTTTTGCACTTTATTACCAGTACTCTCAGTATCATTACAGATGCACCAATACCAGCTTTTTAAGACCAAGTACGAGTACCGAAACTTCTTCTCAAGCACTCGCCGATACCGATTACTGATATCTATTTTCCGTGTCATGTGACAGTTTTTTTACACCAATGAAAAATGATTACTTAAGACGGCAAAGTCTGCAGACTTGGGCCTCAGTTCATACTGCGGTGTGGATTACATCCGTTGTTGAGAGCGATTTAGGTGGGAATTCACAGCGCGATTCATGTTTGTGAGGTGCGATTCCAATGTGAACTTTAAGCAGCTGTGCCCAAGCTGGTTGTTAAGGAGCGGGGCCGCCACATCCTTAACAACCGATGGCTCATCAGCTGTCAGAGGGATTCTGTGCTGACAGCTGAAACGTAAACAAAACAATGGCGGCACGTCAAAATTCAAAAAGGAAAACAGCACAGCAGTGGCGTAACTAGAACCTTCAGGGCCCCGGTGCAAGAAACCATGATGGGGCCCCCCCCCCTTCCATCCGAGCCCCGGGCTTCCAATTTTGGGAGGGTGTCCATGTACATTGTCCCAAAACCGTGCTTCCTGCATGACCCCTGGGACGTGCATCCAGTGCAATCTCAGTGGCCCTTTACAATGTGATGTCAGCTGATCACATGTAAACAGACTTGCCGGTTATCTGTAGCCCTTTCCTCCCATGCTGTCTCTGTGTTAGGAAAGGACTGTCAAGAATGTCAGAAAATTGTTTACACTGATAATCAGTGCCCCAATCATCAGTGCCCATCAATGCTGCCTATCAGTGCCCATCAATGCCGCCTATCAGTGCCCATCAATGCCACCTACAAGTGTTACCTATCAGTACTCATTAATGCTGCCTATTAGTGCCCATCAAATCTGCCTATCAGCACCACCTATCAGTGCTCATTAATGCTGCCTAACAGTGTCCATCCGTGCCACCTATCAGTACTCTTAAATGCTGCCCATCAATACTGCCTGAGTTCTGCCTATTAGTGTTCTTCAGTGGCCATCAGTGCAGCCTATGAGTTCTGCCTATTAGTGTTCATCAATGCCCATCAGTGCCAACTATAAGTGCCCATCAATGCCTCCTATCAGTGCCCACCAGTGCCTCCCATCGGTGCCCGTCTCAGTGCCCCCTAGTGCCTTATCAGTGCCCCCTAGTGCCTTCTCAAAGCCCCCTATCAGTGCCCCCTAGTGCCTTCTCAAAGCCCCCTATCAGTGCCCCCTAGTGCCTTCTCAAAGCCCCCTATCAGTGCCCCCTAGTGCCTTCTCAAAGCCCCCTATCAGTGCCCCCTAGTGCCTTCTCACTGCCCCCTATCAGTGCCCCCTAGTGCCTTATCAGTGCCCCCCCGTAGTGCCTTCTCAATGCCCCCTAGTGCCTTCTCAGTGCCCCCTAGTGCCCCCTATCAGTGCCCCCTAGTGCCATCTCAGTGCCCCCTATCAGTGCCCCCTAGTGCCTTCTCAGTGTCCCCTATCAGTGCCCCCTAGTGCCTTCTCAGTGCCCCCTATCAGTGCCTCCCTTCAGTGCTCATCAGTAAATCCTATCAGTGCCTCCCATTGGTGCCCCCTATCAGCGTCCCCTATCAGCACCCCCCATCAGTGTCTTCTATCAGCGCCCCTATAAGTGCCTTCTATCAGCGCCCCCTATAAGTGCCTTCTATCAGTGCCCCCTATCAGTGCCCATCAGTGTCCCCTATAAGTGTCCCCTATAAGTGCCTATCAGTGCCCCTATCAGTGCCCATAATTGTCCTCTATCAGTGCCTCCTATCAGTGCCCATCAGTGTCCTCTATCAGTGTCCCTATCAGTGCCTCCTATTATTGCCCATCAGAGTCCTCTATCAGTGTCCCTATCAGTGCCTCTTATCAGTGCCTCCCATCAGTGCCCATCAGAGTCCTCTGTCTTCTCAGGACAGCACTGCTCTGAGCGGAGAGCTTGTCTCTCAGGTAACAACAAAGACACTGGCATGGACAGTTTTATATCCCTCTCCGATGGAGACCGTCTGGTCTGTCCTCTCTCGCATGGGATGACAGAGGACACACAGCTGATCTCTCCCTTCTCCCCCTCCCCTGTGTGCTCCGCGGGCAGTCAAGTGTGAAGCTAACGAGCTCACATTTCCCGCGGAGCACACAGGGGAGGGGGGAGAAGGGAGAGATCAGCTGAGTGTCCTCTGTCATCCCGTGCGAGAGAGGACAGACCAGACGGTCTCCATCGGAGAGGGATATAAAACTGTCAATGCCGGTGTCTCTGTGCTGCTGTTACCTGAGAGACAAGCTCCCTGCTCAGAGCCCTGTGAACAGCAACCCCACTGGGCCCCCCCACAGTGACAGAATGCCAGGGCCCCGTCGCAAGTGCGACTGTGGCGACCCTGGTAATTCCGCCACTGCAGCACGGGGTCCCCACCCAATCACTACCAGGCCCTTTGGGTCTAGTATGGATTTTAAGGGGAACCCCACCCCAATTCTATATCGCTATCAGTGCAAGGCTAAGTATCATAGTACTAAAACAAAAAAAATGAGTCTTTATTATATATTGGTATATTTGTAACACTACAGATACACTGACCCATTACACTGAAACTAAGAAATATCTCTTTAAATACTATTGTGACTTATTATCCGTATTATCCGTATAACCAGAAATAATTTTGCCAATTGTACACCTAATTTGTTATGATCTAAGTGTATCCCGTATCTTTCATTGGCCTCATGTACTATGCTGTCTACGCTTGGATTTTGAGGAGGATGGGGTTTGGGTCATTTTTTTATTTTTTTGTATCGTAAAAGTTGTAAAACCCAATAAAAATGTATCTAATAAAAAGGAAAAAAATCTGAATTCTTTGTACCTTGTATACATCATACGTTTTGATGATCTCATCGAATAGGCTGTACAGGTCATTGAGCAGATCGACCACCTGCAGCGGAGTGCTGGAAGAGCAGAGCGTCGTAAAGCCCACAATGTCCGAGAAGAAGATGGTGACTGAGCTGAAACTCTCCGGCTCCACCGATTTACCGGCCATCAGCTGCTCTGAGATAAAGCTGAACACACAGATTTATATACTTAAAGGGGACCTGTCAAATATATTCTACTTTCATGTTAAGTGCATGCATGCTAAGTAAAGTGTAACAATCAAAAGTATTTACTACCTACCACAGAGGTCACAGCACTCCCCCTGACAATGTTATCATCTGCTTTTCTCTCTGGAAGGAAAGCGCCATCTTTATTTGGCAATCATACAGGGTCACCATTTACTGAGGTGCCGGCTCAGAGATTACACAATAATGTAAACCCTGGTGCCCGGTGATCTTGGCTGTGTTCACAAATGTCCCTGTGACTTGTTGCAAAATACAATGTTGTGGTCTAATCAGTGGGGGGAGAGGAGACTGAAGAAATCCTCCCTCATGCCTGCAGCAGACTGATGACATCATCCCAGCCTAGGCAAAGTCACTAAACTGGAACTAAAGGACAAATTTTAGATTATTTTTCAAAAATAATATTGTTGCTGTATGTTGTAATGTGTTAGAGATTTATTAATGGAGCTGTAAAGTTACTAAAAGTGCCACTTTTAAAGAAATAAATAAAGACACATTGATATCAAGTCCATTACAAATTCCAGCAGTATTGGTACAGAGGAGGGCAAAACACAACTTCAGTGGCAACCTCTGACCATCTGACCATATCCTACAACAGCAGTCAGGGGCGTAGATAAGGGGGGGGGGGGAGTCATGGGTGTTCCCCTCCCGAGCATCCTGGCAAAATGCCCAGACAGTGTCCCTGCTGTTTAGCCTCAGCACAGTAGAAGCAATCAGAGTTTCGGAGTGCAGCAGCCAGCCCCCCTTCTATTGTACCCCATCACCTCAGTTTAATAAGGAGTCCCCCTGAAAAGCATGAAATTACTATGAGGTCTCAGATGCTGACAATTGACAGTGCACAGTTGAGGGAACTCCTAGACTCCTCCTCAAGGTATCATATGACACAGCTGAAGGGAGACTGGGGATGCAGAAGTTTTCCTACTTCTGTGCCGTGCTGAATCTGAGGTCTGGTAAGTGTGGAGGCATCAATTTTCTGTTTTGGGAAGGAGGAAGTGAGAATTCCAGCCTGGGGGAGTTTCTTTTGGTGGGGGGTTAAGGAAAGGGGGGTGGGTTTGCTTTTGGAGAAGGAGGGGAGTTTCTTGTAGAGAAGTTTACAGAAAGATGTTAATGGCAGGGATTTGCTTCTGGGAGGGAGTTTGATTGGATGAAAGGAGATTTTCTTCATAATTAGAAATCTTTGCTGGGGGGAGAGGGTGTTGACTGAGTGAGATATTTTTGCTTTGGTGGGTCGGTTTAGAGACAGGGGGGTTTAAGTTTTGGGGGATATTTGAGGGAGGGAGTTATTTTACAGTGGAAATCTTTGCTTGGGGAGGGAGGGTTCTTAAGAGGGAGAGGGGGATTTTTTTTCCTTTAAAAGAGATGTTTTTTTTTTTTTTAATTATACTTACCTAGGTATATGGAGCATGGATCCAATGTTGCATCTGTCCCCAGCTGCTTCTAAGCCCAACAACAGAGAGATCAAAGACCGCTGATCACTCAGTTCTCAGCCTTCAGGGAGCAAAGAGTGGTGACTGTCAGTCCTTGGCTCTGCCCTCCCTCCCCCACGCTCACTGGAATGCCAGGCTGTGGAGGGGGCAGGATCGGCTGGCTCAGGGTCTCTGTGGCTCACTGAGACTGAGCGAGCTGCTGGTCCAGGCATCTGGGTGAGTCCTGACTTTAAAGTTAGGATCTTTCCACAGCCTGAACCTGCTGAGCGATGTCAGCTGACAGCGGGCTATAGCTGGCTGTCGGCTAAAAATGGGGCACAAAAGTGCAGAACGAACTGCACTCCTCCCCAGGAGAAGTACAACCAAGCGGTATGCCGTCCCTTCAGAGCGCATGCACTGGTGACATCACCGGACGCTTTCCATGTGAATATCTCCTAAACACCTGCTTAGGAGATATTCACTGTACCTACAGATAAGCGTTATTATAGGTATATAGGTATAAGTTCAAAAGCTGGGTTTACCACATTAAGACTGAATAAAAGCCAACTATATTGACCAGGTGCAAAGGGCATCATCCTGTGGTAGGCAGTGCACAATATTTTGTATTTTTTCATCTCTTAAAACATTTCATAAAATTTCATAGGACACATTTTTTTAAGGTTTAAATAAATCACTGAATTCACTGCCCACCACAATATGTTGCCCCTTGCACCTACTCAACTTGCACAGTAAGGTTAGCTAAAATCCAGTCTTGGGTCTCATTCATACATCCTACATGACCATGGTGACCATGGTGCAGCAAGTATACTGCAAATACCTTCACCCGGGATCAGATGTTCTAATATCTGCTCAGCCTGTACACCTGAGTGATGGGCTGAAAAGAGCCAAGGCTGTCTGCTGCTGTAAATTTGTATCTACATGTATCTGCACATCCAGTGGTTACCTGGAGGTAGGGATACATTTTTGCCCTCGGATAAAATCTCTCTGCATCCAGGGCCAGAAATTTGTCTCTAACAGCAGGTAACCACTATGGCCCCACGGTTTGTTAGCGTGTCATCAGGCCTAATCAATGTGGGGAGTAATGTAGATGATACTGAATGTGCTGCAGGAATACCGGCAAGGGATGGAGCTCATCCCAGCTCCTGTAGTCACTGAAGGGAAGAGAGAAAAAAAATCCCTAGTGCCGCACATCCACAGCGTCCTTTGGTAATGTAGTAGTGATGAGAGAGACCTCAGCCCAGGTTCCCGCCAGGCCACACCCCAATGTGTTTTGCTCTGTCCCCCGGAGCTTAAACATGGGGACCACTGCATGTACAGATACATGTTAACAGCAGTGGCTCTTTTCAGCCCATCACTCAGGTGAACAGGCTGAGCAGCTGACAAAAATTGGAACATCTAGGATCCTGGGCTGTAGGTATTCATGGTATATTTGCCATTCCATGGCCATTTAGAACATATTAATGAGATCTAAAGCCTGGTTCACATGGTGAGTTTTTTTAGTTCAACCCAGCGGGCTGAAGGAAAAAAAAATAGGGAGCTTAGGAGGAGCTCGCCGTACTAATGAGTACACTACCATACCACAATTACGTGCATTGCGTTCTATTCAGTTGAATGGGGATAATTTTTGCTGCGCTGCATTGTAAAGTCTCATGGCCCCACTCTGCTGTCACATGTTTTTACCATACCTCCCCCAACATTAAAGTGTAAATGATGCCTTTAATTTTGAAAGACCTGAACCCCCCCCCCCAGGAAAAAAAAATATCTACGGCCCTGACAGCAGTCTCTACAGATTATTGTCAAAAGGGGTCCTAAGGGTCACACCATAAAGGCCAAAGGGCAGCAGGTTGGGTACCATACAAAATATGTTTTCTTTATACTCTAAAAAGAAATGATTGATAAAAAGTTATAAAGATTACAAGGATTGGCTATGAATTATTGCAAACAGTTGTGTTGCAAAGCTGCCATCTTGTGGTAGAATAGGAGTTGACAGCGAGTTGGATCAAAAACTGTTTCTTTGTCGGCAAACCCCATGCAATCTTAGGCTCCATTCACACGAATGCATTTTTTCATGCTTTTTGCAGAAACGCAGGACAATATTTTTAACATTGGTTCCTATGGAACACGTTCACATCAATGCATTTTTGTGCCTCTGCGTTTTTGTAAAGGGACAGCATGCAGCATTTTGTATATAATAGACGTCAATGGACCCGCATCCAAAACGCAAGAACTGCGTTCTTACCATGATTTTACAATTTTGCAGCGATTTGTGTTTTTATTTTTTTGGCTATACATTCACTGTATATAGCTGGTTGCTAAGGAGTGGGCCGGTTACCCGGAACCGTGTCCTTAACAACCAATGAGTCATCAGCTTTTTTTTTAAAAAAAATGGAGTGGTTTTTCCCCTAAAATCCATACCAGAACCCTGCTAACAGCTGATGACTCATTGGTTGTTAAGGAAGCGTCAGCCGACTTCTCGCCCCGTTTCTTAGCAATTGGCTATATACAGTGAATGTAAAAAAAGAAAAAAAAAAAGAAAAACGCAAATTTGCGGCAAAATCACAGTAAAATCGTGGTAAAAACACGGTTAAAAAATGCAGAAAGCACAGCAAAAATGCTAAAAAGCAAAATGCATAGATGTGAATCGAGCCTTAGGGTCAGATGTGTTAATGCTTACACATACTGCAATACTGACTTCCCCTGCCCCTCTTCACATGACATTTTTTGGGCAATTGGCCATTCAGACTGGAGTTCTGCATCCTGGAAGGAGGTCACATACATGGACGCACAGAATATTTCCCAACAACTCAGGTGGAGTAACACAACAATGGGGGTTGCAACCAAAAATTCAGTATTAGCAGGTGGGGGTTGCTCTTTCAAGAGAACCTGTTACTGTACCCTGAATGGAGTCTTCTTACAAATATGTCAATAAATAATAAATGGCGCATAAGGGGTTAAATCCACTCAGTCCTAACTGTAATGCTCTAATCAGGGCAATACAACAAATTAAATGTCCAAAAGAAACCGTATATAAATGTTGGACAGTCCAGAAAAAGTTGTGTGATATCAGGGACACTTGAGGCAGCTCACCCAGGAGATAAAAGCCATCTCTAAAATGAGGGGGTGCCAACTAAGTGTTGCAATAAAAGACATCCATTTAATTAAAAAGATATCCATTTATTTAAAATGCCAATGACCTTTTTAAATAAATGAATATCTTTTAATGCAACACTTAGTTGGCACCCCCTCTTTACCTCCTTAAAAATGTGGCCTGGTATCTCTTTGTTCTCTATCTGTCTGCTGCTTTCTGGGACCTTCAGTCTGTTACACGATTCTGTCTGAGCAGCTACAGCCGGGACCTCTGCAGCTTTACCAATGAAGCTCTTCCATAAAAATGTGATGCCTGACTTTGCTAGTTTGTCAGCTGTCACTGGTGGCATAAAGCTAAACATTGCAACTCAGAAGATTGTTCATAACTTTCTTTTGGAAGTTGATGAGCTGAAGGTTGTGAATTACTAAGCTGTATATGGAAATATTGGAAAACGTTCACCCCATTGTGAAAAAAAGACAACCTACCACTTCCCTGAAGCTCTGTCACCCTAGACCCGGGGTATCCAAACTTTTCAGTATGAGGACCACATTCTGTATTTTACAAATATTCAAAAATATATAATGGGCCCAAAAAAAAAAACCCCATCAGAGTCCTCCTGACATGAGTTTTCCCATTAGATTCCCTTTTACTTCAGGGTCCTCATCACAGTCCTTGTTTATATCTGAGCCCCCATTAGAGGTCTCTTTACATCAGAGTTCTCTCTTATGCCAGGATCCCCATTAGAGTCCCCCTTACATCACAGTCCCCATCAGAGTCACACTTACATCAAGGTCCCCCTTAGAGTCCCCCTTACATCAGGGTCCCTCTTAGAGTCCCTCTTTACGTCAGGTCCCCATCAGATTCCTCTTCTACATCAGCGTCCCCCAATACATCAGGGTTCCTATCAGAGTCCCCTTCTACACCAGAGTCCCCCCTTACTTCAGGGTTTCCATCATAGTCTCCATTACATCAGGTATATAAAATAGGGAATAGATGGCACTGCCTATGAACTGAAAAGTGATAATAATAAACCCCCCTTCCCAGGTAGGTATTAAAGGTGACGTAGTAAATCCCCCTAATCAGGTAAGTGATAAGAATCACAATATCCAGTGTTGTGATCATAAATTACTAGAAAGTGCATATATATCAAAACGATCAACATAAACTATAACATTTATAAATATAGCTACATTCAGAGGTGATTGAATGAAGTCCACCTCAAAGTGGTATTGGATCACTCTTCAAAGCGGTTTAGGTGTTCAGAGTGTTTTTCAACTCAGTGACAGGTGACGTGGTGGATCCCCCTTATCAGGTATGTGAACACTGGGTTTTTGGGAAACCTTGAACAGTAAATAAGACCCTAGGATATTGTGGTTTTTATCACGTACCTGATTAGGGGGATTTACTAGGTCACCTTTAATACCTACCCAGGAAGGGGGGGGTTTATTCCCTATTTTATATACCTTACATTTCTCCATTGGGGCATCCCAGGGAAGGCTGCAGCCTAGCCTACACCTGAACGTGGATTCTAATACATACATCCCGTTACAACTGAGTCCCCATTAGAGTCCTCCCTTATATTAAAGCGGGGGTTCACCCACACCGCCAAAAAAAAAAAATATTAAAAGCCAGCAGCTACAAATACTGCAGCTGCTGACTTTTAATACATGGCCACTTACCTGTCCCAGGGTCCAGCGATGTCGGCAGGGGACGCCGAGAACCCGCTCGGTTCTCGGCAGCTGCCGCCGCCATCCTAGGTGAGGGAATCAGGAAGTGAAGCGTTGCGGCTTCACTTCCCGGTTCCCTACTGCGCATGCGCGAGTCACGCTGCGCGTCCCTAGTGGTCCCCGCTCTCTCCTGGGAGCTGTGTGTTCCCAGCAGACAGCGCGGTCGGGACGGGAAGAGGCATAGACTCCCATGGGAGTCTATGCCGGAAGTGGGTGCAAATACCTGTCTTAGACAGGTATCTGCACCCCCCTCCCCCCTGCAAGGTGCCAAATGTGACACCGGAGGGGGGGAGGGTTCCGAAAAGCGGAAGTTCCATTTTTGTGTGGAACTCCGCTTTAAGGTCCCCATTAGAGTCCCTTTCTACATCAGAGTCCCCATTAAAATCCCCCATAATAACAGGGTTCCCGTCAGAGCCCCCCCCCTTACATCGGGGTCCCCATCTGAGTCCTCCCTTATATTAAAGTGGAACTACAGCATCTGAGCACCATAAACCAAAAACACTATTTAATTCATTTTAAATATTCAAAGCAAACTCCTCCATCCATCCATGTTCCCATGCTTTATTTTGCTCAGAAATCACTTTGAAAAACACCCCCCTAGCATTTCTGGCTATGACCATCTTGAGTAAGGGCAGATGATTCATGTAGCAATTACTTCCTAGAATCCATTTCATTTTGCCTTAGCTCAGGCATGCAAGCGGGGGGATGCTTAGCTGAGAAAGACCCTCCTCCCCTCCTGAAGACTCCTGGGATGTATGTCATCATTTGCTTATGCAATGAAACCAGGAAGTAACTTAAGAAATGCAGAAAAAGTTTAAAAGCAAAAAAGGAAATCTAATACACGTTTCCATCTATTTACTAATACTAGCAGCATAAGGATTACATAAGTCAATATTGATTGAGAGAGTGAAGTTCCACTTTATTAAGAACCCCATCAGTGTCCCATTATATATCATAGTCCTGTGTTTACTACGCTTCAGTTTGTAAATGAACAGGAAGCCGCTCAGCACAGAGTACGTCCCATTCATTCACTGTTCCAAGCAGCTGAGGCTGCAGAGAAAAGCTTGTGTGTTTGAGCTTTGGGGTGAACACCTTAATGCAATAGGCTGTAAACACATATGATAGTCCCCTTTATATCAGGGTCCCCATCAGAGTCCAGGTATGAGTTGTAGGGGGAGGTTGAAGCGGAGACCAAAGGCAGCCTCTGCTGACCTCAATCCTCAATCTGTGTACAATGGGTACCGTATACGTCACCAGCCCTGGCTACGGACCAGATGAAATATTGTAGCCAGCCACATGTTGCCCATGGGATGCAGTTTGGAGACCCCTCCCCTAGACCAAGGGCCTAAACCATGTCTAAACAGCTCATCATCCTACCTCGGCAGCATCGTTGACAGCAACTTGTCCGTTTTCTTCTTCTCGGCTATCAGCTGCACGGTGCGCTCCTCCACCACATCCTCCAAGTGATTGGCATATTTCTCTAGCTTATTCACCATGTTGTCTAGAATGCTGACATGTCTGTGGAGATACATCAGATAAAGATGAGATTACTTTACACAGGAAAGGCTTGATGGCCGAACATCACAGAAAAGGCCTCACCCTTCAGGGCTGGCTCCTCGCAGGCTCCTCTTTATGGAGGTGAAGGACGGCCGCCGATCTGGGTTCTCATCCCAGCACATCTTCAGCATGGTGATAATGCGCTCATTACATTTCTCTACTGATATGGACGGTCTCATCGGAACCACGGCGTTCGGGTCTTTGATTTTCTGAATGATGTCTGAATTTAAAATAAGCATTGAATGTTTAAGTTTAAAGCTGATCTCCACATTTAATGTCCCTTTAAATAGTTTGTTTGGGCCAGTTTGGTCGGAACAAACTCTTGATATTAAATGTGGAGATCAGCTTTTTAAGGCAGCTTCATCTGTCTGAATTACCCACCATAAGTTTAGTGTTAGCTCAGTCTGTCATAGTCAAATGGTATTATTAATATTAAAGTCTGCCTTTAGCAACAACATTTTTTTTTGCTTATATAGAGTAGGGAATGGGTATAACTTCTGATCTGAGACTATAGTAGGAGCAGTACAAGTTATTTTTCCTTCTTTGTTGTGCTACACAATAGTTGTGCTTTCCTGCTCCTCCTCATTGCACAAGAGAGATCTCCATCTAGTGGCAAATCTACAAATTTCTTTATTTAAAGTTCAAGTTTGATCTGCTTATATTTTGCCTTGCCTGGTTGCCCCCTTTTACCCCCTCATCAACGTGCTAGTGACATTTTAAAATAAAAGCTTTCCATTTTCATTACATACCTTATTTTAAACTCAATGGTATTATCACTGTGCTTCTCTATGCAACCCTTTTACCCAAGAGGAACCCTTGAAATCATTTTTAGGTCTCAGGGAACCCTTGCTAAAACCAATTAATTGGTGGTCAGTGGGTAGAATGCCACCCTACAGACAGCTAAAAAGATTGTTGGTGTCACGCAGCTGGCTCTGCCAAGTGGTACGATATGTACAATGCATAAAAGGGTTATAGCATAGCCATTCTCAACTAGGGTTCCTCTAGAGGTTCTTGTAGCTACCATCAGATGGGAGTTCAACCAGCCACAGCTCAGGGAAGCCCTGAGAACCTCTGGAGGAAACTTTCTAACCTGTTAGACATTTTACCTTCTGGATCCATGTTGAGGTCCTGGAAAGGTCCGTCATCGCTGTTATGAATGAGCTCTCTCATAATTATGGCAAAGCTGTACACGTCCCCTTTCTGTGTGCCCTGGAAGAGGAATCTCCCCATCCGTAACAGCTCCGGAGCTGTCCAGTAAAGTTCTATAAACCAAACAGAGAGAGAAGACGCTGAGGAATACAGTATCTTGTTTGTGCTGAAGATCACGCTGGACTGACTGGATCAGTCACTGGTCATGGGTGGGTAATTGTGTGGGTGGGGATGTCCCTCTAGTAGGCTGTGCCCAATGATGGATACTAGCGGTGAACCCTCTTAGGGCTTGGGCTACTGCCTTTCTGGTACAGCCTTAAACGGAGCTCCACCCAAAAGGAGAAGCTCCGCTTGTATGCACCCTACCCCCCCCTTTCCACTGCCACAATTGGTACTTTTTTGGGGGGGGCAGGTACCTGGTTTTGGACAGGTACCCACTCCCACTTCTGGGTATGTCTGGCCCCTCCTTCTTTCCCCCCTCTGCTTCCTGGGGCACACACAGGTCCCAGAAGATGGCGGGACCATTTAGAAAATGCAACGTGACTTGCGCATGCACAGTAGGTAACCGGCTATGAAGCCCAAGGATTTCCCTTAGTGAAAATGCCAGCGCTTGCACCCAAAGCTGCTTGAGCTATCGGCTTGGGGTGCTGATATTGCTGCATCCCTGGACAGGTAAGTCTTATATTTAAAGGTAGAAGCTACAGTATTTGTAGCTTCTGACTTTCAATTTTTTTTTGCCCAGACTGGGGCTCCTCTTTAAGGTCATTTCCACATGTAGACTTGGAATAATAGGAAAGAAGGAGCGCCTGATGTCCAAGAGTATATTAAGCTCATGTGTTTCGGAAGAAGGCGCTCACCCTTCTTCAAGTCTGTTGCTGCACAATTTTAAATGGGAATGATTCCCACGCTGGTTATATATTTGCTGCCGCGCTAACAAGAAAAATTATTGATATGGTAAAAATGAATAAAATGTGACAAAAAATAAGTCACGTACAACAAATAGTTCATTGGGATGTCTCATAGAAGAGATAGATGTGTGGATTCCACTGAATAGAAACTCCCATTATATGCACCCAATATAGGTCTAAATGACGAATCAATAGGTAAATCACCCAAGTGTACCTTCACTGAAGGGTAAAAAATGCCCTCTTACCAGAAATAATGGACTCAATATAAGAGTCGAAAGCGCTATATATAAATCCAAAATAGAAATCCAGTGTTTCTTTCCTCTTATGTTGATTACGACAATATCATAACTCATGGTAGGAATAGCTCCATTGTGACATACATGAAAAGATGAATTGGAAATATCCACATAGTGTAAAAACATATATTGCATTCATTAAATACAAAACAATACTAGTAACTCACAATAGAGATGATAAAATCCAATATGTGTACACAGATACCGATCCCAGGAACCGATCCAACCACCTCGTGGTTTCGGTGTGTGTGGTGACGTTGCAAGCGTGGACTCCACCCTGCGTGTTTTGTCAGAATTGACATCATCTGCAGTATGTGTGCACACATGCTGGACTTTATCATTTTAATTGTGAGTTAATATCATTGCTTTGTTTTTAATAAATACAATATACAGTGTTACACTATGTGGATATCTCCAATTCATCTTTTCATGTCACGATGGAGCTATCCCTACCATGAGTTATGATATTGCATAAAAGGAAAAAAACACTGGATTTCTATTTTGGATTTATACACAGCACTTATTACTCAGAGTCCATTCTTTCTGGTAAGAAAGCCTTTTTTACTCTTCGGTGGAGGTGCACTTGGGTGATTTACCTATTGATCCGCCATTTACACCTATGTGGATGCACATAATGGGAGTTTCTATTCAGTGGAATCCACACATCTAACTCTTCTATGAGACATTTTAATGAACTATTTATTTTTTGGCACATTTTATTATTAGCATGGCCAAATTTTATCTTACATTTGCTATTGCCAGTTTCATCCAATTGTTCTGTTGCCAGAAGCTTGTTTGTTCTACCAGCGTAATCATTTTTGTTTATTTTTTTATATATTTGCTGCCCCTGGAACCTCAGCTGTCACTCTTGTCTGAAACTTTGCAAATATAGAACTGGAGTGGGAATCATTAGCGTGCAGCAACAGCCCGGAAGAAGCGAAAGCCCTTTCTCCAGAAACAAGTTCGCTTGATACACTTGTCACTATTTTCAATAAACGCCTCCTAATCTACCATCAATATTGCATTCTTTTTGACATTGGGTGCTGCAGAATACAGGGGACAGTTCAATGTTCAGTCGATACCTCAACAGTATGTCACTTTTCAGCTGCTGAAAATTAATGCAGCTAATTCTGGGATTGACACAAACATTTTCAGCACCTGAATTTGGACAATCCTTTAGGGCCCTTTCACACTGGGGCGGTTTGCAGGCGCCATTGCGCTAATAATAGCGCCTGCAAACCGACCCGAAACAGCCACTGCTGTCTCTCCAGTGTGAAAGCCCCGAGGGCTTCCACACTGGAGCGATGCGCTGGCAGGACAGGAAAAAAAGTCCTGCTAGCAGCATCTTCGGAGTGGTGAAGGAGCGGAGTATACATCGCTCCTTCACCGCTCCTGCCCATTGAAATCAATGGGGCAGCGCGGCTATACCGCCGGCAAAGTGCCTCTGCAGAGGTGCTTTTCGGTGGTTTTTAACCCTTTCTCGGCTGCTAGTGGGGGGGTAAAACCGCCCCGCTAGCGGCCGAATACCAACGGTAAAGCGCCGCTTACAATAGCGGCGCTTTACCACCGACGCCGCCCCAGTGTGAAAGGGGCCTAAAGCTGATCTCCAGGCAAACAGCTAAATAAAAGTCTATATGCAGCGCTATTTCAAATAATCAGTCCTTTCAAGAAGGGAAAGATGAGAAGAAACCCTTCACCAGCTTCAGTGCGTATGGGAAAGCACACCACACCCAATGTGTATCCAATCTGCTTACCAGAACGTAGTGATAGATGGGCATGTGTTAATCAATAACAAGGAATCACAGCTTCGCTCTGCAAACACTGATGGTGGATTAAAGATGATCCAATCATGGAATACAACTTGTATCAGGCACTGCTCACGTGAAGCCACCAAAATCACGAAGATATACTACAGATTCCTTTTAGGAGATCAGAAGTAATGGAACATGTGTCCCTTGGAGAAAAAACGCAGGTTTTTTCAGATAATAAATGATTCTCTCTACTGACTCTTGATAGGTAATTGCCACGCCATGTCCACTTCCTCGTTCCCACTGTCCGAATTTTCTTGCAGGAGTTCTGTACAACTTGTCCTCTCTTTTCTCTGGAAAGAAATTGTTCCACGTGAAATTCAAGGTATGACTGGTGGTCTCTGCAGTACTCCAATTGATGGTTAACAAGCATCCAAGTATCATGCCCCAAGCTCGTCCACTATCAATTGTAGTACTGCAGAGACCACCAGTCATACCTAGAATGGACATGTGTGATTAACACATGCCCATCTATCACTACGTTCTGGTAAGCAAATTGGATACACATTGGGTGTGGTGTGCTTTCCCATACACACTGAAGCTGGTGAAGGGTTCCGTCTCATCTTTCCCTTCTTGAAAAGACTGATTTGAAATAGCGCTGCATATGGACTTTTACTTATTTTTGTTTGTCTATCAACAAACTGCTGGCTGCTCATGTTGAGATTATTTCTGTGCAGTAGCGTGGATACCCACCCTCTTTTATTTCTACAAAACAGCTAAATACACACATTAGATACATATAACAGAGCTGTTTAACTAACCAAAGGATTTACATTTTCTGTCAATCTAGTCCCAATATTTACACAGCTCTGCTGTACAGCAAAGCCCTAGCCCTGAATTTGACTCATCAATGAACATGAGGGAATGATGAGCTCAATTTTTGAACAAGTTCAAACACATCCATACGTGGCCCAATGTCTCTGGTGTGGCTTCTCCTAAAGACAAATAGGTTACCCCTTAGTGCAGACCCTCACTTGTTTTGGCAAGTCTGCCTCCCTTGCTCCCATCTCCCAACCAAATTTTGGAAAGCACCAGACCACCCACCCATTCTTGCCTAGGCAGCTGCTCTTGGACAGAGCCTGATTCAACCAGCAGCATCACACCATACCAATGTTTGAGTTTTGTTTGTCCCTCCCTTTTAGTGTTTTAGGTTATTTTACAAAGGATATGTGCGTCGTACCGGAGTGGATGACATTTTTAGCAGTGATGTCTCGATGTGTCGTCCCATATTTGAATTCCCATAAGCCAAAGCCAGAGAGCTTGACCTGCATGCGGCTGTCTACCAGGCAGTTGGTGGGTTTCAGATTTCCGTGAGAGATCAGAGGGCTGCTGTGGAGAAATCCCATCCCCTGAGGAGACATATACAGGTACATTCAGTAACGTCTGCCAAAAAATAGATATATGGTGTAAATACAATTTTAAGGATGTGTAGCAGAGCGTCCCAGAGGGAGCCTGGGAGAGTCCTGTTCGGGGATTACTGTATATATCTCCCAAGGTCCTCTTATATAGGTTTAGGGATCTCGGATCCGTGGTCCAGCACAGGGTTTACTCCTCTCCCCTCTCCTAATTTAATCTCACCTGAGACAGACAGTCAGGGCTCTCAGCTTGGGGAACCAAACAAGTTCTGTTTTGGTTTGCTGCTGAGGAAACAAACTGTGCATGTGGAAGCTGGCAAGTGGTACACTTGCTCAGTTGGGTGTATATAGCACCAATGAACACTGCACGGTTTGATTTTACTCCCTGGATCTGGTATCTGTGCCCGGAAGTGTGCTCAGCCTAGGAAGCTTTTGGACCCGCTACCTCCCCCCCCCCTCATATATGGTGGATGATGTGGGCACAAAAGCTCCCTGGGGAGAGCACCTTCCAGGCATAGATACCAGGTCCAGGGAGTGAAATCAAACCGTGCAGTGTTTATTGGTGCTATATACAGGTCTCATTCACAGGTGCTGTACAGTTTATCCAGAAAATAAACAGGCAACTAAGCCCAAAACAAAAGGCTAGCCACATCCCGGCACTAACTACACACAATACAAGCCCTTACTACCCTACTGAGCAAGTCTACAACGTGTCAGCTTCCACATGCACAGTTTGTTTGCTCAGCAGCTCTCCCAGACAGGGCTTGTTTGGTTCCCCAGGCCAAGAGCCCTGGCTGTCTGTCTCAGGTGAGATTAAATTAGCAGAGGGGAGAGAAGTAAACCCTGTGCTGGACCATGGTTCCGAGATCCATAAACCTACATGAAAGGACCTTGGGAGATACACTATATTGTCAAAAGTATTGGGACCTCTGCCTTTACACGCACATGAACTTTAATGGCATCTCAGTCTTAGTCTATAGGGTTCAATATTGAGTTGGCCCACCCTTTGCAGCTATAACAGCTTCAACTCTTCTGGGAAAGATGTCCACAAGGTTTAGGAGTGTGTCTATGGGAATGTTTGACCATTCTTCCAGAAGTGTATTTGTGAGGTTATGTACTGATATTGGACAAGAAGGCCTGGCTTGCAGTCTCCGCTCCAATTCATCCCAAAGGACTCTGTGCAGGCCAGTCAAGTTCCTCCACCCCAAACTCGCTCATCCATGTCTTTATGGACCTTGCTTTGTGCACTGGTCCAAATCATTTGGTGGGGAGGTGGATTATGGTGTGGGGTTCTTCAGGGGTTGGGCTTGGCTCCTTAGTTCCAGTGAAGGGAACTAAGGCATCAGCATAGCGGACATTTTGGACAACTTCATGCTCCCAACTTTGTGGGAACAGTTTGGTGATGGCCCCTTCCTGTTTCAACATGACTGCTCACCAGTGAAAAAAATAAGGTCCATAAAGACATGGATGAGCAAGTTTGGAATGGAGGAACTTGACTGACCTCAACCCGATAGAACATCAGTGCCTGACCTCACAAATGCGCTTCTGGAAGAATGGTCAAATGTTCTCATAAACACATTCCTAAACCTTGTTGTCAGCCTTCCAAGAAGAAGCTGTTATAGCTGCAAAGGGTGGGCCAACTCAATATTGAACCCTATGGACTAAGACTGGGATGCCATTAAAGTTCATGTGCAGGTAAAGGCAGGCGTCCCAATACTTTTGGTAATATAGTGTAGATGTGTGCAACCTATTGCATTAGGATGTGCATCCCAAAGCTCAAAACACACACACCTTTCTCTACAGTCTCAACTGCATGGGGCAGTGAATGAATGGGAAGTACTCTGTGCTGAGTGGCTTCCTGTTCATTCACAAACTAAAGCATAGTAAACACAGTGCTTCAGTCATGAATGGACACAGTGAGCGAGTGTGTTTACTGTGTTCATTTAGAAAAGGAAGGGGTTGGTAAATTACATATTTACTAGCCCCTTCCCAAGCTCCCCATCCTGAAACATACCCCACAGCAGACAGGGGGAGAGGAGAGGAGGGGAGCCAGCAGCATTGCGGGGTGGGGGGCCAACAGGGGGGGGAGCCTGGGCAGTAGAGGGAATTGGCACTACACATAGTGATTAAGGTGTGCTCAGGCACACCTAGCACACCCTCTGCGCACAACTATGCCCAATAAGTCTATGGAGGTATGTCAATGCATAAAGAGGCATTTGAAACAGAACATGTCCCCTCAAATCTTATACACAACTTTTGAGGATAAAAGGCTTGAGTTTCTATTTTTTCCTAAAATGGCTAAATCTCCTTTATTTTTAGTAAGTCTCTATTTGAGGTGCACAGATGGGAAGGGGGAGGGGGGGTGTGAGGAAAGCAGTGTTGCCGATTTCTGTACAGAATACAGCATACAGCTGGATAGGCCTGGTAGTTACTATTAGGCCCTCTGCCCTCTTGAGCCTGTGGACAGTTACGGACCCCTTTGTGACCACGATAAGTACAGATAAAGGAGACTCACGTTAACAATGTCATATGCAAAGGAGAGCTTGAAGACCCAATCCAGCTCAATGTCAATATTGTGCAAAACATCCTAAAATTCAGAAAATATAGGCGGTTATCTACAAATGTCTACTATAAACAGAAGCTCCAAATACACACTCAAAAAAATACTTTCCAATACACACAGACCCGCTGTGTCCCAATCTCTGGGGACTCTCAGTTCTGGCTATGGGCTACCCAATCTGATACACGGTTTTATTTGAACATATTTCTATCTAGTTATGGGATTGTGGCAGTTTAACCACTTCAATACCGGGCACTTTCACCCCCTTCCTACCCAGGCCAATTTACAGCTTTCAGCGCTGTTGCACTTTGTATGACAATTGCACCGTCATTCAACACTGTACCTATATGAAGCTTTTATCATTTTGTTTACACAAATAGAGCTTTCTTTTGGTGGTATTTACTCACTACCGGGTTTCTTACTTTTTGCTAAACAAAATTTAGGGGGGAAAAAACGCTTCCTTTTTTGCTTCTGTTATAAAATTGAATAAATAAATAATCTTTCTTTATAAATTTAGCCCAAAATATATTCTGATACCTTTCTTTGGTGAAAATAACCCAAATCAGTGTATGATATTAAGTCTGCATGAAAGTTATAGAGTCTACAAACTATGATATATAGTTCAGATATGACATCTGAAAATTGATCAGTCCTGATGTACTGACGACCTATTCCATTTCTTGAGGCCCAAAAATGTCAGGACTTGTACTATTTACATGAAAATGAAGAAATTACATTATTAATAAAAATTATTATATTTTACATACTGTCACCAGTGCAGTACAGCGTCATTATATACTGGGTGTGGCAGTGAATTTCCGACAACAAGCTCCCATCGAACATTTCCCATCGGAAAATCCGACGTGTACGCAGCATAAGAGTCTCTTAAGACTATCAATACTCCCCACTGGCACCACCAATTGTGGAAGAGAGTTCACCATTCTAATTGCCCTAACAGCGAAAAACCCCCTGCGCAGTTTAAGGTTAAACTGCTTCTCCTCCAATGTCGTTGTGTGGCCCTGTGTCCTCTTACACTCCTTGAGACTGAATAGTTTTTTCCTATGTTTGGATCGCCATTTAATTGATTTGTAAATCGCTATCATATCTCCTCTCAATCGTCTTTTTCTCCAGCGAGAATAAATTTAGTGTTTGCCATCTTTTCTCGTAATTTAGGTCCTCCAGTCTCCTTATTAGTTTTGTTGCCCTTCTTTGGACTCTCTCCAGTTCCAGCACATCCCTTCTGAAGACTGGTGACCAGCACTGGACAGAATACTACAGATGTGGTCTAACCTGAGTTTTATAAAGTGGTAGGATTATTGATCTGTCTCTGGAGTATATCCCTTTTTTTATGCATGCTAATATTCTGCCGGCTTTGGTAGCTGCAGCTTGGCATTGCATGCTATTGCTCAATATGTCATCTACTAGGCCCCCAGATCTTTCTCCATCCTTGATCCCCCCAGAGGTTCTCCCCCTAGTGAGTAGTTTGCATTTATGTTTTTAGCCCCCAAGTGCATTACTTTACATTTCTCTACAGTAAACCTCATTTGCCATTAAGTTGCCCACTCCATTAATTTGTTCAGGTCTTGCTGTAACATTTCTATATCTTGATGTTTAGTTATTTCCCTGCTTAATTTTGTGTTGTCTGCAAAAACTGAGATTGAGCCATTTATCCCATCCTCTATATCATTTACGAATAGATTAAATAGAATTGGTCCCAAGACAGAACCCCGGGGCACCCCACTTACCACTTCAGACCAGTCCACATTACTTATCACCACCCTTTGGACACGCCCCTGTAACCAGTTTTTAACCCAAGAATAAAATCTTATGGTCCATGCCTGCAGACCTCAGCTTGTAGATTAAGCGCTTATGGGGGACTGTATCGAATGCCTTTGCAAAATCCGGGTAGACAAAATCCACGGGCCTTCCCCTGTCTAGATTTTTAGCTCACTCCCCCGTAGAATGTTAACAGATTGGTCTGGCAAGAATGACCTTTCGTAAACCCATGCCGGTGACTACTTTTCCACAGTAAATTCTTGGATATAGTCCCTTATCATCGCCTCCAATAATTTACCAACGATTGATGTTAGGCTGACTGGCCTGTAATTCCCAGGGATTTGTCTCTATCCTTTTTTGAATATTGGTACCACATTGGCTTATCTCCAATCAGCTGGCTGTCAGTATGCTGTCCACAAAGATTAGGGACAGTGGTCTGGCTATAACCTGACTGAGTTCTCTGAGGACTCTAGGGTGTAAGCCATCTGGTTCTGGTGATTTATTTGTATTAACTTCTAGTCTTTCCTTCACTCCGGCCTCTGTTAGCCACAAGGGTACGTCCTGTAATTTGTCACATTTGCATACCCCTCCTCTTCCTGCATAAACACTGAGGAAAAGAAGGCATTTTAGCTAGAAAATCTCTTAGAACCCCCTAAACGTTATATATATTTTTTTAAAGCAGAGGCCATAGAGAATAAATTGGTGGGTGTTGCAACTTTTTATGTCACACAGTATTTGCGCAGCTGTTTTTCAAACGCAATTTTTTAGGAAAAAATACACAATGCAAAAAGACAATACATAACCCTTTTTTTTGTAAAATATGAAAGATGATGTTATGCCGAGTAAATAGCTACCAAACATATCCAAAATTTTACTATCCAAAAGCTGGAGCGGCACTCACGGGTCTTGAAAGGTAAACGCACAGAGTCGGTTTCATTTTGTCCTGTGTAGGTTTCTTACACAGGACAAGAAGGAAGACAAGCCTGTGCCTCATCTAAACATCGAAAGAAAACCATCACTGTGCGTTCACATTTTTCAAGACCCGTGAGTGCTCTTTCTTTTGGATTATATGTACTACAGCCTTTGCTGCGCACCCGGGCCCATTTTTTTATCTCTGATATGTGTGCAGTGGCAACCATTGCATATTATTACATTTTATTATCCATAGGCGACATTTTAAAAGCCTTTATAGGTTACCACTTTAGATTTACACATGTGGTCTGGTGCTAGAATTACTGCCCATGATCTAACGTTCACCGTGATACCTTACATGTGTGGGACGATCGCTGTTTGCGGTGCATGTGGGACCCATGCATGCATTCACCTTTGCATGCGGGCACGGGGTGGGGGCACATAAAATTTCTTTTTTAATTGTTATTTTTTCTTTTATTATTTATTTTTACATGGTCACTTTCTTTTTTTTTATCACATTTATTGCCATCGCAAGCAATGTAAACATCCCTTGTGACAGCAATAGGCATGTGACAGGTAATCTTTATAGAGAGATCTGGGGTCTATAAGACCCCAGATCCCTCCTCTGCACTTAAAAGCATTTGATCACACTAAGATCGGTGAAATCAAGTGCTTTTCGATTTTGAAAATGGCGCCGTTTACTTCCGGGGAAACTGAAAGTGATGTAAGGCCATTGCTTCTGGGTTCCTATATCATAAAAGGCGATCAAAGCCGTCCCGAGTAGAAGAGTCGGCTGTTCGATTGGGACTCCTGGTGGGATGGGAGATCCCAGTAAAGCCGTGGAAGGTGGCGAAAGGGGGTCGTCCCCTCCCGCTGCTTGTAAATCAAAATCCAGTGGCTAATTAGCTGCTAGGAATGCTTTAAATGCTTTTAAAAGAAATAATCAATTAATAAAAAAATATTTTGTATTAATTCATTATTTTTTACATATATTTGGATGTACTTGTGGACTGGGGAAAATAATGTTATTATTCACTTGGGTGGGTGGAGCCTCATTGATGACAGGGGCGTTCAGCTCCTCCCCTACCTGCTCCCTCATTTCCTGTTTTTTTCCCTATTTAATTCTCCACACTTTGCCTACTAAACCATAACCTGAAGAAGGGCATGACACATTGATGTAGATGTCTCCTGTAGGCAATGTGGGATCCTCCTTTTTTTTTGGCACCAGCAGCCTCTGATCTGCCCCAGCAGCAGGGTTTTGCCTATAGCCTTTGGATCCGCTTGGCTGGCTTCCGCCAGGCTGTGACGTCACTTCTGGGCACTGGACACAGTCTGAGGGCCATGGGACCCTGGCCCCCAGGTTACAGTTGTGGCTCCACATCCATATGACCCTTGGCCCTACAGTTCTGGTTGGGCCCCTTGCCATTGGCGATCCTGCACCTCTTGCTCCACGGCGCAGTGTTGTTTTCCCTGAGCCCATGTGACATCCATGTGACTCCAGCCTCCAAGTACTGCCAGCTCCTTATCTAAGTCTCTGTATGACCATACACAGAATGCTGCATGCTTTGGTGATTACCTTCACATTTAATATAA
The DNA here is from genome assembly GCF_042186555.1 of Aquarana catesbeiana. NCBI lineage: Eukaryota > Metazoa > Chordata > Amphibia > Anura > Ranidae > Aquarana > Aquarana catesbeiana. Next base: position 57,088,181 of record NC_133331.1, on the reverse strand, counting down.
TAAAGCGTCATGGCTTTGTACCTCAGGATTTTATTTATGTCTGTCGTTCCGCGCTGTTCTTTCCCCTGATTGTTAGAGTTGTTGAGTGTGACCCATGACCTGACCTGTGTTCTCCTATTCTGTATTTGGCCTGGTTTGCCTCCAGATCTCCCGCTGCTGATCTTGGCTTTTGTCCCTACCTCACCTTCTGCCTGCTGCCCATCAGTTATTGACCTTGGCCTGGAAATCAACTGCTTGGCACAGGACCCAGGAAAATCACAGCTATCTGACTACTACAGATTGTCAGCTTACACAGCGGTTACTCAGGTATGAGATAAGCACACCAGGGGCTTTTTTTCAGCAGGAACATGGTATGCAGTTCCGTCACCTCCACCACTGAATGTATGTATTGGCAGTGGGTGTTAGGGTATGCTAAAGGGTCAACTGATCCTGACTGCTGGGGAAATCTATTATCATTACGGGGTGTAGTGTTGCTGGGGTGGTCTATTGTAGCTGGTGAGGGATCTATTGTTGCTGGAGGAGCCTATTGTTGCTGGGCTGACCAACTGTTGCTGGGGGATTCTATAGTTGCTGGCTCTTGGGGGATCTATTGTTGCCCATGGGGACCTATTGTGCTGGGGGAAGGGAATTGTTGTTTGGGTGATCTACTGTTGTGGGAGTCTCTTGTTGCTGGCTGCTGGAGGGATCTATTGTTGCTGTGAGAGATTGTAGGCAGGTGCGGTCTACGTTCTCCATGACAGGTGCACTGATGATGAAGAGGAAGTCAAGAGGAACATGGTTCCTCTATGGTATTCTGGGTCACTGGGGGAGCTATCCGATTGAATACTGCCACCCGATGTGATTCTGGTGGCCATCTTGGGTCAGGCACAGCCTATTTAAAGCCCTGGCTACCAGTTTTGGCGTGCAATTGAGAGTGGGCAGTGTAGGGAAAGGTACCTTATAGGGACAGTAATAGCAGTGGGGAAAGGTTCCTGCGAGGAGGAAAAGCGTAGGGTCTGCTATTCCTCTGGACATCTTCCTGATTGGGCACAAGATGGCCAGGCCGCACTCTGCCTTCTTTACATGCGCTGTCAGCCCATCGCTCCTCTCTTTTTGCTGAAAACCGTGAGTGCACCTGGTTGGCGGTTCTCCCTCCCATGGGCTTTGTTGTGGACTGTTACTGCATTACTTCAATACAAGTTCTCTGTTGCCCATGACTATGTGAATTATTGCCACCGCACCATGCTGCACACTACCTACATGTTGTTGCTGGGAAGGGGGGGGGGTCTGTTGTTGCTGGAAAGGATCTATGGTTGCTGAGGTCTGTTTTGTTGCTGGGGGGTGTTGTTGCTAAGGAGGTCTATTGTTGCTAGGGAGGATCTATGATTGCTGGGGGATCTATTGCTGGGGCGTTCTATTTTTGCTTGGGGGGTCTATTGATGAGGGCTGGTAGTGGATCTATTTTACTGCCTTTTTCCATATATATCACTTAGCACCACAAAGTAATACTTAGCTCTGTATTCTCTAAAAGGGGAGTTAGTAGGAGGTGGGTTGAGGTGGAGACAAGGGACAGTGCTCAGAGGTGGGTAGGTGGGTAGGGGCAGAAACATGGGTTGACTAGGGGGATGAAAGTACCTGCAGCTATTCTCTGAGAAAAAAAGCCCCGTGCATACCAATATAAGTAAGTGATTACGATCGTATCTGGAGTTCAGCTATAATGAAACTAATCTTGAATTGAACCAGCCAATTAAAACTTGCACCAGAACAGTCTTAGTTTAAAGAAATAATAATTTTGATTATTTATTCATATTCTTTTATATATCATGCACTTGATGAGAACCATGAAATGACTTTTTCAGCAATCACCTAGTGATAAGTGTGTGGCCAACATCTGTAAAAATGGCTAATAATTATTTGATTGCATGAAGAGGCAATAAGCCCCCGTACCTTCAGACTGCCCTTCTTGCAGTACTGGCTCAGAATGCAGACATTGGGGGGCTCAATGCAGACACCATAAATAGTGATGAGATTCTCATGTTTCAACTCTCGAATCTGAAGAAGAAAAGCAAAGGCTTTAGAGAACACACTACAATTCTGCTCATATAAGGACTCTATTTAGCTACGATTGCCGTTTTAACGTTCATATCAGAAACATATTTAAAGAGGACCTGTACTGTGGAAGCTGCAGCCCAAAAGAATTTGTGATAAGAATTGCCTATAGGCTTCCAACAGTCAATCTTTTTCTGATAACTGACTTATCATACATTGTGGATGTAGTCATATTTGTTAGGGCTGCCACTCTATCAACTTTAGCGCTCACCCGCAGTTTGAGGTCCCTGGGTCTCCTCCCGTAGTTGTACCCACAGCCAGAAACAGAATCACAATCACCCCTCTGACTAAATGAAAAGTCTGGGGGAATGATTTTCTGATGCTTTATTGGAAAACTTGAACTTGGATAGTTGGATAGCAGCAGCATACAGTCTCGAGGATCTTTCTCTCCGGTCTGTACTCACTAATGTCCTCAGATAGTTGGATGCCTCCTTCCAATATCCTTCAGACACTTTTTTTCCCAGTTATACCAGACCAGATCCCAGATGAAAGTCTGCCAGTCAGCTCCAGCAACTTTCAACAAAATTAGCCCCCAGCTAGCCAACTGGGACCTCAATGAACAGCAGACATATGGCAAGCCTGCACAGGAGCTCAGCTGTCCTCTGGAAGAAGAACCCCTTGGCTTCAGGTCTCAGAGCATTTATGCTCCTTCTCAGCCACCGTCTGGGTACCTCTCCCCAGGGATTGGCTAAGGCTGCATAAGTATTCAAGTGCTGGTTTGACTCTTCCAGCCCACTATCTTCCAGAACCTTTCCAGACAGGGAAAGGTTCAACCGTGCAGCCAGTGAAACACAGAAGAGACCAAAACAATTGCAGGCAGCTCAACTGATTACAGTGAGCCAGTAACTACATTTACGTAACCTAACCTAGCACCTATCTAGATGGGTGCTACATCCCCCCCAACTTTTACTGTTGCTCTGATGTGTGGTGGGGTTGTAGGCAGGTGCAGTTAGTCTCCAACCTGTAGGTGGCTTTGTGCCAATGCTGCTGCATGGGAAGAGAGGTCCCATAAGTGAATTGGTTCCTTAGGGATTTCTTTGAGTACTTGGATGAGGGAACCTTTTAAATAAGGGAACCCATGTACTTTGGCGCACTTTGGGCAAGTGGTTGGACATCTACAGAAACCCTCTTGTGAGGGACATAGGGAGAGGTTCCAGTCGAGTAGGGACAGCTTAGGGAAGGTTCCTTCAACACTGCATTCACTCTGGTGACGGAAACATGTGGCCAGTGCAATTTGCTAAAATAACAGTTTGCTAAGGTATTCCTTCATGGAACAAATTAAGCCGCCCCCCGGGAAACACATCAAATGCTGATTATTCACTGAACTGTTGTATTAAAGCGGTTGTATACCTTTTTTTTTTACTTTTACCTACAGGTAAGCCTATAATAAGGCTTACCTGAAGGTAAAAAAAATATCTCCTAAACCTGTACGGTTTAGGAGATATTCCCCTCGCAATGAGCCGCTGACTGCAGCGGCGCATTCGCACAGGGGATTCTCGGCTGAAAGACTTTGCCAGGGAAAAAGTCTCCCGCGCGCATGCACGGGAGTGATGACATCGCAGCTCCGGCCACTCACAGCGCCGGAGCCGCGATACCCGGAAGGCACGCCGAGTGGAAATGTCAGCTCCCTCGGCGTGGACAGGGCGAGATGCCGGCACCTCGTTCTAAGGTAAGTATCTCATAATGAGCTAGTATGCGGTGCATACTAGCTCATTATGCCTTTTCCCTTACAGGTGTAGGGAAAAAAAAAAAAAAGACAGCGAGTTTACTAACGCTTTAAGTTCCAGACTTGCATATCTGTTGTACTAAGAAGCCTGCTCAAGATCAATATAAAATACCTCAGTGCACCATATACTGTGTGTGAGTGACTCCTTCCAAAAGCGTACCTAACTTAGGCCCCACCTACAGGGTAAGGTACGCATCCCCTCCAGCAAAGAGAACACAAAAATGACATAACCAAATCTCTCTCAGTTATTGGTGAGACTAGCAGTAAGAAGCAGCAGTGCCTTAGGTGATCTCACATTGCTTAAATGCAGTTACAGGCTACAGAGAAGGAGTGCACAGGAAGTACACTGCTATTTTTCTGGAGGTATTCAACACAAAAAGGTAGAATTTTTTTTACAGCCATTATTACCATGTGGAGGTTAGTATTGAAAGTATTTTTCTCATGAAAGTTTTCCTCTATGTTTTGGAGATACTCACTATGCGAAATTCCTTTAGCACAGATGGCTTCTTCACTCGCAAAGACGCCATTTGGTCAGTGAGAATCTTAAGGGCCACATTGCTACCCTAAAAAAACAAAAATGCATTATTATAGTAGAACAAAAAAAAACCTTAATCACTACAAAGAAAACCACATTATATGGTGGGGTATGATTCTCAAACATTAAAAAATGATATACCCCCCAAAAATGTAAAGAATCGGGAACCCATGCTCACAATTATCCTAGAAAACAAATCCTTCATTAATTTAAATTCTTAAAATGATTGTAAACCTATATATTTTTTTTAACTACTTCACCCCCTTCCTTCCCAGGCCAATTTTTAGCTTTCAATGCTGTTGCACTTTGAATGACGGTCATGCAGCACTGTACCTATATGAAATTTGTATAATTTTTTTGAGACAGATAGAGCTTTCTATTGGTGATATTTAATCGCCATTGGGTTTTTTTATTCTTTGCTAAACAAATGAAAAAAAAAACGAAAATGTTGAAAGTTTCTTGAAGCTTCTGTCAAGAAATTTTGTACATTTAGTAATTTTCTCCTTCCCTGATGTGCGCTGATGGGGCTGCACTGATGGTCACTGATGGGGCGGCCCTGATGAGGCACTGATGAGGCTTCACTGATGGGCACTGATAGGAGGCAATTAAGGATGGGCAAACGCTACGATAATGTCCTTAATTTGGTGGTGCAGCATTTCTTAAATAGGTACCCAGGGTTGGAAGATCTGCTAAAGCAGGCCAGAAGAGTCTGTAGCCATTTCAGGCGGTCATGGTTGGCTGAAATTCAGTGGGAATGCCACCTGCCTGTAAACCGCCTGATTTGTGATATGCCCACCAGGTGGAACTCGACTTTGACAATGCTGCAGCGGGCCGTCAACGAGTACCTGTGTGAGTATGGCACAATGACAGGCTCAGGACGGCTTGGCTTTTTTTCCCCACGCCAATAGCTGCTTATAAAGGATGCATGCACTGTACTGTCACCATTTCAGGAGGCCACAAGGATGGTGAGCCGTGTCAATGCATGCATCAGTGACACAATCCCTGTGGTGTTCCTGCTGGAGCAGACTCTGTGTTCTATATGGCATTATGGACAGGGCACTCGAGGCAAAGCAGCAGGAGGAAAAGGAGGCCTTCCTTTCCTCTCAAGGCCCACTTTATGCAGACACCATTGTTCCTACACCACAGAACACACAAGAGGAGAGGGAGGAGGAGGAGGATTCTGGCAGTTTTGGAGGCATTGAAGCAGAGGAAGACATATGTCAAACAGTAAGAAATGGTTTTGAATCCCCAGAACCCTTGGGAGTAGTACGTGGCTGGGAGGAGGCAGTTCTAGGTACTGTAATCCTCAGTGACCCAGAGGAGTCTGCTAATCATGCCTCCGCAAATTTTCGATGCATGGGCTCCCTCATGCGTCAAAGCCTGTGAAAGGACCCAAGAATACATGGCGTAAAGGAGAAGGATCACTATTGGTTGGCAACCCTCCTTGACCACTGTTACAAGGGGAAAGTCTCAGAACTCATCCTGTCCCCACAGAGAATGCAGAAGATGAAATCTCTTGAGGACACCTTAAAGAGGAGTTTATCTAATGCTTTTCCCAACTCTGGTAGGTTACAGTGTTATGGAAAACAGTTTTGAGGCTTCTATTGGTCAAGAGAAGAGCAGTGGAGAAAGCGGCCGCCTAAGTGATGCATTTCAAAAATTTTTCCACAACACTCTCAGCTTTCACATCCCATCGGCAGCATCTGCATCACATGGTGGACGATTATCTAGGAGCGAAAACAGAGATGGAGAGCTTTCCAGTCGACGATCCACTGGCTTTCTGGGTCATGAGAATAGACCACTGGCCAGAATTTGCCCAGTATGCAATTGAGGTGCATCCAGCATGCTTTAAAAACGGGCATTCAGTGCTGCTGGAGGTTTTGTTACCGATAAGAGAACACGCCTGTTCACAGACTCCGTGAACCATCTGACATTTTTCAAAATGAATGGTGTTGATTTCATCTAGAAGAATGTTTTTGGTAGAGGTTTCATGGGCACAATTAACACCCAAAGACCAATTTTTCCGCACCTGTTTGACAGGTGCATATCATTGCAATTTTTGACAGCAAGGCCAATTCTTGCTTTCATCAAGAGTACCTCTTAGAGGGTTACTGTGTGAAGGCGCCACCAATGCCCAAAGACCAAATTTTTCGCAACCGATACTTCTATCCAAAGTCTGTGGAAGAGACACTAGAATTTATCCAAAAAATCTCTAATCTTGTTCCCAGTGCATTACATTGTGGCCTCATTATACAGACTGGCTCCCTAAGCCATTTCTTACAAAATAAAGAAAGCTTGCAGGGAAAATTTCATTTTTTTGGCTTTATAAATGCAATTATTGCCACAGCTTCTATACACAGTACAGATGTGCCACTTTACAGGTAGACTATGGGGACCCCCCCAGGAACTATATTGAAAGGAATTTTTAATTTGTATGCTTTCACTTTAAGCATCAATAAATCTCTGCTCATTTAAAAATGAAGTTTTCTACAAAAATTTTTTTCATTGATACATGTTCCCCAGGGTAGCACCTGAACCCATATAACCATTGCATGCCCAATTACTTGCATATAAGCCTTCAAAATGGGCACTTTTGATTTTTCTAGTTCAGGTCCAATAGACTTCAATGGGTAACTGAGTGGCTAACAAAGCCTTCCTCTTCTTCCTTCTCCCGGGCTCAGAGTAGCCTGTTGATGGCAACTGCTTCTAATGCACCATCTTCTTCCCGCTCTCTCTATTCTGCAAAGGTCACCATAGCTCTGCAAATTGGCAATAAGCAGTTGACAGAATGATGGAATCACTTTGTAGGCAAGCACCTAAAATGTCTCAGGGCTCGGTGGGAGCTGCAACTCAATGATCCAAGTTGACAGCAAAAGGCCTACTTTCATTCTCCTATCCCCATCCATGGCATTCTCCTTCTGCAACATCCACTGCAATATCTGAAGCCTCTAGTTTCAGGAAGGGGTGTCTCACAAACGCTTTCAGAAGATTAGGATACACCGGGGGAGAATTACTAAAAGTGGTGCAGAACAAAATCTGGTGCAGCTGTGCATAGTAATCAATAATCATCTTCTAATTTCAGTTTGTTCAATTAAGCTTTGACAATAAAACCTGGAATCTGATTGGTTTGGTTTCTATGCACAAATGCACCAGATTCTGTGTGCTCCAGTTTTAATAAATCTCCCCCACCACGTGAAGTGGGAAAGACACTGAGGTGGGTCAGCCGAAGGCTTGAAACTCAGCAGAATTCTCCTACTCACATCCACTCCGCGGTCTCCAGCAGTAGAAAAATGTTTCCAACCAATCCTATGAACAGTATTTACATTCCAGCTTGAATCAGCCCCCTCCACAGTGGCAGGTATCCGGTCAATTAATATTTTGCACAGAAGGCCACACCCTCCGCCAGCATATGGAATGTAATGTGTCTCTATCTCTGGACCATGCTGTTAGCACCAGGGTAAACATGGACAGGGAAACACTACATGTTTTTTTATGGCACACTGGGTCAGTGAGAAGGATACAGGACAGGGCACACTACTAGAGCTGGTGGTAACACCAAGGGGGAATTTATCAAAAGTGGAGCAGCTGTGCATGACAACCAATCAGCCTCTATCTTCAGCTTGTTGAGTTAAGCATTGAAAGGGAAAGAAAGAAGCTGATTGGTTGCCATGCACAACTGCTCCAGATTCTGATTGCTCCAGTTCTGATAACTTCCCCTGCATGTGTCTTGTCCAGTGATGACAGTAAAATCACCTGTACCCCTTCCCCTTACTGGCTGTATTCTGCGATTCTTCAGAACCAGCAGTTTCCTCCAAGTACCCCAGAGCATATATATATAACATTCCAGAATAAATGCTGTTTTACCTGAGTAAAAACCTCATCATTGTGATCCTCAAAGAGAAAGCCCACTATTGGGTGGCCACATCATTAGACCTCTGTTACAAGGGTAAAATAGCCTGTCTATTGCTACCATTTTAGAGGGAACCCAAAATGTGGCACGTTAAGGAGGTGCCACATAAGAACCTCCTTGCCGCATTTCCTCATGGTGGCAGGGTCCCTTCTATAGTTACTTATACTCCTCTAGCAACAGCATGAATGGCAAGATGAGGCTGCTGAGTGACCCTAAGGTGGTACTCAATTTAAAGGGTCTTCCATCCCACTACATCCCACTACTACTGATGTTTGGTGCATGGTAAAGTCTGCATTATGCCTCAATGTTTTAGGCCTATTCTGCTTCACATCTCCGGCACTGTAAAGGTGGCATACAATGTTTCTGCAGCTGGAACTCAGCTGGCAAATTCCTACTGTTTGCTGCAGGGTGAATTGTGTGTTGTGCTTCAAAGTTTGAAGCTCTTTCTGGTGCTCCGGCACTGTAAGGCCCAGTTTACATTTGCATTTGGAGGAGGGGGGTACTAAAAACAAACAGCTGAGCTACATTTTTACCAGCCCCCCCAAGTTCCAAATGCAGCTGAATGGGGGTATATATATGCCACAAAAATTATCCTCATGTCACGTTTGGCTAGTAACACCACCCACCATAGGCAACCCATTCAAGTTATTGAAGCATGGTTGTAACTAGGCGGTGCAGGCTTTGAGGGGTTAAAACAGGCAGTAAGGAGGCAACATAATACTTCCTCACCGCCATCAAAAGCTGAAAAGCAATCCACTGCGGATCACTCTTTAGAAGTCGACACTAGTGTAAACAAGCCCTATTGGCGCCACTTAATGTTTCTGCATCTGGGCTTCAGCTGTCAAACTTCTAATGTTTTCTACAGGGTAACTCCTACATTGCACCTCAAAGTTTGCAGTCTATTCCAGTGTTCCAGCACTATAAAGGCACTACACCTAATGTTTTTGCAGCTGGACCTCAGCTGTCAATGTTGTAATGTTTGCTACAGGTAAAATCTTGCATTGCACCTCAACATTTGCAGCCTATTCTGGTGCTCCAGCACTCAAAAGTATTTGTGGATATTGTCTTTCAGATAAGACGCTCCAGTTTTTATTGCAAGATAAAACCTGCCTCTACTCTGTCTCTTATGTTGTAGCCTAACCAACATGCTTACATACTGTCCAACCACTGATCAATATTTGTGGCTATTGTCCCTCAGATAATATTCTCTAATTTTTATTGCAAGATAAAACCTCCTTCGTCATTTTCTCTCCCTCTCTTATATCACAGCCTAACCAAGCTGCTTACATACTGTCCAGCCACTAAACAACATTTGTGGCTTTTGTCTCTCTGATAATGCACAGTAAAGTTTATTTAAAGATAAAACCAGCCTTTTCTCTCCCTCTTATATTGCAGCCTACTTAATTTGCTAACATACTGGCGAGACACTGAACAATATTTGTGAATATTAACACCACAATAATAAACTGTAATGTTTATTCAAGATAAAACTTGACTTGTCCCTTCCTCTTATATTGTGGCCTAAGCAAACTGCTTATATACTGTTCAGTTACTGTATTATATGCATGGCTATGGTTTCTCAGCTAATACACTCTATTTATATTGCAAGATAAAACCTGCTGCCTTGTCTACCTGCCTTGCCATGCTGGCTATTCAAGTGCACTTGTATTTTCCTGATGATTTTCAATTTCTTACAAACAAATACAATATTTAGGGAATAATTGGGGATGGGAAGCCATTTAAGGAATGTGAGGTTGTGATTTTGAAGGTTTTTTTGCACTCTGATGTTACATTTTATTAAGCTTACTTGGCAATGTAGTGTGGTACAGTAAAAAAAAAAATTAAATGGAAGGCTTTAACTTTCTTTTTCAGGAGTAAACGGCTCGGTGGGTGAGCGGGCGGCTGGCCAATCAGCGGTCCGGCAGACAGGGGAGCAGAGAGATGACATCATCTCTCACTGCACGGCACCCTCCCTGCATCCCTGCAGTTCCACCCTCACTGTGCAGGCAAGTGCGGGCAGCAGAGAGATTACATCATCTCTCTGCTGCCTGACTTCACTCTGGGACACAGGAAGTGACAATCCCCACCTTAGCAGGAAAGTGACACAGCAAGTGATAAATTGTAGCAGGCAAGTGACAATCTTCAACGTGTGGCAGGTGATGTGGCAAGTGACAATCTGCAACGTGTGACAGGCAATGTGGCAAGTGACAGACCGCAACGTGTGGCAGGTGACGTGGCAAGTGACAATCCGCATCTGATGATAGGCGACGTGGCAAGTGACAAACTGCATCTGGTGATGGGCGGCGTGGCAAGTGACAATCAGCAACTTGTGGCAGGTGACGTGGCAAGTGACAATCTGCAACTTGTGGCAGGTGATGTGGCAAGTGATAATCCGCAACGTGTGGCAGGTGACAATCCGCAACGTGTGGCAGGTGACAATCCGCAACGTGTGGCAGGTGACAATCCGCAGCGTATGGCAGGTGACGTGGCAAGTGACAATCCGCAACGTGTGGCAAGTGACAATCCGCAACTTCTGGCAGGTGACGTGGCAAGTGACAATCCGCATCCAGTGACAGGCGATGTGGCAAGTGACAATCCGCAACTTGTGGCAGGTGACGCGGCAAGTGACAATCCGCAACATGTGGCAAGTGACAATCCGCAACTTCTGGCAGGTGACGTGGCAAGTGACAATCCGCATCTGGTGGCAGGTGACGGTGGCAAGTGACATGCCCAGGGCTTCCACTGATTCTGCATTATAGTGAGTTAAACTATTTCATTTTATATAACAATTTAATAATAGAAATAATGCACTTCAATCATCCTGACACCATAACAACCATGGTGCCAGGATGATTGAAGCGCCAACACCAGTCATTTCCCCAATAAATTGCCCGCAAAAAAACGTATTTTCTGGCAGTGCCCCTCCCGAGACTAGACATTGGATCCACCCCTGCCTGCGTGGGCAACTGTTTGTTTTGGACTTTAATTTTGTTTATTAAAAGTGATCCGAGAAGCCCTAAAATACAGTTCTGACTGGAATCAACTCACTGAAAAAGCTCCCACCAATGAGTCACATTTTGTGATATTCACAGCCTTGAAAATTGAATTTTGTGTCAACATATGCCCCCCCATAGAGATCAATAGAATTTGTTGTTAAATTTTGCAGATTTCAAAAAGGATTTGATGGAGCCCACCAGAATCCAACCTAGGCAGATACGCCCATCCCTGCCAATTATATGCCATATATAAAGTATATCATGTATTTCACAGTTGAGGAGGTTAAAAAACATTTGCTGGGCCTTTCCTGCTGAAAGAACTATTAGCTTATTGTATTGTATGCTGCTTTGGGTTCAGCCCCATGTGTGACTTCAAGCAATGAATGATTCTTGCCTGCGGCATCCAGATAGAGATTATATGAGCTGTCATGTCACTTGGAAACCACATATATTGAGTCCACGGAGCTCATTGGGCAGTAAATATTGGGACACCATTGAAAGTGCAAACAGTGTGACAGTGAGTTTAACCACTTGATCTCCGAAAGATTTACCCCCCCCCCCCTTCATGATTACGCTATTTTTTCCCTTTTTTCCCACAAATAGAGCTTTCTTTTGGTGGTATTTAATCACCTCTGCGTTTTTTATATTTTCGCTATAAACAAAAAAAGACCGACAATTGTGAAAAAAAGATATTTTTTACTTCCTGCTATAAAACAAATCCAATAAAAAAATTTAAAAAATCTAATTTCTTCATCAACTTAGTCCAATATGTATTCTGCTACATATTTTTGGTAAAAATAATCCCAGCAAGCGTATATTGATTGGTTTGCGCAAAAGTTATGGAATATTTAAAATTAAAATTATTATTAAAATTAAAATTTTTTTAATAGTAATGGCGGCGATCAGCGCCGTATATCTAAGTTATACGGTTGGCAAGTGGTTAAGACGGCCCTGAGTAGAAGTAAACGCAAAAAGTTTTTTTTTTCATTTCAGATAGAGTTAGAGAGTGTTAAAACCCATAAGTTTTTTTGTTTGTTATCTATGCTTGACTGGGGTGATTTCTCTTCACTTCCTAGCCAAAACAGGAAGTGAGAGGAAATCCCTCCAAAATAAGGGAATCCTGGGATCACCAGAACTAGTATCTACATTGGAAGATTTTTCCTTTGTTATTGTTTTGGTATCAATATAAAATTTGGGATTACTACAGAAAGGAGGAGAATCAGCACAATGGACACATAATACTAACAGTAAGTTATGCCCCTTGTGCTGATTGGCTACTTGTGTTATTGGCTGCACTTAGGCTTTAACTGTGGCTGAGTAGATCGAGTGATACAGCTTGGAATTTCTAGGAATTTAACATATTAAAGGATTTGTTTTTCTATATTATTGTCTTTCTTTACATTTTGTTGCACATGATAATATACCACAAACCCCAACAGAAATGTCCTGTCACTATATGTACTGCACATAACTCAATATTATAACAAAGGCATATGTATAAAAGGCTGCAACTGATTTTGTGTCATGTTTTTCATGGAAAATATCAATTACAACAGCTTAACCTCTATAAAACTGCTCTGTAGAATTTATGCACAGAAAAAAAAATCTGTTTTAAAGAGATTTGAATGGATGGGAACTTGGCACCTGGTAAACACCAACGGTGGTATATACGATCTCTCTTCCTTGCTTGTCAGTAAAGCCGTAACTCTGATTGCTGGAGATGACAGCACTAGATCCAAAACTCCCGAACCGCTTTGATGCTGTTGGCGTACTGGAGGCCGATTCCCCGGAATTGGCCTAAGAAAAGAGTCATATCATATATGATTTGCTTATGTCAGCTGTTGTATGAGAAACATGTTCACTACGAGTTCAGGTCATTCTCTAACAATCTATTAATTGTTTCATATTAGAAGAAAATAAGTTGAAGGAGTCTGCTCTGATGGAGGACTCTGCTCCTTCCTCTATCTAACTCTCCTCTCCTGAAATACTCTGCACTGCTGGTGGACTCTGCTCCTTCCGCTATCTAACTCTCCTCTCCTGAAATACTCTGCTCTGCTGGGGGACTCTGCTCCTTCCTCTATCTAACTCTCCTCTCCTGAAATACTCTGCACTGCTGGAGGACTCTGCTCCTTCCTCTAACTCTCCTCTCCTGAAATACTCTACACTTCTGGAGGACTCTGCTTTTTCTCCAACCCTGCTTTTCTCTAACCCTCCTCTCCTGAAATACTCTGTGCTGCTGGATGAATCTGCTCCTTCCTCTATCTAACTCTCCTCTCCTGAAATACTCTGCACTGCTGGAGGACTCTGCTCCTTCCTCTATCTAACTCTCCTCTCCTGAAATACTCTGTGCTGCTGGAGGACTCTGCTCCTCTCTTTATCCAACTCTCCTCTCCTGAAATACTCTGTACTGCTGGAGGACTCTGCACCCTCCTCTATGTAACTCACCTCTCCTGAAACACTGCCCTGCTGGAGGACTCTGCTCCTTCCTCTAACTTTCCTCTCCTGAAATACTCTACACTACTGGAGGACATCATACCTTGTTGCCCTTCAAAAATGTGATGTCTTCGTATTTAATCTGCCACCAGGTGTCGTCATCAAACTGTTTTCTAAGTTTTCCTTTCTGAACCATGAGGAATATGGCAAATAAAGCTCCTCCCACAGCGGTCACTACAAGGGTACCAATCAGAGCGATCATAGGGGTGTCTGCCAAAAAGTTAAATTATGTAATATTACTTTTAAAATAGTATAATTATTATCATTATTATTATTACAGGGCTGTACAACACATATAAAAGCAACTTGGAATGTATGTAATACATAATTTACAACAAATGGAAAGAGAAACTTGATCTACTGGAGACCTTTCCTGCAGAGCATAGTATTTCAGGGGAAGAGAGTTAGAAGGAAGGAGAAGAGTCCTCCAGCAGAGCAGAGTATTTCAGGACAGGAGAGTTAGATAGAGGAAGGGGCAGAGTCTTCCAGCAGAGCAGAGTATTTCAAGAGAAAACAATTAGATAGAGGAAGGGGCAGAGTCCTCCAGGAGTGCAGAGTATTTCCACAGAGAAGAGTTATGCCCCGTACACACGGTCGGATTTTCCGACGGAAAATGTTCGATGGGAGCTTGTTGTCGGAAATTTCGACCGTGTGTTGGCTCCATCGGACATTTTCCATCGGAATTTCCGTCACGCAAAATTTGAAATCTGGATCTCAAATTTTCCGACAACAAAATTCGTTCTTGTAAATTCTGATCGTGTGTACACAATTCCGACGCACAAAGTTCCACGCATGCTCTCAATCAATTACGAGACGGAAGCGCTCGGTCTGGTCAAACTAGCGTTCGTAATGGAGATAGCACATTCGTCACACTGCAAAATTTTAAATCTTTTAATGCAGTGCATTCTCTTCTTCTTGATCATGCTAGAATAATGAAGTTGTTTTGCTGCTGATATTCACACAGAGTTCTGAAAAAAATATTTCTTTATTATTTCTCGTGATCTCCTGAATAATATTAGTTATTTTTTTCGTCAGATCTCCATAATAATGTTTTGTATTTTTTTTATAGTGATTTTATTTTTTTATAATTTTTTTTTTTTAATCAAGATCTCCTGTTTTATTTATTTTTTTCTAGTGATCTCCATAATGTATTTTTTCGTTTTGTGTGTCAAGTTACCACAACACCATTATTACCTTGTATTTTTTTGGTTGATGTCCCTTGTTAATTTGACATTGTATTTTTGAAATGTACCTGCCTACTCACAAACAAACTGTCCTTTTTGAACACATAGGCAAGTATTTTAACCAAAAAAATAGCCATTTATTATGGGTCATAACAAAATAAAGAGGAAGGCAACGCTGGATAAACTAGTGAAGTTTGCGAAGCCTTTGTACCTCAGGGCACACATCAAAACTATTTTACAGGCAAAATTGGTGGCCTGAGGAGTCCATATAATAGTGAGCACAGTCCGGTCCAGGAGTCCAAGAGATCATGAACAGCAGCAGATGACATATCTGTCCCCAGGCTGTGGTCATACCACAGCCTGCATCTTTTGCTAGACCAGACTGAACTCAGGCCATCACACTCTTGTCTTAAACGCTTCCTTCCAGGCTGTGGCTCTGGTGTTGGAGTTGTGGCAGGAGTTGGAGGAGGAGGATGATGGTTGACCTCCTGGCTGCCACTTACCCGCGCCACCTCCTGGCTGAGGCTTTCCTGTGCATGAAAAAGGGACATAGTTTAAGTTTTTTGGTCATTAATCACACACAATTCAGAGCTCATGACTGTTGCAAATTGAATGTTAACAAAAAGAAAAGACTATTATTCTGACTCCAGCATTTTTAAATCAGCAATTAGTGATCAATAATAACATCTACTTAACATCATTAATTTTATGACAAGAAATATGTTGAACAATGCTCTACCTGACTCAAGCTGGGCTCCTCCACATCTTCCTGCCTGGAAGGCCCAGGTTGGACATTGGAAACCTCAGCTGAGGTGGAAGAAAGCCTTGAAGGAAGAGTGGAGAGTGCTGGCCTGGGTTCACTCTGGTCTGACAGAAAATGCAGTCTGTCATAATACCACAGCCTGGGTACATAAATGTCATCTGCTGCTCCTGATCTCTGGTAATCCTGGACCTTCTTTTGCTCCCTAAGATAAGTACTCCTCATGTGGGGATCATCGGCTTCACAAATCCAAGCAGTTTCTCCAGCGCTGCTTTCCTCTTTCTTAGCTTATTAAAAAACAGGTGGTTCACCTGCCACAGACAGGGCAGCTCCCTGAACATGTCAACGAATATTGCTAGAAATTCCCTATCATTGAATGTATCCATTTTCTCTGCAAGACACAACACAAGACAAACCCTAATGTCAGGCTAAACTCTTCTAATCTTGTCCCAATATAGGCCTCAATCTATAAGCAGTATAGACCACTGATGCCCCAATTTCTAATTGTACCTTCGTTCTAACGATCGGCGCTTCCGATACTCCTTCCTCCTCTCACAGATCGTACGTACGATGCACGCATGTTACGCTTTATATAAACTGCACATGCGCAAAACTCTGCCCGTCCATGATGTTCTTTTTAGTCTATTCCTCGCCCCTTGTCTTTCGGCGCAGTGGGAGAGCACATGGCGGAGAAAGAACAAGTGCATGAAGAAGAGAGCAGCAACGACAAAAGCCCGGAGCCACGAACGTCACGATCCCGGAGGAGATTTAAGGCCTCAAATACGTCCTTTGAAGAGATGGTGGAGATGGTGGACATCTTGAAGAGGGCCGACTATGATGGGAAGTATGGACTTTACCTAAACCCTAATGTGAGAAAGGCCAAGATCATGGCTAAAGTTGTGAAGAGTCTGCGCCCGAATTTTGGGGTACGACGATTCAAGGAGCAATTGAGGAAACGCTGGTCAGACCTGAAATTGAGGGAGCAGGATCAGTACAGAAGGATCAAGAGAGTTCTTCAAAAAAGTAAGTAGTTGTCGTGTGTTCCTATTATTATTATTATTATTATTACTTGCATGCTGCTCCATGTGCTTTTCTTTACTGTTGTACAGTTTAAAATAGCAACTTTCAGGTTCGTGGGCACAGTAATCGTTCGTAGTAAACATCGTTCGTTCGCCCACTAATACGATGTTTGGGGCAAAATATCTGTGTGTATACCTTTTTTTATTCACATAGGGGAGAAAAGACTCGGGACATCTGAGGACACCAGGGACCCAAAATCTCCTAAAGAAGGGGAAATACCACCAACACAACCAGAGGATGTGGAGGGAGACGTTTATGAAGTTGGTGAAATAGTGACCACAACAGGTGAGTGTCTGAGACCACAGCTTCAGGTAATAGATGGATGCCTGCATATTTATAATACATGGTGTGTTTTTTAATTTTAGGTGATGTGGATGTTGTGGAAGAAAATTCGCATTTCACAAGTGCAAGTGCACGCGTCCTCATCGGGGAGATCATGGTGTGCAATCGTGATTTACAAAAGATCAAGGAAGACATCAATGATATTGAAAAAAGACTCAAAAACCTCATTGATGTTTTAGGCAGAATCTAAAAAACACCTAAAGTGTTCAATTTTTTGTTATTTTTCACCATTTTTTTAAGTATCTTGAAAGCCAAATTTTGAAGATGCACACAGTGTGTCAACATGTGCTATCTGCCATGACATGATATCAATGTACGCGTTTGGTGGTTGCAACCCCTTCCTCGCAACTAAAGTAGCTGAGAGGAAGGGGTTGCACCCCCAAAACACATTCATTGATCCCTCATGATGGGAGCTAGCACATGTTGACATTAGGCATGGGATCAGAAAGGAAATCCCCATTTTGACTCTCAATTTGTGTGCATCTTCAAAATTTGGCTTTCACAGGAGTGACATCACCCCATCTGATGAAGGCAAGATCAACACAGTTTGGACATACTAATGTCTGATATTGCCTTCATGTTGTCAAAGTTGAACTTTGTAAGTTCCTGAGTTGTGTATTGTTTTATGGTTTTAAACATGCCTGTTTTAACACAAAAAAGGCTATTTGTACTGTCAAAAACAAAAATATTATTACTAAAATATATTGGTTTGTTCAAAAAACATTTTCTAATGCACATGTGAATGTGCACAGAGTAAAAATTTTAAGACTCAACAATGTGTGGCTTCTTCTTTCAATGCTTAATAGCAGTTTTTGGAGTAAGTTGTTGTTTACAGTGACAATGGGGGTTATTTCCTAAAGGCAAATTCACTTTGCACTACAAGTGCAGTTTCAAGTGCACTTTTGCAGTGCACTTGTAGTGCAAAGTGGATTTTCCTTTAGTAAATAACTCCCACAGTGCTTTAAAATTTGCCACAATCATGCCATTTCCGTGACTCCCCAAAATTCATTCATGGTGCTGAAAAAAAACAAAAAAACAAGGTGTGTGTAGCAGACCCACAACATAATAATAGTTCGCTGAAGAAGAGATTGTCACCTCATGTATCAAATAAATTACGTTTGCACTATTGAAGAAAGTGTCAAAAAATAAAGCCCATTGGAGAACCTAGGAGACAGTTAGAAGAAACAAAAGCAGTAAATCAAAGGAAATATTATTTCAGTTTAAATATAACTTTTAAAAAAAAAATATTTATAATAAACACTTTCTGGCATATCAATGGCCCCCCTAGCCGCAAAGTACTCCATATATTTTATACGGACCTCGCATACACTTTGGGGGGGCAAGCACTGAAAACCAGATACGAACCCACAAGCACAAACGATTGGAAAAGCACGAAGCTGAAAAGCGCGAATCGTCTCTCACCAAACTTCTACTAACACGAGATTAGCAGAAGGAGCCCAAAGGGTGGCACACTTGGTATTGAACTTCTCTATTCTAGTGCCGTCGTACATGTTGTACGTCACCGCGTTCTTGACGTTCGGAATTTCCGTCAAGACCATGTGTATGCAAGACAAGTTTGAGCCTTCATCCATGGATTTTGTTGTCGAATGTCAGATCGTGCGTACGTGGCATAAGAGGTAAGAGCAGAGTCTTCCAGCAGAGCAGAGTATTTCAAGAGAAGACAATTAGATAGAGGAAGGGGCAGAGTCCTCCAGGAGTGCAGAGTATTTCAGGAGAGGAGAGTTAGATAGTAGAGCCTACAATCAAATAGAGTATAAGAAAGGATACAGAAGGTGGAAGAGCTAACAATCCAATAGGGCAGCCATTCCCAACCTTTTTAGAATGGAAGAACCCTTGAAATAGTGTTCTGGTTTCATGTAAACCCTGCTAAAAATTACTTTATCTACATCTCACGTTACATTGGTGTGATGGTCAAGGAGAATATTGCTCCTTACATTTGTAGTCAGTGGGAATAATTCCCCGCTTACAGATAGCTAAAAGGATCTTTGGTTTCAGTGGCAACTTATCTCAGTGGCAGCAATTGCTCATTGCTCAGGGAACCCCCAGCAAGCTCTGGAGGAACCCTAGTTAAGAAAGCCATGTTAAGGTATAAGGGAAAATTAAAGGTAGAAGAGCCTACAATCTTTTAGGGTATAAGGGAAAATATAGAAGGTGGAAGAACTTACAATCTATTAGAGCAGGGGTTGTCAACCCCCTGGCCACGGCCCACTACCGGGCTGTGGCCTTTCTGCAGCCGGGCCGCGGGTGGAGGGCATGAGACACCTGGGAAGCGGCCAACATGACAGAGCCGGGCGGCCGACATGACAGAGCCGGGCGGCCGACATGACAGAGCCGGGCGGCCGACATGACAGAGCCGGGCGGCCGACATGACAGAGCCGGGCGGCCGACATGACAGAGCCGGGCGGCCGATATGACAGAGCCGGGCAGCCGACATGACAGAGCCGGACAGCCGACATGACAGAGTCGGGTGACCGACATATGAGAAAGATGGATGGGTGGATCGGAAGAAGCGAGCGGGCAAGCAGACATGACATCATCTCTCTCCGCCCCCTGCATTGCCACTCTTTCTCCCTCACAGCTGGTGTCATGTCAGCCTCAGTGTCAGATGTGTGTTGGGGAGCAGAGAGATGACATCGTCTCTCACTGCCCGCCCCACATCACCACTCTCCTGCCTTCATTTGGAACCCACCACTACACAGAGGCCTGCCTATATGCTAAATGGACCAGTGCTGCCATCAATGCAGTGGTGGCAGGCAGCGTAGCAAGTGACATTCCGCATCTGGTGACAGGCAACGTGGCAGGTGGCGTGGCATGTGACATTCCACATCTGGTAACAGGTAGCGTGGCAGGTGGTGTGGCAAGTGATATTCCACATCTTGTGGCAGGCAGCGTGGCAGGTGACGTAGCAAGTGACATTCCGCATCTGGTTACAGGCAATGTGGCATGTGGCGTGACAAGTGACAATCCACATCTGGTGGCAGGCAGCGTGGAAAGTGACAATCCATTTCTTGTGGCAGGCAGTGTGGCAGGTGACATGGCAAGTGACATTCCACATCTGGTGGCAGGCAGCGTGGCAAGTGACAATACACATCTTAGGACAGGCAGCGTGGCAGGTGACGTGGCAAATGACATTCTGCATCTGGTGACAGGCAACGTGGCAGGTGACGTGGTAAGTGACATTCCGCATCTGGTGGCAGGTGGCATGGCAAGTGACATTCCACATCTTGTGGCAGGTGGCGTGGCAAGCGACATTCCACATATGGTGGCAGGCAACAGTGGCAAATGACATGCTCAGGGCTCCCACTGATTGTGCATTATGATGAGTTGAACTATTTAATTTATCAGTACAATGTAATAATAGAAATAATGCGCCTCAATTACCCTGACACCATATCAAGCATGGTGCCGTGATGATTGAAGCGCTAACACCAGCCATTGCCCGCAAAAACCTATTTAGCCCCCACGTGACCCCCGTTCCTTGGCACAATTTTCTTCCACGCACCTGGCCCCCAGTGCCAAAAAGGCTGGGGACGACTGTATTAGAGTATAAGGGAAAATACACAAAGTAGAAGAGCTTACAATCTTTTAGGGTATAAGGGGGAAATAGAGAAGTTAGAAGAGCTTACAGTCTATGAGGTTATAAGGTTAACTACAGAAGGTAGAAGAGCCTACAATCTTTTAGGGTATAAGGGAAAATACAGAAGGTGGAGGAACTTACAATCTATTAGGGTATAAGGCGAAACACAGAAGGTAAAAGAGCTTACAATCTATTAGGGTATAAATAAAGTGGACTATACGGTAAGTATATAAAAAATATTAGTGTGTAAAATTTCCAGCACACTTACCGATTATCTTTACCTTGCACAACTCATTGGAGAAGCCGCAGTCTGGATGGTCCTTAGGGCGATTAGGTCCAGGCCAGCTGATGTATTGGAAGGCATCTGTAGGACTAGCATATCAAACAATTGATATAGAACCAAAGTCCGCAAATATCCACCTCCTCTCCAGCAAGCAACCTTCGCTAGTTCTCCTTGGCTTCTTCAGGGTGCGAGGTCTTCAGCTATCTTCACTGACCACGGGTGTTAAAGCATCCCAGCACCTGGTAGATACCAGAATTGTACATCGAGCTGCAGATGCAGCCCAATTAGCTGAAACACTAGTAAGCTTATTTTCCCTGGACACCAGGCGGTCCCCTAGGGTTTCTAGTAGGATCCCTAAACTGTCCCTCCCTCTCAGGAACCTGTTCCCGAAGCTACACCTATTTTTTACACACAAACAGGTATCTGTCCCTACCTGAAACTATCCACACACTCTGGGTACACCAAAATGGCACAACAGGGGCTATACTGTATATACTTAGGAAAACAACTGTGCTTAATGCTAAAATTTAATTAAATAAATTATACCAGGGTAATTAAGCAAATAAATAAATGTCACAAATAATCTATACTGTTGTGCTGGGTATAAATATCAGTGTTAACCAATCTTCAACCAATTAATTCATCAGACCCCTCCAATTTATCAGAATATCACCAATATTATTATTATTATTATTATTTCAGGTACTTATATAGCGCCGTCAATTTACGCAGCGCTTTACATATACATTATACATTCACATCAGTCCCTACCCTCAAGGAGCTTACAATCTAAGGGCCCTAACTCACATTCATACATACTAGGGCCAATTTAGACAGGATCCAATTAACCTACCAGCATGTCTTTGGAGTGTGGGAGGAAACCGGAGTACCCGGAGGAAACCCACACAGGCACAGGGAGAACATGCAAACTCCAGGCAGGTAGTGTCGTGGTCGGGATTCGAACCAGCGACCCTTCTTACTGCTAGGCGAGAGTGCTACCCACTACACCACTGTGCCGCCCCACAATATGAAAAATAGGAAAGTAATAAACTAAATAACACATGTGAATCATTCATGATAAGTTCATAGTGGACTGATGGACGTATCATGAACGGTTCACACAGTGCCAGGACAAGGTCATCTAGAGCCCAGGGTAAACATACCAAACTGAGCCCCCCCCCCCCCCCAAGATGTATGAGCATTATGTGTCAGCAAAAATCCCCCCTTATATACCCCTTAAGCATAAATTCCCTCTACTCTCAGTACAAATCTGCCCCCCATCCCCCCTTCAAGCTAAAATCCTCTTTCTCTCCAAATCCCCCTCCCCCCAAAAAAATTACCCCTCCTAGCACAAATCCTCTACCCCCTCAAATTTCTCTTCCAAGCACAAATCCTCTACCCCCACTCTCAATCCCCCCTCCCAGCAGAAATTCTCCCCCAATCCATCCCTCTTGGCAGAACCCACCCCCCCAAATTTCCTCTCCTAGTATAAATACCCCCCAATCACCCCTACTAGCACAAATCCCCTCCCCCACTAATCTGCATGCTTACCCCCTAAGCATAATCCCCCTTTCCTCTCAGTACAAAACTGCCCCCCATCACCCCTCCAAGCTCAAATCCTTTTTCTTTCCAAATCCCCCCCCCTCAAAAAAAAATTACCCCTCCTAGCGCATATCCTCTACCCCCTCAAATTTCCTGTCCAAGCACAAATCCCCCCCCCCACTCCAAATCCCTCTTCTAGCACAATCCCCCACCTGGCACAACTCCTCTTCCCCATCCCCCTCTTAACACAAATCCCCCCCCCAAATTTCCCCTCCTAGTATAAACAACCCTCAATCATCCTTACTAGCACAAATCCCCCCACCCCAAAAAAAATGGCCCCTCCTAGCACAAATTCCCTCAAATTTCCTCACCGCTCTACCATATCACCTCTCGCCGAATACCCCCCTACCAGCACAAATCCTCTTCCTCAATCCACCCTCCCAACACAAATTCCCCCCCCCCCAAAATCACCATTCCTAGCACACACCCTTAATTTCCCCTCCTAGAACAATTCTTATCCCCTGTTACCCTCCAAATTCCCAATCCCAACACAAATCCCCCACCCCCCAATCTCCTTGAGGTGCCTCCCACCCCACATGATACCATAGTGCCCAGGGCAGCCGCCCCTTTTGCCCACCATTTGTCCCAGCCCTGGGTTCACATGTGGTGTTATCTACTTTATTATTTTCCTATTTTTCATATATTCTGATAAGTTGAATGGGTCTGATGATTAAATTAGTTGAAGATTGGTTAACACTGATATTTATACATAGGGGCCACATATAACCTCTCTGTCTCAAATCTCAGTTCTGTATCCAATTAGACACAGGCTCTTCCAAGATGGCCACCAGAGTCCATCACTGAGGGCACATTGATGCCATGCCTGGCCCTCATCCCTAGACAGAACACAAGAAAAGATATTGCCCTAAAAAACCTTTTCAATGAAGGAACTAAAGACGGGTGGTGAAAAGTGAGAACTACATGCCTAACACCCTGTTACACACTTACCTGATCACTTTGCGGTAACTGTCATACTGCAGAACCGGGACAAATTGAGACATATTGCCAACCGACTGCAGGTCATATACAGAGTAATCAATGAAACGCTGTCCCTTTTCATCAATGCTCAGCAGCCCAGTGACTCCTGTGGAGCAGAATTACTAACATAAATGCCATGTAAGTTGACATGGGAATTTATAGTTAGGCAACTCCTATCCTCATATTGATTAGTGGTTCCAAATTAATAATAACTACTGCAGTAGGGAACAGACACAAAAGATACACTCCGCATCTTTCCAAATAACTGTTCCCTACTGCAGTAGTTATTATTAATTTGGAACCACTAATCAATATGAGGATAGGAGTTGCTTATCTATAAATTCCCATGTCATCTATATTATTAATAAAATTGTTAAACTCATATCAGAAATTAATACTCAAGTGATTATCTCAATATCACATTCTAATTCTAATATATATCCACAAATATATTTCCTTATATTAGGAAATTTTCCACTATCAAAGGATATTCATTTTGGGTAATACACGGTTAAATGTAACCTTTATTTTACCGTGTTTGGAAAACAGATTCAAAATAATTGTGATCACATTGTTTATCATTAGATTAATTAACCCGGAACATTTTGTTATTAATGTTTTGCCTAAAAAAACTGAACTTGGCATGGTGTCCTTCCAGCTTATCACTGATCTCTCATCCCAGCTACATTCTTTCATGAGAGCGCAAAGGAGGGGGTCACATCTGCATACATGACACACACAAGAAATAGAACTAAAGGTCAAATATTACATTTTTAATGGTCCCACATTCTGCGTAGCAAATATGCAGCTAACTAAATGTTTGTCAAATAAAAGGTTCAAAATATGAATTTGTTTTGTTTGCCTATGTACAATATAACAATGAAAAATGCATACATTTGAATCCAGCCACCTTATTGCCTCTATTGGAGGAAGCTGGAGACAAAGGATAACCACATGTGTTAAATTGATGACATAGGAATTAGCTGCTGTGAGCCCAGTGCAGGACACACTCCCTGAAGACCCAGATATTACATTTTTTGTAGAGTTTTTCCCGATTTTATACTGAGTATGCAGTTTATCACCCAGAAGGATACTCTGTATTCAGAGTCATTGGATCCTTTTTCCCCAGCTCAAGAAGCAGAGCTCCATGTTTTAGCAAAGCCTGTGAGCTATAAAAAGAGTATATATATTTATATAGATAGTAGAGAATTAGAGAGCTTTTGGTTCCATTTGAAGAGCCAGAAGTTTGTTTTTACTTCGGCAGGTAAACCAATAAAGCATGCCAAGTTAATTGATTGGCTGTTTTCAGCCTTCCAGCTTCTTGCTGAGGTAGCCATACTAACATTAAAACTCACACATGGAAGCAGACCAGGCGACTTAGGATGCTGCATTACAGCCCTGGACACTTGCTGGGTCTGTGCAACTCACAGATTCCACCCTAGTTCTGGCCCAGTGTAGCTGGGATTAATAAGTCAAGGACCTCAGAACGAGAAGAACAAGTGGTCCACAGGGGGCAACTTCTTATGAAACAGGACTTTGGAAAAATGTGATCTTTTATGTCTGCCAATCACTCTTTTCCCTCATGGGAAAAGACACATGGACCGTGTCATCAGTGACAAGCAGTTGTGGCAGCCTTAGCAATTGAGCAAGGGATAGAGCCAGGGTTCTCCACAGTTGTTTTTTTTATAACATACCACTTCTTGTAGCTGAACATCCCTTCTAGAGATTACAAAAAGATATATCCAGATGCCCAAGTCAGGATCTTACGAGTATGCATTTTATCTGTATGGACATGTTTTCTGGATGTCCAGTGGCAAATGCTACTGCAAAGGCCACAGTAAAAAGTGTTATCAGAAGTAGTTTGTAAGTACAGAGTGCAGAATCTACAGAGAGTAACAGAGGAAATCATTTTGATAGGAGAGTCCTTACTAGAAGTTTTGAGGTTTTATTTTTACACCCCCTACTGTCTACAATGTAGTGGAAAAAGTAGAGTAAGAAACTTTTGCCTGAATGTTTTCTTATATTTTATCAAGCCCCTAAGGGGATGTTGGACTCTCTCCCTATGGGATTTTGTTTGGGAGTGTGTTACTCACTTGCTTATATTTTGTCTCAGCAGCTGAAGTCCTCCATTCGGATCTCACAGAGAATGTTGGAAGGGTCTAAAACTAAAGCCAGGTGACTTGTGGATTGTTAAGAGACATTTATATATAAGGAAATGTTTGGAGACTCAATACAGCATCTATTTCATGTACAAGTTGTGCAAAACTTGAAGGAAAAGTCACCTGGATCCACACCAGACACTGCAAAAATGACTAAATTAAAGGAATCTCTGTGTTTGATTTGTTTCCCTCTTTGCATCACAGTCTAGGGTACTATTTATTCAAATACTAATTGTAAGGCAGCCCTCAAAAAATTCCACTCACACGCTCGCATTTTGTGAGTGGATTTTGAGGGCTGGCGAGAAGGGCTGCCTGGGAGGCTGGGGGGGGAGCACCGCCGATCACAGAGGGGAAGAGAATAGAGCCGCCATTGGATGATCAGAGCAGGGAACATCACAGCTTTCGTTTCAATAGCTGTGTGTTCCCCCACAGTGCGCCGTCACATAAGCCCCTCCTTTTTTACCGGGACTTTGATAGACAGATCACCCAATCCTAGGACGGGTGACATGTATCAAAGTTCCCCCGGACAAGGGGAGGGGCTTATGTAACTGCGCGCATCGGGGGAACACACAGCTATTGAAACGAAAGCTGTGATGTTCACTGCTCTGATCATCCAGTGGCGGCTCTCCTCTCTTCCCCTCCAAAGGTAGGCTGCATATGGGACACAGGCTTTCATATGGGACACAGGCTTTCATATGGGACACAGGCTTTCATATGGCACACAGGCTGCACATGGCACACAGGCTGCACATGGCACACAGGCTGCACATGGCACACAGGCTGCATGGTGGGCACAGGCTGCATGGTAGGCACAGGCTGCACATGGGACACAGGCTGCATGGTGGGCACAGGCTGCACATGGGACACAGGCTGCACATGGGACACAGGCTGCATGGTGGGCACAGGCTGCACATGGGACACAGGCTGCATTGATGGGCATGGATAAAGTTGATAATATTTTTATAACTTAATTGCATAAAACATTAAAGTGTCATTTCATGAGATAATTTTATGAGGGCAGGTTTAGGGGCGGGGCAGGGTAGGGGTTGGGCGGGGCAACTGGTGGCGAGTAACCCTTGAGGTGTGGCTAGTAGCTCAGGATTTGAAATTTTGAGCCCTGTTGTGAGGGATATATATATATATATATATATATATATATATATATATATATATATAATATGGTTTGAAAAGTAGTTTATCTATGTTGAAGTCATATTTGTCTTTTGTATGTCTTCCATCTTATGAAGAATTGTCTGTGTTTACATATGCTGATAAGTCAGCATGCCAACAATTAAGCTAGAAGGCCATTTTGGCCACAGGAGTGTACAGCCAGTACTCTGTAAATATGTCTTATCAATCATTTGTTTTTCACAATGAAAAGTCATTTTGTAATGAAAAAGCTGCTCAGTTATTATATTCT
Organism: Aquarana catesbeiana; assembly: GCF_042186555.1. Taxonomy (NCBI): domain Eukaryota; kingdom Metazoa; phylum Chordata; class Amphibia; order Anura; family Ranidae; genus Aquarana; species Aquarana catesbeiana. The sequence continues at coordinate 57,061,027 of NC_133331.1, read as the reverse complement.
CCACAATGGAGTTTTTGCCTCTTTGGCCAGGACTACCTCCACCTAAGCGTCTGGAGGTTCCAGGTTAAAGGTGATAGCAGGTATGGTTAGTGATCAAAATATTGATCAAAAGAGGAGACTGTAAAGGAAATTTTTAAGTTCTGTATATAATTGTATTCTATTTTGTATGTATTGCACACGGCACTAATAATGTTTTCGTTACATGTTTGCATTCTTTCAAGTCCTGATTAGAATTAGTCTGCCTCTGTTACGCCCCTTGTTACCATAAACGTACAATTGTAATATTGATGTGATACCTACGTAACCTACGTAGTAATCATGTGTATAAAAACCTTCAATTGCGTCATAATAAAGCAGAACAGTTATTTGGAAAGATGCGGAGTGTATCTTTTGTGTCTGTTCCCTACTGTAGTAGTTATTATTAATTTGGAACCACTAATCAATATGAGGATATGACTTGCCTATCTATAAATTCCCATGTCATAAGTATAGTATAACAAAGTTTTAAAATGTACTTGTATCGAAATTGCCATATTGGGAAGGTGTGTGGAAGGGTTAGAGCCCCTGTCAGGGTTTTTTTGCTATCTGTGTCCCCAATGGGGGGATTTACCCTCTCTATGTGCTCTGGTGACCATTGTCACTCAGTCAGTAAATGATACAGTTGTCACCAGAATGAGAATAGAGCAGAAATCTTCCTCCTGTTCCACTGACAACTGTCTAAAGGGAGATTTCCTCTTACAGTACTTCCAACAAGCAGGCAGGAGACACAGGAAGCCGCATTATTGCAAAGGAAAGCAATGGTGTCTCCCTCTAACAGTATAGCATGACAGATGTGTGTAAATGCCGGGAATGGGCAAACAATATTGCAAAACTTTGGCTTGTAAAACAGATCACATATACGCAGACATGTGCAGTTAGTTTTGTTCGGAATCGAAAATTCATACACATTTTTCATTATTTGGGAATTCAGATGTATCCGAATTGTCGAATTACAATAGTAACGAATTTCAATGAATCCGAAAAACCGAAAAAATGTTTCGGACAAAATTCTGATAGTTTTCTAATCTAATTTGAATTGTTTTTGAATCTAATTTAAATTTAAGAAGAGAATAAAATAGAATAGAAAAGAATATAACCGAATAGAAAATAATAGAATAGAAAATAAAATAATAGAATATAATAGAGTAAAACAGAGCAGAATACAAAATAAAGGAATGGAAAAAATAGAATAGAAAATAGAAAATAAAGGGATAGAATAAAAAAATAAAGAAATAGAATAGAAAATAAAATAGAATAGAATAGAATAGAACAAAATAGAAAAAATAAAATCATCTTCCAGAATTTGAATTTCGAATAAAATAAATTTTAATTTGAATAGATAGAAAAGAATAGAATTGAAAGTGAAATAATATAAAATAATAGAATAGAAAAAACAACAGAATAGAATAAAAATAGAAAGAATATATCCTTCTTCTGAAATTCGAATAGAATAAATTTAAATTTGAATAGAACAGAAAAGAATAGATTAGAATAGAATAGAAAAAAAGAATAGAATATAATAAAATAGAAAGAATATAATCTTCTTCCAGAATTCAAATTTAAAATAAATAAATTTGAATAGAAAAGAATAGAATTGAAAATAAAATAATAGAAAAGAATAGAATAGAAAAAACAATAGAATAGAAAGAATATAACAATAAAACCTTCTCCCAAAATTCGAATTTTGAATAGAATAGGTTAGAATTCAAATGGATTTCGAATGGAATTTGAATAGATTTTGAATGGAATTTGAATGGAATTTAAATTCATTTGAATTTTCCTGAACTCGGTCAAATTGAGTTAGCAAAAACAAAACGAATTCCGAAAATGAATTAAATGAACTAAACAAATTTATGTAAATAACTAACCGAAATGAAACAAAACAATTTTTTTTTGTTCTGCACATGTCTAATATACAGTATAGTTGAAATCAGTTTTTGTTTCTATTCCATTGTGCCTTTTACAGCAAAAAATGCAATAAAAATACATCATATTGAAAAATATTATATTTTGCTCGAGCTTGTCCCTCATCCCCCAAGTTATTTCATCATATAGGGTCATTTGCTACACTATTTCTAAACATGGTGCATGGCAGAGAAAAAGCCAGTGGCACACCAATAAAAATGAATGCAGGTGTAACTTTATTGTTCCAGGATAAGCAGACACAGAGCCCCCCCTTCCCCAGCACATCCTCCTCTACAATTATACAATTAAGTTACATTTTTGGGTGAAACACATCAGGGGGAGACTTCGTGTCTGCTTATCAGGAACAATAAAGTTACACCTGCATTGAATTTTAACCACTTGATCTCCGGAAGATTTACTCCCTTCAGGACCAGGCCATTTTTGCGATTTGGCACTGCATTACTTTAACTGACAATTGCGCGGTCTTTGTACCCAAAAAAAATTGGCACATTTTTTCCCACAAATGAAGCTTTCTTTTGGTGGTATTTGATTACCGCTGGGTTTTTTATTTATTTATTTATTTATTTATTTATTTATTTATGGTACTTATATAGCGCTGTCAATTTACACAGCGCTTTACATATACATTGTACATTCACATCAGTCCCTACCCTCAAGGAGCTTACAATCTAAGGTCCCTAACTCACATTCATACATACTAGGGACAATTTAGACAGGATCCAATCAACCTACCAGCATGTCTTTAGAGTGTTGGAGGAAATCGGAGTACCCGGAGGAAACCCACGCAGACACAGGGAGAACATGCAAACTCCAAGCAGGTAGTGTCGTGGTTGGGATTCGAACCAGCGACCCTTCTTACTGCTAGGCGAAAGTGCTACCCACTGCACCACTGTGCCGCCCATTTTTTACACTATAAACAAAAAACTGATCATTTAAAAAAAAAAAAAAAACAATTTTTTACATTCTGCTATGAGCCCAATCCAATAAAAAAATGTAAAAATGTAAATTTCCTTAAATTTAGGCAAATGTGTATTCTGCTACATATTTTTGGTAAAAACAAAAAAAATCACAATAAGCATATACTGATTGGTTTATGCAAACGTTATAGCATCTGCAAACTATAAAATATATACTGAAATTTTTATTTCTTTTTTTTTTTTACTAGTAATGGCGGCGATCAGTGACATAGCAGGACTGCGATATTGCGGCAGATAATCATACACTGACACTTTTGACACTTTGTGGGAACAAGTGACACTATTACAGTGATCAGTGCTAAAAATATGCACTGTCACTGTACTAATGATACTGGCTGGGAAGGGGGTTAAAACGTCTAGGGTGATCAAAGGGTTAACTGTGTGCCTAACCAGTGTTTTTATGTACTGTGTTAGGTGCTTTTATTAAGGCAAGAGATGGATTTTGTTCCCTACTTTGCAGAAACATACAGTAAAATCCATCCCTCCCCCCTGTCAGAACTGAGATCTTCTTTGTTTTTTGCAGATTTCTGTTCTGTGTGTATAACCAACGATCAACGGGTGCCGGAGGACATTAAGTGCCTGGCACCCGCAGATCAGCATTCTGCTGTGAGTGCTCACAGCAGAAGTGGCCCGACGAGCTGGGCACACATGCCCCTGCAGGAGGAAGGGCAGAATCACATATACAGTATATATGTGATTCTGCACAGGAGAGCCACCCTGTAGCAGTAAAACTGCTATGAGGCAGGCAGCAAGTGGTTAATGGTGTGCCACAGGCTTTTGCTCTGCTGCTTATACTTTTTATAAATAGACGCGTTTCACCCAAAAACTGGGCTTATTTGTAGAGAAGGATCTCCCAGGGGTTACTTTGCGTCTGCATGTCTGAAACAATAAAGTTACACCTGTATTAAATTATAATGGCGTGCCGTTGGCTATTTCGCCTTTGGATTTACTGGTGGTTGGGCACCTGCACAGATTCTGGCACACATTCTTTCAAGTGGCTGACCCGGTGTCATGGGTTTGTGAGCCGTCACTGTTCTCACCATAGAGCTGAGTGTGGTTGTATCCTCTCAGACTTTCCACCATTGACCTTCCATCCGTCATATCCCTCCCTTGCTTCAGATTTATCTTCAATCCCAGCATATACATTAAGACCGAGTCATGAAGGTAAGCGGCATAGGGGCTCACCTACAAAGGAAGAACACATCAGATGGGAAGTTACAGGATCGTGTCAATGGAGATGAGCAAAAATTCGTTTTTACATTTACCCAAAATTCTGGTGAATAATAAGGGATTTCAGTAAAATCTGCCATTTTGGGCAATGCATTGGAGTTCATTTTTTTAACGTTTGTAAGAGTACAATGGTGTTTTAATTGGCTACAGAAGTTCCTTTCATCTATCCTGTTCTTGTGCCAAAAATGTCTCCTTATTAGCCTCATTATTTATTTATTTATTTATTTATAACAGACAAAAATTTTTTTTTTATCTTTTTAATTACAAATATTATTTACTATATGTATATATTTTAAATTATTATATTACAGTGATTTGAAAGGTTGTTTTTTTTTTTTTAAATAACAAACGATATACTTACCTGCTCTGTGCAAGGGTTTTGCACAGAGTGGCCCCAATCCTCCTCTTCTGGGGTGCCCCGAGGGACCTCCTGGCTCCTCCTCCGCATCGGGTGCCTCCATGGAGAGCCGTATTCTATGGTGGCACTCGTGCGGGCGCACTCCTGAGTCCTGCTGCTGCATCCATTGACACAGACAGCAGGACTCGGCCCCGCCCCCAGTTCCCGTGTCACTGGATTTGATTGACAGCCAATGGCTCCTGCTGCTATGAATCTGTTCAATGAGGATGGGAGACAGCGGTTGGAGCTGCGGAGCTCGTTCTCGTAGCTGGAAAGATCGGGTTCATGTAAGAAAAAGGGGGCTCTGGGGGGGCAATTGCACCACAGAAGGTTTTTCACCTTAATGCATAGAATGCATTAAGGTGAAAAACCTTGAGACTTTACAACTCCTTTAAATGCTTTTTTAGTATGTAGAGCAAAGAATAAATCCTGTGAAGCTGCACAATAATTCAGACCCGCCGATGATAGAATGATTGGCTGGTGTGGCCTGGGTTCCTGCCAGGCCACACCATGGATAAGCCCCGAGGGGCAGAGCGAAACGCGTTGGGGGTGTGGTCTAGCAGGAGCCCAAGCTGAGACTGCCATTCATTCCACCATCAGCGAGTTTGAATTGATGTGCGGCTTCACTGGATTTATCCTCTGCTCTACAGATGCTTGGAGGCAGGACAAGCTCCTTCCCTGGCAGCACTCAGAGTGGTGGGCACAGGACTGCTTCCCTCCCCTTGTAGCCTGAGCAGCACACATTCTTCATTACCGGTTCTCACAATGGTCACTGGAAGTATAACATGGCACCTCATGGCAAAAAACTCTGAGGATCTGAAAAAAAGAATTGTTGCTCTACATAAAGATGCCCAGGCTATAAGAAGATTGCCAAGACCCTGAAACACGGTGGCCAAGACCATACAGCCATTTAACAGGCCAGGTTCTACTCAGAAAGGCCTCACCATGGTCTACCAAAGAAGTTGAGTGCACGTGCTCAGCATCATATCCAGAGGTTGTCTTTGGGAAATAGACATATGAGTGCTGCCAGCATTACTGCAAAGGTTGAAGGGGTGGGGGGTCAGCCCTTCAGTGTTTAGACCATATGCTGCACACTGCATTAAATTGGTCTGCATGGCTGTCATCCCAGAAGGAAGCCTCTTCTAAAGATGATACACAAAAAAGCCTGCAAACATTTTGCTGAAGACAAGCACACTAAGGACATGGATTACTGGAACCACGTCCTGTGGTCTGATGAGACCAAGATAAACTTATTTGGTTCAGATGATGTCTGCCGGCACTGGGGAGTTACAGTTCATTGAGGGAACCATGAGTGCCAACATGTACGGTGACATACTGAAGTAGAGCATGATCCCCTCCCTTCAGAGACCGGGCCGCAGGGAAGTATTTCAACACAGTGGCGTTGTTAGGTGGGTGCGGGGGGTGCGGGCCGCACCGGGTGACACCCGCCAGAGGGGTGACACCCGTAGGTAGCGGCACGCACCGCTTACACTGCCCGCTGCCCTGATCTGCTCCTCCGTCCGGACTTGCGCTGTGTCCCTCAGCGCAGCGGACTGAAGCCGCCTCCCCCTCCTCTCTGTTTACATTTCCACAAGAGGAGGGGGAGCCCGAGGGACACACACGGCTGTGTGTATCATCCGCGCTGTTCTGAGGTCTGTAAACTTTATGTATGTGTGGGTGCAGGGGGTGTCTATGCTAATAGGGGCTCTGCACTGAGGGGGGGTGCCTATGCTAATGGGGGGCTCTGCACTGAGGGGGGGGTGTCTATGCTAATGGGGGCTCTGCACTGAGGGGGGGTGTCTATGCTAATGGGGGGCTCTGCACTGAGGGGGGGTGTCTATGCTAATGGGGGCTCTGCACTGAGGGGGATGTCTATACTAATGGGGGCTCTGCACTGAAGGGGGATTCTATACTAATGGGGGGCTCTGCACTGAGGGGGGGTGTCTATGCTAATGGGGGCTCTGCACTGAGGGGGATGTCTATACTAATGGGGGCTCTGCACTGAGGGGGGATGTCTATACTAATAAGGGGCTCTGCACTGAGGGGGGGTGTCTATGCTAATGGGGGCTCTGCACTGAGGGGGGTGTCTATGCTAATGGGGGCTCTGCACTGAGGGGGGGTGTCTATACTAATGGGGGCTCTGCACTGAGGGGGGGTGTCTATGCTAATGGGGGGCTCTGCACTGAGGGGGGGTGTCTATACTAATGGGGGCTCTGCACTGAGGGGGGTGTCTATACTAATGGGGGCTCTGCACTGAGGGGGGTGTCTATACTAATGGGGGCTCTGCACTGAGGGGGGTGTCTATACTAATGGGGGGCTCTGCACTGAGGGGGTGTCTATACTAATGGGGGTCTGCACTGAGGGTGTGTCTATACTAATGGGGGCTCTGCATTGACAGGGGTGTCTATACTAATGGGGGCTCTGCATTGAGGGGGGTGTCTATACTAATGGGGGCTCTGCACTGAGGGGGGTGTCTATACTAATGGGGGCTCTGCACTGGGGGGGGTGTCTATACTAATGGGGGCTCTGCACTGAGGGGGGGTGTCTATACTAATGGGGGCTCTGCCCTGAGGGGGGTGTCTATACTAATGGGGGCTCTGCCCTGAGGGGGGAATTCTAAACTAATGGGGGGCTCTGCACTGAGGGGGGATTCTATACTAATGGGGGGCTCTGCACTGAGGGGAGGATTCTATACTAATGGGGGCTCTGCACTGAGGGGGGATTCTATACTAATGGGGGCTCTGCACTGAGGGGGGATTCTATACTAATGGGCAGGGGTCTACACTGAGAGGGGGATTCCATACTGATGGGGGTCAGCACTGAGGGGGGAGTATGTACTGATGGGGGGTCTGCACTGAGGTGGGAGGTTGATACTGATGGAGGGGGGTCTGCAGACTCTGCACTGAGGGAGGGTGTCTGAACTGATGGGGGGTCTGCAATAAGGGAGGGGGTCAGTACTTAGTGGGGGGTCTATACTGAGGAAAGGGGGTCTGCACTGAGCGGGGGTCTATATTAATGGAAGGGGGTCTGTACTGAGGGAGGGGGGCTATATTGATGGAGTGGGGTCTGTAGTTAGTGTGGGGGGGGTCTGTACTGAGGTAGATGGTGGAGGAGGGGGTGACACCAATTTTTTCGGCACCGGGTGACACCAACCCTAGTGACGCCACTGTTTCAACATGATAACGACCCCAAACACACCTCCAAGACGACCACTACCTTGCTAAAGAAGCTGAGGGTAAAGGTGATGGACTGGCCAAGCATGTCTCCAGACCTAAACCCTATTGAGCATCTGTGAGGCATCCTCGAATGGAAGGTGGAGGAGCGCAAGGTCTCTAACATCCACCAGCTCTGTGATGTCATCATGGAGGAGTGGAAGAGGACTCCAGTGGCAACCTGTGAAGCTCTGGTGAACTCCATGCCCAAGAGGGTTAAGGCAGTGCTGGAAAATAATGGTGGCCACACAAAATATTGACACAATTTGGACATTTTCACTCAGGGGTGTACTCACTTTTGTTGCCAGCGGTTTAGACATTAATGGCCGTGTGTTGAGTTATTTTGAGGGGACAGCAAATTTACACTGTAATACAAGCTGTACACTCACTACTTTACATTGTAGCAAAGTGTCATTTCTTCAGTGTTGTCACATGAAAAGATATATTAAAATATTTACAAAAATGTGAAACTCACTTTTGTGAGATACTGTATGTATCTATATATATATACACACACATACACACACACACACACAGCGGGTAAAATAAGTATTGAACACATCACCATTTTTCTAGGTAAATGTATTTCTAAAGGTGCTATTGACATGAAATTTTTACCACATGTCAGTAACAGCCCATGCAATCCATTCATACAAAGAAACCAAAACAAATACATTCAGAAATTAAGTTATGTGTAATAAAATGGAATGACACAGGGAAAAAGTATTGAACAGGCTAACTGAAATGTATTCAATACTTCATACAAACTCCTTTGTTGGTAATGACAGCTTCAAGATGTCTCCTGTATGGAGAAACTAGTTGCATGCATTGCTCAGGTGTGATTTTGGCCCATTCTTCCACACAAACAGTCTTCAAATCTTGAAGTTTCCGTGGGCCTCTTCTATGAACTCTGATCTTTAGTTCTTTCCATATATTTTCTATTGGATTCAAGTCAGGTGATTGGCTGGGCCATTCTAGCAGCATTATTTTCTTTCTTTGAAACCAATTGAGAGTTTCCTTGGCTTTGTGTTTGTGATCATTGCCTTGCTGAAATGTCCACCCTCATTTCATCTCCATCATCCTGGTAGATGGCAGCAGATTTTTATCAAGAATGTCTTAGTATGGGGTGTGGCCTGCACGGGCATGTGAGCGGAGGCACTACACGGAGCTCCCGCTGCATCTCCTCGTTTGATCCTGTTCCCGCTGTAGATCCGAACCGGCACCGACCCAAACCGCTTGACACCACATCCGAGGGGACTCAGGAGTGAACAAACCGACTCACAGAGCCCATGATGACCCGCAAAGGAGAGAAAGATGCTGCGGCCACAGCAACCATGGAGGTCCAAGATGGCGCCGGCTCTCCATAGCCTCAGAGAATGGCGCGTGGCGCTGACAAACAACAGGAGGTCAGCGGTAAGTCCCTCAAATCTAACAAGACACAGGGGAAAGAGCAGCCCAGGGACATGCTTTATTATACTCAAAGGCTGCAGGGGACAGGCTGCTCCACCTCCACCCATACACAGGCCCCTGCTCCTGATCTGGACAGACAGCACAACCTGTCTGCCTTGGACAACACACAGCCTCTGGATATCTCCCCTTTCCCTACCCCTGACATATTTGACACACTGCAGGAAGAAACCCCTCAACCCACACTCACTGAAATCCTGCGTGCAGTCCAGAGGCGCAATGCCTCAGTGGATGGCCTGAAAGAGAGGTTTGGAGGGCTCACAGAAACAGTTTCCCTGATGCAGCAAGATCTCCAGAAAATAAGGGAGAGAACCATGGCTGTGGAGAGCAGGATTAGTGACATTGAAGATCAAATACCGCCGCTCACTTTTGACACCAGGGCAGCAATACAACAAGCCGCACAGGCCAATGCTAAAACTGATGATATTGAGAACCGGCTGCGGCGAAATAATGTGCACATCGTGGGGCTCCCTGAAAAGATTGAGGGCCGGGACCCCACGGCATTTACAGAACAATGGATGCAAGATATCTTTGCAAAGAGGCCCTCACATCACTGTTTGCGGTTGAGCGGGCCCATCGCACACCACCTCGGCCACTCCCACCTGGTCATCCACCATGCTGGCAAGGCTCCTAAACTACAAAGATCGTGAGATAACACTTAAGCTGGCCATACACCTATAGATTATCTGCAGATTTTCTATGGTTAGATGGAAAAAGTGGAAGATTCCTCCATCCACACAGTTTAGCATACATGGAGAAATCTGTTGCACTTTTTCCATCTAACCATAGAAAATCTGCAGATAATCTATAGGTGTATGGCCAGCTTTAGGCTGGCATGGGAGAAAGGCTCTGTTCTCTTTGAGACTAAGGTCTCATTCTATACTGACTTCTCGGCTAACGTACAGAGGAAGAGATCTAAATTTGCTGATGTGAAGAAACGTCTACAAAAACTTCAAGTGACATACGTAATGCTGTTTCCAGCCAAATTGCGAGTTACAGCCAGAGGGCAATCCACATTTTTTTAATCGGCCTCTGACGCAGCCGCCTGGCTGGACCACAATGAATGCGACCTCCGACGACACAGAGACGCCAACAGGGGGGACTAATACCCGGAAATCCATTCTGGTAGGAACGGTGTGATCACTGATGCTTCTTCTCAAGTTTATCCTTTCTACAGTGGGGCACATTACAGTTTGCCCAAATCAGCGCTATCAATAGCTTCTGCCACCACGCTAAGCGCTATGTTCAGCACCATGCAACAGTGTCTAAGTGGTGCATGCACGCTTCTACTATGTACCACTGTGTCCTAGTTGAGGGGGCAATCTTGTTGGTGCCCGGTTGGAACCTGTTTGTTCATCAGACACTGGCCTGTGGGGGAGAGGAGACGGATCATTCCCACCCCGTTCAAAGTGGCTGCGGTCACTCAGCAGGCCAGATTCATGTTACTCTATGCATCCACCATTGTGGCGCAGTTGCGCTCTGTTTTGTAATCTAAACTTCACTACTTTATTGAGCTTAACCTTTTCAGCCTTCAACCTTGTGCCACGCAAAGTCAGCAAGCGGCTACATGCACGACCGAGGGACTGATTTTCTAAGTATACTATGGCTATTACTCTATTAGTGTCTTGGAACGTCCGGGGAGTGCATGACCCATTAAAAAGCACTATGATTAGCACGTGTCTGAAGAAATTTCATCCAGCCATAATAGGCCTGCAGGAGACTCACCTCACAAGGGATATGGTGAACTTTATGCAATATCCCTGGGTGGGCAAGGCGTATCACTCCACTCACTCTACCTATTCCTGCGGAGTAAGTGTGTTGATCCATAAATCCTTGGCTTACCGGGAATAAGACTCAATGATTGACCCACGGGGGCAATATGTGTTTCTGTATTGCAGACTGTTTACCTTAACAGTGATTATTGCATTTGTGTATATCCCCCCTCTATTTTCTAGAGAGATTTTACGACACCTTCTGTCGTTTTTGGTTGACAAGCCCGAAGTCCCCACCATAAATCTGGGAGACTTTAATGGCTACCTGGACCCTAGGTTGAACAGGCATCCTCTGGTCCAGCCTCCATCAGGCGGAAGAGGCACTATTCTTAGCAGTTTGCTGGTGAAGGTGGGATGGACAGATGTATGGCGAATGAAACACCCTACAACCAAATCATTTTCGTGCTTCTCCAAAACCTATGGTTCTCTTTCCAGTATAGACCTGTGTGTTGGCTTTTCAAATGCCAGGCTTTTGAACCAAGCTTAGCCTCACTCCCCCTCCCTCATCACTTGCCAGCGGCTCCCGCTGCTGTGTCTGAGCCAATGAGGGGGGAGAGAGCGGAGAGAGCTTCTGCTCTCGTGCACATCGTTGGTTCAAGATTGGGCTCAAGTAAGTATAAAGGGGGGCTGCACACAGATGGTTTTTTACCTTTAACCCTTTCATGACTAAGCCTATTTTTGAAATTTGGTGTTTACAAGTTAAAATCCGTATTTTTTGCTAGAAAATTACTTAGAACCCCCAAACATTATATATATTTTTTTAGAAGAGAATCTAGAGAATAAAATGGCGATTGTTGCAATATTTTTTATCACACGGTATTTGTGCAGCGGTGTTTTAAACGCAAATTTTTGGAAAAGTGACACTTTCATGAATTTTAAAAAATCCAAACAGTAAAGTAACCCCAATTTTTTTGTATAATGTGAAAGATGATGTTACGCCGAGTAAATAGATACCAAACATGTCACCCTTTATAATTGCACGCACTCGTGGAATGGCGACGAACTACGGTACCTATGAATTTCCATAGGCGATGCTTTAAAAATTTTTTACGGTTACCAGGTTTGAGCTACAAAGGAGGTCTAGGGCTAGAATTATTGCTCTCGCTCTGACGATCGCGGCGATACCTCACATGTGTAGTTTGAACACCGTTTACATATGCGGGCGCGACTTCCGTATGCGTTTTCTTCGCTGCGCGAGCTCGCGGGGACAGGGGCACTTTAAAAATTTTTTTTTTTTTTTTTATTTATTTTTGTACTTTTATAAATTGTGTTTAAAAATTTTTTTTTTTTTTTTTTTACTTTTATTGCTGTCACAAGCAATGTAAACATCCCTTGTGACAGTAATATGTGGTGACAGGTACTCTTTATGGAGGGATCGGGGGGTCTAAAAGACCCCCCATCCCTCCTTTACACTTCAAAGTATTCAGATCGCCGAAAACGGCGATTCTGAATACTGTGTACTTTTTTAAATTCGGCGCCATTGGCAGCCGAGTAAACGGGAAGTGACGTCATGACGTCGCTTCCGCGTTTACAACAAGAAGGCTGGAACGAAGCCGTTCACAGCTTCGTTCCAGCCCGCCCCCAGCCGCCGAAGATTCCCGATTGGACACCGGGCCTCCCGATCGCACGGGAGGCCCAGTAACAGCGGCGGGAGGCGGCGGGAGGGGGGGGATGTCCCCTCCCGCTCCTCCGGTATAACAACCGAGCGGCTTTTAGCCGCATCGGTTGTTATACTCGGGTAGCCGATCACCCACTGAAAACAACGGTACCGGGATGATGCCTGCAGCTGCGGGCATCATCCTGGTATAACCCCAGAAAGCCGAGTACGCATATGTGCGTATGGTCGGCGGGAAGGGGAATTATGCTTGGAATACATGAAGGTAACAAAAAAATCCTTCAGCCTTTAGGACCACTTTATGCTTGGATCAAATTAACTATGCATATACCATACCTGTGGGATCCCTCTAGAAAGTAGGTGTCAAACTGGCAGCCCTCCAGCTGTTGCAGAACTACAAGTCCCTTGAGGCATTGCAAGGCTGACAGTTACAAGCATAACTCCCAAAGGCAGAGGCATAATGGGACTTGTAGTTCCACAACAGCTGGAGGGCCGCCAGTTTGACACCCCTGCTCTAGAAGCTGAAAATCTCTGTAGCAGGCACCGCTACTCCAGTGATCTCCACTAGCTTCTGAGTCCCATGCCAAGCAGCTTCCCAGCTGCTTTGCGAACACAAGAGGTTGCCCACTGGGCACTGGCACCATTCAAAGAATGCTTTGTATTTTATAAAGTTATGCAAAGCATTCTCTGATTGGAAGAGGTGGAGATTATGACATCACTGCCCGGCCTCTCTGTCCAATCAGAAAATGCAACGCAATCTGTGAATAGTGCCCATGCTGAACTGCTGACATCCTATGTTCACAGGGCAGCAGGGCAGCCACTTAACTGCTAGTAAAGTCCTGCATTAGATGTGCTGAATTGTATTATATTATATTTGAATTATATTAATTCGCTGAATTATATTAATTCACTATTGTCACACAAGTGGGTGGGTGAGACCCTTTTTTGAAGCCTATCAGACTCTAATCACATGCTTCAAAAAGAAAAAAAACCCCATTGGAATTAATGCGTCTGGAGCCCCGCTTGAAGATTAGGGGGCCGGACCCATGGATAGGGGGGCTGAGCCCCTGCGCCCCTGCGCCCTGCATTACAGGCCACCACTGCCTATCAGTCCTGTAAATATCTCCTAAACTTGCACCATTTAGGAGATATTTACTGTATTTACTATATTTACTGTATACTGTGCCGATGATGTCCTTGTGCTGTTTCTTCAGAGCCCTGTGCCATGTCCGGCGGCTCCCGCGCGCATGTGCATGAGTGACGTCACACGTCTCTGGGCAGTCACACAGCCGGAGTCCACGGACCCAGAAGGAAGGCGGTGAAGATGAATGCGGCCTCCAGCGGGGACAACAATGGCTTCATTTTCAGGTATGTTTCACATAATGTGCTAGTATACTATGCATACTAGCATATTATGCCTTTACTTTGCAGGTCACCAAAAAAAAAAAAAAAAAGAGGCAGTATTTACTTCCTCTTTAAACCCCCGTTCACATTGAATGTGGCTTTGAAATTGTGCGACTTCATCTGAAATTTCAAAGCCGCATGTCAGTGCGACTTCAGGTGCGACTTGAAAGACATCTGTGTGGCTTCATGCAAAGATGTCTATCCAAGTCGCAACCGAAATCGCCAAAATTAGTGCAAGAACTACTTTTTCAAATCGATGTGGCACCACAAAGTCGGCGATGCACCGAATTGAACACTGCCATTGCCGACAATAGGGTGCAACTTGTCGCTTCAATGTGAACGAGAGCTAAATACTAAAAGCATTTTATAAATATAGGTAGTGTAATTTCATGAATCTGACCTGATAGCAGCCTCTTGAAGTTCCTATGCAGTAGAGCTGGGAGAGAAGCAACACAAGCAGCCAATCGGTTGTGCTGTTTGTGTTAAGAAGGAACACGCTAATAAGAGGAGAGAGCAGAGAGCAAGCCCTTTAAATACTGCTTAACTTCAGCAGAGAAAAATCAGGTCTCCTGTCCTGACAGGGCTGTGTAAAGCTCAGGACTGGATAGAAAGAAATACAAATCCTTTGGAAGGTGTGTTCAACTTTAAGAACACAATAAGAATTCAACTTTAAGAACACAATAAATTACCTGGCTCTCAGAAGTGATCTGGCTGTAGTACGGAGGTCCTTTCAGTTTCTCATAGACCTGCTTCATGAAGGACGTGTAGCTGTAACTGGAATTCAGGGCGATCATGAGCACCGGGTCATAAGCCCTAAATTTACCTTGGGTGCTTTCACTGACTAATGTGTCCTTCCAAAACTGTTCCTGAAAAAAGAAAAAGAACACTTTAGATCAAGAAAATAAATTTCATTTAATTTTGCTATACATTGCTACAAAGTTTATGAAAGTTCTAAATAGAAAGATGCAGAAAAGAAAACGAAAAATGGTAAAAAGTAAACACACTGGTAATAAAAAAGGGCAAAAGCAAAAAGAGGGTAAAAACAGACATAAAAAAAAAAACAACAAAAAAAAAAAAAAACACTTTAACCACTTGCCTACTGGGCACTTTTACCCCTTTCCTGCCCAGGACAAATTTCAGCTTTCAGTGCTGTCACACTTTGAATGACAATTGCACGGTCATGCAATGCTGTACCATTTTTTATAATTTTTTTCACACTTTTGGTGGCATTTAATCACCACTTGTTTCTTTTTTATTTTTAAATAAACGAAAAGACAGGCAGGTTCATGTGACATGTGTCCAGTTTATGACTCCTGATTAAGGATGAGCTCAGGTACGCCACGTGCCCGCGCCCGCCAGGAAGCTGACACTCCGCAGCGCTAATCACAGGTAGTGAGACATTTCCCGATCTGTGCAGCCGCGGATCAGGAAATGTCTCACTGCCTGTGATTAGCGCTGTGGAGTGTCAGCTTCCTGGCAGGCGCGGGCTCATGGACTTGGGAACACGCCTGAGCTCACCCTTATGCCGCGTACACATGATCGGACATTCCGACAACAAAATCCTGGATTTATTTCCGACGGATGTTGGCTCAAACTGGTCTTGCATACACACGGTCGCACAAATGTTGTCGGAAATTCCGAACGTCAAGAACGCGGTGACGTACAACACGCGTATGACGGGCCGAGAAAAATGAAGTTCAATAGCCAGTGCGGCTCTTCTGCTTGATTCCGAGCATGCGTGGAATTTTGTATGTCGGAATTGTGTACATACGATCGGAATTTCCGACAACGGATTTTGTTTGTCTGAAAATTTGAAAACCAGCTCTCAAATTTTTGTTGTAGGAAATTCCGACAACAAATGTCCGATGGAGCCAACACATGGTCGGAATTTCCAACAACAAGCTCACATAGAACATTTGTTGTCGGAAATTCCAACCGTGTGTACGCTGCATTACTCCTGAATCATGGCCCCAGTCTTCAACAACTCCTATAACATCCTTGGTCATCCATGATCTTGGACCATCTCTTAATGCAGTGTTTCTCAACTCCAGTCCTCAAGGCGCCCCAACAGGTCATGTTTTCAGGCTTGCCATTTTTTTGCACAGGTGATTTGATCAGTTTCACTGCCTTATGGGCGTACACACGATCCGAAAATCGGACGAAAAATACCGCTTTCGACGCAATCGTACGATAATCGGATCGTTAGTACAGAGCTTTCGAGAGACGATCACGACTGCCCAGCACAGGTGAAGAGAACCAAACCACACCACAATCCAATGCCTGATCACCACTGTCACAATGTGAGTGCATTTTAAAGAAAATTAAAGCTGTTTTTTACCAGGTTATTAAGCTTAGAGCGGCGCTGCTCTTTTTCTCCTTTTCTCATTACCCCAGAGACGATTCTGCTCTCCTGAGCTGGCTGCCACCTTCATCCTCTGCCAGAACCTTTAATATAGGTCTGGATCCAAAAAGGAGAAACGGATTTAAAACCTTCCTAACAAGAACTGGATACAACCACTAATATCTCCTTTAACATTCTTCACCCATCCACATATTTACCTTAAAAGTGGTTCCTGCCAGCGCTCCATCTCATCCTCTTTACTACAACACATGACATCACTTCCGATTTTTTATTCTATCGTACGAGAATTTTCGTAACTTTAGTAAACTCTCGATTTTTGATATGCGACTAGCATGCAAAAAAAAACAAAAAACGGACGAACTGTCATCCAATTTTCAGATCGTGTGTATGGGCCATTAGTAATTACCATAGCCATTTTATCTGAGGGAAATCCTGAAAACACGACCTGTTGGTGCGCCTTGAGGACTGGAGTTGACTGCATATCTGCAGTCTCTGACCATCTCCTGTTGCATTCCATTGACTGATTATTACAGTATGTACAGCCCTTTGGTGATGTCAGGGGCAGAATTTGAGGCCCCTCTATATATCAGTGTTTTTCAACATTTATGTAGTCAAGGCACCCTTTAGAATTGTGCACAACCCCAGGGTGCGTCCGAGCCTGAGCGCTTTTTTTCTCGTTGTTTTTTTATTAGTTTGCTCTATGCTTGTGAAACATGCAAAAAAGGTGATGGCATGATTTTTAAATTGAGCCCCATGATATTTTGGTACCATGTATTTAAGTGGGCACAACCATGCAATTGGTGGATGCGTGGGGGTGCCATTAGGAATAAATGGCACCTGTGTGCAACGCAACTGCAAATGGTAACGCAGTTTTGTGTGGTGTGGGAAAAGTGCGCAATTTCACATGTTTTCACATGTTTTAATGCACTGCACCTGGTGTGAAAAAGCCCTAAAATGTAGTTTGTAGGGCAGAGTTAAGTGGTCAGTAGGTTGTAAATCCCTCCATCCCTCCTGCTAGCAGAACCCCCCCCCAGCACAAATCCCACCTGCAAGCCACAAACCCCTTTACCTAAATCCCCTACCTAAATCGGAGTGCCGATAACGGACATCTGTTTACCTCCATGATCAGCTGTGATTGCACACCGCTGATCACACAGTAAAGAGCCGTTGATTGGCTCTTTACCTCAATCCGCATTCACCGAGCACAGCGGGCGTGTGGCAGGCGCAATCATGGGACGCTGTCATATGACATCTCAGAACTAGACGACTGCACTATAGTCGTCATTCGCCTATAGCGCGGTCGAGAAGTGGCTAAGTCCTGATTCACACAGCACACCGCATATGATTCACAGAGGAATTGCACCGCATTCTGTGCAGTGCGATTTGAGTCTATTCATTTTGAATGGCTCAAAGCACACCGCATCCACAGGTGTGGACAGCTTTTTTTTGTTTACACTTATGCAATCCAGTTCAGGCAAACGCACTGCATTTTGCGACCCCCTTTTGGGGCGTCGTTAACTCTTAATTGGCACCCACAGCATGAGCACAGTGTGATTGCTATGCTGTGTGGGAAACACACAGGAATCGCTGCATTTCCCACACTGTATCAGGGTGAACCAGAGTTTATTTCACACAATAAAGCACACAGGAATGTGCTGTGCGTTCCTGTGTGATTCACATGCAAATGGCACTAATTTTTAAAGCGCATAGCAACAGGATTGCATAGTACTACTGTACTATGCGATCCGGTGCAAGCAAACATATTGCGTTTGCAACTTGCATTTGGAGTGTCGTTAAGTTAAGACTGACATTCGCTGCAGATCGCAGGTGCAGTGCATTTTAAATGCAATGCGGGAAATGCGTATGACTGTTTGTGGACTGCAGTCTTCAAATCATTCCACAGATTTTCAATGGGGTTTAAGTCTGAGCTCTGTCTAGGCCATGCAGGGACATTCACCTTTTTCTCCTTCAACCACTGTGTGGTCATTTTTGCTGTGTGCTTTGGGTCATTATCATGTTGGAAGGTAAACCTTCTTTCCATTGACAACTATCTGGCAGAGGGTAGCAGATTTTCCTAAAGAATTTGATGGTATTTTTTTTAAGGGAAATTTACAAGTTCTGTATATTATTGTATTCTATTTTGTAAGTTTTGTACATATTGCACATGGCACTAATAATGTTTTCATTACATGTTTGCATTCTTTCGAGTCCTGATTAGAATTAGACTTCCTATGTTACGCCCCTTGTTACTATGTTACAAGTACAATTGTAATATTAATGTGATACCTAAGTAATCATGTGTATAAAAACCTTCAAATACGTCAAATAAATCAGAACAGTTTTTTTGGAAAGATGCTGAGTGCATCTTTTGTGTCTGTTGCCTACTGGAGTAGTTATTAATAATTTGGAACCACTAATCAATATGAGGATAGGAGTTGCCTATCTATAAAATTTCTGGAACATTTGCCCAGCCATTTTTCCTTCTATCCTGACAAGTGCTCCAGTCCCTGCTGCAGAGAAACGCCCCTATAACAGGACATTACCACCTACATCTTTTAAAGGTTTTTAAAAACGTATGAAGTTTGTCGCCACTGCACGGATGTGCGTAAATTTAAAGCATGGCATATTTGTTATCTGTGTGCTCTGCAAAAATCATCTTTTTTTTTACCAAACATTTGGGCAATATAGTGTGTTTCCTGACAGACTCCATGGCCGCCTATGTGTGGGTTAACCCCACTTCCGCTCCAATGCTATAGGACCCCATTCCTATAAATTTGAGCTTACTGCTAGAGACTGCGTTCCTTTTTTGTCCTCCTCATTTGGATCTACAAACAGAGCTCTTACATTTACGGACGTCCAATCGATCGAGGTTGATTCCGAGCATACCTTTACTAGTGACAAGATAGCCCAGGGCCCAGCCATGGGTGGGTGCATGGCTCCAGGCCACTGTGCTCGATGGTGGGGACGGCCTCTCTATGCCCAGGCGTGGATCGGCTGGCAGGTCTGAAGACTTTCTTTTCCATGGCAGCTAGTTTTTGTTTGTCTCCGTTGTGTGCCTTCCCTCCCATCCCCTCTCTCCTCTATGGCGCCTGTTCCAGGACACGGCTCCCTCTTCCGGGTCGCAGCTCCGGCACGCTTCTGCGATCGGACTTTGCTGTGATCGTGTGTAGGCAAGTCCGTTTCGTTAGAACTCCGTCGCAACTCCGTTGAAAAGTCCTTCGGAGTTCAGGCGTACGAGAAGTCCGCTCGTTTGTACAGGGCATAAGGCAGTGATTGGGATTTCGGTGTCCTGTACACGGCTAGGCTCCCAAAAAGTCTCACACACGTGGTATCCCCATACTCAGGAGGAACAGCAGAATGTATTTTGGGGTGTAATTTGGGATGGCATGTTTGAGCAATATATCATTTAGTGACAACTTTGTGTAGAAAAAAAAATTGTAATTTTCCCGAAACTTGTGGCAAAATATAAAATATTCCATGGACTCAACATGCCTTTCGGCAAATAGCTTGGGGTGTCTACTTTCCAAAATGGGGTCATTTGGGGGGGGGGGTTGTACTATCTTGGCATTTTATGGCCTCCGAAACTGTGATAGGTAGTGAGGAGTGAAATCAAACATTTACGCCCTTAGAAATCCTGAAGGCGGTGACTGGTTTTCAGGGTTCTGTACGTGGCTAGACTGCCAAAAAGTCTCACACATGTGGTATCCCCATACTCAGGAGAAGCAGCAGAATGTATTTTGGGGTGCAATTCCACATATAACCATGACATGTGTGAGCAATATATCATTATTTTTATTATTATTTTTTTTGTCAATTTTCAATCACTTGTGACAAAAAAATGTAATATTCAATGGGCTCAACATGCCTCTCAGCAAATTCCTTGGGGTATATACTTTCCAAAAAGAGGACATTTGGAGGGGGTTTGTACTGCCCTGCCATTTTAGCACCTCAAAAAATGAGGCAGTCAAAAGCTGCGTAAATTCCAGAAAATATACCATAGTTTGTAGATGCTATAACTTTAGCGCAAACCAATAAATATACATTTATACACATTTTTTTTACCCAAGAAATGTGCTTGAATACATTTTGACCTAAATGTATGACTAAAGCTGAGTTTATTGGATTTATTTTCGGTCTTTTTTCATTTATATCGCAAAAAATAAAAATCCCAGAGGTGATCAAATACGACCAAAAGAAGTTTCGCCCTGTGGCCACTAGGGGCGCGCGCGCTCGCTGCACGCCCCCCGAGCCAATGCGAGTGCCCGGCGGTCATGATCACCGCCGGGCTCCTGCGATCGCCGCCGAGACACGAAGAACCGGTATCTCTTTGCGTAAACACAAAGTTTCCGTTTCTCTGAGGGGAGAAGTGACAGATCGTCTGTTCATACAGAGTATGAACAGTGACCTATCTCTTCCCCTACACAGTCCCCTCCCCCCTTCAGTTAGAAACACAAACAGGGAACACAATTAACCCCTTGATCGCCCCCTAGTATTAACCCCTTCACTGCCAGTGAAATTTTTACAGTAATCAATGCATTTTTATAGCACTGATCGCTGTAATAATGCCAATGGTCCCAAAAATGTGTCAAAATTGTCCGATGTGTCCGCCATAATGTCACAGTCCCGATAAAAATCGCAGATCGCCACCATTACCAGTAAAAAAAAAATTAATAATAAAAATGCCATAAAACTATCCCCAATTTGGTAGACACTATAACTTTTGCGCAAACCAATCAATAAACGCTTATTGCGATTTTTTTAACCAAAAATATGTAGAAGAATACATATCGGCCTAAACTGAGGGAAAAAAATGTTTTTTTTTATATATTTTTGGGGATATTTATTATAGCAAAAAGTAAAAAATATTGTGTTTTTTCAAAATGGTCACTCTTTTTTTGTTTATAGCGCAAAAAATAAAGACCGCAGAGGTGATCAAATACCACCAAAAGAAAGCTCTATTTGTGGGAAAAAAAGGAGGTCAATTTTGTTTGGGTGCAGCGTCGTACGACCGCACAATCGTCAGTTAAAGCGACGCAGTGCCGAATCGCAAAAAGTGCTCTGGTCATGAAGGGGGTAGAATCTGCCGGGGCTGAAGCGGTTAAAGTAGCGCAGTGCCAAATTGCAAAAAGTGCTCTGGTCATGAAGGGAGTAAAAACCTTCTGGGAAGTGGTTAAAGCCTGCTGGCTTCTGTGAGACACCTGCTGGTGGACACTGGAACTGCAGCAATTAGCCCAGAGCGGCACAGTGCCACCAGCAGGTGAACTCAATCCTAACTGTGCCTTGGCAAAATGCCCAAAAATGTTATACAAACCAGTGGGTGGTTGAAGCCTGTCTTTTAGTTACACAAAGCCACATGTGCACCATTATGACCTTCTAGCTGCCAACCCCCTAACGACCAATGGCGTCAGCAGTTGATAAGGAGGATGTCAGTCGCCTGTATAGTATCCTTGTTAGACCCTCCCCTGCCTCTCTTCATCAGCTTTTGGGTCACATTAGCTGGAGAAAAACAGAGGAAGAAGAGAAACATTGGAATACTAGTCAGCACCAGTTTGCACCTCTACTGTTGGGTCTCCTATGTGTGTGGATGTTGCTGCATTATGTAAAACTATTATGCCGCCTACACACGAGCGGATCTTCCGTCAGAAAAATCTTGGACGGTTTTTCCGACGAAATTCCACTCAAGCTTGCCTTGCATACACACGGTCACACAAAAGTTCGCTGAACTTTCGACCGCCAAGAACGCAGTGACGTACAACACTACGACGAGCCGAGAAAATTAAGTTCAATGCTTCCGAGCATGCATCGAATTGTTTCCGAGCATGCGTAGGAATTTTACGAGTGGGAATTGCTACAGACGAACGCATTTTCGGATAGGAACTTTTTCCGACCGAAAAATTGAGAACATGCTCTCAATCTTTTGCTGGCTGGAATTCGGCCAGCAAAAGTCCGATAGAGCATACACACGGTCGCATTTTCCAACCAAATGCTCTCATCGGACTTTTGCTGGCCGAATTTCCGATCGTGTGTACGCGGCATTAGAATAGTGTTTACATTTTAGGATGGGGTACCTCAAGATTGTCCATAATTTTAAAGGATGCCTCGAGACTGTCCATAATTTTAAAGGGTGCATTGACTAAAAAAGGTTGAGAAACACTGCTTTAATCTATGAAACTGATCCCCCTGTAGCCGGCTTCTCCTCCTCTCCCTCCCATTCAGCTTTCAGCTGCTGCAGGGGGAGCCACAGGGGGATTGGTTACAGTAATTGCAACAGGGGGTACAATTCCTGCCATGGAGCATGAAGCAAGGCATCACAACCACAGCATGTGTACTCCCTAAAGTGCTGCTTCTGCAGCTCATTGGGTAGCAGTTGGGGGATAGACAAGTTGCAGCTCAATCACTGGGTTTTACCGCCCCACCCACCCAAACTCACAGTTTTGGATGGCAGCATATTTAGAGCCAAAGGGCCATATGTGACCCCTGGGCCACAGGTTGTGTATCAGGGCTCTGTAGTTTTCTTCATCTTCTATCACTTTGGTACTAACCAGGAATCCGCTGACTTCGAACTGCTGCAACATAATAAACACGTAGCGTCCATCTGTTAACCCTTGTTTCTCCGCCTCCTGTAAAACGACTTTGGCATCTGCTGAGCTGGTCACTAAAATGATCACTGGAAGAAAAAATAAATATACATATATATTTTTTTACTAATCAACTTAAAATATATTTAACCACTTCAGCCCCGAAAGGATTTACCCCCTTAATGACCAGGCCATTTTTTGCGATACGGCACTGCGTTATTTTAACTGACAACTGCGCAGTCGTGCGACATTGTACCCAAATAAAATTTATGTCCTTTTTTTCCCCCACAAATAGTGCGTTCTTTTGGTGGTATTTGATCACCACTGCCGTTTTTATCTTTTGCGCTAAAAACAAAAAAAGAGCGAGTGTTTTGGAGAAAAAAAACAATATTTTTTACATTATGCTATAATACATATCCCAAAAAAATATATAAAAATAACAAATTTTTTCCTCAGTTTAGGCCGATATGTATTCTTCTACATATCTTTATTAAAAAAATTGCAATAAGCGTATATTGATTGGTTTGCGCAAAAGTTATAGCGTCTACAAAATAGGGGATAGATTTATGGACGTTTCATTTTTTTTAATCGTTTTTACTGGTAATGGCGGTGATCTGCAACATTGCGGCAGACAAACCTGACCCTAAGTGACACTTTTTGGGGACCAGTGACACCAATACAATGATCGGTACTAAAAAAAATGCACTAATTACTGTATAAATGACACTGGCAGGGAAGGGGTTAACTACAGGGGGGCGATTAAGGGGTTAACTGTGTTCCCTCAATGTGTTTCAAACTATGTCGGGGAAGTGCTGACAGGAACAACACAGAGATCGCTGTTCCTGATCACTAGGAACAGCAGATCTCCATGTTGTCCCCTGTCAAAACGGGGATCTGCCTTGTTTACATAAGCAGATCCCCATTCTGCCACACATATACACAAAATAATAAAGATTTGATTTCAAATATATATTTGTATGACAATTTAAAACACATAATTATTGATATTAATTATTTGGTTTTACTCTGTATTCCAAGGACTTGGAAAGGAAAAGGAAAGGAATGTAGATTTTAGATACACTTTGGGTGCCAAGCAAAGAAAGCAAGTAAATGATAATCACACATCCTAATAGATGCAGTTAAAAAAAAGATTTTTTTTTTTTTTTTTTACCTCGTGCAGCTGAAGCAACTAGAAGAAGATTTTCCCGAAGGTTGTCCAGGTTCCCCGTGTCAAATTTGATCTTGGCTGTGATGGTGAAGTTGGCAACCAGTTGGTTTTCCAAGGACGACCAGAGTTCGTCAATCTTCTCCCAGGTTGAGCCCCCTGAAGCCCCTCCGAACAGGGCGATATACCGCCATTGGAAATAATTTAAGGTCTTCTCGCAGGCTTCAGATATTCTCTGGAGGGGTGACACCATTTTGACGTAAGTGTCATAAATAACAGTGTTGTCCATTTTTGCTGTCTGACTCACAAAACCGAACATTGGAATATTCCAAGAGGAGGCCAGCAAGCCTGTGACCTGGATGGAGAAGGAACAGAGCAAATTCACAAAATGATTCCTTTGACTGCTGTAGGGTCTCTAACCTTAAAGTGGAGTTTTAACCCTTCAACACTCCAACATAGGGTGGGCAACTACATGGGAAATGAGGTTCAATGTAGAAAAATGTAAAATAATGCATTTGGGTAGTAAAAATATGAATGCAATCTGTACACTGGGGGGAGAACCTCTGGGGGAATCTAGGATGGAAAAGGACCTGGGGGTCCTAGTAGATGATAGGCTCAGCAATGGCACGCAATGCCAAGCTGCTGCTAACAAAGCAAACAGAATATTGGCATGTATTAAAAAGGGGATCAACTCCAGAGATAAAACGATAATTCTCCCGCTCTACAAGACTCTGGTCCGGCCGCACCTGGAGTATGCTGTCCAGTTCTGGGCACCAGTCCTCAGGAAGGATGTACTGGAAATGGAGCGAGTACAAAGAAGGGCAACAAAGCTAATAAAGGGTCTGGAGGATCTTAGTTATGAGGAAAGGTTGCGAGCACTGAACTTATTCTCTCTGGAGAAGAGACGCTTGAGAGGGGATATGATTTCAATTTACAAATACTGTACTGGTGACCCCGCAATAGGGATAAAACTTTTTTGCGGAAGGGAGTTTAACAAGACAAGTGGCCACTCATTATTATTAGAAGAAAAGCGGTTTAACCTTAAACTACGTAGAGCAGGGGTCTTCAAACTGCAGCCCTCCAGTTCAGGAACTACAATTCCCATCATGCCTAGTCATGTCTGTGAATGCCAGAGTTTTACAATGCCTCATGGGATGTGTAGTTCCGCAACAGCTGGAGAGCTGTAGTTTGAAGATTCCTGACGTAGAGGGTTCTTTACTGTAAGAGCAGCAAGGATGTGGAATTCCCTTCCACAGGCGGTGGTCTCAACGGGGAGCATCGATAGTTTCAAGAAACTATTAGATAATCACCTGAACGACCGCACCATACAGGGATATACAATGTAATACTGACATATAATCACACACATAGGTTGGACTTGATGGACTTGTGTCTTTTTTTAACCTCACCTACTATGTAACAGAAAAACACATTTTGGTTTAGTTATATTTTAAAGCAATATTAAACTCAAAATCAAACATTTATTATATTGCAGCTTATCAATTCTTAAATGTGATGGTTGCATTAGTTTCCTTTTTTTTAGGCTTTTTTTTTTCTATTTTCATCTGGTGATCCACCCAGCACGTCTGTTATTTTTTACAGCACAAACTCCCCAGCAGAATATATCAGTTTACATGGATGAGACAAACCACCAAACCCAGGACCCTGCATCACTATATCTGGTCTCCCACAATACACAGAACATGAAAATGCAATTACCGGTATTTTAGTAAATATAAACTGCTAAAAACCTTATCTCATCAGCAGTCTTGTGACTTTTATCAGTGTCTGGTTAAAGCTTGTAGAAGGAGTTGATTGTCCTGAGGCTGCAGGACCCCTGACCCTCTGTCTGGACAGTGCTAATTGTCCCTGTGCTAGTCACATGCACTCTCCCAAGAAAAAAAAAAAATCTCTAGCAATACACACCAAACTGAGCATGTGCAGCGTGCCCCCAAGGCTCTGTACTATCGGGAGATGGATTGGGGACAGTGAAAGAAGGGGAGGATCAGAGAAGACAGCCTTTTTAAACAATGCAGAGGATTAACCTCTTAGGTTCCACAACGAATATAACAAGCATGCTTTACTGCATATACAGACTTCACAGATTTCATTGTTGTGGGTTTAGTAACACTTTAACACTGGAAGGTGATTAAAATGATCAGCTTTTTATTTATTTATGCAAAACCAAAAGGAAAAAAAACTGTTTGCTATAACTGATTATAAAGTGTGAGCTGGAGTTTGGCTTCAATGTGTTAGTGTATCTAGATCTGCTAATACATTTAACACTCCCCTCCCTCCTAGACTAACAATGCTCCCTTCTGCTGTGCTTCCTATGCTCATTCCTCCAGAGCTGTGTCATGCGTTACTGACCAGATCACCAGGTGAAAATAGATTGGAAAAGCCAAAGAAAAGAAAACAAAGTCAGCCGCCACATCTAATGAATAGTAAGCTGCAATTTTGGTTTGGGGTTTAATACGGCTTTAAGGAGTTAATTGACTAAAGGCAAATAGGCTGTGCACTTTGCAAAGCGCAATAGCTCCAGAGCTTAGTAAATAAGGTAAAGCTTCGCTTTGCAAACAATACCCAATCAGGTGTAAGGAAAATGTAAAAAAAAACAGCATTTTTACTTGCACATGATTGGATGATGGAAGTCAGCAGAGCTTCTGATCATTTACTAAGCTCTGGAGTACCTGCTCTTGCAGAGTGCACAGTCAGTTTAGTAAAGCAACTCCATAGTTACATAGAAGTTAGTAGCTGCATGTTACTAGCCCTAGAAAATGTCACACGTACCTCGGCTGCTTCTGGACAAACTGGCCCAAAAATTGCGGCAATTTGGCGCTTCTTGACCTGGTCGATGAACGCAGGGAGGGAGGTCTTGGCGCTGCAGCCGCAATCGGCGTACACGACCTCCCAGGTCTTGTTCCCCAACTGCTCCATGTCCCACTCTTTGTAAATCTTATCGATGGCCAGTTCAATCGCAGAGCCCAGGCGCTGGGCACTGAACGGGTATGAGAAATTCCATGGGGCCTGGAAGCCCAGAAATATTTTTGACCCCAGTCCTTCTGTGTCATTGACCACGCTGATCACCTGAGTCTCTGCAACGAGAAAACAGATACAAAGGGCACAGAGGATGAGCAGCATTGTGGAGGAAGAGCAGAAGGTTCAAGTAACAAGGGATGACCTTTTTTTTTTTTTTTTTCCCCCCTACCCAAGACACGAAGACCTCAGCGGTGTTCGATCCGAGCTACTTATACCTGATATCTGTAGAATTCTCCTGTGTCTTCTACATGTCCCTTATGAAACAACCCTCATTAGCAGAGTCGCACAGCCTCCAGTGACAGCTGAGGTCCTCATTGGCCCTTAATTCTGTAACCCTTTGAGGACCACCTCTGTAGTAATTTTATATAAAATATTTCACCCTTCATTCCTTCCAGAACACTAAGATAATGTTTTCTATGAGTGTAAATTGTTACAATTTATTTTTTCTACTTTGAAGGTTATGTAACAAATAAATAGTTGAAGTTTATAAATCTCAAAGTTGATATGTTGCTTTATTTTTGTACTTCAGGCTGCTTTCACACTGCTCTGTTGAAAAAACACATCAAAAACGCTTTTTTTAATGCGTTTCCAGAATTTTTAAACCCTGGTTCACACTGAATGTGACTTGATTTCATCTTGAGGTAGCACAATTCCAAAGCCACAGGTCAGTGTGATTTCAGGTGTGACCTGCCAGACATCTGGATGGCTTTATGCAAAGATGTCTATGCAAATCATACCTGAAATAAAACAAAATAGTGCAGGAACCTTTTTTAAAAATCGGTGCAGCAGTCGGAATCACACTGATTTGAAGGGGGGAAAATAACAAAGTAAAATTTATTTTACAGATACCTTTACAAATGTATGAATATGGCGGGGGTGGGGGGGGGTGGGTGAATCAATCAAGGAGGAATCTTGGGGACCTATAAATATAATTTTCACCTCTTTTTTTCATTCCTTCTTCCATCTCAGGATTGGAACAGATCCCTGATAGTGACAGTGATGTATCTTGCTTTTTCCATAGACATAGATAAAGAGATAGATAGATACTCTATATAGAGAGAGAAAGGAAAGAAAGAAAAGAAAAGGAAAGAAAGAAAGAAAAGAAAGAAAGAAAGAAAAGAAAGAAAGAAAGAAAGAAAGAAAGAAAGAAAGAAAGAAAGAAAGAAAGAAAGAAAGAAAGAAAGAAAGAAAGAAAGAAAGAAAGAGAGAAAGAAAGAAAGAAAGAAAGAAAGAAAGAAAGAAAGAAAGAAAGAAAGAAAGAAAAGACCACCTTTTGCTGCAATTACAGCTGCAAGACTTTTTGGGGATGTCTCTACACATCTTGCATCTTTGCACATCTAGTGAGTGACATTTTTGCCCATTCTTCTTTACAAAATAGCTCAAGCTCTGTCAGATTGGATGGAGAGCGTCTGTGAACAGCAATTTTCAAGTCTTGCCACAGATTCTCAATTGGATTTAGGTCTGGGCTTTGACTGAGCCAATCTAACACATGAATATGCTTTGATCTAAACCATTACATTGTAGCTCTGGCTGTATGTTTCGGGTCGTTGTCCTGCTGGAAGGTGAACCTCCGCTCCAGTCTCAAGTCTTTTGCAGACTCTAACAGGTTTTCATCTAAGATTGCCCTGTATTTGGCTCCATCCATCTTCCCATCAACTCTGACCAGCTTCCCTGTTCCTGCTGAAGAAAAGCATCTCCACAACATGATGCTGCCACCACCATGTTTCACGGTGGGGATGGTGTGTTCAGAATGATGTGCAGTGTTAGTTTTCCACCACACATAACATTTTGCTTTTAGGCCAAAACGTTCAATTTTGGTCTCATCTGACCAGAGCACCTTCTTCCACATGTTTGTTGTGTCCTCCACATGGCTTCTAGCAAACTGCAAATGGGACTTCTTATGACTTTCTTTCAACAATGGCTTTCTTCTTGCCACTCTTCCATAAAGGTCAGATTTGTGGAGAACACGACTAATAGTTGTCCTGTGGACAGACTCTCCCACCTGAGCTGTGGATCTCTGCAGCTCCTCCATAGTTACCATGGGCCTCTTGGCTGCTTCTCTGATTAATACTCTCCTTGCCCGGCCTGTCAGTTTAGGTGGACGGCAATGTCTCTAGGTGGACGGCAATGTCTCTTGGTAGGTTTGCAGTTGTGCCATACTCTTTCCATTTTCGGATGATGGATTGAACAGTGCTCCATGAGATGTTCAAAGCTTGGGATATTTTTTTATAACCTAACCCTGCTTTAAACTTCTCCACAACTTTATTCCTGACCTGTCTGGTGTGTTCCTTGGCCTTCATGATGCTGTTTGATCACTAAGGTTCTCTAACAAACCTCTAAGGGCTTCACAGAAAAGCTGTATTTATACTCAGATTAAATTACACACAGGTGGACTTTACTTACTAATTAGGTGACTTCTGAAGACAATTGGTTCCACTAGACTTTAGTTTATCAGAGTAAAGGGGGCTGAATAACAATGCACGCCACACTTTTCACATATTTATTTGTAAAAAATATTGAAAACCATTTATCATTTTCCTTCCACTTCACAATTATGCGCCACTTTGTGTTGGCCTATCACATAAAATCCAAACGAAATACTTTTTTGTTTTTGGTTGTAACATGACAAAATGTGGAAAATTTCAAAGGGTGTAAATACTTTTTCAAGGCACGGTAAGAAAGAAAAAAAAAAGAAGAAGAAGAAATATATACTGTACTCATATCAGAAAGAAAGAAAGAGAGAAAGTAGAAATAGATACTGTAGGTATAAAAGAAAGAAAGAAAAGGAAAGAAATTAAAAATAGAGAAAGAAAGAAAGAAAGAAAGAAAGAAAGAAAGAAAGAAAGAAAGAAAGAAAGAAAGAAAGAAAGAAAGAAAGAAAGAAAGAAAGGACACTCTTCTGGATGGTAGAATTTCCATGTCACACAGTTACATCATCATTTTCTTTTTTCCTCTGCACAAGGTATAACGAGGTCTCCCAGTAATGACCAATCAGCCAAAACAATGTGACAGACGTTGCGGCACAGTTGGAAGGGAAATCAGGTTAAACTGAGAATTGATTGACTGTTGCCAGCTGATTTCCTTTCCTAGAAATCCAAGTCCTGCAGCGTCTGGATTAGTATAATTAGACCACAGCCACGACTGTCTACATTTCACAGTTAAGCCGGCCATAAATTAATCGAAATTCGGCCAGTTCAGCAGGGATCATATTAGTTTCATGTATGGGCAGGCTGGTTGAGTCAATCTATCGATCGCCTTGTGTGCAACCAGTCTGTTGGAAAATTTTCTCTTGGCCATCACCACTGGCTATAGCCGGCGGTACTGATGAGTATATTCTAAAAGCGGAGAAATCTTGTCGCTGTCATAATACAGTAGCTCGGTGGAAGTGATGGAGTCATTTTCTTTTGTTCAACTCGCTGTATGGGCAGCCTTAGTAATGGGGAATGAAAGATAAACACATTTCATCATTAGTGATAGTACAGACTACTTCCCTTTTCACCACTTTAAAAGAAAAAAAAGTTTGCCCTTGAGCAGCATTGATGTGGCCAAGGGCAGCCGGTGTCACAAAATGTGCATATCAGTCCTTATGTGGTTGTTTCATTAGTTTCCTTTTAACATTCTTTATTTTTTTTTTTATCCAGAAAAATATTTTATTGAGAAAAACATATAAAAAACATACACATACCGATTTCACATTTACATTCAGAAATACATATTTCTGCCAGACATTTTACATTTGTGTGTCCAACTGGCTGCATTATTTAACTAACCTGTCCCAAGACACCGACCTAACCAATTAATATCAGTTTATTTATTACAACTGCATATTATAGACCAATTGAGGGCTCCAACCTTATCAAAAGCAAAGGAAATAATTGAACCACATAAGGAACTATACCTAGTTAAGGTAGCCTATACTATCCAATACTTAGGGTCTCATGTCCCCAACCTCAGCAGTCTGCCCACGACCAAATCCACCGGGGCAAGCCCCGGAACATTCAGCCATGGTCCCCAGAGTTTCTCGAACTTCCGCGGGCAGCCTCTATGTTGGTAGATTACCTTGTCTTTTCTTAACATTTCCCCAACAGCATTAATCCATTCTTTAAGAGCAGGAGGCTCTTCTGAGATCCAATGTTTCATAATTAGTTTACGTGCCAGGAATACAGCTTTGGTAATTGCCACTTTAGTATATTCCTCCCATCCCAGCTTGTCTATCACATTGAGCAAGCAGTGCTTGGGATTTGTAGGCAAATTGACCTGAAATACCCCATTGACAGTGTCCACCACCCCTTTCCAATAGGGGTGAAGCTTTGGGCACCTCCATAGTAAATCAGGTCTCCATGTTCCCTTTTGCATCTAGTACAGAGTGGGGTGGGTCTAAGACCCATAGCATATAATCTATGAGGGGTATAATAAACTCTTAATATGATATACAATTGTGTCAGTCTGTGTGTAACATTCAAGGAGCATGTGGGCACGGCCTGTAACACCTCTTCCCACTGATCACCATCCAACGGACCAACATCCCTTTCCCACTTGGCAAGCATTCCCAAAGGATGTTTATTTAGAAAGCTTTGCAGTAACATACTATAACACTGTGAAATAAACCCTTTAGTATTATTGGCTCCTGCAATCACATTAAACACGGGTGTAGGTGAAGAGACCCAATCCGCAGATTTACTCTGTGCCCCTACTGCATGTTTCAATTGCAAGTAGTAGAACCTCATAGACTGTGGTAGCGCAAATAACCTCTGTAAGGTCTCAAATGTGTGCAGTTTCCCATGTTGGAAAATCTGCCTAATATACAGCACCGTAAGTACATAAAGTGGGTGCAGCGCTATAAATACAAAGTGATTTGGACACACAAGTGAACAATTGTGAATAGTAGTATATAAACAATAAATGTCCTTCATAAATAAATCAAACAATCCATCTTGATAGATAAACACTAATAATCACCACGTGAGTGTATAGTGAACACAAAAAGTCAAAAGAGTCCCCCTAATGATGGAAGCAAAACATGAATATTGGGCATAAAGATGGTTGATGATATATAAGCTTTGTAGGTCTGGTGGCAACCTTGCCATTCAGGAGAGAATCCAAAAATGAATATGAAATATAAACAATCTTGGTGACTTTCTCCGGGATTTGATACAACGAATAAAGATGTGCAGATACCACCACCCGTATGAGGCATTCCTAGGATTCCAGTGCACCGTTGGGATCTCCCCATCATCTGCCAGGGGGCAACTTTTAAGCTTTTTTGACTCATACAGCATATGCTCTTTTGGGTCCCAACTGTTTGGTAAGCCTCCATTTCATACGGGTGGTGGTATCTGCACATCTTTATCCGTTGTATCAAATTCCGGAGAAAGTCACCAAGATTGTTTATATTTCATGTTCATTTTTGGATTCTCTCCTGAATGGCAAGGTTGCCACCAGACCTACAAAGCTTATATATCATCAACCATCTTTATGCCCAATATTCATGTTTTGCTTCCATCATTAGGGGGACTATTTTGACTTTTTGTGTTCACTATACACTCACGTGGTGATTATTAGTGTTTATCTATCAAGATGGATTGTTTGATTTATTTATGAAGGACATTTATTGTTTATATACTACTATTCATAATTGTTCACTTGTGTGTCCAAATCACTTTGTATTTATAGCGCTGCACCCACTTTATATACTTACAGTTCTCAGCAAAATCTCTATTTGCAGTGTCAGCGGCTTACATGTTTTTGATCAACACGTTTTTGAGTTAGAGCATGGTTATTTTTGTTTTTGTAATATACAGCACCCCATATCTTCTTCATAACGCCCCATTCTGCATCTTAGCTAATTCTGGGTACGTGTCATTGAACCATATTGGGCTGTAGTCTGTGAACCCTGTCACCCCCTGCATATATTTAGTCTTGGACCATATTTTTTGGATTAAGTCATAGGTCGGGTACTTCTTATTGGATTTGCCAAAGTTCATGGCCTCCAAGGCTGTCGGGACCGAATCCTTTTTAACTGTATGTAACATTACCATTTCTGAGGAGCTACTTGTAGGTCTCCCTTTCTCTGCACCAGTGTGCATTGTACCAATCAGTTGCTGCAGCTGCGCAGCTATATAGTAGAGCCAGGGATTGGGAAGGGCGAGCCCTCCCTCGTCCTTAGGGCGTTGGAGGTGCTCGAGTTTAATCCTTGGAGAGCGCCCTCAACATTCTTTATTTTTAGTTTTCAAACAGGGACACCGTTATAGATAAGATGTATACTGATACATCACATACATTTACAATTCTGAGCTTTAATTTTTAGAAATATTGTAGCATTAAAATTAACAGGACACATGAACAGATGGCAGGTTAAAGAGAGTAGACAAATTATCAAGTCCCAAAGTCAGAGGTGAACTTGTCCATGGGAATTACAAAGCATGCACAGTATCTCACAAAAGTGAGTACACCCCTCACATTTTTGTAAATATTTTATTATATCTTTTCAAGTAGTGAGTGTACAGCCTGTATAACAGTGTACATTTGCTGTTCCCTCAAAATAACTCAACACACAGCCATTAATGTCTAATACGCTGGCAACAAAAGTGAGTACACCCCTAAGTGAAAATGTCCAAATTGGGCCCAATTAGCCATTTTCCCTCCCCGTCCCCGTGATGATGGGGACAGGGGCCCCTTCCTGACAACCCTGGCTTATCGGAATATGGAAGCCCTTCTAAGAGGCTACCCGCCATCTGCCCTCTCTTCAGCTTTGACAGCTCTTTGCAATTTTTCTATATTTCTATTTTTCAGGTCGGCGGACGTTGTGATGAATGATGGATTTACATTGAGGGACACTATTTTTTTTTTTTCTGTTTTAATAAAGGACTTGTCATAAACTGTTTTTATTTTTTGACACTTTTTTGGGGAATAGGTACAGGTACGATGTACCTGATACCCATTCACTTAAGTTAGGGGGCCGGCATCTGGGGGCCCCCTTGTTAAAGGGTGCTTCCAGATTCCGATAAGCCCCCCACCCGCAGACCCGGACAACCACAGCTCAGGGTTGTCAGGAAGGGGCCCTTGTCCCCATCAACATGGTGCTTTGGGGTGGGGATGCAGAACCCCACCCCCCCCATGTTGAGGGCATGTGGACTGGTATGGTTCATGAGGGGGGGCGCTTGCTTGCCCCCCCCTTTTCTGACCTGTCAGGCTGCATTCTGGGATAAAGGTCTGGTATAGATTTTGGGGGGCCCATGCCATTTTTTGGGGGGGTGGGGTTCCCCTTAAAATCTATAGCCGACCCAAAGGGCCTTACTTAAAGTATATTTATACTTAAACTATAAAAAGTTGATAGATTTATTAGATTATTCATTTATTAGATTTGATAGGTCTGTGCTGGAACTTCCCTGCAACCGTGTGAAATGCACGTGGTTGTGGTGGGGTGGTGCAGCATTTAGGGAGTTAAAACAAGTGGTGAGGAGGTGATTTTGCCATGTGTTGATTGTTTTTCAGAGGAGTGGCAGCCTTTTTCAGGCTGTATTCAGACACAATGCAGAGCTGCCAGAACGATTCACTGAACTGGTAGCTCTGCGTTTCTGACTGTGGTTAGGCAGTGTGGTGCGTGATTTAGCGCATCACATTACTACCTTTTTTTTCTTATAGGAACTTAATTTGAAGTGTAAAAAAGGTACACTTCATTCAGGGCAGTGTACAGCCGTCAGACGCGTTGCATTGCTGTAGAGTGCAGTGCGATTCGGCATGGTGCGCTGCGATAAAATGCAGCATGTCTGCATTTTATTGCAGCATGCTGCAGTGCAGACATATGCTGCGTTGCAGGGTGAATGGGACACATAGGAAACAATTGCTTCCTGAGTGTCCCTGACGTGACAGACATTTTACAATGCAGTAAAACATCTGTCACTGTATATAGTGTAAATTAGGCTACATTCACACCGGTGGTGATTAGGGCTGGTGCGATTTGTAGCGGCAGTACCTCCTGCAGCTCTCAGCAGGTACGTGCGGCTGACGGTGGCTGCACCTATTCATGGCTCTCTCTGCGCAGCCAGTGATTACTTGTGGTGAGCATTGCTGGACACAAAGTGGATGCAGAAGCAATCACTATAGCGAACAGGGCTAGCAGCCGCATGTACCCACTGACAGCCGCAGGAGTAACTGCTGCTACAATGCACACCGACCCTAATTACTAGTGTGAATGTGGCCTTAGCCCTCAATCAGAGACTCAGAGCAGAGAGTAGAGCAGAGGAAGGTCCATCTGCAATTGTCTAGGGGTGGGGGTTTAGACACACTCACCAATTATTCTGCCAGAATCTACCACTGTGCGCCTGCTGTAGTGTGTGTGTGTAAACCAGTCAGGCATTTGTCCTGCACACCTGCATATACACACAGAAAGCCCCTTCACAGTGCTGTGTGTATCTGAGGGTGGGCGGGGCTGTGGGGCAGGCACAGCAGGTATAGGGTGGATCGTGAGGACACAGAGCAGATCCGATGGCTCCAATGGAGCCCTATGTGCTTCTGGGACCCCTGGGCTGTGACCAGGTGTGCCCACTTGATAAGGCGGATCTGCTTGCCGGTCATTGGCTCTCCTTTCCTCACCCAGGCACAGAACGTGAGGAAAGAACTGCCGATAACCGGCAAGTCTGTTTTCCAATCACAGCTGATCACATGGTAAGGGGCCGCTGTAATTGGTAATCTGTGATCAGCTCTGTCCAAAGAACCCAAGGGGCACGCAGGGGGCAGGGTTCTGGGATAGCGTCAGTGGATGCCCTCCCAGAACTGGATGACCGCGCTGTAGCTGTCTTTTGGCAAGTGGTTACTGGGAGGCCATAGTTCCACTTCAAGTAAAAAAAGGGAATACCCAATTATGGTAGAAAAAAAAGGAAAATAGGATATTTGCTTATCCAGGACAGATACACAGTTGTATGTCATTCACTAGGCTAAAATGAACATACGCTTTTCAAAGTGAACTTGCTCTATGCCTTTGGTAAATCCACCCCATTGAGCCAAACAGGTATATGTAGCATGTACTATCCTTGTTTTTTTAGTCCTCCTCTGTAGTAATAGTGTGGACTGCAGACTAGCTGAATGTAAGCAATGCATTATTTACACTGAACTGGGCCTGCAATGATAGTCTATCAGCAAGAAGAAAGAAAAGGCAGAGGTTCAATCTGCAAAGCTGCTTTCAGTCCATGGATCTACTAAAAAATTGTATGTTTCAAAGGTACAGGCATCTTTATTTGAAATAATTAATCTCCAGTTTTCAATGAAGCTATTCAACAAACATTGGAAAAAGCAAAGTGTGACAACCCCATAGCATCAGGGCAGAATTCACTTTGCTGGTTGCCATGGGTAGTGCAGTTTGTTTTATGTGCTGTGCAGTTTGCATTTTTGTTTTTTACTAAACTCAAAGGTGCAGTTGACTCAAGAGCTAACAATTAAAATGTTGGCCCTTCTGTAGCTGGCAGTGGCCTGAGGAATTACAGCTGGTTGATTTTTTGCTGATGAACAGTATAAGTTTAAAGCGGAACGTCACTCTCTTAAACATCATTGATTATTTTTTATCCTAATGCTTCTAGTATTACTAAATAGATAGGAAAGTATATCATATTTACTTGTGTAGTGCCTACCCCGATTTTCCGGGAGCCTAATGGTGACTACCAGAAACAGCGAGGGCTGACATCGCTTCTATGGGCTGAATCCATGGCTATAATTGGGACTTTAGAACAGAAATTGGGCAAGGGTTAGGGGAAGTTTCAGATACCATTTGCAGATCACTTACTGACACCTTGAATCCAGAGGTAGAACAGCTTTCTCTTTCCTGGATCTTGAATACCTGGATAGGCCTCTCACACAGACCCAGCAGCCAGTAGGACTCCTGGACAAGCCTCTCTCTCAGACTTAACAGCCAGTAGAACTCAGTGGCGGTATGTCCATTAAAGGGCACATGGGCACCGCCCCCTCTGTCATGCCACCCCAATATGAATAATGGATAGATTCATGCATTGCATGAATCTAAAAATGGCTGCCGCTGCCACCCCCTATTCAGGCGTCCGGACCCTTTTCGGCGCCTGAATTACAGCGGCGAGGGTGTTTTTCTGAAGTACCTGATTGGAGCTATAGGCTCTAATAGGCTTCAAAAAAGGTGGACTCGGAGCGCAGAACATTGCGCTCGGAGCACAGGCAAGACAGCCTAAGGAACACCTTAGGATTAGTAGGACCCAGATAAGCTTCTCATCAGCAGCAAC
Source organism: Aquarana catesbeiana (assembly GCF_042186555.1). Taxonomy (NCBI): domain Eukaryota; kingdom Metazoa; phylum Chordata; class Amphibia; order Anura; family Ranidae; genus Aquarana; species Aquarana catesbeiana. Next base: position 57,023,600 of record NC_133331.1, on the reverse strand, counting down.
ACATCCTCAGGCCAGGAGGGCCCGGGGTAAGAGAGAGCGAGCACATGGTCCAGCCCAAATAAATACCCTTTCCCAGAATGCACAAGCGGCTAAGAACCTCCTACTGGGCTTGGCTGAAAATAAACTATACAATCAGTCTGAGCTGTCTACAGCTCAGCCAAAAACTACATTTACACTATAGCCCCAGTTTTAGGAACAGGGGGCTACACTTGTTTTAAGCTTTTACATTTCATTCAGTTACATTTCTTCAGTTACTGCCTGGTTTCTGGCCTAGGCCAAAATTATGTAATGTATCCCAGGAGTCTTCAGGAGGGGAGGAGAGGTTTTCTCAGCTAAGCACACCCATCTGCCTGCACGCCTACACTAAGGGCAGATGGATTCCAGGAAGTAAAAGCTACATATATTATCTGCCCTTAATCAAGAGGGGCATGATGAGAAATGCTAGGGGGGGGGGGGGGTTTAAGTGATTTCTCAGCAAAGTAAAACCATGGATGGATGGGGGACTAATCTTTGAATATTAAAAACGAATTACATAGCGTTTTTGGTTTGTGGTGCTCAGATGCTGTGTAGTTCCGCTTTAAGGAACTTGATTCATGAAATAATGATGGCAGATTCAGCTTGTCATTTATTATCCAAGGGAGGTAATTAGACTTTGGCACAAACACCATAAGGGGCACCCTAGAGAGTCATCACCACCTTGTGTATAGTTTACGGGAAGTCCTGAATGGCTGGCCTGCCCCTGGGAATTTATTTAAATGCTAATTATTTGTCTTTATTTTTCTAATTAAAATATCACACCTACTGCACCTCTGTGTACCAGCTAGGGATCACACCAAAAGGGTAAATTAATTTTATTTATTACAGACAATTGTAATTACCCTACCTGGCCTTGTCGGTGAGTAAGGATTTATGCCCAGTATGATGGCGCCCTCCTCTGGATGGATAGAGATCTGCCCACCTCAGTCACTGCTGCGCAGTGCTGTGTGATAAATAGCATATCTTCTGAATGGCCTGGAGTTATATGTGGGGTACCCATGGGCTCTGTCCTAGGACAAATCCTGTTTAACTTGTTCATAAATGATATAGAGGTTGGGATAAATAGTTCAATCTCAGTGTTTTCTGATGATGCAAAGCTAAGCAGGACAATAACTTTACAACAGGATATAGGAATTTTGCAGGACAACCTTGATAAAATAGTGGGCAAACACATGGCAAATGAGGTTCAATGCAGGGAAATGTAAAGTAATGCACTTGGGTGTTAACCGCTTGCCGACCAGCCGCCGCAGTTGTACTGCGGCAACATGGCTCGGCTGCGCGAATTGCCGTCATGTTACGTCGCTTTTATATTTGGCCACTAGGGGCGTGCGCGCCCCCCTCGCCCACGCAGCCGATTCGAGTTCTGGCGGTCGCGATCACCGCCGGGCTCCCGCGATCGCTCGGGGCACATGGAGAATCGGGATCTGTGTGTGTAAACACATAATGTCGCAGTCCTGATAAAAATCGCAGATCACCGCCATTACTAGTAAAAAAAAAAATTAATAATAAAAATGCCATAAATCTATCCCCTATTTTGTAGAAAGATATAACTTTTGCGCAAACCAATCAATATGTGCTTATTGTGATTTTTTTTTTACCAAAAATATGTAGAAGAATACATATCGGCCTAAACTGAGGAAAAAAATATTTTTTTTATGTAGCGCTGGTATTTTTAATACAGACGCTATAAGTAAAAATGTAGTTGTCTGAGGCTGTAGTTTAACTCAGACTGCGATTATTATAAATTCTGGTTCTGTTTCAGCTGGGCTGATTGTGTGGTTTTCCCCTTGGCCTGGAGATGGCCAAGGATGGAAATTGCAACAACCTGAGTGTATTGAGTGCCTACTTGCCCAGAAAACAGTCAGTGGGTGTGGCCTGCCTGCTGTGCGTTCTGGGAGAGGGTACTTAAGGGACAGACCCCGTGATAGAAAAGAGTTCCGACCTGATGGCCCTCCTGGCCTAAGGTGTCTCATTGCTGTCAAGTTAGTCTCAGGGCCGGCTGGCCTGAGGCGTAGCTACTGAAGGTAGGCCCAAAAGTCTTGGGGCCTACCGATCCAGGGATGGTCCTGTGCTATCTTGCCTGTGGGAAGAAGCCAAGTGACTGGAGAATCCAGGGGAGGACTTTTCAGGAGAGGACTGCGCGATAAGGCCGGTGCCTCTAGAAGAGCCTGGAGACTCAGTTGGAGGATGCATCCCGGGTCACATACCACACAGTACCGTAAGTTCGGAAGAAGGGAACTGGTATTGTGTGATCAAGTCTTTGATATTGCAACAAGTCGCTAATTACCCAATTCTGTGGCAGAGGATTGTGTAACAGTTACACCGAATCTTAAAGTCTGTGGCAGAGACTATGACCGAGCATCACATCGGCTGCTAGGTCAGTGAGAGAGGCCTGTCCGGTGGTTGCTGAATCCAGTTGTGGATGCTGTTGCCTTCTGGATCAAATAGAGTGTTCCTGATCTGCAATTTCAAGGTACCTGAATTCTCCCTAAACCCTCCATCCCTCTATTGCGAGAATCTTTCTTAAATAAAGCATTCAAGAAAGAGACTGTGTGTCAGAGCTGAAATTACTAAAAAGAACTCTTTAATGGGACCCCTATGAGGGATATGGTGAAACAGTACAGGTATGGTAAGACCCAATTTAAACCAGCAGCTCCTTCGGGGGTAAGTGCTACATGTGGGGGTTTGAGTCCGGCATTTACCGTTACCTCTCGCAGCTAAAGGAAACTGTTCACTGGGAACTTATGCAATAGAGCAGTAGTTCTCAACCTTCCTAGTGCCGTGACCCCGTGATAAAATTTCCCAAGTTGTGGGGACCCCTAACAGTAAAATTATTTTCATAGCGTAGGTTGTCAGCACCCAAGGCAAGACAAGTAATTTGCACCCCTAACCCACAGACATTTAGCGCTCCCTGAGTCCCTTCCGCTCGTACAATAATTAAACCCCTTTTGGTACATTTTAGGATGTACCACTCTCTTTGTTCTCCTTTCTTTCCCTTTTATCTGTCTCTATCCTAATTTCTTGTTTTTTTCTCCCCATCCCTCTCTCGAGCTGTCTTTCTTGTTCTTTCTCTTATTCTTTTCCACCCTTTTTCTTTGTTTCTTCCCCTCTTTTCCTCTCCCTTCCATGTGTTCTCTATTTTTACTCCTCTTACTCCTTGGTGTGGGGGGGAATAGGATCAGTTGCAGTGCTGGCGGGGAGTTGGGATGAGTGGCAATGCTGGGGGGGAGTTCTGATCAGCCAGTTTAGGTGCTCTTGATCAAGGTCATCTGCTGATCTGAGAACTGTAGTGGGGACTTTTAATGGCAACGATAATCACAGGTAGTGTTACTCACTGTGACTCCAGCTCTGTGGTGTCTCGCAGCAGTGACACCTAAGCCGAAATCAGGAGATAGGGTCTCCTCCAGCCCCTTCCCACTTCACATTCCTCACCAGTCAGCTGACCTCTAGTCCCTGCCCCCCAGCCATGCCGTGAACTGAATGGGTGGCTGCGAAGAGGCTAAGTGGGTGGCCGCAGGCTCAAGAAACAGCCCAGCTGGGCAGCCACAGGTACCAGGGACAGTCCTGCTTGGTGGCTGCAAAAAAGGCTGGGAGAGCGGTGCGGGCTTCAGGAACAGCCCAGGATTCGGTGACCCCTGGCAAATCATCATTTGACCCCCGAGGGGGTCCCGAACCCTAGGTGGAGAACCACTGCAATAGAGGGTTCCGGACTGTGTCATTGTTCTAAAAAGGGGTTAATTGCAAGGTTTCTACCTGGCCGCGTGAGCTATAGGCGAAGCTAAGAAAGCCCGGGAGCTGCGTGACCAGAAGAGCCAGTGGGAGGAGTCCTCCGTTTACTTGCTGCGTAGACACCGCGTGTGTGTGTCTGAACTTTCAGAGAGAAGATCTGATTGTTGCAAGCCATGTTCCGAATGCCAGGAATGCAGTCTGCTATGGGACCCAGAATGTTCCCTGGGGGCACCACTACAAGTGTCAGGCTGCCTGGAACATTGCTGACGGACACTGGTATTCGCCTGAAGCCGCGTGGGCGTTTCATACTCTACACAACGGGAGATGTCGAGGCCTTGGGTATGTTATGCAACAGGTGTGAAGGACTGGTTGCAAGTCCCCATCCATTTGTTCAATGCCTACATTGCGGGGAGTACCTGTTTGCCGTAGAACAGTCCACCATGCCGCCCCGTGCCTACCGGATGGACTGGGCCACGGGCATCGCCATAGAGGAGACCGCTACATTTGCTCCTACGGCTGGGCCTATCTTCTCTAAATCTGCTACCTTAAGCGTTCCTGAGGGGGATGGCGCTGTTACTGCTATCCGAGAACTAACACTGGACACTACTACCGCTGTCACTTCTACATCTACCTACTCTGCTACACCTGCTCAAAAGAAGGTGGGATACGTAAAAGCCTCCTGCGGCTGTGGTCGAGGCCTACCCCAGAGACCACCAGGACCGGAGCCCAAGGAAGGCATCACTCCTGGAAAATCCACGTCAGGAACTGGTGAGAAATCTGGGACAAATATTTTAGTGGGGTCAATGTGTAAATATATGCCTGCTGAAGAATTAAGGGATTCTGAGTTGGATTCCTTATCTAATTTATCTGATGATGATGAACTGTTTGAATCTATGTCACAAGAACTGTTATGGGCTAATAGTGAGGATGTTGCTTCTGCCTTCACTTTCCCTGAATGGGCAGCTCAACACTTTAGGGAAACATCATCTAGTGTGGAAACGCTAAGTGTTGCTAGTGAGCCCCTGCCTAAAGTCAGCAGTTCAGTTAAACCTAAAAAGTTGTCTGCTAAAGCTATGGTGCAGAAATCGTTGAATCCATGTGTGCTTCCTGGATTGGGACATACCAGAGCTTTATCTAAGCTTGCTCGCTTGCAAAGAGTGTTTAACAAAAAGAGTTGCTACAGAATATGGACTAGAGTTTCCCTATGTTTCCAGAGAGATCATGAGAGAGATCGAGGAAAACAGAGAGAGTTGGTACCGTGAGGATGTTTGGAACTACTTAAAAGTGCCGAAACCTTTCAGGAAAACAGGTTGTTCTTCAGAGATGGATGATCGTTTTAACGGATGTCTTCTGCATTGGAGTTATGGGAGACATATTTATGCGGATAAAGTAGTCATCTGTTGGCCGGGCAAGAATGACATTGTATACTTTATTACCACTGTGGATGCACAAGGGAAAGCTTTGACATTGCCTGATCCCCGCTTTTATTGGTGATCCGTCGCAGTGACTGTGCTGTTAATGCCAATTCTGGAAGAAGAAAGTCTATATACTATGGGACTATAGTTAGATAGTGTTAGTAAAATGTCATCTACGAGTCAAGATTTTCTACCTGCTCTGATAATTGCATCAAAGACTTGGTATAATGTGTTTCTGCCACTAGGTGGTAGGAGTTCGCGCTTGCACTTAAAACAAAGAAGGGAAATGTTGAGGAAAGAGAGCATCATCTTCTAGTGGAGTTTTGCTTCCTCTGTTGTATATTGATATGTGAGCCTTGGATTTTCTTTCTTTTTGTGTTCTGTTTCAGGTTCAACTGGATCTTCTGTCAAGCTGCTGGAGAGTGGGTGGTTTAGATCAGTCCGATCTGGGAAACTATGTCACTGTAATTCTCCTGTGTGTGTTACTGTTAAATGTACAATTTTGTTACCGCTTTACCCTTTTTTCCCTTTCTTCCTATCCAAGTTTTGAATTCAGGTACTTGACTTTCAAGATTGAGGGTCTTTCTTTTTCTTTTTCAGACGATGAGGACATCGTCTATTGCAGCAGGGGGATTATGTAGTGCTGGTATTTTTAATACAGACGCTATAAGTAAAAATGTAGTTGTCTGAGGCTGTAGTTTAACTCAGACTGCGATTATTATAAATTCTGGTTCTGTTTCAGCTTGGCTTGTTGTGTGGTTTTCCTCTTGGCCTGGAGATGGCGCTCTATTATTTCGGCCAAGGTTGGAAATTGCAACACGCTGAGTGTATTGAGTGCCTACTTGCACGGAAAACAGTCAGTGGGTGTGGTCTGCCTGCTGTGCATTCTGGGAGAGGGTACTTAAGGGACAGACCCCGTGACAGAAAAGAGTTCCGACCTGATGGCCCTCCTGGCCTAAGGTGTGTCGTTGCTGTCAAGTTAGTCTCGGGGCCGGCTGGCCTGAGGCGTAGCTACTGAAGGTAGGCCCAAAAGTCTTGCGGCCTACCGATCCAGGGATGGTCCTGTGCTGTCTTGCCTGCGGGAAGAAGCCAAGTGACTGGAGAATCCAGGGGAGGACTTTTCAGGAGAGGACTGCGCGATAAGGCCTGTGCCTCTAGAAAAGCCTGGAGACTCAGTTGGAGGATGCATCCCGGGTCACATACCACACAGTACCGTAAGTTCGAAGGGAACTGGTATTGTGTGATCAAGCCTTTGATATTGCAACAAGTCGCTAATTACCCAATCCTGTGGCAGAGGATTGTGTAACAGTTACACCGAATCTTAAAGTCTGTGGCAGAGATGATGGCCGAGCATCACATCGGCTGCTAGGTCAGTGAGAGAGGCCTGTCCGGTGGTTGCTGAATCCAGTTGTGGATGCTGTTGCCTTCTGGATCAAAGAGAGTGTTCCTGATCTGCAATTTCAAGGTACCTGAATTCTCCCTAAACCCTCCATCCCTCTATTGCAAGAATCTTTCTTAAATAAAGCATTCAAGAAAGAGACTGTGTGTCAGAGCTGAAATTACTAAAAAGAACTCTTTAATGGGACCCCTATGACGGATATGGTGAAACAGTACAGGTACGGTAAGACCCAATTTAAACAAGCAGCTCCTTTGGGGGTAAGTGCTACATTTATATATTTTTGGGGGACATTTATTATAGCAAAAAGTAAAAAATATTGCGTTTTTTTCAAAATTGTCACTCTTTTTTGTTTGTAGAGCAAAAAATAAAAACCGCAGAAGTGATCAAATACCACCAAAAGCAACCTCTATTTGTGGGGAAAAAAAGGACGTCAATTTTGTTTGGGTGCAACGTCGCACGACCGCAATTGTCAGTTAAAGCGACGCAGTGCCAAATCGCAAAAAGTGCTCTGGTCAGGAAGGGGGTAAAATCTTCTGGCTCTGAAGCGGTTAAAAATATGAATGCGTCTTTTCTTCAGTTATTTGATTACTTTTACTACAATGTGGTGTTTGTGAATATGGTCTTGTTCTTGGAAGTGTTCCACTTTATACACACCAATGTTGCAGTTTCTGTATTATCTTATGCTTTATCTAAATAAAGAATTGGAAAAAATATATATATGGATGCAAGAACCTCTGGGGGAATCAAGGATGAAAAAAGATCTGGGGGTCCTAGTTGATGGCTCAGCAGTAGCATGCAACACCAAGCTGCAGCAAGCAATGCCAATAGCATTTATTAAAAAGGGTATTTACTCAAGAGATAAAACGATAATCCTGCCATTTTATAAAACTGGTTTGGCCACATCTGGAGTATTCTGTCCAGTTCTGGTCACCAATTCTCAGGAAGGATGTGCCAAAATTGGAGAGGGTTTAGAGAAGGGCAACAATGCCAATAACAGGGCTGGAGGATCTCAGTTATGAGCAATTACAAACATTGAATGTATTTTCCCTGGAGAAAAAACACTTAAGAAGGGATATGATAGCATTATACAAATATCCCAATTGTGATTCCATTGGGAGGAAACTAGTCTCAGGTCACTCAAAAAGATACGTGGCCACTCAATGAAGTTGGACGAGAAGCGGTTTAACCTTAAACTGTGTAGGTGATCCTGTGTAAGGATATGAAGCTCCCTTCCACAATCAGTGGTGTCAAAGTGTCCAAAAACTTTTAGATGGGCATCTTACTGAACACAATATACAGGAAAATGGTAAAGACATAAATACACCCACACACAACACACAGGTTGAATTAAAAGGACTGGTGTCCTTTTTCGACCTTACCAACTATGAAATCAGCACTTGTGGACTTTGAGAGGTGTCTGCAGAATTCTAGCTGGAATGTCACTGTAGGGTTGGGTGGCTTAGGTGGCAAAGATATTACGGGGCAGTGAATTGTGGTACCCTAGCATCTACTGGTCTTCCTTCCTCCTTCCTTCCTGCCTACCTTGCTTTCTTCCTCTCTTCTATCCCTCCCTATCTTCCTTCCCTCCTGCCTCCTACCCCCCCCCCTTTGCGTCCTTCTATATTTCTCCTTACCTTCCTCCCCCCTACTGTTTCTTTAACCAATTACAGACCGGAAGATTTGCCTGCTTAATGACAAGGCCATTTTTTGTGATACGGCACTGCGTCGCTTTAACTGACAATTGCACGGTCATGCGACGCTGTACCAAAACAAAATTGAAGTCCTTTTTTTCCCACAAATAGAGCTTTCTTTTGGTGGTATTTGATCACCTCTGCGGTTTTTATTGTTTGCACTATAAACAAAAAAAGAGGGACAATTTTGAAGAAAAAAAAAAAAAACAATATTTTTTACTTTTTGCTGTAATAAATATCCCCAAAAATGTTTTCAAAAATCTAATTTCTTCATCAGTTTTTGCCAATATATATTCTTCTACAAATTTTGATAAAAAAAAAAAAAATCGCAATGAGTGTATATTGATTGGTTTGCGCAAACGTTATAGTGTCCACAAACTATGGGATAGATTTATGGCATTTTTACAATTGTTTTTACTAGTAATGGCGGTGATCAGCGATTTTTAGCGGTACTGCGATATTGCGGGGGACAGATCGGATACTTTTGACACATTTTTTTGACCACTGACATGTATATAGAGATTAGTGCTATAAAAATGCACTGATTACTGTTTAGTAATTTTTTATTTCATTTTCAAATTTACAACAACAAAAAAAACACCACACGGAAAGCTTGTGACATTTATCAAAATTAATCATTTCTGGATTATCCGCAGCTATCAAGCCCCTGATGCCGATGTCGCAGATTGAGTGTTTTCTGGATCTGGAATCTCTGCAAGACTGTCTATGCTGCCTTGATTTCTGTGTGTTGATTCTATCTGGAAGAAATGTTTTGGTATAGATTTCACGGGCACAATAAACACCCAAGGACCAATTTTTCTGCACCTGTTTGACAGGTGCATATAATTTCAATTATTGATAGCCAGGCCAATTCTTGCTTTCATCAAGAGTACCTATATAGGGTTAGGGTGTGAAGGCACTACCAACACCCAAAGCCCAAATTTTCCGCACCTGTTACTTCTATCCAAAATCTGCGAAACGGACACCAGAATTTATCCAAAAAAATCTCTTATTTTGTTCGGAGTGCACTAAATTGTGGCCTCATCATACAGACTGGCTCCCCAAGCCGTTGTTTATAAAACAAACAAAGCTTGCAGGGAAAATGTCATTTTTTTGGTTTTTATAAATGTAATTTTTGCTGCAGAAGGTTTTATACATGGTTCAGATGCGCCACTTTACAGGCAGACTAAGGGGATCCCCTAGGCACTATATTTAATGGAGTTTTTCATTTTTATTGTTTCACTTTAAGTATCAGTAAATCACTGCTCATTTAAAAATTATCTTTTTTCACTGGCAGAGAAGGGGTTAAAACTAGGGGGTGATCAAGGGGTTAAATGTGTTCCCTCGTTTGTGTTTCCAACTGTGGGAGGATGGGAGTGACTAGAGGAGGAGACATATCCTAGTTCCTAGCTAGTAGGAACAGACAATCTGTCTCTCCTCTCCTCACAGAACAGGGATTTGTGTGTTTTTACACACACACGTCCCTGTTCTGGCTCTCGTGCCCATGATCGCCCGTGGCCATCGGTCATCGCGAACGCCGGCCATGTGCATTGGCTCACCCGCCATGCAGCGTGTATGCGTGCGTGCCTGCTATAAGCATTTAAAGAGCCGACGTATAGCTACGACGGTTCGCGGGATCGTGCTGACCTGCCGCAGTATAATGACGGCGGCTAGCCGGCAAGTGGTTAAGAAAGAAAAAAACCTAGTCCTCCATATCTTCCTTCCTTCTCTCCTCTCTTCCTTCCTTTTTCCTAATTTCTTCCCTCCCTTCCTTCCTTTCCTCCCTCCCGCCCTTCCTTCCTTCCCTCTTTTCCCATTTCCTCCCTCCCTTCCTTCATTTCCTTCCTTCCTTCTCTTTCTCCTTTTATTCCATTTCCACACTCTCTTTCAATAAAGGAAAAAAAAAAAAAAATCTTTCCATCCTCCCTTCCCTTCAACATTTTCTCCTATCCTTCCTTCTTTTCCTATATCCTCAATACCTTCCTTCCTTATCTCTTTCCTCATTTCGTCCCTCCCTACCTTTCCTCTTTCCTCCCTTCATTTCCTTTCTTAATTTCGTCCCTCCCTCCCTATCTTTCCTCCCTTCCTTTCCTTTCTTAATTTCCCCCCTCCCTCTCTTCCTTCCTTCCTTTCCTCTTTCCTCCCACCCTTCCTTTCCTCTCTTCTCCCTCCCTCCCTTTCCTCATTATCTCCCTCCTTTCCTTAATTTACCCTTTCCACATGTTGTTATTCTCTCTCTCTCTCTCTCTCTCTCTCTCTCTCTCTCTCCATCCTCCCTCTGTTCCATCTTTCCTCCCTTCCTTCCTTCCTTCCTTCCTTCCTTCCTTCCTTCCTTCCTTCCTTCCTTCCTTCCCCACTCTCTCAACTCTTAGCCTGGCTACATATTTCTTTAGCCTGTACAGTATACATTTTCTGTACAAGGTGGTATTTATATGTAGCAGAATCTCAGACCTCTTCCAGTCTAATGAGAACCTTCAAGGCCAAAGATAACTGACATCCTTCAATAAGTGGTGGGTTGTGAGGTATAGTGGGTGTAAAGTGGTAAAGAGGTATAGTGGGTGGTAAAAGTCATTGGGTGCCAGACACTTCTTGGATGTAATAGGTTTTATTTCTATGACAGTCCTTTTCATATTTTGCAAGGGAAAGAGGGTTAGGGCCAGGACACCCTTAAGTAGTTGCAATTTCAAATGGCAGATTCCGTGACTTTAACAGGAGGACAGTTGTACAGGGAAACGCCCCAGCAAAGTGCCACTTCTGCACGTGCAGGATTGCTGTCTCCTATGGCAACAGTACTTAAACAGTTCCTAACTCAAAGTAACAGTTCTCTTAGCTGTACTACAACTTCTCCTTGTAGTTCTTCAGCCCCTTGAGCTCCTGGTCTCTCACTAGACCCTCTGATTCACTCACTCTGAATCCCGTGAGCTCCTCAAGGCTTTTGCGGTGGTATCTCCCTCAAGCGTCACCCACGCTTCCTTGCTGGGTTCCTAGCTTATTGGCACTTCGGATACCTTCAAGCTTTACTCCCGCTGACCAGCTCGGTCCCTAGCTTGGCACACAAGGCTGCTCTGCAAGCGTCCCTTCCATTGGTTGGATCCCTGACTTGATCACCACCTGAAGTTTCCCGATTCTCCACCGTGCCCATTCGGTGAGAATACTGCTCCGGTACTTGCTTCAGTTACTCACCGTGGTCCCTGGTAAAGGCGATTGGTCTCTTAGTGGCGACAACTTCCCTTCTACCTCTGACCACGACAGGTTCTACGGCCGGCAGAACCATCACTTTTGGTTGGACTGCAAGCTGCAGTCCCAACCCTGAGCTGCCCTCTTACTTCTGGATAGGCCCTCACACAGCCTGGCAGGCTGATGCCCCCGGGATAGGCCCAATCTCCGGCCCAACAGTCCGGGGCAGACGACACCTGCTGTCTGGGTGGCATGCAAGGACCTAGATCACCTGACCTCCCCCGAATATAAAGGCTCTCCCAGCAGGCCAAGGAATTCAACAAAATCCCTGCACATTGGCTGAGATACCCCATATATCCATAACCTGACCTTGAGTTGTCCTTCTCAATCTAATACCTCCAAGTGCATGGCCACCTGGTGATAGAAGAGAAAAGTACAACCAGGCCAAACTTAGGGAGAAGTCAATGGATCCCTAATAATTAACTACTGTAGCTACTCCTAAAAAGGAATTTGGATAGGAGCTCCCTGACTAAACCCCAGGGTGCTACATCTATATTATTATTAGTGGCGTCACCCTCTGTCTGTACATTGTGAAGAAGTATGTGAATCTCTAGACTGGCTGAAAAGAATTACACATTTTGTTGTGAGTTGACATACTGTCTATATATTCCAGCTTGACATTCAGCTATTTGGTTCGATGTCTTTGTTATGATTTTACTTCAGTCATCTTTACATTTCCTTCCTTGGTTTTTTCTTTTGATCTGGCCAATAAAAAATCTTTCCTGTGATTGGGTCACGTGACGCTGTCGGAAAATCGATCCATGAGAGTGCCCTTTAAACCTTTTTATAGTAATTGCCGCAATGATCAGATAAAGCTCTTTCCATACGACCGCGGCTTATCACCAAATGGTTCCAAACTCTAAGGAGCCCGTGCCTGATTAATTTAGCTGACTCCTCCCCACCGCCGCCGTTCAGTCAGTCTTTGCCATGGCCGTTAACATAAATCCTATTAAAGAACAACTCAGATATGCTCTGTTTGGCCTAATACAAGCCCACAAAATGACAGCTATTTATTTGAAAGAAAAAAAACGAACTTCTAAATATATAAATATATATATAAATATAATATGTGCGCATACATTTAAATAGCTGTATAGTATATTTATAGTCAGAATATATCAAATACTCATTTTTACACCTATTAATCTGAATCTTGAAGTTTGTAAACTTACTTTGTGACAGTCATCACATATTTACTTGCTTGAATTCTGTGACATGTAGTCACTATGTCCTGTGAGTAGGCACTGCTGTGTCTCACATTTTTCAAAGAGCCTGCCTTCTGAACTACAGAGGTGCTGAGAGGAGGAGCTTCAAGAGGCGGAGTCAGTACAGGAATCACTACTTGCAGGCAGCAATTTACCATTGGGTATGTAGTCCTTAGAAATGGAGGAGAAGCTGTAGCATGGGTGCTCAAACTGTGGCCCTCCAGCTGTTGCAGAACTACAAGTCCCATGAGGCATTGCAAGGCTGTCAGTTAAACAAGCAAGACTCCCAACAACACGCATGACTCCCAAAGGCAGAGGCATGATGGTAGTTCTGCAACAGCTGGAGGGCCACAGGTTGAGCACCCATGCAGGCTGGCCATCTCTGTCCACAACTTCCTGGATTCCCTGCATGCTTTACAGCTTCTCCTCCACTTCTAAGGACTATATATCCCATGGTACATTGCTGCCTGCAAGCAGTGATTCTTGTACTGGAATATATTTAGAAGGTAGCTTGAGGACAGCTTTTTTTATTTCAAATAATTAGCTCGCTACTCCTGCCTTCTCCACTGCCTGGTGCTCCAGTGAGCGCTGGTGGGACAGAGCAGAGAGCGGTTACTGACAGCCACCGCTGTCCCCCAGCGCTCACATGAATGGAGATTTCTCAAGTAAACTTATATTGGTTTGTCAAATATAATTATTGTTTGTATTGGTATTACAATGCTGAGGTTATAAAATGAAAGTGTATGTTGTGACCATAGGCGTCCTTTAACCTCAAGTATGAGAGTTCCTCCTCTTGCATATCGTAGTTCATCATGTCTGAACCAGGAAAAAAAGTTTTGTTGTATGCCAACCTGCTGTGCATTAAAGGAAAATTGTGGGCATAGTAAAAAAACAAACATTCATATTCATCTATATGGCTGCAGTATCAGTCTGATGCTAAAGCTGTCCTCCACCGACTCTAAGCTCGAGAAGCGAATATGAGCGATTATATGACCGCTGATCGCTCAGTTCTCAGTCTGCTCTGCGCAGAGAGCGGTGGCTGTCAGTTACCGCTCTCTGCTCTGTCCCTCCAGCGCTCACTGGATCGCCATGCTGTGGAGGAGTAAGGCGTGGCAAGCTGAAAGGCTGAGCCAGCTGCCGGTGTTTTGCCAAGAAAGTTCCGCTCGGCGGATAAGGACCCCCCCTCTACTGCGCAGGCGCTGCGCCTGCGCAGTAGGATCCGGCGGAAATAGCCGAAGATGAATAGGGGAAAATCACCTGTACACGGCGCCTGTAAGAGGGCTCCTCGCGGGCTCGCTTCGCTCGCCACAATTCGGGCGCAGCCTCGCTTCGCTCAGCTCTTTTTTATTCCCCCTCTAGGTCCACTTGGATGGTGGAGAAGGAACCTGGACCCAGGGCGCAGGCGCCGTGTACAGCTGATTGTAGATTTTGTGCTTCGGCTATCTCCGGCGGCTGATAGTAGTTCGTACTGCGCAGGCGCTGCGCCTGCGCAGTACAGGGGGGGAACTTATCCGCTGAGGGAACTTTCTCGGCAAGACACCGGTCAGGCATCTGTGTGGATCCCGACAATACTGGCTAGATCCTTCCAGAGAGTGGACCGGCTCTGTGATATCAGCTGACGGAGGGCTTTAGAATCTGCACTCATGTGATCCAGAAAAGAAGTATGGCCAAAAAAGCTTTGGCCTTACTTCTTTTTTAAGGTAGCCCATTGAACTTAATGGACTATCAATGCACCCTAATGTGTCAAAAATCAAATGCAACCCTTTCATTTGGAATGCAACCATAGGTGTGCGCAGAATAAGGAAAGGGATGATCGGCACTTAGGTGTGCGCAGCCTATTACATTAGGGTGTGCACCCCAAAGCTCAAACACACATGTCATTCTCTGTAGCCTCAGCTGCACGGTGCAATGAATGAATGGGAAGTGCTCTGTGCTGGGTGGCTTCCTGGTCATTTGCAATCTGAAGCATAGGAAATACAGTTTCCTAGGCTTCAGTTATGGTTGGACACAGTAAGCGGGTGTGTTCACTGTGTTCATTTAGAAAAGGAAGGGGCTGGTAAATTACATATTTACTAGCCCTTTCCCACACTCTCCATCCTGAAATATCCCCCCCAACAGCTGGGAGGAGAAGAGAGGAGGGGAGCCAGCAGCACTGCAGGGAGGGGGGCCAATGAGGAGGGGGGGAAGCCCGGGCAGTAGGGGAATCGGCACCGCACATAGTGATTAGGGTGTGTCTAGGAACACCCCCTGCGCACACCTATGAATGCAACGCAGCTGCATTGCGTTAGTGTGTTGGGTTGCCATTCAGAATGAGGGTCCATTTAGATCCATCTCTGACCAAGGCTTGTTAATATCTGTTGCCAAGGCAGATTATATTCTTTTTAAGGCGTAGCCATTACCTGTGCTTCCAGTTCCCAGGTCTGCTGTGCCCATTATGAGGTGTTCCCACCATCCCTGTGCTGAGTTCCAGGGTCTCTACATCTGCTGTACCCATTATGAGGGGTTCCCACCATCCCTGCACTGTGTTCCCAGCTCCCCACACCATCTGTGCTCATTATGAGGGGTTCTCATCATCCCTTCTCTGAGTTCCTGGGTCTGCAAACCTGCCAGGCCCATTATGAGGGGTTCCAACCATCAATGTGCTTAGTTCCCAGGTCTGCACACCTGCTTTGCCCATTATGAGGGGCTCCCACCATCCTTTCCCTGACTTTCTGTGTCTGTACACCCGCTGTGCCCATTATGAGGGACTCCCACCATCCTTTCCCTGACTTTCTGTGTCTGTACACCCGCTGTGCCGCTATGTTCATTTCTATTTTATGACTTTAATGTGCCAGGGAGACAGTTGACAAGATCTCTGGATATTGGACTGTTTCATATTTACTTATCTATTCTTGGTTTGTCATTGACCTTTCCCCTCCCCGATCGCCTAAAGACACCGACAGCTACAGATATGCCGGTTACAACCTTAACTAGTCTTAGGGGTATGTGTTGCAACATTAGTGGAGTGCAAAGAGCAAGAATGTGCAGTATGCCAAAACAATCAATCAAACATTACATTTCTGCTGATTGGCTACTATGAATCACTGCACTTTCCACCAATCTATTTGGCCTCATTTAATGAAAATATTAATTTCCTATGAAAGTTAGCTAGTCATCCCTAATGCACTTATATAATATATTGAGTGAGCAGCATAATAGTAAAAACTACAAGCCAATGAAGAGCATCGATCACAGTTATGTATCTGTAGCACCCTGGTGTTTAGGCAGGGTTGCTCCTAAATTTACCTGCCAGGTATAGCTACCTTGGCTAATTGTTGAGCATCAATTGATCAATTGATTGACAGTCTGTTATTGCTGCACTTCTCTCTTTTGCCGCTGGGTGGTCGGGCACTTGGTGGCATTAGATAAGACAAGGGAAATGCAAGGTCAGATTATGGGTATATGGGGTGTCTCAACCAATGGACAGGGGTTTTCTTAAATCCCTTGGCCTGCTGGGAGAACCTATATATTTTGGTGGAGTCAGGTGATAAGTGTTCTGTGCCACCTGGACGTCTGTCTGGGTGGACGTGTGTTGTATTGCCTGGGCTGCTAGGCTGGAGTTTGGGCCTATCCCGGGCACATCTGGCTGCTCGGCTGTCTGAGGGCCTATCCAGAAGCAAGAGAGCAGCGCAGGGTTGGGATTGCGGCTTGCAGTCCAACCAGAAGTGACGGTTCTGCTGGTCGAAGAACCTGTCGTGGTCAGGGTTAGAGGGGAAGCGGTTGCCACTAAGGGACCAACCACCTTATCACCAGGAACCACAGTGAGTAGCTGAAGCAAGTACCGGAGCAGAATTCTCACCATCCAGGGACGGTGAAGAATTGGGAAACTTCAGCAGGTGTCAAACCAAGGACCCAGCCAGCAGAGGTGACGCTTGCAGAGCAACATTGTGTGTCAAGCCAGGGATCGAGCAGGCCAACGGGGTGAAGATAGAAAAGTATCTTGAGTACCAAGCTAGGGACCCAGCGGGGAAGTGGGGCTAATGCTTGAGGAAGATACTACACTGAATATTGGAGGAGCTCAAGGGATTCAGTGGCAGTGAATCATCTAGTCTAGCGAGAGAGACTGGGAGCTCAGTGGGTTGAAGAACTACAAGAAGTAATTGTAGTGGAGGTGAAGGAACTGTTACAACTTGTGTTAGAAACTGTTAAAGACTGTTGTGATAGAAGAAAGCATTCCTACACATGCAGATGTGGCGTCTTGCTGGATGTTTTTCCCTGCATGGCTGTCTTAATTTTAAAGTCTCAGAGTCTGCCAATTATTATTGCAACTATCTAAGGGTGTCCTGGCCCAAACCCTCTTTCCCAAAGTTCTGTTAAGAGAAATAAAATCTCTTTGTGTTCAAGAAGTGGCTGGCACCCAATGAATCTACGTTGCATTGCACCCACTATGCCTTACAAGCCACCATATACATAGGGATGTCGGCTTTCTCTGGCCCTGGAGGTTCTCATTAGACTGAGGGAGGCCTGGGACCTTGCTACATATCAATTACAAGCAGGGATGAGCCAAACTGCCCTGGGTGCTGTTCGGCAAACTTTCAAAACGTTTTGAAGTGCTGAGATAAGTTTTTTTGGCCATACTTCTGTGACCCAGGTTCCAGCCGACAGTGGGCTTTAGGCTGATGTCACAAAGCCAGACTAGGCTGGGAAAAGATCCCGACCATATGGTCGGGATACGCTCAGAAGTCTGGACCGGCAGCTGACTCAGCCTCTTAGCAAGCCGGTGAGCACCTGAGCTCCGCCCCCTTCACAGTCCAGCGTTCCAGTGAGTGCTGGAGGGACAAAGCAAAGAGTCATAGACTGACAGTCATTGGCTCCCTGCAGGCTGGAGAACAGGAGCTGTGCGATCAGCGGTCTTTGATTGCTTAGTTCTTGATCTTAGAGGTGGCTGGGGGACAGCTGCAGCTTGGATCAGTGCTGCAGCCATCTATATGAGTATAATTTTTATTTTTTTTGCTATTACCAGACTTCTCTTTTAAATGCTTAACCCTTTGCCTACGGAGCACTTTTACCCCCTTCCTGCCCAGGCCAATTTTCAGCTTTCAGTGCCATCGCACTTTGAATGACAATTTCACGGTCATGCAACACTGTACCCAAATGAAATTTTTTCAATTTGTTTCACACAAATAGAGCTTTCTTTTGGTGATATTTAATTATCACTGGGTTTTTTATTTTTTGCTAAATAACCGAATAAAGACCGAAAAATTTGAAAAAATACCCCAAACTTTTTCATAGTTTGTTATAAAATTTTGCAAACAGGTAATTTTTCTCCTTTTACTGATGTGCGCTGATGAGGAGACACTGGTGGGCACTGATAGGCGGCACTGATTAGCACTGATAGGTGGCACTGATAGGCACTGGTAGGCAGTACTGATAGGTTATACTGATGAGGAGGCACTAATGGGCACTTAATCAGCAGCACTGGTGGGCACAGATTGGCAGCACTGGTAGGCACTGTTGGGACTGATAAACAGGACACTGATAATCATGTCCCTTATAGAAAATCTTTTTAATACTATTTACACTCCAAATGGATGTTTTGTCTGATATATCTCTTTGTATTTTTAGAATCAATATTTATGTATATTTATCCAACTCTCAGCCCCTGATGAAGGTATCTGAACACTGTATACCGGAAAAGCGTTGGGCATTAGGGCACATTACCCCTTGGAATTTACACAGGATGATTTATATCTGTACATGTTTTGTTTTCCATGTGATACATATTGTGTATTTTTGTTATTTGTAGACGATACATGTTTTTTATTCTATATCATTAAAAGATTACATGTTATTATTGAGTTGGTGGTCTGTCAAAGTCTAATTTAGGGGGTTACCTTTTTTTGTTCTAAATATGAGGGATGGGACCACCATACTCCATATGTGACATGGTGGGAGTCTCTCTTTTTTCGTATAGAAAAGCTGGTTATCGACTCTCTTCTCCTCTCCTCATACTGTCAGCATGAGGAAAGGAGTGCCGATAATAGTTTCTGTTTACATCCATGATCAGCTGTGAACAAGGCTAAGTGCCGAAACGTGTCATATTTCAAATTTTAATGGTCATGTTATAATAAAAGATTACAGAATAATTTCCAGGGTTGCCGGCATTTCGTTTTTTATCATCAGCTGTGATTGGACACAGCTGATCATGTGGTAAAGAGCTGCTGATTCGCTCATTCGGCTATAGCATGGTTAAAGTGTTACTAAACCCTGGACCGTGCATTCACTATACCTGATCTCCCGCAGTACACAGAACATGGAATTGCAATTATTTTAGAAAATCTAAACTGCTAAATATCTTTTCTCATCAGCAGTTAGAGCAGTCTTGTGACTTCTATCAGTGTCTGGTTAAAGGGGTTGTAAACCCTCAATGTTTTTCACCTCAATGCATTCTATGCATTGAGGTGAAAAACCTCCTGTAATGCTGCAGCCCCCCCGAGCCCCCGTTTGACTTACCTGTACTCCCTCTATCTTGCGCCGGGGAGGAACACACCAGCAAAAGCCGGTGTCTCAGGTCCTAATTGGATGGATTGATAGCAGTGCAGCCATTGGCTCCTGCTGCTGTCAATCAAATCCAATGACGCGGGCGCTGGGGGCGGGGCCGAGTCCTGCTTTCTGTGTGAATAGATGCAGAAGCAGGACAAGGGAGCGCACCCGCACGAGTGTCCACGAAGGACAGCGCTTCTCCGATGGGACACTTGAGAAGAGTAGGAGCCAGGAGCATCGCTGAGGGACCCCAGAAGAGGAGGATCGGGGCCACTCTGTGCAAAACCAACTGCACAGCGGAGGTAAGTATGACATGTTTGTTTTTTTAAAAACCCTGAACCTTTACAATACCTTTAAAGCTTGTAGGAGTTTTCATTCTGCTCTGACTGTCCTATAAGGCTGCAGGACCCAGTGGCGGCTGGTGGTAAAAAGTGCACCTGCACCCTCAACCGCCCCCCCGGTCGGGTTCCCCCCCCCCTTCTCCTTTCGGCCAATCGGGAAATGTATCTCAAACCCGCGCTTCCTTAATGGCGGAGAGGCGATTCAGTGTAAGAATAGGGAATATTCATTCGCTATTCTCACACACCTGAGTGGGCTCATAGCGCAGTGCTCTGCGTCCAAAGCCCACCCTATTTTGAAGCCTGTTAGAGCCTCTGGCTCTAATCAGTGCTTCAAAAAAAAAAAAACATTCCGCATTGCAAACCACAGTCCAGCGTCCTGAAAGGGGCCGGACACATGGATAGGGGGTGGTGGCGGCGATGGATAGGGGAGGCGATGGCAATGGATAGGGAAGGACGCTCCCATGCGCCCTATAAGGATGGGCCCCCCTTGGCAGGACCCCTGACCCTCTGTCTGGACAGTGCTGATTGGCCCTGTGCTGATCACATTCACTCTCCCAAGAAAAAAAAAAAAAAACTCTCTTTACAATACACACCAAACTGAACATGTGCAGCATGACCCCTAGCCTCTGTTCTATCAGGAGATGGTTTGGGGACAGTGGAAGAAGGTGGGATCAGAGAAGACAGGATTAAACAGCCTTACATGCGGAGGATTAACCCCTTAGGTTCCACAGTAAGTATAACAAGCATGCTTTACTGCATATACAGACTGTTATTACTGTTGTGGGTTTAGTAACACTTTAACTGGTTGTGTAAGTATCGGTACATCGCTGGATTGCAAGGGTGAAATCTTGGTCATCGCTGCAGCTCTCAGTTTGATCAGATGCTTTGGAGGGCAACTGAGATAAAGTGGACCTGTCACAGCCAATGCTATCACAAGGGATGTAGTTCATCCCTTGTGATAGCAATAAAGTTGATAAAAAATTTTTTAAAGAGTCAGTGCAAAAAAAAAAAAAATTGAAATAAAATAGATATAAAAAAAAAAAAAAAAAAGAAAAAATGTAAAGCTCCCCTCTCTCCCTCTGTTTACGTGCAAAGGTGAAAACATACGTAGGTTGCAAGCGCATATGTAAACGGTGTTCACACCACACATGTGAGGTATCGCCACACACGTTATAGCGAGAGCAATCATTCTAGTTGGAGGCCTCCTGTGTAACTGTAAACTGATAAACTGTAAAGGCTTATAAAGCGTCACCCATGGGGATTTCACTTCCAGGTTGCCATATTGCATTTTCGGAAAATTATAGAGCTGCACATTGAAAAGGAAAGGTAATTTTTAATAACATTCAATTACAATATAACGTGTGTCACAATTGTATATGTTATATTATTTTTTCTTTATTTGCCATTTTCTTTCCCACGAAAGTGGAGTAACCCTTTAAAAATGCTGCCAAATGACATTTCATTGATGGTTTCTTTAAAAAAAAAAAAAACGCACACACATACACACCCCTCCAAAGGTCTACTATATATTTTTCGGGACCTTTGGGGGGGGACTGTATGCTTTTTCATTTTTTATTTTTAAGGAGCAGGCAATAAAATGTAATTTGTCAGCAGTTTAAAAATGTAAGTTTTTTTTCTTTGTAAGGGCTCATTTACACTTGCTTCGGCTTCAGCACACATTAGTTTACACTTGCTTCAAAACAAGGTTTCAGACAGGTTTTGTTAACCAGTTACCACCCGCCCACGGTCAAATGATCGCGGGGAGGTGCAGCTCTTGTTCTGGGATGGCGTCTTAGAATGGCCACTCGGGGGCGCGTAGCACGGCGACCGCGCCGTGTTGCTAGGACATGGCGCAACCCCAATCTCTGTAAAGAGCCACGTCCGCGGCTCTTTAACCATGTGATCGGCTGTATCCAATCACATCCGGTCACATGTAAACACAGAGATGCCGGTAATCGGTGCTCCTCGCCTCACACTGAGAGAGTGTGTGGCGAGGAGAGCCGATCAGTGGCATCTCCTCGCAGGAGACAACAAAACATGTAATCAGGGCACTGATCATCAGTGCCCTGATTATATTATAGTGCCAAAAGTGTCACCAATCAGTGCCAGCAATCAGTGCCCACCTTTGCCCACCAGTGCCAGCAATCAGTGCCCACTAGTGCCCACAAGTGCCACCAATCAGTGCCCATTAGTGATGCCAGTCAGTGCTGGCTATTCGTGCTGCCTATCAGTGCTGCCCATCAATGCCCATCACTGCTGTCCATCAGTGCCGCCCATCAATGCTCATCAGTGCCGCCTATCCGTGCCGCCTATCAGTGCCCACCAGTGTTGCCTATCAGTGCCAATCAGTGCCACCCATCAGTGCCCATCAGTGCCACCTATTAGTGCCCATCAGTGCCGCCTATCAGTGCCACCTACCAGTGCCCATAAGTGCGGCATATTAGTACCTCCTCATCAGTGCCGCCTCATCAGTGCCCATAAGTACCATCTCATTAATGCCCACCAGTTCAGCCTATCAGTGCCGCCTCATCAACGCACATCAGTGAAGGAGAAAAATTACTTATTTACAAAATTTACTGACAGAAACTAAGTAAAAAAAAAAATTTTTTCAAAATTTTTGGTCCTTTTTTTTCTTTTTGTAAAAAAAAAAAAAAAAAAAACCAGCAGTGATTAAATACCACCAAAAGAAAGCTCTATTTGTGTGAAGAAAATTATAAAAATGTCATTTGGGTACAGTGTAGCATGACCGCGCAATTGTCATTCAAAGTGCGACAGCGCTGAAAGCTGAAAAATGGCCTGGGCAGGAAGGGGATGTAAGTGCCTGGTAGGCAAGTGGTTAAAGCTCTCTGAACGCTAGTCAAAGCCCCTGTGACAAAAAAAAAAAAAGGGTTAGCTTACAGTCCTGTTTACACTTTGCTTTGCTTTGCTTCGGCTTCGCTTCAAAAATGATACCCCATCCAGAGTCTTGTCTCGGCAGGGGCACTGCCAAAATTTTTGTGGGCAATTTGTCTGGGTAATGGCTGGTGTTGGCACTTCAATAATCACAGCACTATGGTTAATATGGTGTCAGGATGATTGAAGTGCATTATTTCTATTATTACATTGCAGGGTTTTTTTCTTGGAGAATAGATGCAGGAACTCCCCCCGTCTGAGTCACCCCTTGTCTCTGCCCCTACCCACCTCTGACCACCGTCCCTTGATTCCACCCCCTACCCACCTACCAGTACTGCCCCTTTTAGAGAATACAGAACCAAGTATCATTTTGTGGTGCTAAATCATTTGTATGGAACATGTTAATGATAAAAAGAAAAGCAGTAAAATAGATCCCCTGCAGCCAGCAACAATAAAATCCCAGCAATAGATCCCCACACAATAGACTCCCCCAGCAACAATGGACTCCACCCCAACAACAATAAAATATCACACCCAGTAACAAAATATCCACCCAAGCAACATTAGGACCCCCAGCAGCAACGACAGATCTGCCAGCAGCCAGCGTCAATAGATCCTCCAGCGGCCAGTAAAAATAGACCTCTCCCACAACAGTAGATCCCTTCCAGCAACATAAGACCCCCCAGCAACAATAGACTCCCCATCAGCAACAATAGACCCTCACACAAAATCAGATCCCCACCAGTGACAATAGATCCCCCAGCAGCCAATATCAGTAGACCCTCCAGCACACCAGACACCCCATGCTATTACATACATTCAGTGCTGGAGGTGCTGGAACTGCGTTCCCCCGCGTTCCCGCTGAAAAAAAGTCCTGTTACATTGTAATCTAAAATGAAATAGTTCAACTCACCATAATGCAGAATCAGTGGGAGCCCTGAGTGTGTCACCTGCCACATCGCCTGTCACCAGATGCAACTTGTCACTTGCCAGTGGCCAGTGATAGTGTCCCTGTTGTTCCAGAGTGAGGGCGGGCAGTGAGAGATGATGTCATCTCTCTGCTGCCTGTGCCTGCACAGTAATGGCAGTCTTGTTTTAGATGCAGAAATGCGGTGATGCAGGGGGGGGGGGGGTGAGAGATAGTGGCATCTCTAGCTTTTACAGTTAGGGGGGGCGCATGGGGGGACAGGGACAAAAGTAGGGGGGCAACTATAAAATGCAATGATATACACACACATACACACGAATACACAGTGTCTTGAAAAAGTATTGGTGGTTGCAGCCAGGTGGAGGGGAGGACAGGGTGGGAACAGCCAGGTGGAGGGGAGGACTGGGTGGGAGCAGCCAGGTGGAGGGGAGGACAGGGTGGGAGCAGCCAGGTGGAGGGGAGGACAGGGTGAGAGCAGCCAGGTGGAGGGGAGGACAGGGTGAGAGCAGCCAGGTGGAGGGGAGGACAGGGTGGGAGCAGCCAGGTGGAGGGGAGGACAGGGTGGGAGCAGCCAGGTGGAAGGGAGGACAGGATGGGAGCAGCCAGGTGGAGGGGAGGACAGGGTGAGAGCAGCCAGGTGGAGGGGAGGACAGGGTGGGAGCAGCCAGGTGGAGGGGAGGACAGGGTGGGAGCAGCCAGGTGGAGGGGAGGACAGGGTGGGAGCAGCCAGGTGGAAGGGAGGACAGGGTGGGAGCAGCCAGGTGGAGGGGAGGACAGGGTGGGAGCAGCCAGGTGGAGGGGAGGACAGGGTGGGAGCAGCCAGGTGGAGGGGAGGACAGGGTGGGAGCAGCCAGGTGGAGGGGAGGACAGGGTGGGAGCAGCCAGGTGGAGGGGAGGACAGAGTGGGAGCAGCCAGGTGGAGGGGAGGACAGGGTGGGAGCAGCCAGGTGGAGGGGAGGACAGGGTGGGAGCAGCCAGGTGGAGGGGAGGACAGGGTGGGAGCAGCCAGGTGGAGGGGAGGACAGGGTGGGAGCAGCCAGGTGGAGGGGAGGACAGGGTGGGAGCAGCCAGGTGGAGGGGAGGACAGGGTGGGAGCAGCCAGGTGGAAGGGAGGACAGGATGGGAGCAGCCAGGTGGATGGGAGGACAGGGTGGGAGCAGCCAGGTGGATGGGAGGACAGGGTGGGAGCAGCCAGGTGGATGGGAGGACAGGGTGGGAGCAGCCAGGTGGAGGGGAGGACAGGGTGGGAGCAGACAGGTGGATGGGAGGACAGGGTGGGAGCAGCCAGGTGGAGGGGAGGACAGGGTGGGAGCAGACAGGTGATGTCGGCAAAGTGGCACAGGTGCGCAAAACAACCTACCCGTACGTCGCTGCATCATCTGCGGCCAGCGGGCACATGCACGTCGCTGGCGGCGTGCGTGCCTCCCGCTTGCCACGGGAGCGTGCCCGCGGGCTCGGTGGCACGGAGAGGCAGAACGAGGAGATGCCTATGTAAACAAGGCATTTTCCTGTTCTGTCTAGCAACATGACAGGGATCTACTGCTCCCAGTGATCGGGAGCAGTGATTTCTGTCATGTTCTAGTGAGCCCATCCCCCCTACAGTTAGAACAAGCTGATTTTAACCCCTTCCCTGCCAGTGACATTTACACAGTAATCAGTACATTTTTATAGCACTGATCGCTGTAAAAATGCCAATGGTCCCAAAATAGTGTCAAAAGTGTCCGATCTGTCCGTCACAATGTTGCAGTCACAATAAAAATCACAGATCGCCGCCATTACTAATAAAAAAAAAATGATTAATGAAAATGCCATAAATCTATCCCCTATTTTGGATAGGTTTTGCGCAAACCAATCAATATACACTTAATGCATTTTTTTTTTTTTTTTGCCAAAATTATGTAGAAGAATACATATCGGCCTAAACTGAGAAAGACATTTTTATATATTTTTTGGGGATATTTTTTATAGCAAAAAGTAAAAAATATTGCTTTTTTTTTAAAAATTGACGCTCTTTTTTTGTTTATAGGGCAAAAACTAAAAACCGCGGAGGTGATCAAATACCACCAAAAGAAGGCTCTATTTGTGGGGAAAAAAAAGGACGTCAATTTTGTTTGGGTACAGCGTCGCACAACCGCGCAATTGTCAGTTAAAGTGACGCAGCGCCGAATCGCAAAAAAGGGCCTGGTCAGGAAGGGGGTAAATCCTTCCGGGGCTGAAGTGGTTAAGCCAATTAAGGATTGTGCAAGGCTCTTGGTCTCAGCTGTGACTCTCCTGTCATGTAGAGCTTGTCACCAGCGCTCAGACATAAGGATTCCTACCTTTGTACCTATTGCAGCCAAGGTTCAAAGATTAGGCTCTAAGTGCAATGCCAGGCCTTTATTACAAGCGTCCCTGGGATGGTTGTAGTACAGTCTCTCATCTGGACTTGTGGAGGATATAACCTGGTCCTCAGGTTCCTGGATGACAGGTGACAACTAGATACAAGACAGAGAGGTTAGTGGCCCCGCGCAACCTTAGAGCCAATACTATTTAGGTTTGTGCTGTTCCATATCTTCTATATCTTTTTCTATATCTTTCTAACATATTCTGGAGTGCTGTACAAAGAACACTGAGCCAGTCACATCAGTCTCTGCACCAGAGGAGCTTACACTCTAATTTCCCTCCACAGTTACACGCTATTATTATTATTATACATTGATATAGCTCTGACATATACCACAGTGCTGTACAGAGAACACCGAACTAGTCACATCAGTCTCTGCACCAGAGGAGCTTACACTCTAATTTCCCTCCACAGTTACACGCTATTATTATTATTATACATTGATATAGCTCTGACATATACCACAGTGCTGTACAGAGAACACCGAACCAGTCACATCAGTCTCTGCACCAGAGGAGCTTACACGCTAATGTCTCCGTACAGTCACACACTATTATTATACATTTATATAGCTCTGACATATTCTGTAATGTTGTATAAGGAATACTGCACCAGTCACATCAGTTTCTGCACTAGAGAAGCTTACACTTTACACTTTAATATCCCACCACAGTCACATGCTATTATTATTATACATTTATATAGCTCTGACATATTCCACCGTGCTGTACAGAGAACAATGAGCCATTCGCATCAGTCTCTGCAGAGGAAGAGCTTACACTCTAATTTTAGATTGTAAGCTCTAAGGGGCAGGGCCCTCTGATTCCTTCTGTATTGAATTGTATTGTAACTGTACTGTCTGCCCTCATGTTGTAAAGCGCTGCGCAAACTGTTGGCGCTATATAAATCCTGTATAATAATAATGTATCCATAACAGTCACACACTAATATTATTATACATTTATATAGCTCTGACATATACTGTGGTGTTGTACAGAGAACACTGAGCCATTCACATCGGTCTCTGCAACAGAGGAGCTTACACTCTAATGTCCCACCACAGTCACACACTATTATTATTATACATTTATACAGTTCTGACATATACTGCGGTACTGTACAGCACCGCAGTATATGTCAGAGCTATATAAATGTATAATAATGGATGAGAAGGGTTGTTGCCCTAGGCTGCTCTCCTGATTTGGACCACAAACACCTCCCCCTTTCCACATTTTCATTACATAGGGTGGAGGCAATCTGTAGTCAATAAAAATTAGCTGGGAAGGTCTATAGCAGTGATGTTGAACCTTGACACCCCAGATGTTTTGGAACTACATTTCCCATGATGCTCATGCACTCTGCAGTGTAGTTGAGTATCATAGGAAATGAAGTTCCAAAACATCTGGGGTGCCAAGGTTTGCCATTACTGGTCTATAGGATTGTTTAGGATCTCAGTTTAGTGCATAAGGAGAAAATGTTTCTGGTAGGATCAACAGGTATTTTTCTATACTTGATGAAAATGTAGCCTGAAAACAAATGCAGACACCACATCTAAGAATTGATAATCTGGAATATATTGCATAATGTTGCCCTTGGGTTTAGATACACGTTAAATGCTAAATGAACTCTATAAAAAAAACGTGGGCCTAATGTCACAGACATTTGCCCAGCCATTATGAATTTTTGACCGTATTTTGCTTAAAATGTTGATTTCCTGTAATCGCCAGCTCCATCTAGAGGCCATAATGTGGTATTTTTTTTTAATTACCCTAATCAGGAAAATACCACATGATGGCCTCTAGATGGAGCTGGTGATCATAGGAGAATTAGGTCAATATTTGTGACAGCTGGGTAAATGCTTGTGACAGTCATCCAGCATATTTTATTAATAGACCCCCTATATGGGATTTCAGCCAGTTTTATGTGAGTGGGGGGAGAATTGAAAGTCACATCTCCTCAATGTGGACAAAGATGAACTTTCTCCACCCTATCCAAAATGAGGGCACCTTTGTCTCTAGTTTCACTTCCCCGTCAGTCACAGTTCACACTAATGTGATGCGGGAAACGCACAATTCCCCACACTCTAAGCAACCGCGCGGCGTCCATGCGATCTGCTGTGGGTGGCAATGTAATCTTAACAACACCCTGAAACAGATGGCAAAACGCAGTGCGACTGCCAGAATCGCATCACATTGGTGCGGGAGAAAAAAAGGGGTCCTGCACCATCTTGGTGCAGATGCAATGCGATTTCAGCCATACAAAATGTACGGTGTGGTGCAATTCTTGTGCACATCACATGCAGTGTTTTCCCACACACCAGCGTGAACCTAGCCTCAGTCTTGCACAGTTGTACTGGCTCCTCTCCTCCCCTGTACTGAAATGGCTTAATCTTCTCACAATGAGCATTAGAAGCTGCAGCAAGGCAGACAGAGCTCACCTCATTTCCTGGCTGGAGGATGTCCAGCATCATCTAGCACTTTCCTCCCCAGCGTGGCCCACCCTTTCAATAATTTGATTGCTTTTTTCCAGGAAACCCCTCCACCAGTCATGATCTGCCTGCACTGCATAGAGAAGCAGAGAGACCCAGGAATGACATCACTGGGTCCAAAATAAAGCATAAAAAGAAAATGGAAAGGTTTTATTTAAAATGTTAATTAGTGTGTTAATGAGGGGGGGGGGGTTAGGGAAGGTAAAATATAAGAAAATTAAACTGTAGTTTAAAGCATTCAAGGTTTTTTTTTTTTTTTCAACGGGTGGTGTTAAAGGAGAACCCCAGTCAGATACTGTATAAGAAACACAAATTCCTGCAGATCTGTATTTAGCAAGATAACTTTTTTTTTATGCAAACATTGTAAAGTAGCTAAATTAGCCTCCTGGATTCCTCTGCACAACAGAGTTCAGACA
This sequence comes from Aquarana catesbeiana, assembly GCF_042186555.1. Lineage (NCBI taxonomy): Eukaryota > Metazoa > Chordata > Amphibia > Anura > Ranidae > Aquarana > Aquarana catesbeiana. Next base: position 56,994,918 of record NC_133331.1, on the reverse strand, counting down.
GGGGAGCATTAAAAGGAGCCAATCAGGTGCACTGCAATGCAAGAATCATGCTAACAGAAGGGGAGCTCATCAGTCTTCTGCTTCTCCTTTCACTGTCCAATCACAGGGTGGGGATGGGGAGGAGAGCTGTAGGTGAAAGTTAAATCACTTTTTTTATTTATTACAGGTTCCTATATAGCGCCATCAATGTACACAGTGCTTTACACATATATATTATACATTCACATCAGTCCCTGCCCTCAGGGAGACATGTGGTTCACATGCCTGACGAAGGGGTCCTGCGTGACTCTGAAACGTTGCAGCTTTCTTGTGTTGTGATCATGCAATAAACTACCCGTTTGGACGCCACTTTGTGCCGATCCTTGGTGTGCTGGCAAATATCTACGTTGCCACATGGATTAGGGGGGGAGGCGCCTGCGCCCCTTATGGACAGGCCGCCACTGCCAATGACACCAATGACGGGGTATTATTCTTCCCACTGACACCAATAATGGAAATTATTCCTCCCACTAATACCAATAAGGGGACACTATTCCTAAATATAAATATATATATTGGAAAAAGTATTGGGACGCTTGCATAGCTCCCAACTGTCCCTGATTTCGAGGGACTGTCCCTGATTTTGAGTTCCTCATTCCACCTCATTTGTCCCTCATTTTGATCTGATCTATATAGATGTATATAAAATGCACTTTATGTTTCAAAAAGTGTTTCCCAGTGCTAAACCTTTTATCCAATTTCTAAATTGCTGCATTTGTACATTTTAAAAGCCAATATAAAGGAATAGTAGTGGTAAAAAAAAGTCCTTGTGGATTTAATTAAACTTTTTTTTTGGTTAATTCTCCTTTAAGGGGGTGTGGCAGGGGGCGTGTCCTATGCGTACATACATTTGTTAGTAGGTGTCCCTCATTCCCATCTCAAAAGGTTGGGAGGTATGCACTTGCCTTTACACGCACATGAACTTTAATGGCACCCCAGTCTTAGTCCGTAGAGTTCAATATTGAGTTGGCCCACCCTGTGCAGCTATAACAGCTTCAACTCTTCTGGGAAGGTTGTCCACAAGGTTTAGGAGTGTGTCTATGGGAATGTTTGACCATTCTTCCAGAAGAGCATTTTTGAGGTCAGGTACTGATGTTGGATGAGAAGACTTGGCTCGCAGTCTCCTGTCTAATTCATCCCAACTATATGGTTAAAGAGGAGTTCCCATTTAAAAAAAAAAATTAAAATTAAAAGTCAGCAGCTACAAATACTGCAGCTGCTGACTTTTAATTGGCCACTTACCTGTCCCAGGGTCCAGCGATGCGGGGGATCAAAGCCCCGCTCGTCTCCCCCTCCGTTCGGCGGCACTGGCATTGCAACTGTGGGCACCGGGCTGTGGCTTCACAGCCGGGCACCCACTGCGCATGCGCGAGCGGTGCCGCGCGCCGTGATTGGCTGCTCAGTCACCTGGGACCTGTAATGGGTCCCAGATGATTGACAAGAGGGAGGGAGCAGAGCTGAGCCCTTCCTGTGCCGAGGGGAAGTGATGTCACCAGCCCAGGCACTGAAAGAGGCAGACTACGAGGGACCCCCTAGCAACAAGCATTTAGAGGTAAGTTAAAAAAAATTTTTTTTTCAAATGTTCTTTTTTATTTATTTTTTTTTAGGCACATTCATGCATTTTTTTTTTTTTTAGGGTGGAACACCACTTTAAGGTCAGGATTCTGTGCAGGCCAGTCAAGTTCCTCCACTCTAAACTCGCTCATCCATGTCTTTATGGACCTTGCTTTGTGCACTGGTCCAAAGGAAGGTTATATGTAGGGATGAGCTCAAGGTGCGGTCTGACTTCCAGGCTTTTTGCTTGTTCCGCGAGAGCTGAATGCCATGTATAATTATAGTATTTGTTTTGCTACTATATGACAGCTTCCTCCCTGTCAATGGTTGCTAAGGAAGTGGCGAGGCAAACAGTGACTTCACCTGGCCTCATTCATTCACTGGATGGGAATCCACAGCTATATAAACAAAGGAGCAGAGATAACGCTGACACCACTGATCAAACAATGGGGCCATGAAATTGACCAGATATGGTCATGGCCATCATCTGGGATATTGGGAGATGTCATTCAGTTGGCAGGGTTTTTTTCTTTTGGCAGGCTCATTGTGACTGACATGGATCTGCATGACATGACTGATGATGGGTGCACATTGTGGGACTTTTTGGGGGGTTTTACCTTTTTAGTAAAGGATTTGTCAAAAAGCATGGTGTCACAGGCTACATTTTTTTTTTATGAAGGAGCAGAAATACTGAGTAGCCCTTACCCATTTACATGGAGGGAGGCAGTATCAGGAGCCCCCTTATAAGCCCCGTGCCTGCAGACCCCCCACAACCACTGAGCTAGGGTTGTGGGGAAGAGGCCCTTTGTCTTCAACAATATGGGGACAAGGTGCTTTGCCAGGGATTTATGACCCCCCCCCCCCCTCCCCTGTTCCTGGCCAGCCAGACTCTATACTTGAATAAAGCCTAGTAAACACTGCTAGCTCAGTTCAGAGCCGCTGTACTAGTAATCTGATATTAGTACAGCGATCTCCCCTGCTGTTCTATTGTGTTCTGACAGGAGGACGGCTTCTGCCCCAAACGGCCGGCTTCTGTCGGACCGAATACAGTGCACAGGGCCCGAATTTCAGCCGGTCTCTATTGAACCGGCTAATGCCGCCCAGCATTCGGCCCGTGTGTATGGGGCTTTAAGGTCTGGAATGGATTTTGGCAGGGACCTCACTCTTGTTTTTTTGTGTGGGGCTCTCCCTTAAAATTCCTACCAGACCTGAATGATCTGCTATAGAATTTGGAGGGTCCCTTTACTCCTTTTATTTTTTTTTTTGTGGTGCCCCCCTTATCAAGGATACCATTTTAACATAGAGGAACCCTGGAAATAACTTTCCGGTCTTAGGGAACCCCTGCTAAAAACTGACTATATCTACAACTCATTAGTGTGATGGTAAGTGGGAAGAACACTCCTTATACCAAGGGCGGACTGACAACTCATGGGGCCCCCGGGCAATAGGAGATTATGGGGCCCCCGGGCAATAGGAGATTATGGGGCCCCCGGGCAAGAGGAGAAGATTATGGGGCCCCCAGGCAATAGGAGATTATGGGGCCCCCAGGCAATAGATTATGGGGCCACACAGTATACACACACACACATACAGTATACACACACAGACACACAATATACACACACAGAATACACATTCACACACTGAAAAGGTACTGGAGATGCGGGGCAGCTATAATCATGGGATTTTTAAAAAAACACAAATTTTTACATACTGTCCCTGGTTTTATTGAGGCTGGCAACCCTGATGGGGCCCCTCAGTGGCATGGGGCCCTCGGGCAGTGCCCGAGTGCCTGAATGGTCAGTCCGCCCCTGCCTTATACCTGTGGTCACTGGGAAGATATACCCCCTTATAGATAGCTAAAAAGATCAATGGTGTCAGTGAGAACTTATCTGAGAGGCTGAAATTGCTCATTGCTCAAGGAACCCCTAGCAATCCCTGGAGGAACCCTAGAGTTTCATTCAGGGCCGGGAAGGGGCGGCTGCCCTGGGCACTGTGGTATCATGTGAGCTGGGGGGGGGGGGGGGCGCAGCACAAGCAGGTTGGGGGGAGGGTATTTGGGTTGGGGGGTGGCAGGGGATAAGAATTGTTCTAGGAGGGGAAATTCGGGGGAGGTGTGCTAGGTGTAGTGATTTGAGTCGATTCTTCTTGGGAGGGGGAGATGGGGGAAGAAGATTCGTGCTTGGAGGGGGAATTCGGGGGGGTTTGTGCTAGAAAAGGTAATATGGTAGGGGAAGGGGATTTGTGCTAGGAGGGGATTTTTTTTTGGTGGGGGGGATTTGTGCTAACAGGGATAACTGGGGGTATTTGTGTTGGGAGGGGAATTTTTAGTACTGTGCAGGGGATTTTAGTAGGGGGTGGAGGAGGGGGAATTCATGCTTGGGGTAGGCATGCAGATTAGTGCTAGTTTTTTTTTTTGGGGGGGGGGGATTTTTGCCAATAATGCTCATACATCTCGGGGGGGGGGGTGCAATTTGACATGTTCACCCCAGGCTCTAGATGACCTTGTCTTGACACTGGTTTCATGGTACCCTAGTTGAGAAACCCTGCTTGGTTATTCAGATGGATTCTCTCTGCAGGATGCCTAAAACCAACAAGATCCTGGCACTGAAAAAAAAATGTATGGGACATTCTGCGTGCAATACAACCCAAATGATTTTCTATTCTATAACCAAACAGATGAAACATCTAGCGAGTACTGAGAATTCGGCATACAGATAATTACTATCCGTGTGATATTATCAATGTCCAGGCCATAAAAGTTACCTTTGTTCGGGATCCAAGGTTGATATGTACACTCAGCATAATCTGGCTCCTGACCTATGTTAGTCTAGACTTCCATATGGTCAAGGTCATCCATACCGTATACAATAAAACCTCTGGTGACCTCATCTCAGCTTCTCAGAAATGCTGACTGTGCTGGACATCTTGTACCTGAGCAGAGGGGCCAATGGCTGTCTGTATGACAGGAGTTGATTCATTAAAACTGGAGCGTGCAAAATCTGATGCATCTCTGCATAGAAACCAATCCACTTCCATTTTTTTTTTGTCAAAGCTTAAAGTGATACTAAAGTCTAATTTTTTGTTTTTGTTTTTTTGTTAAAAGTAACAAACATGTTATCTTTACCTGCTCTGTGTAGTGGTTTTGCACAGAGCAACCCAGATCTTCCTCTTCTCGAGTCCCTCTTCTGTGCTTCTGGCCCCTTCCTCCTGTTGAGTGCCACCACAGCAAGCAGCATTCTATCGGGGCACCCAAACCGAGCCGCATTTCCCTGTGTCCATTCAGACACGGAAGCCGTGGCTCCGCCCCCTTTCTCTCCTCATTGGCTCACTAACTTTGACTGACAGCAGCAGGAGCCAATGGCACGGCGATGCACTGCTGTCTCAGCCAATGAGTAGGGGAGCATACAAGGGGATCTGCACTGCACAAAGCAGGTAAGTATAACATGTTTGTTATTTTTAAATAAAAAATATGAGACTTTAGTATCACTTGAATTTTTTTTTTTTTTAAATAACAACTCTCTCTATATACTAACCTGCTCTGTGCAATGGCACAGAGCGGCCACGAACCTCCTTTTGTTGGGTCCCTCGCCGGCGCTCCTGGCCCTCCTCTCTCGTCCAGTGCCCCCATAGGAAGCCGCTTCCCATGGGGTCACTCGTGTGTTCTCGCACCCGAGTCCCACTGCTGCTTCCCATTGACATACACAGACATCAGGACTCGGCCCCGTCTCGCGCACCCTTGTCACTGGCTTTGATTGACAGCACTGGGAACCAATGGCCCCCCTGGTGCCCCAGCAAAGCCAGCGAGACCCGGAAGTAAGGGGAGAGAAGAGCTGCAGACGTGCACAGCGCTGGATTGAATGAAGTCTCAGGAAAAACAAAGGGGGGGGGGGGGGGGAGGTGCTGATACTTAAACAATTTTTACCTTAACGCGAGGAATGCATTTAGGTAAAAAAATGTTTAGGTTTTACAACCACTTTAATAATCTGGCCAGTGGAATGAATGAACTTTAGGTGCGTTTATAATGCTGTTTCTTTCCTGGAGCATAGGTGTCCAGGGGAGAAAAAAAATGTCTTGTGTACTTTAGGCCTTATGCCGCGTACACACGAGCGGACTTTACGGCAGACTTTGCCCGGCGGACGGGATTTGGTCGAACAATTCGATCGCGTGTGGGCTCCAGCGGACTTTGTTTTCTCAAAAGTTGGACGGACTTAGATTTGAAACATGTTTTAAATTAATCCGTTGAAATCGAGTCCGGTCGAAAAGTCCGCCGTCTGTATGCTAGTTCGACAGACATAAAGCCACGCTAGGGCAGCTATTGGCTACTGGCTATGAACTTCCTTGTTTTAGTCCGGTCGTAGGTCATCACGTACGAATTCGACTGACTTTGGTGGATTGTGTGTAGGCAAGTCCGTTCATTCAGAAAGTCCGTCGTAAAGTACGTCGAAAAGTCCGCCGGGCAAAGTCTGCCGTAAAGTCTGCTCGTGTGTACGCGGCATTAAAGCTCCATTCACACTTGTGCAACTTGTCATGCAACTTTGGACACCCAAAGTCACATGACAAGTCGTTTCCCATGTTTTCCAATCATAATCATTCATATATGTGCGAATTAAAGTTGCAGCAACTTCAAAGTAGATCATGCATTACTTTGGCCTGACTTTCATGCAACTTGGAGGGCCATAGACTTCAATGTTAACCCTCAAAAGTTGCATGAAAGTCACACCTGGATGTTATACTGTACAATGCAACTTGTATGCAACAGTTGTCCATTATCACTGGTCAAAGCCAAAGTCATATCCAAGTTGCACCCATCCAAAGTCGCGTCAAAGTTCCACTTCAAAGTCGGTGCAACTTTGAAGTCGTGCAATTGTGAATGGAGATTGAGAAAATGCTTTCTCTTGGCTGCAGCAGATTGATGACATCTGACAACGGGAGCTCAAGGGATAAATTTTTAATGATAAAAGGTGGAGCTTTAAAAAAAAAAAAAAAAAAAAATCACTGTTGCTGTATTTTGTGACATGTCAGGAATACGTTCATGTAGACTTGTAGACTAGTTTAGTCCACCTTAAGTAATTTGAGATGTGGTTACAACAAGCAAATCTTTCCAAGATTGCCAAGGTAATTCTGGAGATATCTGATTTGGTCAGGATTTAAACTGATAAGCGATAACCCTTTACCCTCCTTTTGTGATGACATCTACAGAAAGATCAGCCTTCACTCCTTTTCTTAACCTCATGGATCGATCGTACTCCTGCCCTTTCACACACAAACCTTTCATCACCTTCTGATATCTCTCACAGCAAAATCTGCAAACACTTGCTCAATGAGCTCTACTGGTAGGAAAATTATAGACCATTGATGGGGTGAATGCATTTTGAGTTATGATTGCTACATTTACCTGAAAGTCATATAATTTACATCATTTTATTGTGTTTAACATACACAATTGTAAAAACTTCCTCTAATGGTTATACACTATATGACCAAAAGTATTGGACGCCTGCCTTTACACACAACGTGAACTTTAATGTCATCCAAGTCTTAGGCCTCTTTCACACGGACTGTCCGTTCAGGTCCGCCTGTCAGTTTTTTGGGCGGACCTGAACGGACACTCAATGGAGGTCTATGGAGCGTTGGATGTCAGCAGTGACATGTCCGCTGACATCCGGCCCGCTCCGATCCGAAAAAGTGTAACGGAGGAAAAACCTACTTTTCCATCCGTTTTCGGATCGGATCGGGTGACGACGGACTCTACGGTCCGTCATCATCCGATCCCCCATAGGGGAGAGCGGCGCTCTGACAGGTCCGTCGCTGCACAGTGTGCAGCGACGGACCTGTCATCTTCCTGCTCAGCGGGGATCGGCGGAGCGATCCCCGCTGAGCAAGCGGATGTTCATCACTGATCCGCCCCATGTAAAAGAGCCCTTAGTCCGTAGGGTTCAATATTGAGTTGGCCCATCCTTTGCAGCTATAACAGCTTCAACTATTCTGGGAAGGCTGTCCACAAGGTTTAGGAGTGTGTCTATGGGAATGTTTGACCATTCTTCCAGAAGTGCATTTGTGAGGTCAGGCACTGATGTTAGACGAGAAGGCCTGGCTCGCAGTCTCTGTTCTAATTAATCCCAAAAGGTGTTCTATCGGGTTGAGGTCAGGACTCTGTGCAGGCCAGTCAAGTTCCTTCATCCCCAAACTCGCTCATTGATGTCTTTATGGACCTTGCTTTGTGCACTGGTGCGCAGTCATGTTGGAACAGGATGGGGTCATCCCCAAACTGTTCCCACAAAGTGGGGACCATGAAATTGTCCAAAATGTCTTGGTATGCTGATGCCTTAAGAGTTCCCTTCACTGGAACTAAGGGGCCAAGCCCTGAAAAACAACCCCACACCATAATCCTCCCTCACCCAAAGGATTTGGATCAGTGCAAAAAAAAAAAAAATAAATAAATAAAAAAAGGGGCACGCTTGAAGATTGAGTCTTAGGCCCCTTCCACACTTGTGCGACTTGTCCTGCGACTTGGGACTGCAAAGTCACATGATAAGTCGCGCCTCATGATTTCCAATGAGTACCATTCATATCTGTGCGACTTCAAGACGCAGCGACTTCAAAGTAGTCCCTGCACTACTTTGGTCCGACTTTGATGCGGTCCATAGACCTTAAGAATACACAAGACTACAAGTCACGTCGAAGTCGCGTCAAAGTCACGAGACTTTCAGGTCATACAAGTATGAAAGGGGCCTTAGGCAAAGACCACATGACCAAGTGCCAAGGCCCCCTGAGCAGCAGTGAAGAGAGCTTGGAGCAGCAGTTTCTCTAGGAAATGCTATAATTAAAGATCCTCCTGCTTTTTGTTTATCCACCCCAGCCCAGCTTTATGCTGAATGTGGGATGGCTTTTATCCCTCGTTCACACTGACTGCGGCATTGAAATTGTGCGACTTTATCTGAAATCGCACGTTTTCAAAGCCGCCTGTCAGCGCGACTTCAGGTGTGACTTGACGTTGGAAGACATTTGTGTGGCTTCATGCACAGATGTCTATTGAAGTCGCACCAGAAACTGGCAAAAGTAGTGCAAGAATTACTTTTTCAAATCGGTGTGGCACCACAAAGTCGACAGTGTGATTACTGGGAATAGGGTGCAACTTGTCGTGCGATTTGACCTGTCAAATCGCATGACGAGTCACTTCAATGTCAACGGGGGCTGAGCGTCAGTTACTAATCCCAATGCAAACAGCTCTGATCAAACCATTGTATGGAATATAACTGCAGATGTATTTCCAGCCCCCTGCTATTCAATCACACAAAGAAATCTGGAAAATTCAATATTGAATTATAAGGTTTGTACACCGGAGGGCGAGGAGCGGTGAGGTCTGGATGATGATTACCCATAATTAATTTAATTGCACTTTGGAAATCTCACTTTTTAATTAGCCTGAGATGTTGTGAGCTGTGCGTGTTCACACATGTAGTGATAACTGCAGGATCCAAAGACCAGATGAAATCAATCATGCAGACCCAGCTGACCGTAACTAAACCCGACAGAGGAAGATTTTATGACCCGCAACGATTTCAAATCGTTTTCAGGGTCAAATACTGAAATTATTTAAAGTGCAACTTTACTGAGAAAAAGTTAAAAAGAAAATAATTTCATCAAAATACATTGCAAGGTTGTACGGGAGATGCTTATCTGATTTTGTTCTGTAGATACCGAGATAAGCCATCCCAAGGCATGTATCAGGGGGTCACCAGGACAGGAAGTGAGGGGTAATCTCTGCAATAGAGACACAGACAGCTAAAGCTGAAACTCCACTTTTGTTGAGAAAAACAAACAATCTCTTCTGCAGTGGAGGCTGGTGTTTTTTTTGGGGGGGGCAAACAACCACCCCCCCCCCCCCAGAGTGGCACCCACCACCCCCAAGCAGCACTCATCCCCCTCACCCGCTGTTTGCCGATCAGTCCGGCACTTACCCCATCAGCAGCGGCGGGTGGCAGGCAGCGTAGTGCAGCGGCTCCGTGTCCTCTCCTCCATGGCGGCTTCCAGCTCCTCCTTCTCCTAGACGTCCAATAGGATCGCCTGCCCTTTCAGCCAATGGGGTGACCAGTGTCAAAACTGGCTTCCTGATAGGCCGGGAGGGGGATCAGTGTTAGAACAGCAAATATTCTTTCGCTGTTGTAACACAACTTGGTAGAATCAGAGCGCACTCTCTGCAACCCGAGCCCACCCTATACTGAAGCCTATTAGAGCTTCTGGCTCTAATCGGTGCTTCAAAAAAATCAGCCCCCCCCCCCCCGCATTGGAATCCATGTGTCGGTGTCCTGAAAGGGGGCGGATGGATGGATGGGGGGGTGGAGATAGAAAGTGGGGCGGTGCCCGTGCACTCTTAATGAGCGGGCCGCCCCTGCTCTGCTGGGTGATCAATGTCCATTGCAGGGATTTTAACAAATTTTATCAAGAAAAATGCAGAGGTTGTAGAAAACCTACTGAAAATGGGAATTACTATAAAAATCCACACAGTGTAACCATTATAAAATATTTTTTATAACTAAAAGGCAAAACTTTTTTTTTTAGTTTTGGATAGAGTGGAGAGGGACCCCTGTCAGTTTTTATTGCTGTCTCTGCCCCCATTAGGGAGAATTACCCTCTCTATTTGTCCTGTTCACCATTATCATTGAAAGTGAAAGTAAAAGAAAACCCCAAATCTCCCAATGGGGACACTAGTTCTGGTGACCTGGCGGGTTCCCAAGGAATTCCCTTAATTCGCAGGGATTTCCTCTCCTTTCCTGTTTGGCTATGGGACAGGAAGTGAAGGGAAATCTCCACAATGGGACACAATGGGAAAAATCTGACCTTCCCTCGCTCTATCCAAAAAAAAAGTTTTGCCTATAGTTCTAATTTAAATATATTTTAATAAAGACTCATTTTATAAGTATGCAATCCAAAAAATAATTTAAAAATGAATACACCTTCACCTTAAATGTGTAAAATTGTAAATGTAAAATTGACATAGTTGTCAAATACCAAAATGATATGTCCAGAGCACAGCAACTTTGTTGCCGATTCCTACCTGTTTCTGCTCTGAAGAAAAAGCTGTTTGATTATGTCAATGTGCAGAGTGAATCTGCATGGGAGTGACTTTTTCATTATTAATCAGCCGATGCACTGGCAGTGTTCTTAGGAGAAAAGTTTCAGTGTCTGCATCCCTTTATAAGTGATTAACTCCTAAGCCTCGTACACACGATCAGATTGATGGCCAACAGAGCGCCAGACTTTTGTCCGAAGGGCGTGTGCCGTGAACTTGTCTTGCATACAAACGGTACAGAATTGTCGGCCAACAAACACGAACGTAATGACGTACTACGTGGAATTTCAGCTCTTGAGCGCCACCCTTTGGTCACCTTCTGCTAAAGTCGTGTTTGGTGAGCATTGATTCCGAGCATGCGTGTTTGTACTTTGGACTTTTGTGTGACGAACTTGTGTACAGATGATAGGAAAATCTGACAACAGACCATTGTCTGCCGAAAATTTACTAGCCTGCCATCCAAAATTTGTTGGCCCGAAAGTTGGACAACAATTGTCTGATGGAGCGTACTGATGGTCAGATTTTAGGCAAACAGTCTGTCATCACACAATTCCCTGCCGAAAATCCGATCGTGTGTACGAGGCTTTAGACTCCTTCATTATTTTTTCAATTTGGGTTTGAGTTTTTGTTTCCTTGGGTATTTCTAACACCTAGAATTTGATTGGAATATACATTGTGCATTTCCCCATTACTTGAAACTTTGAGTTGAACCCCCACCACACTTACGGTGTGTGTGTGTATGTATGTATGTACACACACACACACACACACACACACACACACACACACACACACACACACACACACACACACACACACACACACACACACACACACACACACACACACACACACACCGCTCCTTCACTGCTCCTGCCCATTGAAATCAATGGGACAGCGCGGCTTTACCGCCGGCAAAGTGCCTCTGCAGAGGCGCTTTGCGGTGGTTTTTAACCATTTCTCGGCCGCTAGCGGGGGGTAAAACCGCCCTGCTAGCAGCCGAATACCGACGGTAACGCGTCGCTTACAATAGCGGCGTTTTACCGCCGCCGCCGCCCCCGCCCCAGTGTGAAAGGGCCCTTAGTCTTGAACATGATGGTGAGGTTTGAATGGAAAAAAAAGATTCTGTGGACAGGTCTCTTTTATACACATAATGAGTTGTCGTTAGGAGCACCTTCTTAAATTAACACAACTCATCTGTAGCCAGTCTGTGGGAGCCAGAATTATTGTTGGTTGGTAGGGGATCAAATATTTATTTTATAACATTTGTATTATGTGTTTTATTTTGGATTTTTGGTTGATATTCTGTCTCTAGCATTTAAAATACACCTGTGATAAAAATTATAGACCCTTCATTTCTTTGTAAGTTGGCAAACTTACAAAATCTGCAGGGGATCAAATAATTATTTTCCCCACTGTGTGTATATATATATATATACAGTATCTCACAAAAGTGGGTACACCCCTCACATTTTTGTAAATATTTAATTATATCTTTCCATGTGACAACACTGAAGAAATGACCCTTTTTACAATGTAAAGTAGTGAGTGTACAGCTTGTATAACAGTGTACATTTGCTGTCCTCTCAAAATAACTCAACACACAGCCATTCATGTCTAAACCGCTGGCAACAAAAGTGAGTACACCCCTAAGTGAAAATGTCCAAATTGGGCCCAATTAGACATTTTCCCTCCTCAGTGTCATGTGACTCATTAGTGTTACAAGATCTCAGGTGTGAATGGGGAGCAGGTGTGTTATATTTGGTGTTATCGCTCTCACTCTCTCATGCTGGTCACTGGAAGTTCAACATGGCACCTCATGGCAAAGAACTCTCTGAGGATCTGAAAAAAGAATTGTTGCTCTACATAAAGATGGCTTAGGCTATAAGAGGATTGCCAAGACCCTGAAACTGAGCTGCAGCACGGTGGCCAAGACCATACAGCGGTTTAACAGGACAGGTTCTCACTCAGAACAGGCATCACCATGGTCGACCAAAGAAGTTGAGTGCACGTGCTCAGCGTCATATACAGAGGTTGTCTTTGGGAAATAGATGTATGAGTGCTGCCAGCATTGCTGCAGAGGTTGAAGGGGTGGGGGGTCAGCCTGTCAGTGCTCAGACCATACGCAGCACACTGCATCAAATTGGTCTGCATATCGGTCGTTCCAGAAGGAAGCCTCTTCTAAAGATGATGCACAAGAAAGCCCGCAAACAGTTTGCTGAAGACAAGCAGACTAAGGACATGGATTACTGGAACCATGTCCTGTGGTCTGATGAGACCAAGATAAACTTATTTGGTTCAGATGGTGTCAAGCGTGTGTGGGGACAACCAAGTGAGGAGTACAAAAACAAGTGTGTCTTGCCTACAGTCAAGCATGGTGGTGTGAATGTCATGGTCTGGGGCTGCATGAGTGCTGCCAGCACTGGGGAGCTACAGTTCATTGAGGGAACCATGAATGCCAACATGTACTGTGACATACTGAAGCAGAGCATGATCCCCTCCCTTCAGAGACTGGGCTGCAGGGCAGTATTCCAACATGATAATGACCCCAAACACACCTCCAAGATGATCACTGCCTTGCTAAAGAAGCTGAGGGTAAAGGTGATGGACTAGCCAAGCATGTCTTCAGACCTAAACCCTATTGAGCATCTGTGGGGCATCCTCAAATGGAAGGTGGAGGAGTGCAAGGTCTCTAACATCCACCAGCTCCGTGATGTTGTCATGGAGGAGTGGAAGAGGACTCCAGTGGCAACCCGTGAAGCTCTGGTGAACTCCATACCCAAGAGGGTTAAGGCAGTGCTGGAAAATAATGGTGGCCACACAAAATATTGACACTTTGGGCCCAATTTGGACATTTTCACTTAGGGGTGTACTCACTTTTGTTACCAGCGGTTTAGACATTAATGGCTGTGTGTTGAATTATTTTGAGGGGACAGCAAATTGACACTGTTATACAAGCTGTACATTCACTACTTTACATTGTAGCAAAGTGTCATTTCTTCAGTGTTGTCACATGAAAAGGTATAATAAAATATTTACAAAAATGTGAGGGGTGTACTCATATTATATATATATAAATTAATTTTACGACTTCCATGTGGTGGTTTAAAAAAATAAAATCATACACATGTCAAAAAGGAATGATTGTGCTGAGCTCTACCAAGATAATGAGATAATGTCATGCTTAACGATTAAAGTGTAGATTTCTGGGATTTACCTAACTAATCTTTAATCTATACTTTCCTATTCTCAGCCCTCTCTGATCTGGTCACGTGATCTCCTGAATCAGCCACCTGCAGCTGCAGGGGAGAGTGTGCAACAGCTAGTTTTGACTGAGAGCGGTGATGTCGCCCATATGTTCCTATGGCCCATCTGTCGTCGGTGCTCCCTCCTCTCCCCTGCAGCTGCCGCTGGCTGATACAGGGGAGCCAGATCACATGACCGGATAGTGGAAATTGTTGATGCTACAACATGCACAGAGCAAACTATGGGGTCTCTTTGTGAAAAATGTGCATAGCCATTCCTCCAGCGAACCTGCTTGTACATTTGTTCTGTACGAATTGGAAAAATATGAAATGTTCTTTAGAATATTTGTTCCTCGGTTATTTCTCTGTCTATATTAAAAGAACATTCGTTCAGAAAAGAACTTTCGTTCTGTTAGGGATTACATCTGCTCTTCATATGCTCTATAGCACATTCTGTAACACAAGTACTCCTTTTCTCTTTTTTTTTATTTTTTTTTACATGATGTGATGATTGTAACCTGTTTTGTTATCTTGTGTTGGACAGATCGGTCACTTGTGGAAATGTGCTGCTGCCTCGGTTTCCTGTTCACGCCGCTCCCCACATCAGTTATCTTCGCACTCATCACAGTTGGGATAACAGCGTTCATCTATGTGCTCACTAAACCTAAACCCGTCTACCCCCCTATAGACCTCAACAAGCAGTCCATCGGAACAGAGGTAGGCTCTGGAGGGTGACAGCGCTGGTCACATGACACGGGGTGGATTATTTGCTTCTTGTTTATGGGGCTCAAGCAGGTAGTTGCACAATGTGACCTTTCTGCTGGCCATACACCTGACAGGTTTCAGGCAATTTTCATAGATCTGTATTGTATTGTAACTGTACTGTGTGCCCTCACATTGTAAAGTGATGCACAAATTGTTGCCACCATATAAATCCTGTCTAATAATAAAAATAATAATCATAGATCTATAGGCCTCATTCGCATGGATGGCTGTTTTATTTTGACAGCTCTGAAAGGCGATCTGTGGTGGAGGAGATACAGTGCCTTGAAAAAGTATTCATACCCCTTGAAATTTTCCACATTTTGTCATGTTACAACCAAAAATGTAAATGTATTTTATTGGGATTTTATGTGATAGACCAACACAAAGACCCCTTTTACACTGAAGGTGCTTTACAGGCGTTTTAGTGCTAAAAATAGCGCCTGTAAACTGCCTCCCATGCCCCCCCCCCAGTGTGAAAGCTGGTGTACTTTCACACTGGGGCGGTGCGCTTGCAGGATGGAAAAAAAGTCCTGCAAACAGGGTCTTTGCGGCGGTGCGGGTGCGGCCTATACACCGCTCCTAAGCTGCCCCTGCCTTTGAGATCAATGGGTAGCGCTTAGGCAGTGGCGCTTTTTAGGGTGCTTTTAACCCCTTGTTAACCCCTTCTTTAGGGTTAAAAGCGCCCCAATCCCACCCGCACAGCGCCCGCTAGCGTGGGGCGGTCTTTAGTGTGAAAGGGGTCAAAATGGCACATAATTAAGAAGTGGAAGGAAAATGATAAATGTTTTTCAAAATTGTTTACAAATAAATATGTGAAAAGTGTGGGGTACATTTGTATTCAGCCTCCCGGAGTCAATACTTTGTAGAACCTCCATTCACTGCAATTACAGCTGCAAGTCTTTTTGGGGATGTCTCTACCAGGGATGGTCCTGATGTTCGAATCGAACGTAAGTTCAACTCGAACATCGAGCATTCGTTTGTATTAGCAAACAAACCGAACATATGGGGTGTTTGCGGCAAATTCGCACACCCCGGAGCTCCCCATAATGCACTGCATAATGCAGATCGCAGTGCATTGATGGCTGCTGATTGGCCAAAGCATGCACCTAACCTGCATGCTTTGGTCAATCACAGCGTGATCTGCTGCGAGAGCCATGATTGACCAAAGGCAGGGTGCCTTTGGCCAATCATGGCTCAGGGGTTAAGCCCACGCCCCACAATATATAAAACGGTGACTGTATGTAGTGTGATACATGGAGGAGATTGAGAGAACTTGAGCTGATTAGGCAGGTTAGTTAGTGGCGTGCAGGCAGTTTAGTATATATATATATATATATATATATATCAGTGTAGACTATATAATATACAGTGTAGGCAGTCTAGTGTATATATATATATATATATATATATATATATATATATATATATATATATATATATATATACACAGTGCAGTCAGTGCAGAGTATATAATACAGTGCATTGAAGTGGTTAAGGGGAACCCTATGACAGATTTAAGAAAAAAAACGGCAGGGGGTCCCCCCAAAATCCATACCAGGCCCTTTGGGTCTGGTATAGATTTTAAGGGGAACTCCACACCCAAATTTAAAAAAAAAATTGGCGTGGGGCCCTCAAAATCTATACCAGACCCTTAATCGAGCAAGCAGCCTGGCAAGCCAGGAAAGGGGGGGACAAACAAGTGCCCCCCCTCCTGAACCATACCAGGCCACTTGCCCTCAACGTAGGGAGGCTGCTTTGGGGTCCCCCCCAAAGCACCTTGTCCCCACTTTGATGGGGACAAGGGCCTGTTCCCGACAACCCTGGCCATTGGTTGTTGGGGTCTGTGAGCGGGGGGCTTATCGGAATCTGGAAGCCCCCTTTAACAAGGGGGCCCCCTGGATCCCGTCCCCTCCCCTATGGGTATCGGGTACATTGTACCCCTAACCATTCACCAAAAAAAGTTGCAAAAAGTAAAAACCACAATATACAGTTTTTGACAAAACCTTTATAGAAAAAAAAAAGTGTCCCGCGATGTCCATCCATCTTCAATCACGCCGCCTGACGGACCTGAAAAATATATTTAAAAAAAAAAAAAGCTCTGTCTCAATAGGAGGCCCCCATGCTCCCATGGAGGCGGAGTTTTTTCGTTTTTTTTTTCTATTTTTTGGGTCCGTCAGGCGGTGTGATTGACGATGGATGGACATCACGGGACACTTTTTTTTTTTTTTAATACAGGAATTATTAAAACTGTCTATTGTGGTTTTTACTTTTTGACAATTTTTTGGGTGAATGGGTACAATGTACCTGATACCCATTCACATAAGGGGGGCTGGGATCTGGCCCCTTCCAGATTCTGATTAGCCCCCCACCCGCAGACTCCGACAACCAATGGCCAGGGTTGTCAGGAAGAGGCCCTTGTCCCAATCGACATGGGGACAAGGTGCTTTGGGGGGGACCCCAAAGCACCCTCCATGTTGAGGGCAAGCGGCCTGGTATGGTTCAGGAGGGTGGTGCTCGCTTGTCCCCCCCTTTCCTGGCCTGCCACGCAGTTTATTTTTACATTTTGGCGTGGAGCTCCACTTAAAATCCATACCAGACCCGAAAGACCTGGTATGGACTTGGAGGGGGGCCCCACGCTGATTTTTTCCTCGATTCTTCATCTATATTGCCGGCAATACATTACAGTCGCCAGCAAGTTTAAATGAAATTTTTTCCTTTAGAAATGTCATTTTGTGACACTGTTCTACACAATGCACAGATGCGCCAATTTACAGGCAGACTATGGGGACACCCAGGCACAACATTTAAAGGAATATTTCATTTTTATTGCTTCACTTTAAGCATTATTTAAATCACTGCTCCTGAAAAAAAAAAAAGTTTGTTTTAAAAACGTTTTTTTGCATTGATACATGTCCCCTGGGACAGTACCCGGCTCCCCATACACTTTTTATGGCAATAACTTGCATATAAGCCTTTAAAATTAGCACTTTTGATTCTTCATGTTCGTGTCCCATAGACTTTAATAGGGTTTGCATGTTTGCTCAAACGTTTTGCCTGTTCACATGTTCTGGTGCGAACCGAACCGGGGGGGGGTTTCAGCTCATCCCTAGTCTCTACCAGCTTTGCACATCTAGAGAGTGACATTTTGCCCATTCTTCTTTGCAAAAAAATAGCTCAAGCTCTGTCAGAATGGATGGAGAGCGTCTGTGAACAGCAATTTTCAAGTCTTGCCACAGATTCTCAATTGGATTTAGGTCTGGACTTTGACTAGCCCATTCGAATGCCCCGTACACACGATCGGACTTTCCGACAACGAAACCGTGGATTTTTGTTCGAAGGATGTTGGCTCCAACTTGTCTTGAATACACACGGTCACACAAATGTTGGTCAACAGTTACAAACGTGGGAACGCAGTGACCTACAAGACGTATGACAAGCCGAGAATAAGGAAGTTCAATAGGCAGTGCAGCTCCTTCTGCTTGATTCCGAGCATGCGTAGACTTTTGTGCATCAGACTTGTGTACACACGATCAGAAATTCCGACAACAATGTTTTATGGCTTTCTTTCAACAATGTCTTTCTTCTTGCCACTCTTCCATAAAGACCAGATTTGTGGAGAACACGACTAATAGTTGTCCTGTGGACAGATTCTCCCACCTGAGCTGTGGATCTCTGCAGCTCCTCCAGAGTTACCATGGGCCTCTTGGCTGCTTCTCTGATTAATGTTCTCCTTGCCCGGCCTGTCAGTTTAGGTGGACGGCCATGTCTTGGTAGGTTTGCAGTTGTGCCATACTCTTTCCATTTTCGGATGATGGATTGAACAGTGCTCCGTGAGATGTTCAAAGCTTGGGATATTTGTTTTACAACCTAACCCTGCTTTAAACTTCTCCACAACTTTATCCCTGACCTGTCTGGTGTGTTCCTTGGCCTTCATTATGCTGTTTGCGCACTGAGGTTCTCTAACAAACCTCTGAGGGCTTCACAGAACAGCTGTATATAATATATACTGAGATTAAATTACACACAGGTGGACTCTATTTACTAATTAGGTGATTTCTGAAGGCAATTGGTTCCACTAGATTTTAGTTAGGGGTATCAGAGTAAAGGGTTCTGAATACAAATGTACGCCACACTTTTCATATATTTATTTGTAAAAAAATTTTGAAAACCATTTGTCATTTTCCTTCAGCGGAAACAGAAGAATGAGATCTGTGAATATTCAGTGAATGTTTGGTAAATGTCTTATGAATGTGAATGCAGGGTGGAGCTCGGAGATGTGCGCTTCTGAAAGATGACACCCTGATGACACATTACTACGAAGATGCTAAAACGCTATATGAAGTGTTCCTGAGAGGTCAGCGGGTGTCAGGTGAGAGGGGCGGAGTCTTGGTAAATATTAATGGAAGGGGATTGGAGGGTGAGTGGAGGGGGGTATACACACAGGTGGTGACAATTACATGTATTTAAAGTGGTGTTCCGGCCGAAATTATACTTTTTAAATAAAAATACCCCTATAATACACAAGCTTAATGTATTCTAGTAAAGTTAGTCTGTAAACTAAGGTCTGTTTTGTTAGTTTATAGCAGTAGTTTGTTATTTTATAAACTTACAGCAGGCTGTGGCCATCTTAAGTGTGGGCATCTGAAGCCAGACTGTATCTCTTCCTGGATCTCATCCTTGCAGATCTCGCACATGCTCAGTGCAGCACAAGCAGTGTAATAGGTTTCAGGTCAGGTTTCCATAGCAACGGCAGTGTCAGAGGAAGTTTCCGCCCCTTCCCAGAAGGCATTGCAAACAGGAAATGATGCGAAGGGCCACGGCCAGGGAGGAGGAAGTGAAAAATGAATACAACAGATATACAGTAGGTGCTGAGAAAAATAATAAAAAAATATCCAATTCGTTTACAGTGCACAGTTTAGTGAGGGATGCTGAAGAGTTGTAAAAGTGGAACTCCACTTTAAATTAAAGCGCTACCCCCATAGGAGCCACTTGGTAGAATGGGTTCTCTGTTCTTCGTTTTGACTCAGGGAATGACCTCAGCCCAAAACCTAACACACCAGGTTAAGCAAAATGTATATTACCATGGGCATGCACACAGGGTGGGTCAGGTGTGCTTGGGCACACCCTAATCACCCTGTGTGGTGCAGATTCCCCTGTGTCCTTCCCCTCCCTCTGTAGCACTTCCGGCATTCCTCCTCTCCCACTGGCGGCTGCGGGGAATGTTTCAGGATGGAGCGAGCGGCAAGGGGTTGGTAAATACGACATTTACTGGCACCTTCCTCTTATGAATGAACACAGTGAGTGATTGGTACTGAAACATAGTACTTTGTGTTTACTATCCTTCAGTTTGTGAATGATCATCTCTTACATCAGAGCTCCTTTTACATCAGAGTGTCCATCAGACAGGGGGCGTGTTAGCGGTAAAGCGCCACTAGTTTTAGCAGTACTTTACCGTCGTTTTAGCAGGGCTTTTCGGCCACTAGCAGGGAGCTTTTAACCACCGCTAGTGGTCGAAGAAGAAAGGGTTAAAAGCGCCCATGTTGCGGCGCTGCTGAAACGCTTTGTAGGCACTTCGGAATCGCTGCCCGTTCATTCCAATGGGCAGGGCAGTGTATACAGCGCTCCCACACCACCCCAAAAATGCTTCTTGCAGGACTTTTTTTACCCGTGCCACAAGCGCACCGCTCCAGTGTAAAAGCACTCAGGCTTTCCCACTTGGGAGGCATGAGAGGCAGTTTTCAGGTGCTTTACAGGTGCTATTTTTAGCGCCTGAAAAGCACCCCAGCGTGAAAGGGTCTTACATGAGAGTCCTTATCAGAGTCCTCCCTTACATCAGAGTCCTCTCAGATCCAGAATACTTTAATAAACCCAAAGGTAAATTATCCGGAGCCCTCATTGATATAAGAGTCCCCATCAGAGTCCACCTTTATATTAGAGTCCTCATCAGAGTACTACCTTACATCAGAGTCCCCACCAGAGTATCCCCTTATACCAGAGTCCCTGTCAGAGTACTCCCTTACACCAAAGTCCCCATCAGAGTACTCCCTTACATCAGAGTCCCATCAGAGTACTCCCTTACACCAAAGTCCCCATCAGAGTACTCCCTTACATCAGAGTCCCATCAGAGTACTCCCTTACATCAGAGTCCCCATCAGAGTACTCCCTTACACCAAAGTCCCCATCAGAGTACTCCCTTACATCAGAGTCCCATCAGAGTACTCCCTTACATCAGAGTCCCATCAGAGTACTCCCTTACATCAGAGTCCCATCAGAGTACTCCCTTACATCAGAGTCGCATCAGAGTACTCCTTTACATCAGAGTTCCCATCAGAGTACTCCCTTACATCAGAGTCCCATCAGAGTACTCCCTTACATCAGAGTCCCATCAGAGTACTCCTTTACACCAAAGTCCCCATCAGAGTACTCCCTTACATCAGAGTCCCATCAGAGTACTCCCTTACATCAGAGTCCCATCAGAGTACTCCCTTACATCAGAGTCCCATCAGAGTACTCCCTTACATCAGAGTCCCATCAGAGTACTCCTTTACATCAGAGTTCCCATCAGAGTACTCCCTTACATCAGAGTCCCATCAGAGTACTCCCTTACATCAGAGTCCCATCAGAGTACTCCTTTACACCAAAGTCCCCATCAGAGTATCCCCTTATACCAGAGTCCCCATCAGAGTATCCCCTTACGCCAAAGTCCCCATCAGAGTACTCCTTTACATCAGAGTCCCATCAGAGTACTCCCTTACACCAAAGTCCCCATCAGAGTACTCCCTTACACCAAAGTCCCCATCAGAGTATCCCCTTATACCAGATTCCCCATCAGAGTATCCCCTTACACCAGAGTCCCCATCAGAGTACTCCTTTACATCAGAGTTCCCATCAGAGTATCCCATTACACCAGAGTCCCCATCAGAGTACTCCTTTACATCAGAGTCCCATCAGAGTACTCCCTTACACCAAAGTCCCCATCAGAGTACTCCCTTACATCAGAGTCCCCATCAGAATACTCCCTTACACCAAAGTTCCCATCAGATTGCTCCCTTACATCAGAGTCCCCATCAGAGTATCCCCTTATACCAAAGTCCCCATTAGAGTACTCCCTTACATCAGAGTTCCCATCAGAGTACCCCCTTACACCAGAGTCCCCATCAGAGTACTCCTTTACATCAGAGTCCCATCAGAGTACTCCCTTACACCAAAGTCCCCATCAGAGTACTCCCTTACATCAGAGTCCCCATCAGAGTATCCCCTTATACCAAAGTCCCCATTAGAGTACTCCCTTACATCAGAGTTCCCATCAGAGTACCCCCTTACACCAGAGTCCCCATCAGAGTACTCCCTTACACCAAAGTCCCCATCAGAGTTCTCCCTTACACCAAAGTCCCCATCAGAGTACTCCCTTACACCAAAGTCCCCATCAGAGTACTCCCTTACATCAGAGTCCCCATCAGAATACTCCCTTACACCAAAGTCCCCATCAGATTGCTCCCTTACATCAGAGTCCCCATCAGAGTATCCCCTTATACCAAAGTCCCCATTAGAGTACTCCCTTACATCAGAGTTCCCATCAGAGTACCCCCTTACACCAGAGTCCCCATCAGAGTACTCCTTTACATCAGAGTCCCATCAGAGTACTCCCTTACACCAAAGTCCCCATCAGAGTACTCCCTTACATCAGAGTCCCCATCAGAGTATCCCCTTATACCAAAGTCCCCATTAGAGTACTCCCTTACATCAGAGTTCCCATCAGAGTACCCCCTTACACCAGAGTCCCCATCAGAGTACTCCCTTACACCAAAGTCCCCATCAGAGTTCTCCCTTACACCAAAGTCCCCATCAGAGTACTCCCTTACACCAAAGTCCCCATCAGAGTACTCCCTTACACCAAAGTCCCCATCAGAGTATCCCCTTATACCAGATTCCCCATCAGAGTACTCCCTTACACCAAAGTCCCCATCAGAGTACTCCCTTACATCAGAGTCCCCATCAGAATACTCCCTTACACCAAAGTTCCCATCAGATTGCTCCCTTACATCAGAGTCCCCATCAGAGTATCCCCTTATACCAAAGTCCCCATTAGAGTACTCCCTTACATCAGAGTTCCCATCAGAGTACCCCCTTACACCAGAGTCCCCATCAGAGTACTCCTTTACATCAGAGTCCCATCAGAGTACTCCCTTACACCAAAGTCCCCATCAGAGTACTCCCTTACATCAGAGTCCCCATCAGAGTATCCCCTTATACCAAAGTCCCCATTAGAGTACTCCCTTACATCAGAGTTCCCATCAGAGTACCCCCTTACACCAGAGTCCCCATCAGAGTACTCCCTTACACCAAAGTCCCCATCAGAGTTCTCCCTTACACCAAAGTCCCCATCAGAGTACTCCCTTACACCAAAGTCCCCATCAGAGTACTCCCTTACATCAGAGTCCCCATCAGAATACTCCCTTACACCAAAGTCCCCATCAGATTGCTCCCTTACATCAGAGTCCCCATCAGAGTATCCCCTTATACCAAAGTCCCCATTAGAGTACTCCCTTACATCAGAGTTCCCATCAGAGTACCCCCTTACACCAGAGTCCCCATCAGAGTACTCCTTTACATCAGAGTCCCATCAGAGTACTCCCTTACACCAAAGTCCCCATCAGAGTACTCCCTTACATCAGAGTCCCCATCAGAGTATCCCCTTATACCAAAGTCCCCATTAGAGTACTCCCTTACATCAGAGTTCCCATCAGAGTACCCCCTTACACCAGAGTCCCCATCAGAGTACTCCCTTACACCAAAGTCCCCATCAGAGTTCTCCCTTACACCAAAGTCCCCATCAGAGTACTCCCTTACACCAAAGTCCCCATCAGAGTACTCCCTTACACCAAAGTCCCCATCAGAGTATCCCCTTATACCAGATTCCCCATCAGAGTATCCCCTTACACCAGAGTCCCCATCAGAGTACTCCTTTACATCAGAATTCCCATCAGAGTATCCCATTACACCAGAGTCCCCATCAGAGTACTCCTTTACATCAGAGTCCCATCAGAGTACTCCCTTACACCAAAGTCCCCATCAGAGTACTCCCTTACATCAGAGTCCCCATCAGAATACTCCCTTACATCAGAGTCCCCATCAGAGTATCCCCTTATACCAAAGTCCCCATCAGAGTACTCCCTTACATCAGAGTCCCCATCAGAGTATCCCCTTATACCAAAGTCCCCATTAGAGTACTCCCTTACATCAGAGTTCCCATCAGAGTACCCCCTTACACCAGAGTCCCCATCAGAGTACTCCCTTACACCAGAGTCCCATCAGAGTACCCCCTTACATCCGAGTCCCCATCAGAGTACTTCCTTACACCGGAGTCTCCATCAGAGTACTCCCATACATCAGAGTCCCCATCAGAGTACTCCCTTACATCAGAGTCCCCATCAGAGTACTCCCTTACATCAGAGTCCCCATCAGAGTACTCCCTTACATCAGAGTCCCCATCGGAGTACTCCCTTACATCAGAGTCCCCATCGGAGTACTCCCTTACATCAGAGTCCCCATCGGAGTACTCCCTTACATCAGAGTCCCCATCAGAGTACTCCCTTACATCAGAGTCCCCATCGGAGTACTCCCTTACATCAGAGTCCCCATCAGAGTACTCCCTTACATCAGAGTCCCCATCGGAGTACTCCCTTACATCAGAGTCCCCATCAGAGTACTCCCTTACATCAGAGTCCCCATCAGTGTACTCCTTTGCACCAGAGTCCCCATCAGATTACTCCCTTACATCAGAGTCCCCCCTAACATCAGAGTCTCCATCAGAGTTCACCTTTATCTCACACACTTATAGCGTGCCTGGGAGCTCGGGAGCGTGGCTGGGACAGTGGCTGTAGCAGTTGGTGGAGGTGAAGCAGGTTCCTGTAAATTCTGGAGCAAGCACATGATTGGTTTTCAGGATGCTGGGCTTCCTAGCAACCAACAATGTTGTAGAGAAGTGGAGACTGCAGGCTGACCTGAAGACCTGTGTGAGAAGCCATTGATCCTAGCTGCTGGCTGGATAAAATCTTGGCCCACATCACAGAGTCCAATGCCTGGGCTTGTATCATGTACTGAAATAAATCATTAAACATATGCATTACAACCACAGGGAATGGAAACTGCTTGGGATCCCGCAGGCCGAACCAGCCCTATACATGGATCACCTACAGACAGGTAAGTCCTGACAACCATATTCTGCACTCTGGGTTGTGTTTCCATATATAGAAGCCATTCTAAGTTTAGTGCTGTTCTGTGTTTTGCAGGTTGTTGACAGAGCGGAATTGTTTGGCTCAGGCCTATTGTACAAAGGATGTAAAGCTTCCCCAGAACAACTTATTGGAGTGTTTTCTCAGAACCGACCAGAGGTAAGCAAGGAAACACAGAGGGTTTACCATGGTGGAGGGGCAGAGACACAAACTACTAGTAAAAATCTCACCATTGTGGGAGGGGCGGAGACACAAACTACTAGGAAAAATCTCACCATTGTGGGAGGGGCAGAGACACAAACTACTAGGGAAAATCTCATCATTGTGGGAGGGGCAGAGACACAAACTACTAGGAAAAATCTCTCCATTGTGGGAGGGGCAGAGACACAAACTACTAGGGAAAATCTCATCATTGTGGGAGGGGCAGACACAATGTACTGGAGGGAAATCTCACCATTGCGGGAGGGGCAGAGACACAAAGTACTAGGAAAAATATCACCATTGTGGGAGGGGCAGAGACACAAAGTACTAGGGAAAATATCACCATTGTGGGAGGGGCAGAGACACAAAGTACTAGGGAAAATATCACTATTGTGGGAGGGACAGACACAATATACTGGAGGTAAATCTCCCCATCGTGGGAGGGGCAGAGACAAAAAACTACTGGGGGAAATCTCACCATTGTGGGAGGGGCAGAGACACAAACTACTGCAGGGAAATCTCACCATTGTGGGAGGGGCAGAGACACAAACTACTGCAGGGAAATCTCACCATTGTGGGAGGGGGAGACACAATCTACTGGAGGGAAATTTGTGGGAGGGGCAGAGACACAAACTACTTGAGGTAAATCTCCCCATCGTGGGAGGGGCAGACACAAACTCATACCTTCCAACTTGTTGGGATGGGAACAAGGGACACCTATCAGCAAAAGTATGTAGGAACAGGACACACCCTCTGCCATTTCCCCTTAAAGGAGAATTAAATTAAAAAAAAGATTAGTTGCACACAAATGCTTTTTTAACTTCTACTATTTCTTTATACTGGCTTTTGAAATTTACAAATGCAGCAATTTAGAAATTGGATGAAAGGTTTAGCACTGGCAAACACTTTTTGAAAGATAAAAAGTGCATTTTATATACAACTATATAGATCAGACCAAAATGAGGGACAAATGAGGAGGAAAGAGGGACAGAGGGACTTTGTTCCAAATCAGGGACAGTGCCTTGAAATCAGGGACAGTTGGAAGCTATGACAAACTACTGGAGGGAATTGTCATCATTGTGGGAGGGGCAGAGACACAAACTACTGGAGGAATCTCATCATTGTGGGAGAAGCAGAAACACAAACTACTGGGGGGGGGGAACCCCACCATTGTGGGAAGGGCAGAAACACAAACTACTGCAGGGAAACCCAACCATTGTTCTAGGAGCAGAGACACAAACTACTGAAGGGATCTCACCGTTGTGGGAGGGGCAGAGACACAAACGCCTGCAGTTAAATCTCACCACTGTGGGAGGAGCAGAGGCACAAACTACTGGAGAAATCTCACCATTGTGGGGGGGGCAGAGACACAAACTACTGCAGGGAATTGTCCCCATTGTGGGAGGGAGAGAGACAAAAATTACTGCAGGGAAACCCCACCATTGTAGGAGGAGCAGAGACACAAACTACTCATTGATATGCCACTATTATAGGAGGGTAAGAGACACTCACTACCTCAGGAAATCTCACCATTGTGGGAGGAGCAGAGACACAAACTACTGCAGGGAAACCCCACTATTGTGGGAGGAGAAGAGACACAAACTACTGGAGCAATCTCACATTGTGGGAGGGGCAGAGACACAAACTACTGCTTTGAAATCTCACCATTGTGGGAGGGGCAGAGACACAAATCTCCCCATTATGGTAATAACCAGTGTCCTCTTTTCCAACTTCAGGTGGTGATTGCTGAGCTGGCCTGTTATTCCTACTCCATGGCTGTAGTACCTCTCTATGACACGCTAGGACCGGAAGCCATTGTGTTCATTGTTAACAGAGGTGAGTAAGTGACATCACATGACATGCCGGAATTTATATATATCTAGAGCTGCCGGGTTATAGCAGACTCAGAGATGACACTCAGTATTTAATATTCCTTTTCGCTCCACCCCCAACAGCTACATAATAGGGAGGGGCGGGTGAGCTGGGCCAGCACAGACAGTAATTAGACACTCTCAAGCCTCGTACACACGATCAGATTTTTTGAGGGGAAATGTGTGATGACAGGCTATTGGCGGCAAATCCGACCGTGTCTACGCTCCATCAGACAATTGTTGTCGGATTTTCCGCCAACAAATGTTGGCTAGCAGGTTTTCAAATTTTCCACCAACAAATGTGTGTTGTCGGATCGTGTGTACACAAGTCCGTTGGACAAAAGTCCAAAGTACAAACACGCATGCTCTAAAGCAAGGACGAGCCAGAAGTGGTCGATCTTGTAAACTAGCGTTCATAATGGAGAATTAACATGACGTGGCAAATTATGAAATCTCCAACTGCAGCAAATATTCTCTTCTTCTTTAATGGGATAATAATGAAGCTGCTTTGGTGATACTGATGAAGTTATTGAAAACAAATTTTCAAAGGCTTTTTTTTTCTAGTGATATCAAGAAAAATATTATTATGCTTTTTTTTTTTTTCTATTAAGCAAGTTACCACAACACCATTATCCTGTAGTTTTTAAGATCAAAGATACAACTATGTTGATGTCCCTTTTCAATTTTACATTGTATTTTATAAAATGTAACTGTCTACTCCCAAACTGTCATTTGAAGTAAAACACATAGCCAAGTATTATTCTCCACAATTTTCTTATTGTGCATAAAAAAAGAAAACAAATAAAATTAGACATGCTATCTGCCAATAGAACTTAACTTAAAAGTGCATTCTATGCATCCAAATATATAGAAAATATACCAAATCAAATCATTATTCAACCAAAAAAATAATGTCAAAGCAATAACTCCAAGGCCAATAATAAATAACACGTTATCTCCTCCGATTCCGCAACATGGCTGGTTGATGAACGGCCGTTCAGAAACAAACTGAAAAGTGAGAACTAAAGAGTGCGAAATGAAAAGCACAAATCAACACTCACCAAACTTCTACTAACACGAAATTAGCAGAAGGAGCCGAAAGGGTGGCGCTAAAGAGCTGAAAAACCACGTAGTATGTCACTATGTTCGTAATTGTTGGCCAACAATTGTGTGGCCGTGTGTATGCATGACAAGTTTGGGCCAATGCCCTTCGGACAAAAGTCCACGGTTTTGTTGGCCAACAATCCGATCGCTTGTATGAGGCTTTAGAGCTGGAAAAAAAGAGGGAAGGTCTATACTTGGGAATTGACTCTCTGGAGTAGTCACATTTTCTTGCAAGTTCAGAGACACATTGCAAGTAAAAAAACATATTTATGAAAAGGAAAACACTACAAGTGAGCATTTTAAATAATAGATTTTTTCTGTGCCTTTCCCTGCAATTTTCTAAATTAGTGACAGGGTTTGTGTAACCTACCCTGACCTCAGTACATAGCCTTTTACCACACTGCCCTTAATTCTTAACCTAACATTTAATATTAAACCATCTCCTTTCATTCTGCCTGTTTTGTTTTTTATTTTCTTGCATACTTGTTTCAGGATAGTGACTTAAATTACCGAAGCCAGCGGGTCAGCATGACAGCCAGACAAATACAATGCCTTGAAAAAGTATTCATACCCCCTTGAAATTTTGCACATTTTGTCAAGTTACAGCTAAAAACATAAATGTATTTTATTGGGATTTTATGTGATAGACCAACACAAAGTGGCACATAATTGTGAAGTGGAAGCAAAACGATAAAAGGTTTTCAAAATTTTTTACAAATAAATATATGAAAAGTGTTGTGTACATTTGTATTCAGCCCTCCCGGAGTCAATACTTTGTAGAACCTCCTTTCACTGCAATTACAGCTGCAAGTCTTTTTGGGGATGTCTCTACCAGCTTTGCACATCTAGAGAGTGACATTTTTGCCCATTTTTCTTTGCAAAATAGCTCAAGCTCTGTCAGATGGATGGAGAGCATCTGTGAACCGCAATTTTTAAGTCTTGCCACAGATTCTCAATTGGATTTAGGTCTGGACTTTGACTGGGCCATTCTAACACATGAATATGCTTTGATCTAAACCATTCCATTGTAGCTCTGGCTGTATGTTTAGGGTCGTTGTCCTGCTGGAAGGTGAACCTCCGCCCCAGTCTCAAGTCTTTTGCAGACGCTAACAGGTTTTCTTCTAGGATCGTCCTGTATTTGGCTCTATCCATCTTCCCATTAACTCTGACCAGTTTCCCTGTCCCTGCTAAAGAAAAGCATCCACACAACATGAAGCTGCCACCACCATGTTTCACGTTGGGGAATGGGGATGGTGTGTTCAGGGTGATGCGCAGTGTTAGTTCTCCGCCACACATGCTTTTGCAAGCTTTTAAGCCAAAAAGTTCATTTTTTGTCTCATCTGACCAGAGCACCTTCTTCCACATGCTTGCTGTGTCCTCCACATGGCTTCTCACAAACTGCAAACAGGACTTCTTATGGCTTTCTTTCAACAATGGCTTTCTTCTTGCCACTCTTCCATAAAGGCCAGATTTGTGGAATGCGCGACTAAAAGTTGTCCTGTGGACAGATTCTCCCACCTGAGCTGTGGATTTCTGCAGCTCCTCCAGAGTTACCATGGGCCTCTTGGCTGCTTCTCTGATTAATGCTCTCCTTCCCCGGCCTGTCAGTTTAGGTGGACGGCCTTGTCTTGGTAGTTTGCAGTTGTGCCATACTCTTTCCATTTTCGGATGATGGATTGAACAGTGCTCCATGAGATGTTCAAAGCTTGGGATATTTTTTTATAACCTAACCCTGCTTTAAACTTCTCCACAACTTTATCCTTGACCTGGTGTGTTCCTTGGCCTTCATAATGCTGTTTGTTCACTAAGGTTCTCTAACAAACCTCTGATGGCTTCACAGAACAGCTGTATTTATACTGAGATTAAATTACACACAGGTGGACTCTATTTACTAATTAGGTGACTTCTGAAGGCAATTGGTTCCACTAGGTTTTAGTTAGGGGAGATTTTAGTTAGAGGTATCAGAGTAAAAGGGGCTGAATACAAATTCACGTCATACTTTTCAGATATTTACTTAAAACATTTGGAAAACCATTTATCATTTTCCTTCCACTTCACAATTATGTGCCACTTTGTGTTGGTCTATCACAATAAAATACATTTACGTTTTTGGTTGTAACATGACTAAATGTGGAAAATTTTAAGGGGTGTGAATACTTTTTCAAGGCACTGTAGCAATGTCACAAGGGTTGCCCAATCTTTCACTCTCAAGGTTGACTTTAAGGTTAATCCCTAATGTCCGAACCCTTTTCCCTTCCCACCTCCTACGTCAAAAAATACCATTAACCATAAACCTTGGAAATGAACTTACATTATCTTTAAGGCTCCTCTCCCTGCTCCAGAATGTCAGAGGGATTAAAAATTTATAGTATAACTAAAAGCAAAACTTTTTAGTTTTGGATAGAGTGGAGATGGATTAAAACACCAGTTATCTTTTATTGCTGTCTTTGCCCCTGTTAGGGAGGATTCATTCACGTTATTTGTCCCGTTTACCATTATCATTGAGAGTGAAAGTAAAAGAAAATCCAAAATTTTGAGTTGTATCCAAGACTAGAATAGAGGGAAAATCTTCCAATGGGGACATTAGTTCTGGTGACAACCAGGGATTCCCTCACTTTGGAGGGATTTCCTCTCACTTCCTGTTTTGGCTATGGGACAGGAAGTCAAAAGAAAACTCCACCACGGGACACAAATAGGAAAATAAAAATGAGTCCATTTATCTCTTTGTTTATACAGCGGAACTGTCAGTGGTGATCTGTGACAAGCTGGACAAGGCCCAGATCATTCTGAACAACTGTGAAAAAGGACTAACCCCTGTGCTGAAAATCATCATCCTGATGGAGGAGTTTGGAGATGACTTGAAGGAGAGGGGCACCAAATGTGGAGTGGAGGTTCTTCTTATGAAAGACGTGGAGGTAATTCCACAAAACTGCTTCATCAAATATAATGGAGCAAAATATTTACAGATGAGCCAACCTTATACTTTGTGGCTACTTAAAAATGCATGACAATGGTGGACATACTATATGTAGGCCAAGCTACTAAAAGGGGCCTAAAGAACAATATATTTAAAACTTTGCTGTTTGACAGTTTTTAAAGAAACGCAGCAGGTAGGCTGTTACAAACATCTTGGAGAACCTACCACATATTTTCTGTGAATGTAGGCTGCCTCAAATCCTTCTGTCTCTTCGTGTAATCCCACAGACTCCATAATGGTGAGATCAGGGCTCTGTGGGGGCCAAACCATTACTTCCAGGACTTCTTATTCTTCTTTACACTGATGATAGTTCTTAATGACATTGGCTGTATGTTTGGGGTCGTTGTCCTGCTGCAGAATAAATTTGGGGTCAATCACATGTTTCCCTGATAGTATGGCATGGTGGATAAGTATCTGCTGTATTTCTCAGCATTGGGTACATCATTGATCCTGACCAAATCTCCAACTCCATTTGCAGAAGTGTAGCCTCAAACTTACAAGGAACCGCCACCATGCTTCACTGTTGCCTGCAGACACTCATTATTGTACCACTCTCCAGCCCTTCACCAACAAACTGCCTCCTGCTACAGCCAAATATTTCATATTTTGACTCATCCCAGTTCTGTTTTTGTGCATAGTTGAGTCACTTAGCCTTGATTCCATGTTGAAGGTATAGCTTTTTGGGCGCAGTCCTGCCATGAAGACCACTTCTGGCCAGATTTCTCTGCACATGTAGCGCCTACCCCATACTTCCTTAGGGTGCAGGGTACTGGGCATGGTGGGTGATGAACAAGAAAGAAAGTTGGGCACCAGTCACTTTTATACTTAAACAAAGAGAAGTTTATTTCTCAGAACAGGAAAAATGTGGGAGGGAGGGGATAGGGCACAGGACACCCTTAGTAATGATCAGCAAATAGGCAGATTGGCTGACTCCTTAGACAAAAATGGTGAGATAAGGCAGACAGCAGTACAGGAAAAAGAGCCTTTAAGCTGAACCAGCGCATCTGTACTTTGTAGTATAGGCTGTCTCCTCTAGTAACTGATCTTTACTCACAGTTTCATACACAGATTTCCTTGGATGAGTTTTCTCTTGAAGTCCTCCCAGCCACTTCATAGCCTCCAGCTCACGAAGGGTCACCCCGGTGCTTCCTTAGAACTCCATCCCTCTCAGAATCGTTTCCAGGTCTTTGGCAGGCTTTTCTCTGCAGAATCTTGAACACCCGGATAGGCCTCGGATAGGCCTAGCAGCCAGGAGACCACCTGGATAGGCCTCAGGCTTCAGGCCTAGCAGCCAGGAGCTGTTTCACACACATCCACCCAGGCAGCAGCCCTGGGCGGGAAAATTAACCCCGATCACCTGACTTCTCCTAAATAAATACCTCTTCCCAGCATGCAAAGCTGCCAGTCTGATTGGTTGAGAAAGGTATGTTTATTCATAACCTGAACTCACTGTAGCTCATCACATTAATGTCAAAAGTAACAGCACCACCTGCTGACAACAGGGAGAAACCGCAGCCAAACAGGATTAGGAAGGACGTCACTTGACCTCTAAACACTACAGATTAGCTAGGCTGGATACCACCCAGTACAACAAAATTTACCTGTAGCCCTATTCTAGGATGAGGGTTCTACACAGAGTAGATGGATTTACCTGGGTCCCACTGGTTTCCACCAGTTCTGTGCTGATGGCACTGCTGGACATCTTCTGACGTGGAAGGGAAGTAAGCATAATGTGTCTTTCATCTGCTGCCTTAAGTTTCATTAGACAACCACTGCATCTACTGTCCTCAAAGTTGCCTGTTTCTTTGTGCTTCTTCAAAAGAGCTTGAACAGCACATCTTGAAACCCCAGTCTGCTCAGAAATCTTGGCCTGAGAGAGATCCTGCTAATGCAGTATAACTACTGTGTGTCTTGTTGCTGTGCTCAGTCCTGCCATGGTGTATGACCTGTGACATGAAACTGTCTCCCACAATTTCACTTTAGTAGCAGAGTTTGGCCGCTTCTCATCCAGTTTTAGGCCTCCTACACAGCTGTTTGTTTCATCCAATGACTGTTTTAACCTACATATGAAATGAATGATCATTAGCACCAGGCTTGGTATAATTTGTTAATCATAGTCATAGTTAATCACACCTGACTCTAATCCTACAAAACTTCACAAAGTGTAATGCCGTGTACACACGGGCGGACTTTTCTGCATCAAAGGTCCGAGGTCTTTCCGACGGACTTTCGACGGAGTTACGATGGACTTTCGACGGACTCTCTAACAAACGGACTTGCCTACACACGATCACACCAAAGTCCAACGGATTCATACGTAATGACGTACGACCGGACTAAAATAAGGAAGTTCATAGCCAGTAGCCAATAGCTGCCCTAGGGTCGGTTTTTGGTCCATCGGACTAGCATACAGACAAGAGAAAGGTCCGATGAAGCCCACACACGGTCGGATTGTCTGACAGATTCGTTCCGTTGGACCAGTCCAGTTGAAAAGTCTGCTCGTGTGTACACGGCATAAGAATTGATGCTGGTTTGAAGCCAAAGAGTAGTCAGACCAAATATTGATTTGGTTTAGATTTTTCTTCTGTTCGCTCTTTTCGCATTTCATAAATTGATAACAATTAAATTAAAATATATATTTTTAAAGCATTTTTACTTTACAGCATTTCTTCAAAAAAATGAAATGAGCTCCATAACCCTCGACACCCCCCCCCCCCCCCCAAGTCACCCCAAATCATTTTAATTTATCTTCTCCATGAATGCCAAAGAATTTTGGCAAAAATGGTGAATTTTGCCAGTGTCCAGGTTTCATTGAAATATCAATAAAATATAAAACCCTCAATTTTAGTTATCTTTGTTATAAAAAATAGAATACTAAAATAACAATTCTAAACTGCCCAAAGCAACCAATCACAATCCCTATTTTATTTTCAGCCAAGCACTGCTGATCTGACAGTTAGAAGCTGGTTGGTTGCAGAACCTGGCCACATTGGCTCTTATAACACAGAGAAAGATAGACCGAGGGGGTCCTTATTTCACCATTACACAACATTTCTTTTTTTTTTATCCAAAACCATGTTTATGATAAACAAAACATAGCTTGACAATGCCAAACAGTTCAATGCACCATTTCGTACACAAAACAGTCCATGCCAATAACAATACCATCCATAAATTGTATTAAGCAATACAGTACATTGATGTCCCACCATAAGTGATATTACCAACACTCCGTTAACAGCCTGTCATAGAATATCCTCACCCAGTATTAAGTCTAAGCACCCTGTCCATGATCAGGTCTACTGGGGCTAGCCCAGGGACTTCTAACGATGGATCCCATAGTTTGTCATATTTGCCCATAATATAATTTTTTTCATCCACAGTGTATTACCAACCGTAGTAATCCATTCCCCAACTATTGGAGGGTCTTCAGATTTCCAATGAACCTTTATTAGTTTACAAGCTAAAAAAAAAAAACCCTGACTATGGCTTCTCTGGTATGACTTTCCCATTCATATTGGTCCAGTAGACTAAGTAGACAAGGTTTTGGATCTAATGGAAGAGATACCTGGAACACCTTATTCAAGGTGTCCACCACCCCTCTCCAGTAGGTGTGCAGTTTAGGACATCTCCACAGTAAATGGATCACTGTGATCCCTTTTACATCTGGAGCATGTAGGTGGCAGATCATTTCTTTAATATGACTAGTTATTTATGGATAATTTAATTTGCTTTCCTGAAGCTTCTTCTTAATATTATTCATTTCTATATGCTTTTGTTCTAGTACCTGGGAAAAGAGAACTTCAAGAAAGTTGTGGTAAGTTTCAGAAAGAATAACAGGTCATCTTGTGTGTTATGCAAAATACGTTTAACAGACAGAGGTTCTATCCTTTCCCTTCACTGTCAAAACTAATAAAAAAACAAAAAGTTGGGCTTCAAATTTTTATTTCTCATTTCATCAGCAATTACTGTGACATTAACTAGATGTGGACACTGGGTGTACTACACACACCCAAAAAAAGTAGATGAAATACACAGGGTGCATGTACTACATGTACTGCCATATGTACTTTTCCTTGTCCTTCTTCCCTGCTGCCGTATGAACTACGCCCCGTCTTTTTGCCTTGCTGCCATATGTACTATGTCCTGTTCTGCCCCGCTGCCATATATACTTTATTCTGTGATTCTTTCCTGATGCTGCTCCCTTCCTTGTATTTGCCAGCAATTCCCAACTGTCAGAATGACAGCTGGGAGTTGATGTGTAAATACAGTAGCTCAGTGTTGCCAACCTACCAGATTGAAATTTACTGAGACGACACCCAAAATTTACTGGCTCAGCCACGTTTTTACTGGCATTTCTAAAAGTTAAAAAATTACCATTTTAAGTGCAAAAAACAGTATATAGGCTACAAACAAGTACAATATGCAATTAGCAATGTGATTTAAATGTATTATAAAGTCTCGTTTTTAAAAAAAAATAACAAACATGTTATACTTACCTGCTCTGTGCAGTGGTTTTGCACAGAGCCCCCTGGATCCTCCTCTTCTCTTGTCCCTCTTAGCGGCTCCAGGCCCCTCCCTCCTGTCAAGTGCCCCTGCAGCAAGCAGCTTGCTATGGGGGCACCCTAACCGAGCTGCAGCTCTATGTGTCCATTTAGACACGGTGCTGCTATTCGGCCCCGCCACCTCTCTGATTGGCTAACTGACTTTGATTGACAGCTGTGGTAGCCAATGGCGCAGCTGCTGTGTCTTAGCCAATCAAGAGGGAGAGCGTCAGATGGCCAAGGGACTTGTGGACATCTCTGGACAGATATTGGGCTCAGGTAAGTATTAGGGGGTACTGGGGAGGCTGCTGCACATAGAAGGCTTTTTATCTTAATGCATAGAATGCATTAATCTAAAAAACCTTCTGCCTTAACAACTGCTTTAAGGTAAATATTAAGGCAAAAAACATATTTATTTTATTTCCGATATAGTAAGTAAGTATCTCAGGTATCTCAGGGACAGGACTCAGGGGGGCAGGAAATTAGAATGGGCAACACGCATACATGAAATTGACTGTCACAGTGACACTGACAGCAATGTGCAGCAGCACAGATGATGACACCTCACCGACATGACACGTCCCCTCCTGAGTGACAATCTCTTTCCACGCCAGGTTGTCCCTTCAATCTACTCCATTCCAAGGAGCACTGACAGTCCTGCTCCCAGCTTGTCTTGCTTCCATCCCACACACGAGGCTCCAGCTGCTCTGCTCGGCTCCCTTGCACTGTGACATCACACAGTCAGGGATGCCCCCCCCCCCGGCGCTGCCTGAACACACTGTAGCAGGCACTCAGATGATCTCGGCTGGCTTTGTAGTTCTGAGCTGTACATCACAGCCATATTTTTAACTGACAACCTTTTTCTGTCACTGGCATTTACTGGCAGAAGAAAGGTGCCAAAGGTGCCTGTTTTTTTACTGGCTGCCAGTAAAATTACTGGCGGTTGCCAACGCTGTAAAGGCTGTTGTAAAAGAAAAAAAAATGGACCATCTGACACTTTGTTTATAAACAATGTTCAGATAGAGATAGAGAGAGATGCAAAAGGGTTTTTTTTTACTAAAACTAAAGAGTGCAAAATCTGGTGCAGCTCTGAATAGAAACCAATCAGCTTCCAGGTTTTATTGTCAAAGCTTAATTGAACAAGCTGAAGTTAGAAGCTGATTGGCTACCATGCACAGCTGCATCAGATTCTGAGTGCTCCGGGTTTAGTAAATCTCCCCCAATGTATCATTGTTAATTTTGTATTTACTCAGTTTCATTCATGTACAGCTCAGTGGGATAAGCATCCATTTTCATATGGTATCAGTTAAAGCACCCTGACAAGTATAAAAAATGATTTATATATGACTTTGTTTATGTATTTCTCTTATCTTAAGCAATGTCAAAGTTATTGACAAATCAGAAAGCCCATAGCATAAATGTAAAAATTGCTCTCGTTCCTAGGGGGTGTACAGGTGTGGAAGCCAAAGTGATTA
This sequence comes from Aquarana catesbeiana, assembly GCF_042186555.1. Taxonomy (NCBI): domain Eukaryota; kingdom Metazoa; phylum Chordata; class Amphibia; order Anura; family Ranidae; genus Aquarana; species Aquarana catesbeiana. The sequence continues at coordinate 56,957,832 of NC_133331.1, read as the reverse complement.
AAGTGTTTGTAAACCTGAAATCGATTTATTTGTATGTTTTGCATTATGTTTCACTCTATACAGTTTTCTTAAGTAGAAGTAAAAACAAAAAAAAATGTCTTTTATGTTGGATAAAGTAAAGGAGGGTTGTAATCCCTGTGTGTGAGGTGATGGCCACTCTACTGTCCAGCCTGCGCCACCAAAGATTAAGGTGAGGCCTCAGCCTACATGTCCGAGCCAAACCACGCATGCATGGGTTGGATGGGAGAGCGGCAACCACCTTACACACATAAAGTTTTATTCTCTGGATTGGTACATAGTTATGCCGGCACCCCACTTTCTTGAGGATCCAGGGAAGAGGCTCCTCTTCTGTTTTGAGCGCTACCATAAGCATTACTAACTTGATCGCAGTGTTATGACCCTGTCAGGTTTTATTATTTCCATCTGTGTCCCAATGGGGAGATTTCACTTCACTTCCTGTCCCATAGCTGTCCCATAGCCAAGTCAGTAAGTGAGAGGAAATCTCTCCAAAGCGAGGAAATCCCTGGTTGCCACCAGAACTTGGCCCCTATTGGAGGATTTCCCCTCTATCAGTGGCGGGACAAGGTCATCTACAGTCCAGGGCTGGGCGAACATACCAACCTGTGCCCCCCCCCCCCCCCCCCCCAAGATGTATGAGCATTATGTGTCTGCAAAAAAAAATCAAGCACTGCATGCTTACCCCTAAAATCCCCAAATTCCCCCTCTCAGTACAAATCTGCCCCCTGCTGAAATCCCCCCCCAAAAAAAATCCCTTCCTAGCACAAATTCCCCCCCCCCCTCCTCCACCATATTAGCTTTTCTAGTGCAAACCCCAAAAATCTGCACTCCTATCACAAATCCCCTTCCCCATCCCAACACAAATCCCCCCAAATCACAACTCCTAGCACACCACCCCCAAATGACTCCTCCTAGAACAAATCTTACCTCCTGCCACCCTCCAAATTCCTCCTCCCAGCACAAATCTCCTCCCCCAATCTCCTTGTGGCACCCCCGTTCACATGATACCACAGTGCCCAGGGTAGCAGCCCCTCCTGCCTACCCCTTATCCCGGGCCCTGCCCTCTATTACCGATCTTGGGATTTCCTTTCACTTTTGGTGATAATGATAACCAGGATCAATAAAGAGAGTGAATCCCCCTAACAGGAGCACAGACAGCAATAAAACCTGACCGGTGTACTAATCGCTCTCCACTTTTGTGCTGCAGCACCCCCCCAGACCCCCTTCTTTTTCTTACCTGAGCCTGATCGTTCCAGCGATGGGAACAAGTACAGCAACTCCAGCCGCTGTCTCAGATCCTCATTGGATAGATTGATAGCAGCGGGAGACATTGGCAGTCAAATCCAGTGAGACGGGAGCCGGGGGGGGGCAAGTCCTGCTGTCTGTGTCAATGGACTCAGCAGCATGAGTTGGGAGCGTGCCCACACGAGTGCCCCCATGGAAACTGTCTCTCCGTGGGGGCACTCGAGAAGAGAAGGAGCCAGGAGCACTACCGGGGACCCCAGAAAAGGAGGATCGGGAGCACTCTGTGCAAAACCCTTGCACAGAGAGGTAAGTATAACATGTTTGTTATTTAAAAAAAAGCAAAGCTTTACAATCACTTTAAGCCCATAGTTTTGAATCTCTTGATAAGATTCTTACCTTGAGATCCTGCCAGTAACAATACTTACTATTCCAGGGCGACAACGCCAGTGTCGGCTGGTGCTATATTTTTTGGGGGGGGGGGGCAATCCAGTCAGTCGGAGGGCATATGCTGCCCCTTTTTCAGTGCCAAACATATTGAAATATAGATTTTAGATTTACATACACTTTATTAGGGGATTCCAAATATTGTTACAAAAAAATATTATGGCATTTACCTATATTGGGTGGACGGGTTCCAATGGGTTGACTCCTGGCCTTGTGTAATATGATCCCTTGAACAGAGTATACTTTTTATTATTATTTTTATTACTTATTTAATTATTTTTTGAAAACTTGTATTTCTTCCTTTTGTTTTTTCTTGATACAGCCGCCAAAGCCAGAAGACCTGTGCCTGATTTGCTTTACTAGCGGCACCACAGGTACTGTCCATCTGCTAAATATCAAATGATTAAAAAAATAGCATATACAGTAGATGATATTGGCTTTCAAATGCATTTTAAAATATCTAAAAAACAAAAAGTCAAAACAATACAAATTTATATTCTTTGTATTTATGGTAGAAAAGTAAACTGAAAAGTCCCCTTTGTTTTATTGGTCTGGTAGGTATGTGGTAGCACGGGACCAATGAGAATGGGAATGAGATTTGGAGATTGGATGTATTTTGTCTCTCTGTGTGAGATTTGGACGTATTTTGTTTTGTGGGGACTGAATTTTTTTTTTTTCTCACGAGTGAGGGGTGGATATGGTTGATGTTCTTTCAATGCTAGAGGCCTTAATTCTCCTATTAAACGAGCACAAGTTTTAAACTCATTTCACAAACAGAAAATTGGAAACTTATTGCTCCAAGAAACACATTTTCGGCTGGATCATATTCCCAATATACAACATAAAAACTATCCAATATGGATTCATGATGCATTTCCGTACTCTAAATCACGAGGAGTTTCCATTGCAATCCATAAAACCTTACCCCATCAAATCTTACAAATTTGGAAAGTTGGAGATGGTAGATATTTCATTTTGAAGATCTTATTGCATGGGAAAATCTATACAATTAGCAATTTCTACTTGCCAAATTATGATCAAATTAAGAGGGGAATACAAGCTTTGTCGGAGGCAATGGAAAAAAACAGAGGGAGTGGTAATCATTGGAGGGGACGTGCATTTTGTAATGGATTCAAAAATGAATACAACATCAACTAGAATACACAGGAATAGTGGTCAATTAAAGGAAATTAAACAATTATTAGAAAAACATCAAATGATAGATATATGGAGGGTCCAGCACCAGACAGAGAAAAACTATTCATATTACTCAAATATACACAACACATATCAAAGAATAGACTATTTTTTTGTCAGTCAAATAGCGCTGATGATGATGCCTTCCTCCGACATTGGTAATTTTTATGGTCAGATCATGCTTCAATATTTTTGGAGCTGGCAGTGACCCAATATAAGAAACTTTAAGGGTCTTGGAGGTTAAATGATAACCTCCTTAAAGATGATAAATGTGAAAAGGATGTTCAGCAGACAATAAAAGAATTCCTGCAAACCCATGAAATAGATAATACATTAATCTCTATACAATGGGAAGCATTGAAATGTGTACTGCAAGTATTGTTTATTAAACATGGAACTAGATTGAAAAGGGATAAAGAGCATAAAATAGTGCAATTAATGGGAGAAATTTCTGTATTAGAAAATATGCACAAACAAAATCTTAACCCAATGGAGTTGGGATCCATTGGGATCTAAGATTAAATGACAAACGAATCGTACTACAAACAATGCTTAATGAACAATCCCTGCGAATAAGGGATAAAAATAGAACTCAGTTTTACCAACATGGGAATAAACCAGGAAAGGTATTAGCGAGAAAGCTAAAACAACAAAAACCTTTGACCCCTATAATTAAAATTCAAAAGATGTCGGGGGGGGGGGGGGGGGGAAATAACATATGACCCTGGGGAAATTTCTAAAACATTCCATACATACTATTCTAAGCTCTATAATTTATTGATACAGCAAGAAAGTAAAGGAAAGAAAGATAACCTAGAGGAAATACGCCAATATATGAGAGAAACAGCATCATTACCTAGCCTACCTAAAGAAACAATAGAACTAGAAAAAGATATTTCAGTAGAAGAAATACAGCAAGTTATATCAGCAAAAGCCCAGGCCCAGAGGGATATACTTCAAGGTTCTATAAGAAATTTCAGGAGATACTTACTCCAATTCTAAGAAAGACATTTAACTCCCTATCTGATACCTGATTATTTACACCACAAAGTATGGAAGCTCATATTGTATTGATCCCAAAACCAGAAAAGGACCACAGGGTGTGTGGTAACTTTTGCCAATTGCCCTTACAAATATAGAAATACGTCTATATTCTAAGATCATTGCAAATAAATTTAGATCCATTTTACCTGCACATATTAATCTAGATCAAACTGGTTTTACAATGGGTAGGGAGGTAAGGGATAATACAATGCAAACATGTATATTAGTGGAATATACCCAAAAAAAGAGCTATTCCAGCATGTCTCCTATCGGTCGATGCTGAGAAAGCATTTGATCGGGTGGAGTGGGGGTTCCTAAGGGAAGCTTTAATTCAACTTGGGATAGGACCTAGGATGCTACATACTGTAGGATTAAGGCGTTTTTATTCCAATCATAGAGCAAAAATACGAACAAATGGGATACTTTCCGATTATCTAGAAATATCAAATGGCACCCGACAAGGATGCCCTTTGTCTCCCTTATTGTACATGATAGTTATGGAGCATTTGACTACAGCTATCCTAAACAACAGGGATATTCAAGGGATAAGAGTTAAGGGAAAGGAGTATAAAATGTCAGTGTATGCGGACGATCATCCTTGAAAAAGTCACGTGACTGTGATGTAACGCGTGGGAGGAGCCAAGGAAGCTCTGTGCAGATCAGCAGTTTCACACAGTGTACTGCACTGAATCTGCTCCTGTCTAAGGCGGCTGACTGCTATAGTAAAACCTGCATATGCCTTATCATTATAAGGCACACGTGAGTGGATTGAAGTTTGCCTGTGTACCTTGGTATCCTAACTATTGCACAATGATTGTTTTTTTCTCTTATCTGCCTGTTTATGATTCTCACATTGGTTGTGAATAGAAGCAAAAAACACATTGGTACTATCAATGAGCACCTTAATTAAGCAAGTGTTTTTAAACAGCTTTGCTAGTGATCAAAAGCTCTATACCAATCAGGATTCTACACCTGTATAATTGAACCTTCTGAATACATCCCTATATATTTATTTTTATGTGGATTTTTTATGTGAATTTTTTACACATTTGGTGTCACTAATTTTTTATAATTTTACACTATTTTGATTGCTGGATTTTATAGGAATTTTTACTCACCGCTGGATTTATTTGACTATTTATATTTATTCTTATATATTCATTTTCATGCACATTGTGAAGTGCTTCAAATATCATTATTTATTCTTTTTAAGTGACTCTGAAAACACTCTTTTGATAGCAGCCTCACTTGGTTTTATGTGTAATTATCAGCTATTTAGCATCACAGCGCTTTGTGTTTTATATATATTTAATCAAGACAGATATCCTTCACCATATGATAACAGCAGATAAGACAATAATAGCTCGGAATTGGCAAAAAGCAAAAAGTCCTAAATACAGCAATGATGAGGATTGAAGAGAAAATGAGAACCCAAAACCCAAAAATATGGGAAAATGGGAAGAGTTTAGGTCCTTGGCAATTTTATCACAATATCTATGAAAGGGAATGAACCCTAACGCATATTACCTTAATGGGAGGGGGGAGGGAGGGGTTTATTAATTTTTTTTTAAATTTTTTTTTAGGGAGGGGGGTGGAGATGTGATTGTTGGTTATGAATGGTAGAAAGATGATGTAAGTGATTCTATGTATGATAAAAGAATATTGATATTGTTTTAAAATATAGCAAGAACATAGAATTCAGCTTGAGAGATTCTATAAAGCAGTGAATATGTATTTGTATTAAATGGAAAATAATAAAAAGAGATTGAAAATAAACATTCATTGGTTAGGAACATCAGATACAACTGTTGGGTTTCGGGTGAAAGGACTCTCCCTTCCTCAGGGCTTGGACAAGGGTTTGTGATAGAACCATTGAGGAGTTCTTTAGGAGCATCAGATACAACAAATGCTTATCAAGTGAAATGACTTCCCCTTCTTAAGGGCTTGGACATAGGTTTGTGATTGAATCAAATTTCAATTGGATAGGAGCATCGGATATAGTCAATGTGTTTTGGGTGAAAGGTCTCCTCCTTCTTCAGAGCTTGGACAAAGTTTGTAAAAGTTTGTAAAAGAATCAAGATGCAACTGGCCTGGACTCTGCATTGTTCTTGATAATGTCATAAGACCTGCATAGGGAAGGAGAGGTTGCAAGGACAAGTCTTACATCCTGAAGCAGCCTTCAGGGGGAGGATCAGGTAACTAAAAACAGCTTTTTTGTGGCCCTCATGCAATTGGGGGGAAGGCAGGTATTTTTGCTTTCACTGAGGCTGAGATTTAAGAGGATCAAATAGAGTCAATGCGTTTCAGGGTAAAGGGATCCTCCTTCTTTAGAGGTTGGACAATGATTTGTAACACTCAAGATGGAATTAGTTTGGAGCATCTAATACAGCCAACGCATTTCAAAGGAAAGAATTTCTCCTTCTCCAAGGCTTGGACAATCTTTTGTAACAGAATCAATCAAACTAGAAAGCCTGAGTTAAGGCTGGGTTAGGGCTAGCTCGTTCTAAAAGCAGGACAGCTGGTACTCCACATTGCAGTTAAGACACACTAGTGCTAATCCAGCCGTGACTCAGGTTTCTAGTGTGTTCCATTCTGATTCTATTACAAACCATCCAAACCCTGGAGGAAGAGGAGCCCTTTACCCTGAAATGTGTTGGCTGTATCGGATGCTCCAAACAAATTCCATCTTGAGTCTATTACAAACCATTGTCCATTCCCTGAAGGAGGACCCTTTTCCCCTGAAACTTGTTGGCTGTATTTGATCCTTTAAGAGCCGACCTTCTGTGAAAACAAAAATATTATACAGTGGGATTGCATTCCCCCCAATTGCTGGGGGGGCACAAAAAAGCAGTTTTTACTTACCTGATCCTCCCCCTGAAGGTTGCTTCAAGTTGTAAGACTGGTCCTCGCACCCTCTCCTTCCTTAAGCAGGTCCTCTGACATCATCAAGACCAATGCAGAGCCCATTGTCCTGCAATTGACGTGAGAACGCTGAGGGACAGTCTACTGCCAGAGCACAGGAAAGTGGAGCAGAGGGCCGGCTGTCAGGGGAACTGAGGACAGAGTATGTAAAAGTGCTTTTTGCTGCTCCCTAGACTTTAAGTGAGTTTGTAATCCTTGCAGTGCCGAGGGCAGCCCCAATGTAAGGGAGAATTTTTTGTTGTCCTCTAGAGATGTGCTTTAACCAATAAATGTTTTAAAACTTTTTCCATCATGAAATGAACTTTTGTACTAGGTGCCCCTATCTACAAATTCATAACCCACCCGTTTGTTTTTGGTTACAAAAGTTACAGAAAATAGCCAACACATTTCAGGGGCTTCACAGGCCCCCTCCATCAGGGTTCATCCATCTAAAAAAAAAGAAAACTGGACAAAGCAGCTATTCTTGTAGGAAACAGTACAAGGAGACATTCAGTTTGCTGATTTATCAGCTGCTAGCTCGTTATGAATATGTAAATGTTTGAAAATCCATAGCCTGGCCACAGCTTCACTTTAAAAAAGTCTTCATCAGCAGTTCCTTTAGTTCTAGTCCAACAGGTCTCCTTTGAATCATTTACTCAGTCCTTGCTGCCAATTTGTTGTACATTGTTTGGGCAATGCTTATTACTCTGATTATATTTTTATTTCACTTATTTATTTATTTTACATTAGGTGACCCGAAAGGTGCCATGCTGTCCCACAGAAACGTTGTAGCTGATGCTGCCAGTTTTATGAAAAATGTGGAGGTAAGCCTTTATCCTCCCCGAGATTCAGCAGATTCTTGGCTCAGTTTTTAGATAAAAACAAGAAACCGTATTTCTGTTCCTTAAAGTAGAACTATAGGCAAAATATTTTTTTTTCATTTTGGATAGCGTAAGGGAGGGTTATAACCCCTGTCTTTTTTTTATCACCTGTGTCCCATTGCGGAGATTTCTCTCCACTTCCAGTCCCATTGCCAAACAGGAAGTGAGAGGAAATCCCTGAAAATTAAGGGAATTCATTGGGGACCCCCCAGGTCACCAGAACTAGTGTCCCCATTAGAAGATTTCCCCTCTACTACTTTTCTGGGGACAACCCAAAATTTGTGATTGACTTTTACTTTCACTTTCAATGATAATGGTAAACTGGACAAATCAAGAAGGCACAGAGAGCAATAAAAACTGACAGGGGTTCTAATCCACCTCTATCCAAAACTTATGCCCGGTACACATGACCGGTTTTGCTGTCGGAATAAACTCTGAAGGTTTTTCCGATGGAATTCCACTCAAGCTGTCTTGCATACACACGGTCACACCAAATTCTGACCGTCAAGAACGCTGTGATGTACAACACGTACAACGGGACAACACGTACGACGTCTCCTACTTGCTTCAGAGCATGCGTCATTTTTGGTAGGTCGGAACAGCATACAAACGAGCAGTTTTTCTGATAGTAATTTGTTCCGTCGGAAAAATATAGAACATGTTCTCTATCTAAGTCCGTCTGAATTTTCGACGTTAAAAGTCTGATGGGGCATACACACAATCGGAATAGATGATGAAAAGCTCCCATCGGACTTTTTCTGTCGGAGATTCTGACCGTGTGTACGGGGCATAAGAGAACATTTTGTCTTTAGTTATACTTTAAATCCTGCAGGTTTATCTGTCTCTTCTTATGAAGAGTTAAAGTGGTTGTAAACCCTTCCATATACCCAGTGAAGTGATTAACCTCAGGTGATACACAGAGATGAAACAAATCCTCCTACATAGGTTGTACCTGTTTATCTGCAGCCACTTCTCCTCTACATCTTTTCAAAGTCCAGAATTTACATAGCATTTCTGAGCTCCAGAAAGCAGGAGAGGGGAGATGAAGTTACACTCTGCAGAGCTCAGTGAGAGCTGATTGGAGGGAAGGGACAAACTCCCCTTCACACAGCACTCAAGACTTTGCTCGGCGGTCTTTTCGACAGACTTTACGACGGACTTTCTGAATGAACGGACTTGCCTACACACAATCCACCAAAGTCCGTCGAATTCGTACGTGATGACGTACGACCGGACTAAAACAAGGAAGTTCATAGCCAGTAGCCAATAGCTGCCCTAGCGTGGCTTTTTGTCCGTCAAACTAGCATACAGACGGCGGACTTTTCGACCAGAATCGATTTCGACAGATTGATTTAAAACATCTTTCAAATCTAAGTCCATCCAACTTTTGAGAAAACAAAGTCCACTGGAGCCCACACACGATCGAATTGTCTGACGAAATCCAGTCCGCCGGGCAAAGTCTGCCGTAAAGTCCGCTCGTGTGTACACGGCATTGGTTTTAGGAAAACTTGTCAGAAGTGAGGAGGCAGCAGATAAAAATTACAATTTTGTACTCTGAACTGAAACAAATACTCACTACAGAGGGATATGCTTTGTTCATATCTCATGTTTGAGGTTTACAACCACTTTAGGCTGGGTATACACAGAGTTTTTTTTACTCAATGGATTGAACGAGAAAAAGCTCACAGATCCCTGCATCCACACAAGCAGTATGCATGCAGGAATCTGCTGCACCACTGTATTCCACCCTCCACCTTCTTGTTGGAATACACTGGTCAGTGCTGCAGCAATTTGCTGCAGCGGCTGACTGAATGTTGTTTTTCTAGCAGGACCATCTGAATAGTAATATTTATATTATTTATATTATATTAATATAATCATTATTATACAATTACCTAAACAGCATATTGCATTTTTGTGTACAGTTATATTTATTTGGTGACCACAGTGCAGGACAGACAAGGGTGAATGATTAGATGTGTTATGCAATGTTGAACTGTAAGCTGGTGAAGCGTGTTTGGCTTTTTGCACAATGTTCACTGACTGTCCTCTCTTACTGTACAGAGCACCTTTGCTCCAATGACCTCTGATGTTGAAATCTCTTATCTGCCCATGGCCCACATGTTCGAGAGGGTGGTTCAGGTAAGGATGCTGCTCTGTGCTCTAGTTATTTATTACTACTATCACTGACCGGCCACTTTATTAGGTACACCTGTTCAATGGCTTGGTAACACAAATTGCTAATCAGCCAATCACATGGCAGCAACTCAATACATTTAGGCATCTACACGTGGTGAAGACGACTTGCTGAAGTTCAAACAAGCATCAGAATGGGGAAAGAAAGGGGATTTAGGTGACTTTGAACATGGCATGGTTGTTGGTGCCACACAGGCTGGTCTGAATATTTCAAAAACTACTGATCTAGTGGGAATTTCATGCACAGCCATCTCTAGGGTTTACAGAGAATGGTCTAAAAAAAGAGAAAATATCCAGTGAGCGGCAGTTGTGTGGAGGAAAATGCTTTGTTGAGGTCAGAGGAGAATGGGCAGACTGGTTGGAGATGATAGAAAGGCAACAGTAACTCAAATAACCACTCGTTACAACCAAGGTATGCAGAATACCATCTCTGAACGCACAACACATCGAACCTTCAAGCAGATGGACTACAGCAGCAGAAGACCATACCGAGTACCACTCCTTTTAGCTAAGAACAGGAAACTGAGGCTACAATTCGCACAGGCTCACCAAAATGAGACAATAGAAGATTGGAAAAACATTGCCTGGTCTGATGAGTCTCGGCATTCAGATGGTCGAGTCAGAATTTGGCGTAAACAACATGAAAGCATGGATCCATCCTGCCTTGTATCAACGGTTCAGGCTGGTGATGGTGTAATGGTGTCAGGGATATTTTCTTAGCACAGTTTGGGCCCCTTAATACCAAATAAGCATTGTTTAAACACCACAGCCTACCTGAGTATTGTTGCTGACCATGTCCATCCCTTTATGACTACAGTGTCCCCATCTTCTGATGTCGCCTTCCAGCAGGATAATGCACCATGTCACAAAGCTCAAATCATCTCACCACTGGTTTCTTGAACATGACAATGAGGTCCCTGGACTCCAATGGCCTCCACAGTCACCAGATCTCAATCCAATAGAGCATCTTTGGGATGTGGTGGAATGGGAGATTCGCATTATGAATGTGCAGCTGACAAATCTGCAGCAACTGCGTGATGTTATCATGTCAATATGGACCAAAATCTCTGAGGAATGTTTCCAACACCTTGTTGAATCTATGATATGAAGAATGAAGGCAAAAGGGGGTCCTACCCGGTACTGGCAAGGTGTACCTAATAAACTGGCCAGTGAGTGTATATTGTATTACTATATTCCTTCTCTGCTTCTGTTCTCTGCAACATGCAACTAGAAGTTAAAAAGCTGTGAAACATTGTTCTATATAGAACAGTGGTGGTCAAATTTCGAGATATAGCAGACAACACTAAAATGTAGCCCTGGACTTTTTTGAGGGACATACTGTATAGATAATGAGCACTACATACATTTATAAAAAAAAAAAAAAAACATGAAGTTTATTGTACATCCAATATAAAACAGGGACAGATACATCTAGCATATGTCTACTGTAAGGGTTCACACATTGTTCACAATAAAATAATCCACACATGGGTTCAACACATTTTGAATGTTCCTCCTCAGGAGAACATGTGAATAGTATCAGTATAATGGAACCCAATCTTTAAGAACAAGAGAATATAATGTCTGCTAGATTCAATGCAGTGTGAAACATCTTATCACAAAGGGGAGGATATGGTAAAATGCTACAGAAGTCATTAGAAACTGAGGGTATGCTGCAGGAGACAGTCAGAGACTGGGGACATGTTATATGAGACTGCTGGAGATGACTGACATTGCAGCCCCTTTACAAACCAACTTCTCCACTCCTGACTGCTGGGGAATAAGGGCCACACAGCAAGTACCAAAGCCACATGTGGCCCTTGGGCCACAAGTTGGTCAACGGGGATATAGAGGGTTCCATCCAATCCAAATGGTTCTCACACTGTGTATGTGGATGTAAGGGACAGGTGCAAGCACGGTAGTCAGACTATAGGCAATCCTTGGATTAAAGGGGACCTTCCTTGAACATGGAAAGTCTTCTGTACTGATAGCTTCCTTTCCTCTGAAAATAAATAGCTTAAAGCACGCTCCAAAATAAGCTTTAACAAGATAACATTTTCAAAAACTACCTTGGTCCCGGCTTCCAATGCTTCTGTGAAGTGTGGGTGATGTCATAGTATCCAAGTGCTGTCTAGTAGGAAAGCTGAGCGCTCCGACTCCCACAACAATGTGCTCCAGCATGCTGCACAAGCTTATTCTCATGGAATTTTCATGTGATATTCATGAGATTCTTATAGGATTTTGAGGGGCTGACAATTCTGGGTGGCAACAGTGAGGCACTGTGACCAGTGGCGGCCCATCCATTAGGGGCACAGGGGCGCCGCCCTCTAGTCCATGCGCCCAGTCCTCTGCATGCAGGGCGCATGGATTCCAATGGGGTATTTTTTTTTTTTGAAGCACATGATTAGAGCCTGGGGCTCTAATTGGCTTCAAAAAAGGATGGACTCGGGGTGCAGAGCACTGTGCTTGCAAGAGGTTACCATATCCCTGTTTAAAAGTACTGTAACGCATGGTACTTGACCAGAGCTGCCAAGGACTTCTCATGGACTTCTCATGGACTTCTCACTGTCATTTACCTGGTCAGTAATGGCATAAACTTACATAGTGGCAGCTGAAGATGAAGATAGACTTGTGTGCAGTCCCTCCCGAAATATTTAGCACCAGCCGCCACTGACTGTGACATCACCCGGATCCCTCCGAAACTTTGTAATCCAGGGCCAAAGTATTTTTTCTCTGTTTTATTTAATAAAGGCTTTATTTTTGGAGGATGTTAAATGCTATTTGTATTTGATATTGGGGCTTTCAGTAAAGACGACCTTCCATTTTCATCAAAGGATGACTTTAACCAGTAGATAGGATGAAGAGAAGTGCTCCCTCCTGAAAACAGAGATTCTTTAGTTGGATCCTTCCCTTTAAAGCTGAAATAATGCTTATATTTTACCTTCCCTCGTTCCTCCTTTCCCTTTTCAATATGTTAATGAAAATAAAACCTTTTTGTTTTATATTACATACTTTTTTACACCCAGTGATGTCATTACTGGATCTCTGTGCTTCTATATAATGCAGGCAGATCATGGTTGGTAGGAGGAGCCAACAGGGTGCTGTACATAACTTTCTGAAAACATCATAGTGCTCTTCCTCAGTGCTCCCCTAAAGAACTCTCAGCCCCCAGTGCAAGTAGCGGTCTGGTTCTTGGGGGGGGGGGGGGCTGGTTATGCAAATACAAAATGCCTTGAGGGGTGGATGTTAGTCTGAACAAGTGGGCTTTCCTAGACAGGCTGTATTTGCATGCAGACGGGCTTAGGCGGAAAGAGATGTGATTGGACATCTTCCAGAAACTTGTATCCATTCCCCGGTTCACTAAGATTGTGCTTTTGTCTCCCATTGGGATGACAATTAAGGACATAAGCTGGTTTTAAAACTGAGAAGTGTTTGTGTATGGTGACAGGTGTCATCATGGCTCCTTACTAAGATAAAATACTGCCCATAGGGACAAATAAGATTTTTTTCCTAGTACAAGTTGGAAAATGAAAAGGTAAATGTATTGGTTGGGTCTCATCATTGTGTGAACCTTCCTCCTGTATGTTCCATACTGATTCTTCTTTCCTTGTCCCCCCCAGACAGTGGTCTTCTGCGCAGGAGCCAAAGTCGGATTTTTCCAGGGGGACATACGTCTACTAACAGATGATATGAAAGTTCTGAAGCCAACAGTGTTCCCCACTGTGCCAAGACTACTCAACCGTGTCTACGACAAGGTACAGGATCATTTTAGTTTCAATGCAGTTAGGGCATTTGCCTTTGACACTGATCCTCTTCTGCCTTCCCCTGCAATGCAGCCGGCCTATACTCCGCTCCCTCCCTCCAGCTGTGCTGCAAGGGGATCAGTTCTAGCATTCGTCCCCACATCCCTCTGCTTCCAGGCCCCCCGTGTGCCCCTTTTCTCCACAGCTTGGCCAGCTTTTCTCCTCTCCTGCTGGCAGCTGCTGTGGGCACTCAAGGGGATGTTTCAGGATGGGAAGCGGAGGAGGAGGACCAGTAAATATGTCATATAATAATGATTCTAGTGTATTTTTAACGAAGATATAATTTGCCCATTAAGGTAAGCAGTATGGGGCCCCATTATTTCTAAGAGCAGCCCTGGATGCAGTCACTGCTTAGCCGATAATTTTCCACATGGCTCGGTCAATTTTTAAATCAAATTTTGTTGAGACAGGTGCTTTCTGGGCTACCAATAGCTTGAATTTTGTCAAATTTAGCAGAAATCCCCCAATATTCGAGCTGTCTATGGCCAGCCTAAGGCTCACTGATAAGACTTTATATCAAAAACCCCACCAGATACAAAGTGGAGCTCAGACACCATTCAAGAAACGCCTCCTGGCGTTGGCTGTGGCGTGCAAGTTTGCTGAGGTGAAGAAGGGCATTATCCGGAGAGACAGCATCTGGGACAAACTGATATTCAAGAAGGTCCAGGTCAGTGGTGTCTCCTGTACATAACTAATACATTTCAGCAGCAGAGGGGTTTTCCTACAGCAAATTTTTAAAGGAGTTCAAAGGGATGCAAATTATCAAATGGTCTCCCTTCCATGGCCATCTACATACAGTGGGGACGGAAAGTATTCAGACCCCCTTAAATTTTTCACTCTTTGTTATATTGCAGCCATTTGCTAAAATCATTTAAGTTCATTTTTTTCCTCATTAATGTACACACAGCACCCCATATTGACAGAAAAACACAGAATTGTTGACATTTTTGCAGATTTATTAAAAAAGAAAAACTGAAATATCACATGGTCCTAAGTATTCAGACCCTTTGCTGTGACACTCATATATTTAAATCAGGTGCTGTCCATTTCTTCTGATCATCCTTGAGAAGGTTCTACACCTTCATTTGAGTCCAGCTGTGTTTGATTATACGGATTGGACTTGATTAGGAAAAGCCACACACCTGTCTATATAAGACCTTACAGCTCACAGTGCATGTCAGAGCAAATGAGAATCATGAGGTCAAAGGAACTGCCTGAAGAGCTCAGAGACAGAATTGTGGCAAGGCACAGATCTGGCCAGGGCTACAAAAAAATTTCTGCTGCACTTAAGGTTCCTAAGAGCACAGTGGCCTCCATAATCCTTAAATGGAAGACGTTTGGGACGACCAGAAAAACTTGTTGCATATTTCCCAAAAAGATTCTTGGCTGTATTAGATCAAAAGGGTGCTTTTACTAAATACTGAGCAAAGGGTCTGAATACTTAGGACCATGTGATATTTCAGTTTTCCTTTTTTAATAAGTCTGCAAAAATGTCAACAATTCTGTGTTTTTCTGTCAATGTGGGGTGCTATGTGTACATTAATGAGGAAAATAATGAACTTAAATAATTTTAGCAAGTGGCTGCAATATAACAAAGAGTGAAAAATTTAAGGGGGTCTGAATACTTTCCGTCCCCAACAGAACTTCCACCTGTTGGTAGACTGGGTAGCAATCATGTGTTTGTAGGCTCTTTTTCCCCACCAGGACAAAAAATTGGCTAGGATGGATTTCCATTGCTAACTGTTACCATTTTTCACTGTCATTCCAACCCTTCCTAGGCCACAATATTGATCAGTAAATGTAAAGATTTGTATAGCAATTCTTTATTAGAAACTTTGCCGGCTGATCACACTGATCAGCCGGCCAAGCTGATCGTCATCTGCCATCTTTAGACACTTTAAAGGGAAAATATAATGGTTTGGGGTAATTTTATTTTATTTTTTATAAGTTTTATATCTTTTGAAACTGATTACTTAGTTTACTACCTACCTATAAACATATCTTCATTTTACAAATTAACTTTTAATACATGGTGCACGGTTCACATATGACAAAAGTGTCATTGTAACATCTCTAGAGAGAGTGCAGCAGAAGCTGTTTGCTTTTAGATTGTCTCTCTGTGACTGAAACTCTATATGACTGCATCTGCAAAGGGAGGGGGAGTAGGTAGAAGGGAAGAGAGAGGTTTCAGTTCATTAACTTATTCAAATAAATTGGAAGTTGTAGGCAGTTCCCTAATTTATTCAGATCTTTGAATATTTAATTTACAGGATGGCTTTGAAGTTTGTCAGTTCATAAAAATACAATCACAAAAATGTTTCCGCATCACAAATGAAGACATTATGGATATAAAAGACAAAATCAAATTTGTTTTAGTTGGAGATCCACCTGAGCAGTCTCAGTGTCTGAAAGGCACAGCCTGTACAGTTTGGTGGGGGCATCTTGGTTTGGCTTTTGCCAATTCCAGTGCTTCTGTGTCTATGGTATATAGTTGAAGCATTAACTGTGTATATATTCTCTCTGCTATTCGCAGGACAGTATGGGTGGATGTGTCCGAATCATGGTGACGGCTGCTGCCCCAATATCAGAGAATGTTCTGTCCTTCCTAAGAGCCTCTCTGGGATGTCAGGTAATTTCCAGTTCCAGCCTTCATCACCATCGCTTACTTCCAGTTAGAATTTGGGAACAACACAGTTTGTGCATATGGTGTGGCACCAGTGGCAAAGCAATAATCATGTCTGAAAATCTAAAAACAAACCAAACCAACCTAATTCCTAATTCTGACACCAAACTTCCCCTAACCCCTAAACCCAACCCCCTTTCTCCTCAAGGAGTGAGGAAGGCTTAGAACCCTTGTTAGGTTTTTTTGCGTAACCGGCAACCAGAGCAGGGGGGCTCCAAACATTCAGTACAAGGACCACATCCTAAATTTTATGTACATTCATGGACCAAAAAAAAAGCCCCCATCAGAGTTCCCCCTTACATCAAAGTTCCCATCAGAAATGGCTGAATCTAGAAGGGTTCTGAAATGGGCTGTGGTCCCCCCAGATTTCCCTGTGCTGCCCTGCTGACCTTTTCATGCTTTCCCCTGCTAACCCATTGTAAACTCCCCTGCTACCACCCTGTATACTGCTCTGCTGCCCCACTCTACACTGTCTTACTGACACCCTATACACTGACCTACCGACACCCTGTATACTGCCCTACTGACTCCCTGTACAGTGCCCTACTGATAACCTGTACACTGCCCTACTGACACCTTGTACAGTTCCCTACTGACACACTGTACACTGCCCTACTGACACCCTGTACACTGCCCTGTTGCCCCACTGTACACTGCCTTACTGACACCCTATACACTGCGTTACTGACACCCTGTACAGTGCCCTACTGACACCCTGTACACTGCCCTGTTGCCCCACTGTACACTGCCCTACTGACCCACTGTACACTGCCCTACTGACACCCTGTACAGTCAGGGCCGGTGCTACCACTAGGCAAATTAGGTAGCCACCTAGGGCGCACTGCTGCCTAGGGCGCCCGTCCGTTGGTGTTCCTACTCTCTTCTCTGCAGCAAGCAACTACATCTCAGCATCAGCAGGCAGCTGCCGTTTTGTTCGCACATAGTGTCAGAGGTACAGCGGCAGCAGAGGACTGTGTTTGTGTCCCAAATGAATAGAAGCAAGCAAACATTCATTGATGGGCTCTGGTGAGGCTGCATTTGATGGGCGCTGGTGAGGCTGCCGATGATGGGCGCTGGTGAGCTGCCATTGATGGGTGCTGGTGAGGCTGCATTGATGGACGTTGGTGAGGCTGCATTGATGGGCGCTGGTGAGGCTGCATTTAATGGGCACTGGTGAGGCTGCATTTAATGGGCGCTGGTAAGGCTGCATTTAATTGGTGCTGGTGAAGCTGCATTTAATGGGCACTGGTGAGGCTGCAAATGATGGGCGCTGATGAGGCTGCATTGATGGGCGCTGGTGAGGCTGCATTTGATGGGTGCTGGTGAGGTTGCATTTGATGGGGGCTGGTGAGGCTGCATTTTATGGGCGCTGGTGAGGCTGCCATTGATGGGCGCTGGTGAGGCTGCCATTGATGGGCGCTGGTTAGGCTGCATTGATGGGCGCTGGTTAGGCTGCATTGATGGGTGCTAGTGAGGCTGCATTGATGGGCTCTGGTGAGGCTGCATTTGGTGGGCGCTGGTGAGGCTGCCATTGATGGGCGCTGGTGAGCTGCCATTGATGGGTGCTGGTGAGGCTGCATTGATGGATGTTGGTGAGGCTGCATTGATGGGCGCTGGTGAGGCTGCATTTGATGGGCGCTGGTGAGGTTGCATTTGATGGGCGCTGGTGAGGCTGCATTTGATGGGCGCTGGTGAGGCTGCCATTGATGGGCGCTGGTGAGGCTGCCATTGATGGACGCTGGTTAGGCTGCATTGATGGGTGCTAGTGAGGCTGCATTGATGGGCGCTGGTGAGGCTGAATTTAATGGGCGCCGGTGAGGCTGCATTTAATGGGCACCAGTGAGGCTGCATTTAATGGGCGCTGGTGAGGCTGCATTGATGGGCACTGGTGAGGCACCATTGATGGGCGCTTCATTAAAAAGGTGGGGTATACATGGGCAGGGCAAAGAGGGTGGAGCCAGGGGGGCGGCAAAATGAGGTTTTGCCTAGGGTGTCAAAAATCCTTGAACCAGTCCTGTGTACAGTGCCCCACTGACACCCTGCACACTGCCCTGCTTGCCCACTGTACACTGCCCTAATTAAACCCTGTAGACTTTCCTACTGGCACCCTGTAGACTTACCTACTGGCACCCTGTACATTGCCCTTCTGCCCTACTGACACCCTGTAGACTGCCTTACTGACACCCTGTACACTGCCCTGCTGACCCACTGTAGACTGCCCTACTTAGACCCTGTAGACAGCCCTACTAACACCATGTAGGCTGCCCTGCTGACCCACTGTACACTGCCCTAGTACTGACACCCTGTACAGTGCCCTACTGACACCCTGTACACTGCCCTACTGACACCCTGTACAGTGCCCTTCTGACACCCTGTATACTGCCCTGCTGACCCACTGCACACTGCCTTACTGACACCCTGTACATTGCCCTACTGACACCCTGTACATTGCCCTACTGACAGCCTGTACACTGCTCTAATGACCCCCTGTACATTGCCCTGCTGACCCACTGTACACTGCCCTGCTGACACCCTGTACACTGCCCTGCTGACACCCTGTACACTGCCCTACTGACCCACTGTACACTGCCCTGCTGACACCCTGTACACCACCCAGCTGACCCACAGTACACTGCCCTACTGACACACTGTACATTGCCCTACTTACACCCTGTGCACTGCACTACTGACCCCCTGTAAATTGCACTTCTGACTCTCTGTACACTGCCCTGCTGATCCCCTGTACACTGCCCTGCTGGCCCCCTGTACACTGCCCTACTGACACCCTGTACACTGCCCTACTGACACCCTGTACACTGCCCTACTGACACCCTGTACACTGCCCTGCTGGCCCACTGTACACTGCCCTACTTACACCCTGTAGACTACCCTACTGACCCTCTGCGCACTGCCCTGCTGACCCACTGCACACTGCCCTGCTGACCCACTGCACACTGCCCTACTGACACCCTGCACACTGCCCTACTGACACCCTGCACACTGCCCTACTGACACCCTGTACACTGCCCTTCTGACACCCTGTACACTGCCCTGCTGGCCTACTGTACACTGCCCTACTGATACCCTGTACACTGCCCTACTGATACCCTGTAAATTTTCCTGCTGACCCACTGTACACTGCCCTAATTACACCATGCAGACTTGCCTTACTGACACTCTGTACACTGCCCTGCTGACCCACTGTGCACTGCCCTACTTACACCCTGTAGATTGCCCAACACCCTGTAGGCTGCCCTGCTGACCCACTGTACACTGCCCTAGTACTCACATCCTGTACATTGCCCTGCTGACCCACTGTACACTGCTCTGATGACTCACTGTACACTGCCCTACTGACACCCTGTACAGTGCCCTACTGACACCCTGTACACTGCCCTACTGACACTCTGTACAGTGCCCTTCTGACGCCCTGTACACTGCCCTGCTGACCCACTGCACACTGCCCTAATGACACACTGTTCACCACCCAGCGTACCCACAGTACACTTCCCTACTGACACCCTGTATATTGCCCTACTGACACCCTGTACATTGCCTTACTGACAACCTGTACACTGCTCTAATGACCCCCTGTACATTGCCCTGCTGACATCCTGTACACTGCCCTACTGACACACTGTACACTGCCCTGCTGACCCACTGTACACTGCCCTACTTACACCCTGTGGACTGCCCTACTGACACTCTGTACACTGCCCTGCTGACCCACTGCACACTGCCCTACTTACACCGTGTAGACTACCTTACTGACACCCTGTACACCACCCAGCTGACCCACAGTACACTGCCCTACTGACACACTGTACATTGCCCTACTTACACCCTGTATTGTGGAAAATTGATCCTCTATGGGGACTTTTAGAGGGAACACCTACTTATGGGTCATAAGAAGTATGGAGAGTAGTAGGGGTTGTATGAAAAAATATTTAATGAACGTATAAATCTTATAGTACATCTGTGGTACAGGGGGTAAATGTGCAGCAAACGTGATACATACAGAAATCGGCAATACAAAACATGTATGAATTGATTCACAATCCTAGAACTCCAATACATATACAATACATATGCGGGGAGTACCCGACGCGTTTCGAGCATATGCTCTTCCTCAGGGGTATCAGATTGGAATCAGCAAACAGACAGATGTGTCTATAAATCAAAAACAATAATAGTAGTAATAAGCCAGTTATAGGGGAAATGTAATTGTTCTACATATATCATAAAAAGTAAAAGATACAAATATACAATATCTGTAAGGAGACACAATGAATACTGACCATGTAGTAATGCTAAGGAGGCATGTATCTAATGCTGCATCCATAAAAAAGGAAGAAGGGGGGGGGGACGTGACACCATCGGACGTAGGTCCTGCTCCCGGTCCGCAAGACCGCGAGGCCTGTATACCCACCCGAGGCACGTAAGCCCGGGAACGCAATCCCCAACAAAGGGCGTCCCAAACACCACCAAGGTAGAAAAGTCCTGGAAGGCTCCAGTCTGTGAGGAGCAAAAACATGAAAGAGGGGTGGGATAAATGAAGAGGCAAAAGATGGTAGATGGAGGGGGGCAGTGTTAGGGGTTCAGTGAAGGCCCCTAGGGGGGGGGGAAAGGTATCCCACCAGTAGGAAGGAGAGACAGCCAGACGGAGTAAAAATGACATACCTGGGGTGGGCCCAACTCCTGGTAAATGTACTGTCCCCAAGACTAAGGTGTTGTCTGCCGGGGGTATTAGTGTGATACTAAGCCCGCAATGTGTAGGGTATGAAGACCGGCCCAGAAAGGCCGGCAGGGTCCAGTCTGGAAAAAATAATATATGATAATAAATGGTAGGGGAACGGTAAATAGGGAGGAGAAAAGGCCCAAGGTAGTGTGCGTCCAAAGTATGGCTGACTTACCTGGTGGGGGCCCCCGTGCAGGATAGTGTGTCCAAGAATGGCGTTCTGACAGTGCAGGACGCCGTAATGATCATGGACATTGCAGCCTCTTCAAATAGTGAGGCCGCGTCCGCAATTGGTTGCGGGCGCGACCAATAGGTGGAGAGGTGGACGCCCCCCGAGCCTGAGGCGCGCGCACCGGCCCCATTGGACACCGCTACCAAAACACGTGGGCGGTGACGCGCACCCCAGGCGTGATGACGCCTGGGGCGCGTACCTGGGGCGCGCGCACCGGCCCCATTGGACACCGCCGCCAATGCATGTGGGCGGTGACACGTACCCCAGGCATGATGGCGTATGCTGGATGGGGCGGAGTCAGGGCCCACGCCAGAGGCCCGCGGCGCGGGAGTCAGGGGACGTCAGGACCCATGATTAGGTCAGGCGTCTCCTAGTTACAAGGAACGCCACCCGCAGCAAGCGTGGTTGCGTCGGGTGGCCCCCCCGCGCCGAGTGGGGAGAGAGAACATGGTGCCATGTCCCGGAGCGGGGCGGCCCCGCAGCGTGAGGAGGAGGGGCAGGACACGCCCAACGGTGGGTGGATGTCAGGAAAAAGTAAACAGGAAAGTACACAGGCAAGCAAAGGGGAGAGCAGAGAACAATGTGAATGAGAGACACTGATCAAAGTAAGAACATAGATCCAGAGGAAAAAGAGTGACATTGTATCAATGTGTATAATGAAACCTGCTGAAAAATAAACTAAAATAAAAATGTCCCAGTGAATCTTTAGGGCACATATGCAAATAGGAATGTTGTTATAAAATCATGCTATGTACAGAAGTATACACTATATACATAATATAAAAAAAAAAAAAAAAAAAAAAAAAGGAGAATAATATACATATAAATTGATGAGGTGTCTAGTCAGGTTCCCATTCAGAGCCCCCAGACGAGAAACCTTCTAAAAAGGGTCTAAAGGATATACATGTATTCAACCCAGGAGGTTGGGTGGCCCTGAGTCTAAAAATCCACCTCTGTTCTAATTGCAAAAGTATTTTGTTCATATCTCCTCCGCGTATACCAGTATGAACGCGATCAAGAATAATGAACCAAAATTTGGGGCAAATGCCTTCGTGTACGTTCGTGACATGACGACCCAGGGGTAGGTTGGGATTGCAGGTTTGCATAGCGGTAATATGTCTGTATGCCCTGCGCCAGAACTCTTGAATGGTTTTCCCTACATAGAAACATGTGCACTCACAGGTCAGTAGATAAACTACCCCACCTGTTTTGCAGTTGGCATAGTGTCTGGGTTTGAAGGGTTCACCATTGGGCAGGGTAATGTGTTTGGAAGTGTTGAGAAACCTGCAATAGTTGCATCCACCGCATGTGAATGTACCTTTGTTTTTACATGGGTCGTGTTTTCCCCTGCCTTTAAACTCACTACAGACAAGCTGGTCTCGAAGAGAACCAGCCCGTCTGTAGGTAAAGGCCGGTGTGGGGGGTACGAAGGGGCCAATGGACGTATCCAAGGTAAGCATATGCCAATATTTTGATATGGTTTTTTTGATAGCTGCATGTTGATTTGAAAACCTGGTAATGATGGAGATGGGTTGGGGTTTAGATTTTTTTGTGGATGGGTTATAGAGTATGTCATTCCGTGTTCTGGTGCAGACCCTCCTGTATGCTTTTTTAAGGCAAGAGTTGGAATAACCTCTGGCCCGTAACCGTGTTTGTAGGATCTTGGCTTCTCTGATAAAGGTAATGTTATCCGTACAGTTTCTTCTAGTACGGAGGTACTGGCTATATGGAATGGAGGCTATGAGTGGCTGGGGGTGGAAACTGCTGGCATGAAGTATGGAGTTGCCTGCAGATGATTTCCTGAAAAGGCTGGTACTGAGTAAGCCCTGGCTATCCTTGTGTATGGTGACATCAAGGAATGTGATCGACTTGTGGTCCCAGGTCATGGTGAATGATAAGTTGAAGTCGTTGTTGTTGAGTAAGAGGAGGAATTCAGATAGTAAAGATGTAGGTCCATTCCACACTAGGAGAACGTCGTCGATGTAGCGATACCACATGACGACGTTCTCCATGTATGAGGCAAGGTGCGTGGATGTGTGTATCATGTGCTCCCACTCCCCCAGGTACAGATTGGCGTACGATGGGGCACAGGAGGTCCCCATCCCAACGCCCTGCACCTGGAGGTAGTGGGAGCCATTGAATGTGAAAAAATTGTGGGTTAGAATGAATTCAAGTGCTGCGAGTAGGAACTCATTAGTCTTTGGGTTATACTGGCTATTGAGTGAAAGAACATGTCTTATACATGAGAGGCCCTTGTCGTGTGGTATGGAACTGTATAGGGCCTCCACATCCACTGCCACGAGTGCTGACTCGGGAGGGATGCAGAGGCCGTCAATATTCTGTAAGAGGTGTGGGGTATCCCGAACGTAACGGCTGGGTTCACACTGCTGCGGTTCGGGAACGCAGCGAATTTACTGCGGGTTCCCGCATCGCACCAGCTCGCACGGCAGTTCACACTGCCATATGCGAACTGCTGGGGAGTGTCATACAATGTTAATGACACCCCCAGTTCAGCCCGCATATCGCAATGCGAACTGACAATTCGGACATTTTCGGATCGCATAGGTGTGAACACCCATGCGATCCGATTTTGGTCCGAACAAAAAAAAGGGTCCTGTGCGAGTTTGGACCGAATGCGGTGCGATATCAGCCATACTATCTGTATGGCTGATATCGCACAGCACAGACATCGCATGTGATGTGAACAGCAGTGCGCTGCGAATCACATGCGATGTCTGCCACCGCAGCAGTGTGAACCCAGCCTTTGATAGACCTCAAGCTTCAGGCTGGATTCCCACACCTGTGCTCTGCGTTAACCCCACATGTGTCAATGCTTGTTGTGTCATGCGGTAATGTGCATTGTGTTAGGGCTTGTTGCTGCTGCTACAACGCAGGTGCATTGTCTGTGCTGGGGTGTCAATCCAAATGAAAAGCACCTCAATGCAGCAAATTGTGTTACACATGTTACCACATGTTGCAGTAAGATGTTAACACATTCATTACCACAACACAGAATTTCTAATCAGACTCTCAAGCTTCTCACATGCAATTTAATTAATCCAATCACAGATATTTGAAGCCTACGGACAGACGGAGTGTGGAGCGGGATGTTCATTCACCACGCCGGGAGACTGGACGTCTGGTAAATTATGGCAGTTCTTTGAGCAGTGTACAATGTGAAATGATGGGATAAAAGGAAATTATACTATATTAAAAGCTGTTTCCTTTAGATATTTATGTTACAGTGATCATCTTAATGTAGATCATTTCAATAAAACCTCATTTCAATAAAACCTCACTTCTATGTCTAGTTTTACATATACTGTATACATTTATATAAACATATGTAAGCTCTTCTTTCTCCTCAGTAGCTTTGCACAGCATACATGTATTGTTCTTTTATTCATTGTGCAGATCTATCACGCAATGGTCTCCAAACTGCTTGCCTTTATCCAGCCCTTGAGGCACCATTCCTTCAACTGACACCAACAACGGAGCACTATTTTTCTCATTGATATAAATGATGGAACACTATTCTTCCCACTGACACCAATGATGGGGCACTATTCCTTCCCTGAATACATGATGGGGCCAGCAGCGGCCTGTCTATAAGGGGCGAAGGAGCGCCACCCCCCTAATCTCCATGCTCTGGCCCCCAATCTCCATGTGGGGCACCGGATGCATAGAATTCTGCAAGCTTTTACTTTTTTTATTTTTTTTGAAGCACATTATTAGAGCCTGAGGCTCCAATTGACTTCAACCCACTTGTGACATTAGCATATCAAAATCCGCTATTGTCTTCCTGCTTCTCCTCCCGACCAAACAGGACAGGAAGTGGGGCACTATTCCTCCCACTGACACAACAATGGGGCACTATTCCTCCCACTGATATAAATGATGGAACACTATTCTTCCCACTGACACCAATGATGGAGCACTATTCCTCCCCATAATACCAATGATAAGGCATTATTCCTCCCCCTAATACCAACAAAAGTGCACTATTCCTCCCCCTAATACCAACGATTGGGCATTATTCCTCCCCGTAATACCAGCGATTGGGCACTATTCCACCCCCTAATACCAACGATTGGGCACTATTCCACCCCCTAATACCAACGATGGGGCACTATTCCTCCCCCTGTTACCAAGGATGGGGCACTATTCCTCCCTGTAGTATCAATGATGGGCACTATTCCTCCCCTTATACCAACGATGGGGCACTATTCCTCCCCAAAATACCAATGATGGGCACCACTGCTCCCCTTATACCAATGATGGGCATTATTCCTCCCCCTAATACCAACAATGGGGCACTATTCCTCCCCATAATAGCAATGATGGGCAGTATTCCTCCCCCTAATACCAATACCAACAGTGAAATTTCTGTTCCTGACACTGTGCCTGTCCAGCTGGGAATCTGGGGTTTTCCTGGCCATCTTTGTGTATTCCATTATTATATTCTACCTAATATTAAAGAAAAAAATTAAATCTAGCCGGGATGGTGGGAATCCCTCATAATGGATACAGCAGGTGTGCAGACCTGAGAACTCAGTGCAGGGATGGTGGGAACTCCTCATATTTGAAGGACATGTGGATTAAACCTGGAAAACCAGAGCAAGGATGGTGGGAACGTCTCAAAATGGGTACAGCAGGTGAGCAAACCCAGGAACTCAGCACAGGGATGGTTGGAAGTCCTCATATTGGGCACAGTAGGTGTACAGATCTGGGAACTCAGCACAGGGATGGTGGGAATCCTTCATAATGGGCACAGCAGGTGTACAGACCCAGAAACTCAGCACAGGGATGGTGGAAATCCCTCATAATGGGCACAACGGGTGTACAGGCCCAGGAACTTAGCTCAAGTATGGTAGGAACCCCTCATAATGGGGACAGCAGGTGTGTAGACACAAGATTTTTAGCTCAGAAATATCACCAATAGGATCCCCTAGGGATAACAGAGACAACCAGTTTCTTTCTTCAGCATCTACAAATCTCTGAAATATCAATTTGGGTGTAACATCTCTTTAAAAATATCCTAATATACCTTCATGAAATTTAATGTCATATTACAATATTCTATGGATCTTATTCTTCTAGGCCATGTTGGGGCTCCTCTTCCATGTAATTTTCTGAAACTGGTGGATGTGGCAGATATGAATTATTTCTACTCTAATGGGGAAGGAGAGGTAAGTTGGTCTTTGTGATCTGTATAACATTCCCTTAGAAAATATAACAAGGGCCAGTTTATGATTTATTCTTTCTCACTCCTAAAAACCATCTCACCATGAATTTCCTTAAGTTGCGGGAACCATAAAACTCCAAAATAAAAATAAGAAAAGTACGATTTCCTTCCACTTCTGGCAGACACCCATCAGATGAATAGAAAGTCAGGAGAAATCTCCCCAGTGGGCACACAGACAGCTTTAAAAGAACAACCTCACTGTTGTCTTTTAAATCTGACCTCCAGCCTTCCCTGTAGTCATGGACAGTTGCACAGGCTCCTCTTCTGTACTGAAACTGCTTACTCATATCACTGCAAACTGTGAGCTTCTCACAATGTGCATTTGCAGCTGCAGCAAGCCAGATAGACCTTGCCTCCTTTCTTGGCTGCAGGCCATCCAGTATCATCTAGCCATTTCCTCCCCAGCTTGACTGCCCCTGGATGTACATGATTTGAACACTTTGAGGGAAAAATGAAGAAACAAAAAGAATACAAATTATGTAGCTAAAGTAAGCTATTTGTTCTTCCTTTTTAAATCATTCCTTGCATTTTTATATTACAGGTCTGTATCAAAGGCCCCAACGTGTTTCAAGGTTATCTGAAAGACCCGGAGAAGACAGCGGAGGCAGTCGATGCAGATGGCTGGTTGCACACAGGAGATATCGGCAAATGGCTTCCTGTAAGTAGCTCCAACATGTTTTGGGTTTGTCCACCCATGAAGAACACTAGAATTATGCTCCAGCTTCTTATACCTCTCAAAGGCTTCTATGGTGCTTTGAAGGCCCTTTCACATGCTCAAGTGGTATTGTGCACTTGCATGCAATTTTGTGCATTTTTTATGCATGTTTACAGTATGTGCCTTTTTGGGCATCTTAAGGCCCCTTGCACACTGGAGCTTTACTTGGCACAGGTTTGGTGGTCCAGCGCCACTGCAGACAGCCTGTCTAAGTCTATGGAAGGCTGTGCCTTGATGGGCTGAACGCTGTGCTGAGTGGTTCTGGCGTTTTAGTGCCCTGTCCATTCAACAGTGAATTTCTGGAACACAGAAGATCAGTGTGCAAGGGGCTTTAACAAGCTTTTTTTTGTTCATGTATTATGCAAAGTAAGGAGGAAACATTCAGAATGTTTGATACATGCTTCTGTCCATTTGTAACATGAATGTATGTAAACGCATTTCGTCATCGACATCAGAGGGCGTCTGACGAAGTCGATGATGAAACGCTTTAGGGAGTGACCACGTGGCTGCTGAGTTAGTCAACAAGTGTGCAGGTCAAACACAAAGAAAGAAAAAATGATCCGTTCCCGAATTCCTCCCCACGCAGCGCTACGGATAACCAATGAAACAATATGAAAGACAGCCCTCCAAAGGAGGCAATGTATAAAATAGTAGCCACTTAAGAAAAAATTTCAAATGAATATAAAAGATAAAAACAATTTGTCACCGATCGATACATCAATCGGTTAGCAAAAAAAGTCCTCTCCCATCAGGCGTCCAATCACAGCGCCTGTCGTTTCAGCCAATCAGGTGATGGGTAACAGACCTGGGCACCTTATTGGTGGAGAGGTGGTTCAGTGTTGGGACAGGGAATATTCATTCGCTGTTCTAAGACACCTGGTTGAACTGCGAGAGCCAGGCCGTGGATAGATTCATGCAATGCATGAATCTATCCATTGGTCATAAAGGGGGTGGCTGGAGAGAAGGGGCGGTGCCCGTGCGCCCTTATTGATGCACTGCCACTGGTAAAAAGGTTACAAATGCAACCTTCCCTCGCAGGGGATACCAACAGTAGGCTCAAGACTAAACAATGTGAATAACTACATATATGGAATGTATTTTTAATGAATAAACTGTCGATCAACAGGGACCCACCGGCCTAGGCCAGGGGTCAATACAGGGTGCCTAAACCTTAGGGAACAGGAGTGAACTTACTCCTTTTCAGGAAAAAAGCACCTAGCATAAAATACATCAGTAAAAAGAAGACTGACAGCAATAAACAGGTATTAAAGGCCAGATAAACTATATTGTCCTCGGTATCCATTGGATCAGGGGTCTCCAAACTTTTCAGTACAAGGGTCACAACTCATATTTTACAAATATTTGCAGGCAAAAAAAATCCTTCCTTACATCAGGGTCCCTATCAGAGTGTCCTTTACATCAGTCATTCCTTACATCAGGGTCCTCATCAGAGTTCCCCCTTACATCAGGGTCCGAATCAGAGTCCTCCCATACATCAGGGTCCCCATCAGAGTCCTCCCTTACATCAGGGTCCCCATCAGAGTCCTCCCAGGGCCCCCATCAGAGTCCTCCCTTACATCAGGGTCCCCATCAGAGTCCTCCCTTACATCAGGGTCCCCATCAGAGTCCTCCCAGGGCCCCCATCAGAGTCCTCCCTTACATCAAGGCCCCCATCAGAGTCCTCCCTTACATCAGGGTCCTGATCAGAGTCATCCCTTAAATCAGGGTCCCCATCAGAGTCATTCCATACATTAGGGTCCCCATCAGAGTCATCCCTTACATCGGGGTTCCCATCAGAGTCCGCTCTTATATTAGAAGTGGAGACCATAGACAGCTGCTGACCTTAATCCTCAATCAGTGCACATTGAGAATAAGCCACTAATCCTAGATGTTTGGAGACCCTGCATTTGAGCATCTTTTTTAATCTGGAGGAACCCTTAGAATTCAGAAAAGTTCTGGAGGTACATACTGCGTTCAACTTTACTGTTCAGCACAAGCACAGACACTCCATACAGGATTCTCCCTCTAATCTAATGCATTTAGTCCCTACTGAGGGAATCCCTGCTAAAAATGATTATATCTACTGCTTATGGTAAAATAATAGCATGCCATACCTACCATATTTGACACCCAGAATGGATCATTTTACCACATACTTCTGCTATACAAGACAACAATAATCTTAATATAAAATAAATAACAATAATGGCCATAAAACAAACACGGGGAGATTTACTAAAACTGGTGCACTCGAACCAACTCAAATCAACTGGTGAGTGCAAAATCAGGTGCAGCTGTGCATGGTGGCCAATCAGCTTCTAACTTCAGCTTGTTCAATTAGGTTTTGACGATAAGCCCACATTCACATCGGGCCGTTTTGACATGCGATTTGATATGTCCGAATCGGTGCGACACCAAATTTGCAGCGCCGCACTGATTCCCATAAGTAGTTCCTGTGCTACTTTTGGTGACTTCGGGGGCGATTTGAATAGACATCTGTGCTTGAACCCGCACAGATGTCTGTCAAATCCCCCCCCGGAAGTCGAACTGCATTGCCGGTTTGAAATTGTGCGAATCAGCTGAACCTACACAATTTCAAACCTGCCCTCAATGTGAACCTGGGCTAAAATCTGGAAGCCGAAGGTTTCTGTGCACAGCTGCACCAGATTTTAAAGACTTTGAAAAGTGTAGTGTCCTCTTACACTGGTGGTCAGTGGAGAACTGTCCCCTCTACATTGGTGGTCAGTAAAGAAGTAACCCCTTACATTGTGTAGTGTGTATTTGAGCCAAACGGAGCACCAAACAAAAAAAATAATTAAGTCCAAAAGTGTCTATTTGTTTCCACAAGTGACCAAAAGAAATACAAAAGGTGGCCAACGTGTTTGAGGAGCCAGAACAATCCTCTTTCATCAAGGCTACCAAAGATTAAAAATAATATATGTAGAGAACATCAATAAAAAAAAAAACAAAAAAAAAAAACAAAAACAAAACAATAAAAGCATTAATAAAATGTCAGTAATGTTTTATAAATGTTCTCTACATATATGATTTGTAATTTCTGTATCTTTTGTAGCTCTGATGAAGGGGGATTGTTTTAGCCCCAGAAACACGTGAGTGCGTTTTTCTTTTATTTTTTGGTCACTTATGAAAGCAAATAAATACCTTTGGTCTCTATGAAACAGTTGTTTGGTGCTCCCTTTGGCTCAAATACACAGATTACTCAATTCTGGTGACCTCTGTCCCTCAGGAGGGGGCAGAAAGTGAGGCATAACATGTAACAGGCACACAAAAATAACAATCTAAAAAATACAAAAAGGTGTGCCAGACCAAAATCGGATAAAATAATGCAAGATAATTTTAATTGTTGATAAAAAAAGTCATATAAAAACAACAAATAATCAGTGTTTCATAGCTGGAAAAGATCTATCACAGTGGTCTCCAAACTGCAGCCCTTTGCTCGCCTTTATCTGACCCTTGAGGTACTTTTCCTCCCATTGATACAAGAAGCTATTTTCTCCACTGACACCAACAAAGGGGCATTATTCCTTCCACTGATACCAATGATAGGATACTATTCCTCCCGCTGACACCAATGACAGGGCGCCATTCCTCCCCCTTATACTAAAGTTTTGTTGTTTACTCCCACTGACGCCAGGACAATTTCTACTTCCAATAACTGTAGTCTATCCCCCTAAAGTCCAAAGGATAGTAAACTGGCCCTTTGTTTAGAAACCCCTGATCTATCGGATTCAAACAGGGCACAATGGCTCCAGTGAAACTGCCAGAGTACCCCTTAAGAGGACCCTTGGTTTCTTTGAAATGGAAAGACGTAGATCCCCCAACATTCAATTCTGGATATGCTTTATAAAGAAGGGCTTGCCCTTGTATAAATTACATATTCCTCTAGAGCAGACGTTCTCAACCTTTTCAACACAGAGGAACCATTGAAATAACTTTCTGGTCCCAGGAAACCCCCAGTAAAAGAAGAGTGGTGTCAGTGGGAACTTACCTGAGAGGCAGAAATTGCTCATTGCTCAAGGGACCCCTAGCAATTTCTGGAGGAACCCTGGTTGAGTAACAGAAGCTGTCTAAAGAAATTTGATAAAATCTGGTCAGGGTGGTTGTCAACAATGTCCACTACCATAGAGGAGTGATATATCTAATATGTGCCTACAGTTGATAATTGATTGTATTTTGGGAGGGCTTTCATACCATGTCCTTTGAAGGCTCTTTAACTCTACATCTATTGGAGTCTATCTATAGGTGCAAATACACAGACTGTACATTACTCCGTGTATTTGCACATTCTCTTGTTTGCATAAATAAGAAAATATTAATGAAATTACCCTTGAAAAAAAGAAAAAAGAAGACCTTGGGTTTGAATCCATGTGTAGAAAGTCCAATGAGAGTGTCAGACCAAAGATCTAAGAGACCAAAAACTTTTCATATTGATGCTAACTCATAGAAAGAAGACATAAATCATCTAACATGTTTTGGGGGCTCAAAGGTCTCCCCCTTCTTCAGGGTTTAGATATTTTATAGGGATTTTCATGTGAACAATGAAGTATTACAAAAAGCTTTTTGCTCCCAAAGCGAGCCAGGGCAATAAGCATGGGGGTGGGGTTGCTGTTAGGTAAGCTGTATAGGGCCCCATAATTTTCAATGGTGGCCCTGGGCTCAATCCATGGAAGTCAATCGGAGATGGGCAAAAGACATGGAGTGATCCTCTCTGATTGGTTGCTCACATAATTCCACTACATATAATACTAATAAAACCTAACACTGAATGATATTTGCCAACCGTCATCCCCTGGGGAATACGAGGCAGCTAGGCCACCAATATGTGATCAAATGAAGTTCACATCCCCTATATTTAATCAATAAACAGAACAACCACTGCCAAATGCTGATTTCCCGTGTGCTTAGATGCCCCTTCGTTCTAATTTGGTGCTAACAGTGGCAAGGCTGAACCCTGCTGGGAGGTAATTATGTTTTTGTGCTCTGGTTATGTATTCTGTAAATCAGTGGAATCAAGAATGGTTCACAATAACAAAGCGGAACGCCAATATTCTGTCTCATGGCGAGATTTCCAGGTATACTCAATGCTGCAGAAGCAAATCATTTTATTGATTCTTCCAGACATAAGGCATTCACAGTGAAAGGTCATTCTGTGGATATTTAAAGGAGAACATAAGTCCTCTTCACTTACCTCCACTTAAGCATTGGAACATGCGCAAGCTCCCTCCCCACCGCTGACATCTTCACCTTGACTACTTCCAACTTTGGCCTCTTTGGTAATCTTGATTGGTCAGCCTGGGGTAACTTCCATGCATGCGCACAGGAGTCAGTTCATCACAGGCATCCAAAGAATGTCAAGACTGTACGCTGACCTGGTCATGTGTGGGCTCAGTGTACAATCTTTAGAAGCTCGCTAGCAGGAAGGCGTTTCTATTGCAGAAAAGGCATACAGTATCTCATTTGCACGAAAAAATCCACCCACCAGAAAACCTTACTCTACACTTTAAAGTCACCCCCCTTTATAAACATTGCCTCCCCACTGCTGTTTTTAATTTCCCCTTTCTGTTACTAATGAATCCTATATAAATACATTTTTTTTTACTTTTTCCAAGGGGTCGCCTGTCTGCAAAGCTTCAGCCAAAGATACATGTTAAAGCCGAACTCCAGGAAAAATATATTTACCATCTACCATGTAAAAATTAAACTACCTGTAATGATGGGTGTCCCATTACTAGTTTCTACTGCATTTATAAAAACTCTAATGCCCTGTACACACGATAGGATTTTCCGATGGAAAATGTGTGATAGGACCTTGTTGTCCGAAATTCCGACCGTGTGTAGGCTCCATCACACATTTTCCATGCTTGCTATAAAATTTTCCGACAACAAAATCCGTTGTCGGAAATTCCGATCGTGTGTACACAAATCCGACGCACAAAGTGCCACGCATGCTCAGAATAAATTAAGAGACGAAAGTTATTGGGTACTGCCCTGTTTATAGTCCCGACGTACGTGTTTTACGTCACCGCGTTCAGAACAATCAGATTTTCCGACAACTTTGTGTGACCGTGTGTATGCAAGACAAGTTTGAGCCAACATCCGTCTGAAAAAATCCATGGATTTTGTTGTCGGAATGTCCGACCGTGTGTACAGGGCATAAGGGGTCTATTTATAAAACATTCATTGCACAAATGTCAGCAGCATTTGTGCAAATGTCACTGTCATTTTTCTAAGAGATCAACGCTTGTATGTTCAGCTCCATCTAGTGGCTAAAATGCAGTATAGTTTTCTGAAATACCTCAATGAGAAAACTATCACTGTCAGGGCGGTAAGGATGTGGAACTCTCTTCCACAATCGGTGGTGTATGCATAGTTTTAAAAGACTCTTGGATGTGCGTCTTAACGTAAACAATTTAAGGGCATATGGGAAATGATTTTTCTTGCGGCTTCACAGTCGGGTGCCCCCATTTGCAATGACGGCTCCGCGGAGAGGAGGGGGAGAGGAGCGAGGCTTCGGGCGGCCGCATCGCTGGACCGTGGGAGAGGTGAGAGTCTGTTTATAAAAAGTCAGCAGCTACACTTTTTGTAGCTGCTGACTTTTAATAAACTTACAAACGAGTGGAATGCCGCTTTCAGGGTTTATTTACACTGGGCAGTACGTCCGGGTACGCATGCTTTTTTGCGCGTTCCTGCACATCCTGATTTAGGGCAGCCCATTCATTTCATTGGATTGCCTTATGCGCATAAAAAGTGTAAAAATAATGCTGGCACAATTTTTAAGATTGTGCTGCAGCGAAACGCATTGGTCCTGCAGTACCATGTGTTTTGATAGGCGTCAATGCATGTGTGTTTGCTAGATGTATGGAAGTTCCATTAAGAATTAATGGCACCAGTGCTCATCTGTAATAGGCAGCATGTTTTTGTACGGTGAGGGGGAAAATGCTTGTTTTCCCACATTGCGCCTGGTGTGAACAAGCCCTAAAAAATGATTAAAGCGGGGTTCCACCCAAATTTTGAACAATATCTGTATGTATTCTCTTCCTTGCCTAGATGCTGACATGCCGTTTAAAAAAATTTAAATCGCCGTAATTACCTTTTATTTTTCTATTCTTCTTAGCACTTCCTGGTTCTCCTCCGTGGGAGTAGGTGTGTTTCTAGCCTCTCCCAGACTCCTGGGAGCTAGTCTCAGGCTTCCCAGGATGCCACTGAGCATGTGCGGGAACGAGCGGTGAATGCTGGGAGCACAGCATTCACCACATCCAGGAAATAAATGCTTGTGGGCTTCAAATGCCCACAATGAAGATGGAAACCGCCTGCAGTGAATAATATAAGTTATTCTTTCCGACGAAATCTGACACAGGCGGACATATTACACACAAAATTTGAGTATGTAATGCTGAGAAGAAAAGTTTGTGAATGAACTCAAAAAAAAAAAAACGATAGATAGGTGGACCCCCGCTTTAATGTCATTATATGGTCTATACAGTTTGCTCCGTCCTTTACAAAGTAAAAGCCTGGTAGACAGTACCGTTAGGAAACAATTCAATACAAACGGGTTTAGGAGGGCGCTTACATTCCAAAAAACATTTGTAGGTTTTTTATTATTAAATGACAACGGGGTCATTTTAGGTTGCCATTTTACAATGCTTAGAGGGGATTTCCTTCTAAACGCATAGATGTTATTGTCTTTTAGAATGGGACCCTGAAGATCATCGACAGGAAGAAGAATATCTTTAAACTGGCGCAGGGCGAGTACATCGCTCCGGAGAAGATAGAGAACGTATATATCAGAAGCGGGACTGTGGCTCAGGTGTTTGTACACGGTGAAAGTCTGCGGGTAAGGACATCATATACTGTGAAAATGTGGATGGTAATCCTCTTAGAAAAATGCTAATGATACACGGGTGGGGGGAGGAGCTGGGGACCAAGAGATATCTAATTAACGACAGCTTAGAACAAGATATATACAATTAGAGGCAGCTCCCTTATGAATAAGCCCCAGAGGACAGCCGCGTTGCTGGAACATGGAGGATACACGTTGACTGACACATGGCTTGTATGATATATGATATATAATATATGATAAATGATGAACCTCATGGGTAGCCATGCATCAAGCCACAGTATTACCACCCCCTAACCACCCACATAAAGTCTACAATACAGCTATAGGGGGCTGTTTTCATGCCATGGTTGCAGCAAGTTCAACGCAATATGCCGAGTTGACTGCCTGACATTCAAGTCAATGGGGCCACGCTGCAACTGCGAGCCAAACCCGGTTGCTGTGCATTA
Organism: Aquarana catesbeiana; assembly: GCF_042186555.1. Classification (NCBI taxonomy): domain Eukaryota; kingdom Metazoa; phylum Chordata; class Amphibia; order Anura; family Ranidae; genus Aquarana; species Aquarana catesbeiana. The sequence continues at coordinate 56,922,180 of NC_133331.1, read as the reverse complement.
GTCCCATTATAAATTTCTGCTTGGCAAATATAAAATAGCAAGCAAAAAAAAAAAAAAAAGCATCCAGGAGGTGGCAGGGATTTCCTCCTGACAGCGACACTCTGAAACGTGATCCACTGCAATTCACTTTTCACTGCGTGAACTTAGCCCAAGGCCTCATTCACATGTGCAACTGGGGAGGCAAAAAAAAAAACATGCGGTTGAGCCGTGATTTTGCCACCAGCCCTGACCACCCACCTGCAGCAAAACATAAACAGCATGTTGCTTTTGGCTGGTGGTGCAGTTCTATAGTGGCTGCCCTGCAACCGCCCTGTGATTGCGCCACAGTAATTCAGCATTTACTGTAAATGGTTTAAGCAGGCTATGAGGAAGCGGCATATCACCGTCTGTCAAACCCCCTCTGAAAATTGATCAAATTGTGGATCACTTTTTAGTGGAGCGGCAGTTTCTGCTACAGTTGTGAACAAGCCCTTAGTGTCCTCGTGCCTAATAGATGTGTAGAAGGGGTGTGTAAGTGTCCTGTTGTACTGTATCTCTCCCCCTATACTTATGGGAATATGGTCATCAAATGATGGGCTGTGGCTCAGTGGTTAGGACAGTGAACACAGTGAGCAGTTGTTTACTCTCCACAACGGGGGGGGGGGGGGGCACAAAAAAAATTGTTGCAGCATGAAGCTTGATATTCTCACTGGCAGAAGTGACTGGTCACTTTGGATTGAAAGATAGGGATGAATCAGTCGCTTTTATTCAAGCACAAAATCTGCTCAGCAGCCTAAGAAAAAAGATACAAATTTTAGGTAAAGACGTGTCTTGTTATCGTGGATATTTAAATAATTTTACATAATATTACATTTCAGCAAAGCTCCAAGACAGTGCCTAAGCTGAGATGATGTCATCAGTCTGCTGCAGCCAGGAGGAAGCGTTTCCTTAGTCTCCTCCCCTCAGTAATTAGACTGCAACATTGTAACTTTGTAGCAAGTCACAAGGTGAGAGGCTGCAGCAGGAGCTGATTTGTGTCAAACAGATCAAAACAGCTGAAAACAGCTCCAACAGTTTATGCAGCACTTTACAATATAAAAAAGGAGACAGCACAATTACAATACAATAAAATACAAGAGGGTTAGGAGAGCCCTGCTCATAAGAGCTTACAATCTAAGAAGGTGGGGCAAGATTATAACTGTGGGGGATGAGCTGATGGTAGTGGGGGCTGGTGCTTCATTTTTTTTTTGGGGGGGGGGGGGGGGGGGGGCGGCAAACAAACCCCCCCGCCAGGTCTGCACTTACCCCATCTAGGTCGTGGTATTCCTGGCTTCTCCTCCTGGCTAATCCAGTCTTAAGAGCCAGTTCCTGTCCCGATTGACCGGGAGGAGAAGCCAGGAGACAATAGCGAATATTGATTCGTTAATGTCACAATTGGGTGGGCTCGGGGCACAGCGCTCTGCACCCCAAGCCCAGCCTTTTTGAAGCCAATTAGAGCCTCAGGCTCTAATCATGTGCTTTAAAAAAAAAAAAAAACTCATAGAAATCTATGTGTCCGGCACCCCGCATGGAGAACGGGGGGTGGCACATGGAGATTAGGGGGGGGCGGCATCCCTTGCGATCCTTATGGACCAGCTGCGGCTGGCTGAAGGAAGTGGTAAAAAATTAGTTGATGTATGCCGTGATAGGCTTCCCTGAAGAGATGAGTATCGCAGTTCCACAATGACGCTGATCGCTGCCATTACTAGTATAAAAAAATATAACATAAATTAATTTCTGTTTACATATATATCATAGTTTGCAGACGCTATAACTTTTGCACACACCAATCAATATACACTTATTGGGATTTTTTTTTACCAAAAATATGTAGCAGAATATATTTTGGCCTAAATTTATGAAGAAAGTTGATTTAAAAAAAACATTTTTATTGGATGTGTTTTAAAGCAGAAAGTAAAAAAATTTTTTTTTTTAAGTTGCCGGTTCTTTTTTTGTTTATAGCGCAAAAAATAAAAAGCTAAGTGGTGATCAAATACCACCAAAAGAAAGCTCTATTTGTGGGGAAAAAATGACAAATTTAATTTATGTACAGCGGGGCATGACCTCGCAATTGTCAGTTAAAGTAACGCAGTGCTGTATCGCAAAAAAAAGGCCTGGTTTTGAAGAGGGGGTAAATATTCCGGAGGTCAAGTGGCTAATAAACAGCTGCCAACAAACAGAAAACTTGAAAAAGAGCTCCACTTGTTTCTCTATGTCAGGCACATCTACTACATCACAAGTGAGAAATCACGATTACAGAAACAGAACTGAAGACCAGAAGCCTGCATATCGCAGTCAGACATGATACTGTGTATCATACTCCCACAATAGCAGAGGATGCAAAGCAGACAAATGCGGAAGGCCATCTCAAAAGCGGGGACCCAAGCGTACTTATGCCATTCGTCTACTGGAAATACAGGAGGGAACTACAAGCAACTAGGGAGCCCACCCAGGCATCCGTACAACGTATGGATCTTGAGTAGTGTCAGGGTATTCAAGCCACTGAACAAAGATTTTGTTGAATGTATTTGGACATCCTCAGCTATCGTAGACAACTCTAAACAAGGGAAGTGCAGAGTTCACAAGAAATTTCCATTTCATCAAAGAGGGGGAAGCAGCTAATTTCCAAAGCAACCTGTGACCTTCCTGGGAGTTAGCGGCTCAGCCAATCCCAAGAGGCAGACCTTTACATCTAGAGGCACAGAAATAGCTATTACCAAGGTGATAAATTGTAAGATTTGTGCCCTGTAGGCCTCCATAACCGGACATGACCAAAAAATGTGGATAAATCTGCGTGTGGATTAGTGCACCACCAGATACCAGAGAAGCTCAATGGGGAGAATTTCTGAACATGATCAACCATAAGAGAAGAGCGATTCATTAAATTGGATCAGCCTATCTTGCACTGAAATTAGGTATTCAAAGGGATAGTTCCAAACATCGTCCCAGTCATCCAAATTTGGGACCTCCGTCATCCATTTTTCCCTAAATCTACGTAAGCTTAGAGGAAGCAAAGGGCGTAGGGCCTGGTACAACCCAGAATGTGCCTTTGGCAGGGATTCTGAACGAAGTAGGGATTCCAGATCTGTTTCTTACAGCGAGATGGGAGCCGAGCCAAACTGGGAAATGTGGGTCTGGTGCAGTTGCATGTATTGGAAAAAATACCAGTTAGAAAAGGAGAATTTAGCTTGTAGGACAGAAAGAGGGGGAAGGCACCCATTATTAACGATATCCCCAAAGCGTTTGATACCCTTAGTTGCCCAGTTGGCTCCGAAGCCTGAAAGAAGTGTGGAAGGGCAGGCTTATTTCATAGAGGAAAACTCAGGGACCAAATATTAGATAGGGTTATGACTAAGCACCCCTAACGTGTGAAACATGTCAACTGTAACCTATCCTGCACGATTGCCCCATGCTTGAAGAATAAAGGATGTTTTATTGGATTACAATTGCGGTGTGCGACCAGTTTTCTTCTCATTTGCATGTCACTGCGATAGCGAGTCAGGGTCAGCACCTGTGAGTAATCCTTTACATACCACACCTGAGTGGTAGCTTGTTTTCAAGTTTGTACCAAATATTAGAGACAGAAGACTGCAACACCCCAGCCTTGTTGCACGCCTTAATTGTAGCTTTCGTGGTGTGGGTAAGTGGATAGTAAGCTCCATGGCACCCAATAGAGGAGAGATTGCAAGGCTTTAAATGAACCCAGCACCATGGCCTCCGCAACCACCGCGGCATTACCCTTGTTCAGTACAAGCCAATTATGAGCATGTACCAGTTGCCCAGCAAAAAAATATTGGAAAAAGTTGGGAAGGGCTAAACCTCCAAGGGACGTTGGTTGCCTCAGCATGGCGAGGCCAAGTCTGGGAGGTTTTTTAATCCAAAAGAAAGAGGAGACATACGTATCCAATTGCTTAAATAAAGATAGCAGGATCAAGACTGGCACGTTTCTAATGCCGCGTACACACAGGCGGACTTTTCGGCCGGACTGGTCCGACAAACTTTCCAGCGGACTTTCGATGGACTTTCTAACGAACGGACTTGCCTACACACGATCACACCAAAGTCCGACGGATTCGTACGTGATGACGTACACCGGACTAAAATAAGAAAGTTGATAGCCAGTAGCCAATAGCTGCCCTAGCGTTGGTTTTTTTGTCTGTCGGACTAGCCTACAGACGAGCGGATTTCTGGGTCCGGCGGTGTTACGACGTAAAGATTTGAAGCCTGTTCCAAATCTAAAGTCCGTCAGATTTGCGGCGTCCGTCAGACCAATCTGGTCGAAAAGTCCGACCGTGTGTGCGCCCCATAAGGATATACAAAAATACTTGATCAAATTAATTCTGTTGATCAGCAACAAAGGCAATGACTTCCACAAATGAAATTTCACCTTCACCTCCCCCAATCCCAACAATGGAATAAAATTCAGTGGGACAAAATCAGCCATGCTGTTAATAACCTGCACCCCTAAATATTTGAATTGAGTGACCCATAGGAGTGGGAGAGTGGAGTCATGCATTACCGGGAATTGGGTCCAGGGAGAGTATCTGGGATTTATCACAGTTGGTTTTTAGACCCGAAAAACTAGCAAAGTCCTCTAATACCTGTAAGGTTGTTCATAAAGACAAATCAGGGTCTTACTCAAAAAAGGAGCATATCGTTGCCATAAAGTACGACTTTCTCCTCCAGGGCATGAAGCTTAAGGCCATGAACGAAAGTATTATGACGAAGAGCAAACGCTATGGGCTCCTGGAAAATTTGTATGTCAGCTTAAAATTCCCTTCACACAGGAACAAAGATGAGGCTGTCAATCAGCTGGAGGTACCTCTTATGTCACCCTTTTTCCCTTGGTGTCAAGAAAACTTGGCAGAATTGACTCATGCTGATAGCAGAGGGATGACGCAGCAGACAGAAATTATACTTGGTGCTCCGGAGTGAGACAAGTACACACACTTTATTCATATTTCATGACTGAGGTTTACAGTAATTTTGGTGTTATTTGAGAAAATTTGTGTGATCTTTACTTAGGGGCCCATTCAACACTTTTAGTAACGTGCACTACTGCAATTCACAAGTGATGCTACATGTGTTTATAAAATACAGTGTCATTTATTTTGACTGGCACTCCAATGCACACTGTCAATAGAAGTGTGTTGCTGTCATTGGTTAGATTTTGTTTCTAATCAAGTGTGTTTTTGTCTTAATAGTCCTGTCTGGTGGGGGTTGTGATTCCTGATCCTGAGGTCTTGCCAGACTTCGCGACAAAGCTTGGCGCTCGTGGTTCGTATGAGGAGCTCTGTAAAAACTCGGTGAGTTCTGCAGAAATCCAGGATTCAGGAATAAGCAGTATATCACCTGTATACTGATCCAAAAGCTATTAATTATAAAGGGGGGGGGGGACATGAAATGGGTACATTGGGGGGGGGGGGGGGGCAAAGGGAATCAAATACAGGTACAAATAGAATCAAATATGAGAACAATGGTGGGACAAAGGGAATTAAATATGGGTACAATATAAGGACAAAGGGAATCAAATATGAGGGTAATAGGGGGACAAAGGGAATCAAATATGGGTACAGAAGGGGGACAAAGGAACTAAATATGGCTACAATGGGATAAAAATTAGTCAAATACGGGTACAATGGAATCAAATACAGGTACAATAGAAGGAGAAAGGTAATCAAACACGGGGACAAAGGGAACCAAATATGGGTACAATACTGAGGCAAAGGAATCAATAGACGGGTTAAGGAAATCAAACATGGAGCAAAAGGGAAATCAAATACAGGTACTATAGAGGGACAAAGGGAATCATATGCAGGGCAATAGGGGGGACAGGGGAAATTAAATATAGAGACAACAGGGAAAAAAGGGAATCAAATAGTGCAATTAAATACAGGGACAATAGGGGGATAAAGAGAATCAAATAAGAGTACAATAGAGGGGAAAAAAGGGAATCATATACTGTACGTGGACAATAGGGGGGCAAAGAGGATCAAATATGGGTAAAATAGGGGGACAAAGGGAATCATATGTGAGGACAAAGGGAACCAAACATGGGGACACACAACCTATTTTGGTTTTCCCCTCAATGGCTGCTCTGATAAATGCTAGATGTCTATAAGCACCAAATTTTAGATACATTTTTTTACAAATTGATCTAACTAAATGGATCTGCAATTTCTTCAGAGCACTTTTTTTGATTAAAAAAAAAAAAAAAGTTTTTTTTTTCATTTAAAAGTAGATTTAACTAAAAAAAGTTAGAGATGTGGAAAACTCAACCCAAATGAAAATGTTTCAAAAATAAGTCTTTTTTTGATGAAAGTCAGAAGATTTCCTGAATTGAAAACCTTGAGGGCACATTAAACAGAACCTGTATTTTGTCCCCCAAGGCAATATAACAGGTTTGTACATAGTAAAGGTATGACGCTTGGTTCTATAAAGTAATACGTGACAAAATTATAACAGTCAATTAAATTGTGATGTATTCCCGGCACCAAAAAACAATCTTCCAACACAATTTTTTCAAAAATCATTCACCGATTGTGCTCAGTACTGCACTATGATACTTTATATCTATCTCCCGTTTGGTTATCTTACTCATAAATGATATCACTATTGTAGACACCCCGCAGACCACTCCAGGAGGAATCTTTGCACTTGACAGCACAAAAGCGTTTTTTGACCTACCTGTAAAAACATCTCTGGTGAGTTCACATCCATATTCTGAGCACAAGCGGTAAAGGATTTTTTAAAAAATTGCATTGGAAGATTGTTTTTTTTTTTTAAGGTTGGGAATACATAACACTGGACTATTTTATTTAATTGTTACAATTTTGTCATATGTCATGTATTACTTTATAGAACCAAGCGCCATAGCTTTATTATGTACATACTATAAGTGGATTTATCCTTCAAAAGTGTCAGCCACGGTTTTCATTTTATTTCATTTAACAATATTTTTTATTTTTTTATATATTTGCTTGTATCTACTTCTAGTTTATTTTAGAGTAGGCACCAAAAATTGGTTTATTAGTTTAATATTTGCTAAATTCCAGTTATTGGAACGCCTTTGCACCACATTCCCACACTGGAGCCCCCAAGAAAAACCTGGTACTTCCAGGTATGGTGAAGCATGTCAATCACCAAACCATATTGCTGTCACATGGGTCCAGGAAGAGAATCCTTAGCATTGTGTAAGCTCTGACCCAAAGTGTGGAAGCAAACCCTAAATTAATACATTTTAAACTATTTTTTACTAATAATAATGATATTTTCCCTTATTAGACTGTGAAGAAAGCTATACTGGAGGACATGGTGAAGACAGGAAAACAGGCCGGACTGAAGTCTTTTGAGCAGGTATGAAATACATTTGGGTTTCCAGTTAAGCTGGTCATACACGAATAGATTTTCAAATGAATGTCTGTACGAAAATTCTCAGCCGTAAATCCAATGGATTGATGAATGTCATTTGAAAGTATTTAAAAAAATGTTTGCTTTTAGCTTGATTTTGGAGTGAATGGGCTTTCCTGACCGAAACCCACATTCACGGTTAGAACTTAGTTTAAGAAAAAAATGTCAATCTTGCTCCTTTGAGTTTTCGCCTCGATGTGGTCAAAAACAAATGTTGATTTAACCTCACTAATGATTAGGACATTGAAAAACATTCTTGAATAGATTTTTTTTAACCCAATTCGACTAGTGTATGGCCAGATTCAGTCAGGCTTGGAGGGAAGCGATAGAAGGAAGGAAGAAGGGAAAGTGGGGGGGGGGGGGGTAGGGAAAGGAAGGAGTGGCAAGGCAGGGAAGGAAGAAAGGAAAGAGGGGAAGGAAAGGAAAAAGGAAGAAAAGGATAGGTAGAATGAACTGCTACGACGAAAAAAAGGAGGATGGGGAAGAAGAAAGAAGGTAAAGTAGGGGGTAAGAAAGGAGGGGCAGAAAAGGAAGGAAGTGGGAAAAGGAAGGAAGGAAGGAAGGAAGAGGAAGAGCAGCATAAAGGAAAAAAGGAAGGAAGGATGAGGAAGGAAGGGAAGGGAGGTGGAAAAGGAAGGGATGAGGGAGAAGGAAGGGAAAGAAGGAATAAAAGGGAGGAAGAGATAGGTAGAATGAACTGCTACAAGGAACAAACCCCTATGGCTAAAGGAGGGAGGGGATACAAGAATGAAGAGAAAGTAGGGGAAGGAGGGAAAAAGAAGCAAAGAAAGGAGGGAGAAAGGGCAATGATGGAAAGAATGGAAGGGAAGAAAGGGAGTTGGGAAGAAATGGAAGGGAGGCAGAAAACAAAAAAAGGAAGGAATGGGGGGAGGAAAGGAAGAATGGAGAGGAAGAAAGGAATGGGTAGAATGTACTGCTATAAGGAAGAAACTGCTACAATGAAAGAAAGGAAGGAGGGGATAGAAGGAAGAAGAGAAAGTGGAGAAAGGAAGGAAAGAAAGGGGGGGGGGCAAGGAAGTAAGAAAGGAGGGGAAGGAGAAGTAAGGAAGGGAAGAAAGGAGGGGGGGAGGAGGAAGGAAGGAAGGCAGAAAGGGAATAAAGGAGAGGAAGGAAGGGAAGAAAGGAGGGATGGACTGCTACAAAAGACATTTAATAGTTTACTGTAATGACCTTCCCATTAAAGTTTGCTGTTTTTATGAAATTGAGAAACTAAAAATAAAATAAAATTTGTGTTCCTTGAAAATATGTAGCATTATAGTTGCAAGGAAGAGTTCCCATAATCCCCCATGTCGGACAGCAAGGCAGATTTACTAAAAGAATGAGAATGTTTACACATAAAAAAGTGGATTTGCTTCAATGATTCAATCACATGAAAAAGAAAACAAGAAATTGCTTCTCACATGAGCCTCAACATCTCTGGAATGGACATTCCCTTACAGTTTCTTTCCTCCTCTGCAACCAGTACTGAAATCAGCAGCATTGGCAACCCCAAGGGAGATGTGATGTAATGTAATTCCCCTGGTCATTTGACAGTTCTCAGATCTAGGTGTCAATGGTACTAGCAAAACCAGTGTTGGGTTGAGTGATTTTGGCCAGTGGAACTAGTATGACCCGACTCATTATCTACAGAACAGAAGCAGGGAAGGATCTGCAATAAAGATTGATGCAATCTATGCCACATGTAGAGATAACCTAGAAGGGATAGTTGTCTTCTTTTCCCAGCAGAACTGGCACTTTCACTAAAATAAACATGTGTTTGTATAGAGCTGTGACCTGTGCTATACTCTTTCAGGTGAGGGATATTTATGTGCACCAAGAAATGATGAGCGTTGAGAACGGTTTGCTGACACCGACATTGAAGGCCAAGAGAGCGGAGGTGGCAAAGTATTTCAGAAGTCAGATCGATGAGATGTACTCCAAGATCCAGGAATAACGTGAACTGATCTGGCACAATACATGCACTGGTACTTGGCACAACCACCGCCAGGATGGAGGCACCCCGCAAGGCAGATCTGTCTTGTCATAGCCAGGATTGTTTTTATTTCAGATTCCAGCAAGTATTGGAACCTCAAACATCGGGATTCTATGAAAGCCTCCCAGTGACTTTACAAATGTGTATCTATGTATACGCTGTACAGTAATTCTGCTAAATATGTGGAATCACTTCGTTATTTTTTTTTTTTTTTTTAAGAATTAAAGGCTTTCTCTCTGTCTCTAGGATGTGGACACACCTCCCTGCATCCTTTCAGCTGGATACACACTACAACCTATCCATACAATCCAGCTGGGACAGTTTTAATTGTAAGATATTTTCCCACCTTGTCACCTCACACAGCACTGATGAAATGTATGACTGTATCTACACAGCTGAACTACATAAGGGAGCTGTAGAACCTGTCAGGTATTTGTATTTTTGTCCACCCAGTACTGAGATGTACATAGGTCTACCACACAGCACAAACATGTCTGGTAGGAGAGAAGACCTGATTTTTCTCTGCTGCAGTTCACACTCATGGGTCCTGTCCCCCAGCCTGTGGTTGCACAGAAAATGAATAGCAGCAGACTGATGAGTTCACTCTGCTCTCCCCATATCAGCCCCCTGTAAGTACATGAGTATTGCATCACAGTTTTGGCCAATTGGCTTCTTGTATACACACACAGTACTATGCAAGAGTCTTAAGACAGGTGTGAAAAAATGCTGTAAATAAAGATTACTTTCAGAAATAGTGTGAACAGTTTATTTTTTATTAATTAACAAAATAGAAAGTAAATAAACAGAAGAGAAATCTAAATCAAAATTTGGGCTGACCACCCTTTGCCTTCAAAACAGCATCAATTATTCTAGGTACACTTGCACCATTTTTTAAAGGAACTTGGCAGGTATGTTGTTGTGCATAGTTGAGTCGCTTAGCCTTGTTTCCATAGCCTATGCAATGAAACATAAGAACTGGGGTGCAGAAAATGGAAGCAGGTGCTCTGGAGTGAGGAGACAAAATTTGAAATATTTGGCTGTAGAAGGAGGCAGTATGTTGGCGAAGGGCTGGAAAGCAGTACAATAATGAGTGTCTGTAGGCAACAGTGAAGCATGCTTACTTCCCTTCCACATTGGAAGTTGTCCAGCAGTGCCATCAGCACAGAAATGGTGGAAACCAGTGGGACCCAGGTACACCCATCTACTGTTCGGAGACATATGGCCAGAAGTGGTCTTCATGGAAGAATTGCAGGCAAAAAGCAATACCTCCAATGTGGAAACAAGACTAAGTAACTCAACTATGCACAAAAAACATAGGGACTGGGGTGCAGAAAAATGGCAGCAGGTCCTCCCATGAATCAAAATTTGAAATACTTAGCTGTAGCAGTATGTTCGTGAAGGGCTGGAAAGTGGTACAAAAATGAGTGTCTGTAGCCAACTGTGAAGCATGGTGGAGGTTCCTAGCAAGTTTGGGGGTGTACTTCTCCAAATGGAGTTGGAGATTTGGTCAGGATCAATGGTGTCCTCAATGCTGAGTAATACAAGCAGATACTTACCCAACATGCCATACTATCAGGGAGGTGTATGAGTGGCCCCAAATGTGTTCTGCAGCAGAACAATGACTCCAAACATACAGCCAATGTCATTAGGAACTATCTTCAGTGTAAATAAGATCAAGGAGTCCTGGAAGTGATGGTTTGACCCCCACAAAGGCTGGATTTCAAAATCATGGAGTTTGTCTTGGATGACATGAAGAGACTTTTGAGAATAGCTGTGTGCAAGTGTACCTAGAAAAATTGATCCTGACTTAAAGGCAAAAGGGTGGTCACATCAAATATTGATTTGATTTCTCTTCTGTTCATTTATTTTCCATTTTGTTAATTGATAAAAATAAACTATTAAGACTTCTATTTCTAGAAACATTCTTCATTTACACAGCATTTTTCCCACACCTGCCTAAAGCTTTTGCACAGTACTGTATGTGTATGTAATTTTATATATACACACACACTTGTTTAATGAATACAGAGATGTAAATTTGTGCCAGTTTTTATATATATATATATATATATATATATATATATATACACACACACACACACACACACACACACACACATACATACATACATACCTGGAGTTCAGCTTTAACATTACATCCTTACTGACTGCTAAATAGGTCTCTATGCTCAGTTAATCTGCTGCTGTGTGAATTTTATTTCAGCCCTGGTCTTTTTAATTTGATAATAAAATGTATAAAATACCGCAATGACAATGTATATGTTTTGACACTAAAAGTTGTGCTCCATAAAAAAAAAAAAAGGAAAAAAAAGGAAAAAAAAAATGATGATCATGTAACACTGGATAGACTGGTAAAGACGGACAAAAACAAATCCTTACACAAACACAACACAGCAGACTATCATGGCAAACGAAAGGTCTGTTTTTTTGCCACGACCCTGTCCCCCCAATACACACCACCTATAAAAAAAAAAAAAAAAAAAAAAAAAGAAAAACAGACCTGACCTTTCCTCGTCCCTGGCCTCTAACACCCCCCCCCCCCGGCTGGGAACTTGAAACCCTGCAAGGATGCATCCTAGTGTATTTCTAGAGTGCAGCTCTGCCAGAGACCAAGGTTAAGGTATTCTTTTTGGGGGGCAAACTGTTTAGAAAATGGCTTTTATGTGACGGGGGGGGGGGGGGGTGTGTTTGGCGGGGGCTGGCAAATAAGTGAACCCCTCCATTTACCACTGAAGAACCACATTAGGCCTGGTTCACATCTAAGCAGGTGGATGCAGGTGTGGGAATCACAGCAATTCCTGCACCTGCAGTCAAAATGTGCTGCCGTTTGAAAACATGTGAGGCTGCCAATTATTCTGAATGGCATCTCCACACATCTAACAATGTAGTGCTTCCGCAGGTGCGGGAACCCGCAGGAAAGTTGCATGGTACAAAAGCACCATATGATTTCCCGGACGCTGCATTTTTAGAATGGTGCGGGAAACGCAGACAGGGAAGCCCATCCAAATGAATAGGCTGTCGTGCCCGTGCAAACACAGGATTGAAAACTCCATAGATGTGAATCAGGTGTTAAGGGCCATTCTGTACCACTGTGTTGAAAAAGTGTGGTAAAACAAACGTGTTTTTTTTAGTGCATCAGTGCACAGATGTGAAGTATGGGGTTGATTTACTAAAACTGGAGAGTGCAAAATCTGGTGCAGCTCTGCATTGCAGCCAATCAGCTTCTAACTTCTAATGTACAAATGTAGTCACAAATCAGCGTAGAAACAACCCATAAAACCACTGAAAATCGTTACTATGAACAGTAATAGACCTGTTTCTGTTAAAATTGCATGACAGGGCAAACCCCCCCCCCCCCACAAATTTGATACATCTTTGCAATATATGCACACCTCCCCATGTTGAATCCCTTTAAAGAATGCAAATACAAAAAAAACCCTCCATTGATCTGCCAGAAATGCTCCTAAGTTCTGTTTTTCAGCTATTGGGCTGACACCAGCTCTAAACAGCGTCAGTCCTGCTCAGTTGTATTTGTATAAACTACTGAACACCCCACCCCCCTCTCAAAATCATGGGAAAAATGGCACATTACATGTTTATAAAAAATAAAAGTAAAAACATTAAAAATACTTTTCTTACGCCTGGGTTCTGCCTAGGTGAGGGTGTTGTCATTAACCTTGCCGAGAATGCTAAATTCTGGAAAATGTTCCAACTATGTGCAAGGATTATCAGCGTTCCCAGGATTTCGCCAGAATAAGTGGGACGTCACATTATCCTTACCTAGGAAGTGGAAAGGGAGAATATTTTTTTTTTCTCCTCCTAAGGCATGTGCGTATTTTTATTTCAATGTGCAAAGTGTTGTTTTTAGATAGGGGAGCAACTAATGAATACGTGGACCTTGCATTTTGTCTCAATCAAGTAATTGCTTCCTCCATCTTTCTAAACAAAAAAAACCAAAAAAAACAAAAAAAAGAAAACATTACAACTTATTAAAACTTCTGTCTTTATTACCAACAGACATTCTTTACATTTGTAAAAAGATATTTCTGATGAAACTGGACAAAAAAAAATAAAATAAAAAAAAAAAGAGAGAGAGATAGGGCTACAAAAGCAAAGAACAATAGGCTGGTACAATAAGAGGACACAATAGTACAATTCATTACAGGGATTTTTGGTTTAAAAAGGGAATCAATATCCTATTGTCTACAAATTTATAATAATGGAGGTGTGCGTTTATTTTCTGTAGGACGATTGATGGGAGGTTTGTTGGTTGAATGTCTTGTGATCTTACCTAAAGGGTCAGTCCATCCAAAACTGATCATTTATGAGCAAATCCTGTCGGTTTGATCATCCCCCAATCTCTTAAACCTGCCATAACCCTTACAATTTCATTTTATGAGCTTCTTTAGATTTAACGTAGTGCCAGAATATGCCTAAACATTCTCTTTGTACCCAATCAGGCAGGCCTTGTGCACTACAGAATTCAAACATGCCCAAAAACATCAATATAAAGCAAATATGATGCAATGAACTGTGTTTTCCAAATATCAAAGACAGGGAAAAAGGGCAAATCAGTTGTGTGGAAAGTAAAGAAGTCCAAAATAGGAGGGGCTCTTTACTGTAAACTGGGCTAGCTGTGAAACACCCCACCACATTAGGCAATGGTATTGAAAAAAAAAAAAAAAAGGACTGCACAACATTTACACACCCAGTGGCATGCACAGTTCTAAAACAAACTACAGTATATCATGGCAATATTTTGATTCAGATGACCTTTGAAGGACTTTTTTTTCCCCCCCTGCAAGGCAAATGGGGCCCAGGGGATCTTTATGTCCTTTTTCTGGGCTAAAACCACTTTGCACAGCTTGTGGCTCTCTGGCTGCCACAGACAGATCTGGTTTCCACCAACAATTGGGAACAAGAGTGGTTCCCAATCATGTGGTCACTATGTTAGCTATAACGTACTGATCACATGCAGGCTTGAGGCTTCAACAACAAAATGAGCCTTCGACCTGCAGATGCCACTGCTACCTGAAGGTGGCAGTGTTCACCTGTTTAATACTGTAATTGTCAGATACAAAAATAGGATTACAAAAGATGTTTAAAGAAATACATATGAAATACAAACGAAAAATGTGGCCCGGGCAACCAGGCGTCATTGACTTCTGGTCACTAAAGGATTAAAGCACACTTCAACTCCAATTTTTATATGTTAAAAACACAGAGCTCAATGGGAAAGTGGGCTGTCACTTTAAACGAAATGCTAGCAGGATTTATTGCTACTTGAAACTTGATTAAAGCCAGCTAGCAGCAAACTTTTAATGTGACATCCAGCTCTCTAATTTAGATCTAGGTTTAAATGATAAGTTCACCTTTCCAGAGAAAAAAAAAAAAAAGGAAAATTGCACATATCTTTGCAGAAAAAAAAAATCAGCATTTATTATTTTTTCTATAAAAAAGAGCCTGGAAAGTATTTCACCCATTGAACTACAAGAGCACTCATCAGCGCCCTTGCAGTTCTTTCAGATTTCAAGCCAGCCGTGGTGGCTGACATTACTTGTAGTTCATTCATTCACAGGAAACTGTTAATGCATGATGCGGCTGTGTGGGTGGAGCCTCGCATGGACACACTCTTTTAAAAAAGTGACAGCGGGTATGGGGAGAAAATTCCTGCCCACTGTCACACTGAGGGGGGATTGGGGGAATTGGTAGCAGGATATGGAACATGTTAAGCTGGCCATACATGGATCCAAATTCTCTGCTGAACCGGACAAATTTTGAACCATGTATGGGCAGGCTGATTGTACTCAAGTTGATCATCGATATTGAAGATCTCCTGTCGTTTCCAGAAATTTCCAAACTGGTGACGACCTTTTACGGCCGCCTCCAAATGGTGGGAGCTGATCCCTTCCAGAACTCTCACCGCAAATGGCTATTGCCTATGCCTGAGCTTTCTGAAGAGGACTGGGAGGAGGCAACTGAGATATGTTTTCAGGATATCATTAGCACGGATGACATACTGGTCCAATTAAAGTTCATACACCGATTGCACTATACTCCAGCAAGGCTGGTACGAATGGGGCTCGGGCAGAATATTGCATGTGCTAGATGTGATATGATTGCTGCAGATTTCTTCCATATGTTTTAGACCTGTCCCGGTCTGTCAACCTTCTGAAAGGAAACCTTTCTTTGATCACAAACTCCATCTGCCGATACCTCACACCCCGGAGGTGGGACTGTTGGGAATACTCAATGACCATGGTCACCGCACTCATGCCAGGACATTGCTACGTACATTATTATTTTATGCATGTAAAACCATCCTTATGCGCTGGAAAGATGTGGGCCCTCTTTCATCCCACGCCTTCTTCCGCATTGTTCATGGGGTCCTTCCCATAATTAAATTGATATACAAGAGTAGGGCATGCCCTAAGAAGTTCACTAAAATATGGCAACCATGGCTTGATGTATCGAAGGATTTTTGGGGGGATGTCCTATCTTCACAGCTCTCCCAGTATATTTTGGGGGGATGTCCTATCTTCACAGCTCTCCCAGCAGACCTACTACTTATGTACTCTAATGTTGTTGTCTGGCAGGATACATAACGGAGAATCACAGGGTGTCTTTTATGAAGCATCTACTACATGGGGGCATTCTTGACCTATATTGTGTTTACGGGGTCGCATGTGTTGCAGGTTTGAATGGTTGTATGTATGTAGGTATAAATGTGTGTTACTGGGGTATTTCTGTTTTAGGAACTTGTAATATTCTTACAATGCCTGTACTATGTAGGTGATACACAGAACACACCTTTCGCAAGTGTACTTACATTCCCTTTTTTGTTGTCTTCTCTGTATTGCCTTTTCTATGTTATAGAATCAAAAATAAACACCCTTTAAAAAAAAAAAAAGTTGATCCATCGATTGACTTGGGTACAAGCAGCATGTCAGATTTCCTTACATATGGTTATTGCCATCGGCTATAGCCGCTAACAGTGACCATTGTATGCTGCCGGCCGGGAATGCTTCCCGCACTCCCCACTAGCAGAATACAAAAGCACAGTGGGAGGCACTCCCCCACCAACACTGACTGTGTTGATGATGGAATCTAGCAATTTTCTTTCCTTCCACCTGTGGTAGAAGGAGAGAAACTCGTATCATCTATGGCCTGCTTTAAATGTTCCACCCTAAATACGGGTGAAACATGCATCGTGTTCCAAAAGGTGAACTTAGCCTTTAACATCCTCAAACTGGAGCTTCAAATTGGTAGTTTTAAAAGCTTTAACAAAGTTACCTAAAACTTGCTGAGAGCTTTGCCATAGCTTTATAAAATCTTGCTGTACAGACTGCTCATACACAAGGCTGAGGCCTGTGCGCACAAAGCAGATAAAAGTGCAGGTGATTTAACCAGCAGGTTCCCACCCAAAACTGATCAATATTGGTTGTACAGACCCTTTTATGTTATGTGAAATATTATCCATCATTTAAACAGCGGATTTGTACCTCCACAGGGACCACACCCTCTGCTACATAATTTTTACTCAATGAGCATAAGGCATGGGTACAAAAGAGGGCGTTCTAGCCCCTGCGTATAAAACAAGTCAATGGACATAGAACTGCTGAGGTAACAAGGATGAAAAACAGACAGAACCCAGAATGTTGCAAGAACAGTGAGGTTTATAATAAGGGAGACAAGGTCCAATTCCAGCATCACCTGTGACCGTTGGGCTGTGCAGAAGTGAGTGCTTCTGATCTGCAAAACCACTCAAAGTATAACTAAAGGCAAAACTTTTTTTGTACTTTTTGATGGCATGGAGAGGGATTAGAAAATATTAGAAAATGGCAGGTTTTATTGCTGTCTGTCCCCCTGTTAAGGAGAGCCACCCTCTCTATTTGTCCTGTTTATCACTGAAAGTAAAAAAACAAAACATACTTAACATATTTTGGGTTTTCCCTAGAAAAGTAAGAGAGGGGAAATCTTCCAATGGGGACACAAGATCGGGTGGCTTGGGGTTCTCCAAGGGATTCCCTTGATTTGCAGGGATTTCCTCTCACTTCCCGTTTGGCTATGGGACAGGAAGTGAAGGGAAATCTCCAAAATGGGACACAAATAGCGAAAAAAAAAAAAAAAAAAAAATATTTGACAAGGGTCATAAGGGTGACTGTGTCCAAAATGAAAGAAAAAAAAAAGTTTTGCCTATAGTTCTACTTTAAAGCACACATTTTCAAGAGAATTCTTTAAATCAGTACCAGAACTTCCCTTCCCTTTGGAGAAGGTACTGGAGTTTCATGTAGTGGTAGGTCAATCATCCTGTCACAATAAACATGTATGACAAACCTAGGAAAGGTATGGTGGACAATGACAGCATGACTTCATTAGAAGGCCTTCCTTAGCTCTGTCTTGTGTCTGTCACATTTTCGTTGTTCCCCGTGGCAGTATTTTCTGTCCCAGAGACTGGAATCTTCATTTTCAACAGTCACAAGTGCCAGTAAGTTCTTCAGGATTCACCACCTCCGTGTAGGTCAGATGCCAGCATCGTTCACTGTGCCCCCCCCAACCTTACTAGTGTGTCCTTTAAGAGCTGCAGTAATATAGTGACCGGCAGGAAAAGCCACAGCGTGCAGGAGGGAGCTGCAGGTCTTCAGCACACTAGGAAGTGTTGGGTGCTCATGATTCTATCAGCACCTTGAGTGAAGAGACACTGAATTTAGGATACACACCTCTGATGTGTAGATTACCACCGGACAGTCTACAGAGGTCGTGCCAGGTAGCCAGAACACAAGGCTGAGGGGTCCGGAGGGTGGGTCTGCCAAATGGACCTAGGCTGCACAACTCCTGGAGGAATAGGTAAGGATACTGGTTCATCAGCAGCGATTTGCCTACTCAGAGGCAAACTGAACTGGAGCATGCCAAGGAGCTTGAATTACTCAGAAATCAGCTCCAGAGTCTATACAGTTTTTCTGCCAACACCATTTCTAAAATAGCTGAAGGGGGTGAACTGAACCCTGAAACATATTGGCTATACTTTTCTGAGCACTAGTATCAAAAAAGGTTTTGGATCTAGAATATGAAGCCTTGTGGTGCTCTGTATGAGGCACTTGTCACACAACACATACTAAGGGAACTATGGAGTTGATTAACAAACTGGAGAGTGCAAAATCTGGTGCAGCTCTGCATAGAAACCAATCAGCTTCCAGGTTTTTTTTTTGTCAAAGCTTAATTGAATAAGTTGAAATTAGAAGCTGTACCACTGTACAGCTTGCACCAGATTTTGCACTCTCCAGTTTTAGTAAATCAACCCCTGTGTCTCTTTAAGACAGGCCCTGCACAGAAAAAAATAATTCAGTGCAAAAATGTGACAGGAGAGTTGCAGGACTGCAGATGACCAAGCCTCAGTACATGGGATGGCAGTGGAAGAGGTAGGTTAGAGCAACAAATGGGACACAAACTGCAGCTAGTGAAGATTTGGTACAGTCCTGGCATTCTTGTAATGGTTGGATAACACCTTATAGTGTCTGTAAACTTAAATCACAAGAGCTGCAAGATTTACAAATGTATATGCAAAAGTTCTAATCCCTCTACAAAGCTTGACAGAGTTCTGCCATTGCTGACATCTTTACAAAAAAAAAAAAAAAACAGAAGCAATGCCTGGCTGCCCTGCTTAATGTTAAAGTCTTTAGTCTTGCACAGACATACAGGTTCCTCTCCTGTATTAAATTGCTTACTCTGATTTGACTGCACACTGTGCATTGTACATTAAATATTGCAGCAAGTCTGATACAGTCCGCCTCATTTCCTGGCTGGAGGATGCCTAGTATCATCAAGTACTTTCCTATCCAGCCTGAATGTCCCCAATCCACCCCGTTTATTCATTGGATTTCAGTTCTTTCAATCATGAAGGCTCAGAATCACATGTGGGTTTTAGCTAGGGCAGTCTGCATTCAAATGCAACCTGTCTAAGAACACCCACTCCCCCAGTGAATCCAACTATCAAGCCATTTTCATATGCCTTGACTGCAAGTTGCTTTATTTCTTTAAGCCCCTTTCACACGGGTCCCTTTCACACAAAATCCGCTTATCCCCGCTGAGCAGGTGGATAACAGGTCAGTGTCCGCTCCGCTATGCAGAGAAGACACGGACAAAGTCCCGCTCTCCTCTATGGAAAAATCAGATGGAAACGGAACCCCTGTCCATTTCCATCCAATCTGATCCTCCGGACGGAAAAAAGGACCACCATATGTCTGTTTTTGGTGGATAGGATCGGATGGCGGCGGGTATCCGCTGACATCCGTCACTCCAAGGAGGAGACTGGAGGGTCCGATCAGGTCCGCCTGAAAAACTGATGGGCGGACCTGGTCTGACAGCCCATGTGAAAGGGCCCTTAGAACTACAGCCTCATGCACAGTTCTTGATTTCAGAAGACAGAAGCAGAGATGGAACAAGAATAATAAGTGATTTATGAAAAATCAAGGAAGTGCAATACAAAAATAAGAAGTAGTCCTGGGATGTGCAAAATAAGTGGGCTTTCACTGACTGCTGCCCCTACATTTTCCCATGGGTGAAGTTATGTACTTGGGACTCTCTGATCTACAAAGTTTTAGAATCATGATAAGGGATTTCAATAAAGCAGATTACGAGATTTGCTGAGCAGGAAATCTTGATGTACAGAATTAAAGGATAAGTTCACCTTTAAAAAATAAAAATAAATGCACCTTTTTGCAGGTAAAAAAAAAAAAGTGCATTTATTTATTTTTATTGTGAGCCTGTAAAGCAAAGCAGATCACGGTGCTGTGCAGGACTCCTGCAGACAGTGCAAGCTGTCTGCTCGTACCGGCAGGCATTTACACACTGACAGGAACCATCAATGAACTACCTAGAACGCTCATCAGCTTTGGTTTTAGTGAAACTACAAGCCGACATCCACAAAGGCTGTCGGCACTCAGAACTCTGACTGAATGATGTGGCTGGCTGGGCTGTGCCCAGTATAGTCAGGTCTCTTAAAATTGTGACAGCGAGATCGGGGAGAAGTTCACTGTACTGCTGTCACTATGGGGACTCAGGGGGGCGCTGAGGCAGCTGCTGCAGTAATATGTTACATCCTGTATGATACGGGTGTAACATATAACATGTTATAAAACGTGACCTTATCATTTAATCTCCAACCCGGTTATCTCCGATTTGAGGCTAAAGCCTAGCACACATGGGCCAAATATTGGCCAGTGTAATAGAAACCGGCTGATATTCAGCCCATGTGTATGGCAGCCAGTCCGACAGAAACCGGCCAACATTTGGCCCGTGTGTATGACAGCTGGTACGACAGAAACTGGCCAACATTTGGCCTTTGTTTATGGCAGCCGATCCGACAGGCTCATGACCGAAAAAGGTTCCGATCAGTGCTCTCAGCCAATGTCCCCCTGTCAGAACTCAATAGCACAGCAGGGGAGATTGCTTCACTAAATTCGGATTGTTAGTACAGCGGCCCCGACTAGATATGTCAGTTTACATGGAAAAAAACAAAACAAAAAACTAGTGGTGTGTACTAGGCTTAAGAAAAGGCTGACTGCAGTGCTCTTCCAACACGACAGGAAACCAACTATGTGTCAGAAAATACACCATGATGCCAAAAGATGTGGACATCTGACCATCACACCTACCTGGTCAAAAGTATGTGCCCCCCTCCAAATGACTTAGTTCAGGTGTCTCTAATGAAGGGTACTGTCAATTCTACACCATACAAGGATATTTTAGACACTTGTGCGTTTCCAACCTTGTGGTAACAATTTGGGGAAGACTTTTTCACCTCCAGCATGACTGTGCCCCTGTGTACAAAGCCAGCTCCATAAAGGCACGGTTTGACCAGTTTGATGGGGAGGAATTCAAGTAACCTGCATAGACCCCCAACTTTAACTCTACCGAACACCTCTGGGATGAATATGAATGCTGATTCTGAGCCATTCTCATCCATCAAGGTGCAATGCTCTTTTGGTTAAATGGGCACAAGCTTTCACAGACACACTCCACAATCTCATGCAAGGCCTTCCCATAAGCCTGGAGGTTGTTATAGCCATTACGGGGGAAAAGATGGGACAACACCATATTAAAGTGAAACTTTAAGTCCTGCTAGATCACTTCAGGCTTGCCGCTTTCGCAGGTATCGCTATGTAAAAGATTAAAAAAAACAATGCATATACTGTTTAAAATCCAGTAATACACTGTTTCACCCTGCTCTGCACATGCTCAGTTGCCCTCTATTTTCCGGCGCTGCCGAAAACGTAAAGGCTGATTAACTGGCAGCTTAAAGATTTACTGCTGCTCAGTAGCCCTGGGCTTCAGAAAAATGGGAGCCTCTACCAAGAAGAAACCAGAACAATGCTGGAGGCAAATTACAGCACACACACACAAAAAAAAATTTAGAATATATCCCTACCCCCCGCTTTAAACTATTAAAAATTGCACCAAACAAAAAAAAAAAAAAATGCACAAACCAAAAATGTTTAACTATTACATAAACCCAAATTAATGCAGCTGTAGTATTACCCGACCCAAAAGTTCCTTATATGATTGATATTCATCATATAGTGAAATTTACAGCCCACACTAATTTTGGTAACATAATTAATAATGTGGAATGTATGTTCCTTGCTAAAAACATTATTTTTTATCAAGTTGTTATGGGTAATGTTCTGCTTTAATGGCCAGGATTTTGGAATGGGATGTGAAACAACCTAATTTAGGTGTGAGGGTCAGGTGTCCACAAACATTTGGCCATGTCATGAATCTCCCTATAGGATCATAACTTTTGTACTTGCACAGCTTTGATCACTGCGACATATACATTTGTAAATGCTGTTGAGAACTTTTTATGACACAGGATATAACTTGGATTTACTGCCTTAAAAAATACCAAACAATTGGTGGAGATGAGTCAAAGGTAAGTGTCTGCTGGGGCTATCTTGTTTTCTTCTCATCGTCTGATTGGTCAGAGCCTGTATCAGAAACATGTTTCACAACACATCTTCTGGGGAACCAGCCCCGAACCCTCTGTCCATCTGGAAAGAACAGAACTAATTTGTTATAGCTGTAGTGTAATGTACACGTAAAATGCCTTTACTTCTCCCCCCCCCCACCCCCCGATTAATAAGCAATTTATTTTACGATCAAATAATTTAAATTTTCAAGAAATACTTCTTTTGAGACCCAGTGATGTCATCGCTGGGTTCTTCAGCTGATCTTGGCTCTGTAGTAAGAGTAAAGAATATCTAAACCTTTACATTCCTGATATGTGCCTGCTGTACCATGTACTAAAAAGTCTCCTGTTCCCTTTGTATTGCTTCCTTTATGTGGAATCCCTGGAGTTCTGCAAGTACCTCTGCTTTCCTAATAATAACTCACCACAGCTGAGAAAACACAGGAAATGTGATCACTATGTATATATATATATATATATATATATATATATATATATATATATATATATATATATATATATATATATATATATATATATATATATATTAGGGCTGCAACTAACGATTATTTTCATAATCGATTATTGTTTCGATTAATCGATTAATCGGTTAATAACCTTAAAAAAAAGTGTGGTGTATAATTTAGTTAGTATGTAAAGTTTTAAAAAAAAAACAATGTATTCTTAAATATCTCTATGCAGTGGTAAATATAAACAACCAACTATATGGTTAGGGAGCAAAATATTAAATCCACTCTGAGAATAACAGACAGAAGAGATATACTATATATACACTATTAGAAGAGAAATACAGTTTTTTGGCCAATTTGTTGTTGGGCAGATTAAAAAATACAAATTGCTGCAAAAACGAATTACATGCTTTTCTGCAGCTTCTCCATTGAAGTATATTGAACCAAAAAAGCACCGTTTTGCGTAAAAAAAAAAAAAAAAAAAAGTCCCTGACCCTTTCCAAATACGCAGCGGCTGAAAAAAAGTATAGTTCTGAACGTGTCCCATAGAAAACCATGTTAAATGAACTGTAGTGTGTTTCTGCAAAAAGCACTAAAAAACACAAAGATGTAAACCAGGTCTAAAATGTTTAGTAACATAATGGGGTTAAAAAAAAACTAAAATGAGCCCTTTATAGTACAAAAAAAGCAAATGATCAATACTGTAAGGGGTTAATTTTTTTACTGTAGAACTGTGAAAGTAATATTTACAATAGCGATTATTTGCTCTTTTTGTACTATAAAGGGCTCATTTTATTATTTTTAACCCCATTATGTTACTGGCCGATTAATCGATTATGAAAATAGTAATCGATTAATTTCATAATCGATTAGTTGTCGATTAATCGATTAGTTGTTTCAGCCCTAATATATATACGCACACACACACACATACATATTATAAATACCCTTTTTTTAATCTATACATAAATGTTTTGCCTTTCATTTTAAACTGAACGGGTTGTTTTACAAGGTGATTGTTTACATACACTTTAAATGTGGTGGGAGGGGCCAGCAGGCTCCAGCTCCCTGTCATGCTATGTGACAGAACCTAACCCCAGCATCCCTTTAAACCCTTTAGTTGCGCAATCTGATCAGTTGCTTAATTACATTCTCCCAGGATCTACCAAAGAGGGTCAGCATGCAAGTGCCAACACCTCTGGGTTTCACCTAGAGTGCTGCCATCGCAGCCAATCAGGGGGCAAATCTTCTGAGTGGGGTAGCTATAAATTCTGAAGAAATGTGTAGCTTGGCTTTAAAGCAACATGTCGTTATGCCTTAGCAGAGCCCTCTGCTGCTGTTGCTAACCTGCAACCCCATGCCATCTATGTGCCCCTGCCTGCCTGACTCCATTACTCCAGTGTGCCACTTCAGCCCTCCATGACTCCAAGTGGACTCCTGTGCCTCCAGTGTGTCCCTTTAACTTCAGGTGCGCCCTGTAGGGCAACCCTGTGCTCCCATGCATCTCCCAGACACTGGTGTCTCCACACCACCTCCAGTATGCTCTTCTATCACCCGGACTGTTCTTCTAATGGAT
Source organism: Aquarana catesbeiana (assembly GCF_042186555.1). Classification (NCBI taxonomy): domain Eukaryota; kingdom Metazoa; phylum Chordata; class Amphibia; order Anura; family Ranidae; genus Aquarana; species Aquarana catesbeiana. The sequence goes on along the minus strand of NC_133331.1, from coordinate 56,897,725 downwards.
ACGCACCTCTATATCCAAGACAGTTACACTTTACAGTTGTCTGGCCTGCTACACTCTACCATCAGTACCCCTCTACCCTTAGGTATGCTCCTGCTATCACTTAGATTGATAGATCAGTGGATATCACCATTCCGAACACATTGACAAACCAAAATAAACAACAAACTGCTTTATTGGCTTAAAATTGATAAAAAAAAAAAAAAAAAAATTACCCACCTTGTGGACAGTCGTCACCCTCAAAGATTTTGTCTCCATACATCCAGTGCCTGTGAAAAACACAAGACTTAAATAACTACCACACTTAACACCATTTAGTTCTTATACAAAAGAATGACAAAGAATCCCCCTCCAAAAAAAAAAGTTATATATATATATATATATATATATATATATATAAATAGTTCTGTGGTCCTAACACTTTATGTCAGCACACTTCCTGACCTAGGGTGACAAGGCTCCTTCTCTATAGATATTAGTAAATGAGCGTTGTCAACCTAAGACAAGTAGCATGTTACTGGTAGGATCACCTTGTGAATAAACAAAGAGAAAAAAAAAAAAACAAATTGCAGCCACCATATCCAAGGATGGATAAGCTGCAGCAGATTTAATTTGTGTTTGAGTTTAGATACATTTTAACCCGTTCCTTTTTTTTTTTCTATTTTGGGCCAGTTTTCCTTTGATAAGAAGACAAAATAAGGAGATATCCATTAAAGTGGTTGTAAAGGCAGAAGGCTTTTTTATCTTAATGCATTCTATACAATAAGATAAAAAGCCATCTGTGTGCAGCAGCCCCCCTAATGCTTACCCGAGTCCCATCTAGATACAGTGATGTCCACGAGTACCTCAGCCACCTGGCTCTCTCCTTCCTGGTTGGTTGAGACACAGCAGCTGCACCATCGGCTCCCGCTGCTGTCAATCAAACTCAGTTAACCAATCAGGAGAGGCAGTGTGTGTGTGTGCGTGCGTGTGTCCTGTGTCTCAATGGATATACGGAGCTGCACCTCGGCTGCCCTCATAGCAAGCTACTTGTTGTGGGGGCACTCAACAGGAGGGAGGGGCCAGGAGCTCCAGCCAGGGACCCGAGAAGAGGAGGATCTGGGCTGCTCTGTGCAAAACCAGTGCAGGCAAGTTTAACATGTTTGTTATTTTAACAGAAAAAAAAAAAAAAAAAAAAAAAAAAAAGGACTACTAAGACAAGGTATAATTCACCTGGATATACCAAGTAGCAAAGAGATGTACAGTTTTACAAATACATGCTAAAACTACAAAACTAGGTTCAGGCATAAAGATTTTCTTTGCCTTGCACATTAAAGGGTTCATCTTTATCAGAATGGAGCTCTAATTTTTTTGGGTGGCGTTACCCTATAGGTACTGGCTAAACAGATCAGAACATACTTCAAGCCTCGAGTGGCCAAGATAAGCTCTCCTTTCTTCAGCTTCATCCGTGGCTCTTCTGTGCAGGGGGTGGTGAAGAAGGTTCGAATACCTTTGGTTATAGGGCAGCATGCGCCGCTGTAGTCCTCCACAGCTCTGTACCGTACCTGGAGGAAGTGCAGAATGGTCAAATGAGTTACAGAACTATGATAAAGGAAAAAACATAATAGCATTTGAAGTATAACTTAAAGTGACATTAAATATTCAAATAAAAAAAAAAAAGTCATACTTAACTTCAGTGAAGTAGTTTTGCAGAGAGCAGCCCCAATCCTCCTCTTCTCAGGTCCCCTGCCGATGCTCCTGGCACCTCCCCCAATAGCAAGATGCTTGCCATGGGGGGGGGGACTGGTAAGAACTTGCTCCCGAGTCCGGCTCTCGTGTGATGTGCACGAGAGACTCGGCAGTCCCAGGACTTCCTCTCCTCATTGGCAGAGAGAACAGCAGGCGCCATTGGCTCCCACTGCAGTCAATCACAGCAAGTGATGAGAGGGAGTCCAGGGAATGCCGAGTCTCTCGTGAACATCGTTGGATGAGATGGGGGCTCAGGTAAGTATTAAGGGGGGCTTGTGGGGGGAGCAGCACACAGAAGATTTTTTACCTTCATGCAAAGAATGCACAAAGGTAAAAAACCTTCAGCCTTTACAGCCATACCAACACCTATGTTCAGCAGGCTTTCCCCTCAGAGGACCTCAGAATTGACAAAGAGAGTCAGACTGTCTGAAGAAAGCTGTAGCTGAGAGGTAAACAAACAGGAAAATCTCCCTAGGAGACACAGGAAGTTGACAAAGAGATGGAAGTCAAAGTCCTGATTAAAAAGAAAGGTATAATCCATATTAGAGGAGAGGAGGCTCTTAGTCTCAAGACAACTTTGTCCTGGTGGAGAACCAAAAAGGGTTCTTTACGAGATAAGGCTGCCATTTCAGATACTTATAGTATGAGTGATGGCACTGAGAAAGGCCACCTGGTCAGAGTAAACAGGGGAAAATCTCCAATGGGTTTGAAGGGTGGTCTTTGAAGAGCTGAGATAATAGATGTTAAAGGAGAAGTATGGGCAAAGCTTTTTTGGCCTCACATGGGTCACAGGAAGCTATGAGTGACATCACACTGCCCCGCTGTACTTTTGCACTGTTTTCATGCAGGTTAGCTGCACTTTTCCAGACTTCCATGAGGTCTTGTGGTTTTGAGGTGGTCTGAAACACTAAGTCTAGGATCAACATTGTTATCCTGCATGAAACTGCATCCGATTCACATGACGTGAATTAAACCGGCTTTCTATGGAGCTGGTTCACATATGTACAGTGCAGCGGCAGTGTGAGATCACTGCGAATTTGAAGTCCTGTGCATTTTTTGAGCATTGCAGTGTGGTTCAGATGCAAATTCCAAGCTATTGCCTTCTATGGAAATCGCACATCGGATCAGTTTTAAACACGAAACACGAAAAACAAAAAACAAACAAAAGTCTATACCAGGCCCTTTTGGGTCTAGTATGGATTTTATGAGGGACTCTATGCCAAAATATTAAAAAAAAAAAAAATCCCCCCCAAAATCTATACTGAACCCTTGTCTGAACATGCAGCCTGGCAGGCGAGGAGGGGGGGCGGAGGGGGCGAGTGAGTGCCCCTCCTCCTGAACCATACCAGGCCACATGTCCTCAACATGGGGGATCTGCCCTCCCCACCCCAAAGCACCTTGTCCCCATGTTGATGGGGACAAGGGTCTCTTCCTCACAACCCTGGGCAGCGGTGGTTGTTGTGGGCTGCGGGCAAGGGGCTTATCGGAATCTGGAATCCCCCTTTGACAAGATCCCAAGATCCCCCCCCATGTGAATTGGTATGGGGTACTCATTCACCAAAAGAAAATGTCAAAAAGGAAAAACAAAAAAAACAAACAACAAACAAAACAAAAAAACAAACAAAAAAAAAAAAACAAAAAAAACCCCCCCAAAAAAAACCCCCCAAAAAACCCCCCCCAAAAAAAAACAGTTTTTGACAATTTCTTTATTAAAAATAAAACAACAATGTCCCTGGTGTAGATCCATTGTTAATCATGGGTCACGCCGTCACCGCCTGCAATTTTTTTATTTTCTCTATTCAGTTCCGGCGGTGAGCATCATGATTGACGATGGATCTACATCAGGGGACAGTGTCAAAAACTGTGTATGTGTTTTTATTTCTTTTTGACAGCTAAATCATCCTTTCTCAAGGTCGCAGCAGCCAGCTTCCTGGCCTTCTCCTTAACAACCAGCTAATGTCAAAGACACCAGAGGCTGCTGGCTAAAAAATTTGCATCTGAACCGCAGCTAAAATCGCAGCTGAGCCGCTGCTTAGTAAATTCGCAAGAAAAAACGGAAGGGAAGTTCACACCGTACATGTGTGATATAGGGAGCTCTTAAATCAGAGCTCCACCCCCCCTCCATTGCCAAATTTGGGGGGGGGGTGTATTTGTAGCTGCTGACTTTGATTTTTTACTGAAGAAGCCTGGAGCTCCTCTAAGTAGTTCCAGGTTATTTAGAGGCCATACGCATCTCGTTACCTCACTGTAAGGCTTCAACCCAGGGGCAGACTGACCATTCGGGCACTTGGGCACTGCCCGAGGGCCCCATGCCACTAAGGGGCCCCATCAGGGTTGCCAGCCTCAATAAAACCAGGGACAGTATGTAAAAATCTGTGTTTTTTTTAAAAAATCCCAAGATTGTAGCTGCCCCGCCTCTCCAGTACCTTTATTTGTTGCAACTGACAAATGCCTTCCGCTTGGTTAACGCAGATTGTATGTCTCTAACCTTTTGCATTTTAACTTTGTTTTTTTCAATCACCCAAATGTAACACTGGCAATGTTTCTAACATTGTATGTCATAATGTACTGCTTATAATGTAGGCTCAGTTCATACTTGTGTGACTTGTCATGCTTAAAGTCACATCGATTTTGAAAAGGCACCTGCACTACTTTGATGCAACTTTTGATGCAACTTAATTTCATTGAGTGTAAAGTCGGACTGAAAATTGAATCAAAGTTGCACTGAAAATCGTGCGACTTTAGAGCTGCACTAGTGTGAAAGGAGCCTAAAACAATAAACTAATTGAACTTTAAAACAAAAATACAGTCAGAGATTACATTAACATGCTAAACAAAATATGAGTATTTAGTCTGTGACCACAGATACACTATATACGCTATACTCACACTGCGCACTCTTTTATCAGCTTTCTGTTTAAGCTGCTCCACCTGGTAAAACAAAAAGGCACAGAAATGAGTCACTTTGTATGTACAAAAGTTTTTAAGAATTAAATCTTGATAAGTAGGTCTACTGTGGCTTAGCTGTAAAGCATAAGAGCAAGTTCACACCTTTGCAGTAGGTGTGGTACTTTTTATGAACCTTGTGGTTTTAAGGTGTGTTTAGCACATGTTACCATTGAACTCTATGCACAGTTTGAAAAGAAGTGCATCAAAGATGAAGCACGCAAGGACATATTTATACCACACTGCACCTAAAACACACTGGTGTTAATGGACCCTACAATACATTTTTGTCTGACATCCAGAAGTCAATCTTCTGCAACCTGATCACAGAGTCCTGAGAGAAGCATTCAATGCAGGAACATGGAGAATACACGGCTCTGATATGTCATGCTATGCAGTCTAATTTCTTAGTTACAGTATTTAGCGGTCTTTGAAATTTACTGCTGTAATGTGCAAAATGCAGAACCATTCATACTATTTGCACCAGAGGTGCTTCCTCTTCTTAAAGTGGTTGTAAAAGCCGCTATAGTTTTTTTTTTTTTAGGGGTTCCTAACACATACATTGTACATTCACATCAGTCCCTGCCCTCAAGGACCTTACAATCTAATGTTCCACCCCAGCCACACATTATTAGAATACACCGATATAGCTCTGGCATATTCTGTAGCGCTGTACAGAGAACACTGAACCAGTCACATCAGGTTTCTGCACCAGAAGAGCTTACACTCTAATGTTCCACCACAAGCACACATTATTATTGTTAGAATACAGTTATATATAATGATAATATATAGAAAGAATTAAAAAAAAAAATGTATATAGCTCTGACATATTCTGTAGTGCAGTACAGAGAACACTGCGACTGTCACATCAGTCTCTGCATCAGGAGGAGATTACATTTTAATGTTCCACCACAGCCACACATTATGATTTTTAGAATACATTTATATAGCTCTGACATATACCACAGTGCTGTACAGGGAATACTGAGCAAGTCAAATCAGTCTCTGCACCACAGGAGCTTACACTCTAATGCCCCACCCACAGTCATACGCTATAAATAATAGGCATTTAAATAGAAAGTTAAAAAAACGGAGGTTATTTATTACATTTTCCAAACTCATTTTTAAAACAATGACAGATTCACTTTAAGCTTTATAAAAGGAAGAGATTTTTTTACCAACACATGTAAAAGAATGCACAGATGATTACCTAATGCCAGCAGTAAACAGAGGAGGGACAGATATAATCCGAATGAAATGAATCATCCTGGTATCTTGCTGTGCTAGTGGCACAGAAAAGTTTGTACAAATTACAAATTAGCCCTTACCGTCAAATCGTATGGACGACAGCCATCCTGCAGTGACCACACTACGCCGTCCCCCTTCGGAGAGCCGGACCAGGTAAAGACCTGGCGGAAGTTCCGCCATCGGCTGCCCAGGTCGTAGGGGAAAACAAATTTCTCTCCAGTCTGGTAATACTGTATTCTGTCCTTAGCCTGCACACAAAGTACAACCTGGTCAAAAGATTCCAAATAACTAATAGCTATTGCTTAAAAAGAAAAGATGCTACAAACTCCACTAATAAACTTGTTATGCATGTTGAAAAGGGACGCTTGAAGTCTCCATTGGATGACATGACGACAACACAGGAGCAAATTTGAGAGACAGGGACAAAGCATTGTCACCCTACAACAGGAGATTTTTGAATCAGTACTTTCATGTAATGAAAGCTGCAGATTTTAAAGGTTAGTGCATTTATCCTTTTGACCCCCGATGTTCTGACCTAACCTATCCCAACTCACTCACCCACCACTATAGATGTATACTTACCTCCAGCCGATGACCTTGTGGTGCCTGAGCATTACAGCCCCATACACTTCTGTTGGACCATCTCCGACTTCAGGATACAGCCCTTTAGAAAAGTATTGCAGTAATGCACAGGCTTGGCCAAACACCGGAAACTGTGGCCGTTGGATCGAGGTGAGCATGCATCTTTGGAGGGGGAAGCAGGGATCGTTTGTGCTAAGGGCAAGGGAGAAGGCAGGATAAAAGCACTTTGTTGAAGGCCTCATTCCCATGGGTGTACTACAGCCTATGCCATACGAGGGCTGTGTTTACCTGCACAGGGATGCACTTGTGTTCCATGCATCCTGTGCAGGCAGTCCCATTCATGTGAATTGGGATGCAGCAGATGCAGACACCATCACTGCTCTTAAATGTGACATCTGTGCGGGTGCACAGCCATAAACACAGACGTTCGGGGCCATACACCTGCACAGATGGCAAATTGGAAGCAGGACTGCTCGTAGGGGACCCAAAAAGAAGAGCATCGGGGCTGCTCTATGCAAAAACCATTAAACAGAGCCAGTAATTGTATAACATGTTTATTATTTACAAAAAAAATTTAAATAAAAATTGAACCTTTAGGCTGCATTCACACCTGAGCGTTTTCAGCTCATAAAACGTTCGTAAAATGCCTGAGAAATGCCCAACAAGCAAAATCCCATTCATTTCAATGGCACTGTTGACATTTGAGCATTTTGTCACCTGAAGCAAAAACACCTGAAAAACGCCTTAAGCTCAAAAAAGAACATGAGCTACTTTGGGGCAGATTACAGGCGTTTGTCTGCTTTTTACATTGGTGACCTGTACTAAATCGCGGTACAAATTGCAGCAAAAACACGCAACTTTGAAATGCTCAGGTGTGAACGCAGCCTTAGGCTGCGTTCACATCTAGGCATCCCAGATCACTACAATTCTGCCTGCAATCCTGAATCACTGCAAATCACGGGACACCCTTTAGATCACCGTCACTTCCAATGGCACTCCAATCATGGCGCGATTTTGCTGCAATTGTCATCTTCTGACCTGCAAACAGAATAGTGGTATGCCTGTCACCCAAAAGAAGTACTGTAGTACTGTCTGTGGGAGCCAGAATTATTTTTTGTTTGGTGGAGGATCAAATACTTTTTTTATTCACTGTACTGCAACTCAATTTAGAACATTTGTATCGTGTTTTTTCAGGATTTTTGGTTGATATTCTGTCTCTATCATTTAAAATACACCTATGATAAAAATTATAGAAACTTAATTTTTTTGTAAGTGGGCAAACTTACAAAATCAGCAGGGGATCAAATAATTATCCACTAAAAAAGACTAGTATAGAAAAAAAGAAAGCAACTAAAATAAAGAATTGTGTGTGTGTGTATATATATATATATATATATATATATATATATATATATATATATATATATATATATATATATATATATATATATATATATATATATATATACACACACACACACACACACACACACACACAGTATCTCACAAAAGTTAGTACACCCCTTACATTTTGTAACTATTTTATTATATCTTTTCATGTGACAACACTGAAGAAATGACACTTTGGTACAATGTAAAGTAGTGAGTGTACAGCTTGTATAACAGTGTAAATTTGCTGTCCCCTCAAAATAACTCAACATACAGCCATTAATGTCTAAACTGCTGTCAACAAAAGTGAGTACACCCCTAAGTGAAAATGTCCAAATTGGGCCCAAAGTGTCAATATTTTGTGTGGCCACCATTATTTTCCAGCACTGCCTTAACCCTCTTGGGCATGGAGTTCACCAGAGCTTCACGGGTTGCCACTGGAGTCCTCTTCCACTCCTCCATGATGACATCACAGAGCTGGTGGATGTTAGAGACCTTGCGCTCCTTCGCCCTCCGTTTGAGGAAGCCCCACAGATGCTCAATAGGGTTTAGGTCTGGAGACATGCTTGGCCAGTCCATCACCTTTACCCTCAGCTTCTTTAGCAAGGCAGTGATCGTCTTGGAGGCGTGTTTGGGGCCGTTATGTTGGAATATTGCCGTGTGGCCCAGTCTCCGAAGGGAGGGCATCATGCTCTGCTTCAATATGTCACAGTACATGTTGGCATTCATGGTTCCCTCAATGAACTGTAGCTCCCCAGTGCCGGCAGCACTCATGCAGCCCCAGACCATGACACTCCCACCACCATGCTTGACTGTAGGCAAGACACACTTGTCTTTGTACTCCTTACCTGGTTGCCGCCACACACACTTGACACCATCTGAACCAAATAAGTTTATCTTGGTCTCATCAGACCACAGGACATGGTTCCAGTAATCCATGTCCTTAGTCTGCTTGTCTTCAGCAAACTGTTTGCAGGCTTTCTTGTGCATCATCTTCTGGGACAACAGCCATGCAGATCAATTTGATAAGTGTGCGGCGTATGGTCTGAGCACTGACAGGCTGAGCCCCCCCCCCCTTTCAACCTCTGCAGCAATGCTGGCAGCATTCATACATCTATTTTCCAAAGACAACCTCTGGAAATGACACTGAGCACGTGTATTCAACTTATTTCATCAACAATGGCAAGGCCTGTTCTGATTGGAACCTGTCCTGGTAAACCGCTGTATGGTCTTGACCACCGTGCTGCAGCTCAGTTTCAGGGTCTTGGCAATCTTCTTATAGCCTAGGCTATCTTTATGTAGAGCAACAATTCTTTTTTTTCAGATCCTCAGAGAGTTCTTTGCCATGACGTGCCATGTTGAACTTCCAGTGACCAGTATGAGTGAGAGCAATGACACCAAATTTAACACACCTGCTCCCCATTCACACCTGAGACCTTGTAACACTAACAAGTCACATGACACCGGGGGAGGGAAAATGGATAATTGGGCCCAATTTGGACAGTTTCACTTAGGGGTGTACTCTCTTTTGTTGCCAAAGGTTTAGAAATGAATGGCTGTGTGTTGAGTTATTTTGAGGGGACAGCAAATTTAGACTGTTATACAAGCTGTACACTCACTACTTTACATTGTAGCAAAGTGTCATTTCTTCAGTGTTGTCACATGAAAAGATATAATAAAATATTTACAAAAATGTGAGGGGTGTACTCACTTTTGTGAGATACTGTAATATTATACATATATACACACACATAAATATACCGTACATAATATATAACGTTTATTCAATTTCAGAATCTGGCTAGATTGAATTGCAAACCTCCATAAAGCGGAAGTCTATCAGCATGTTTATCAGCCAAGGTTTCGTACTGCATAATGCCAAGCATGGCTTTGATTTAAGCACTCGGTGAAATAGGAATAAACTATGACAACTGTGATTTTCCTTACAGGTCTCCAAAGCACATTACAGAGGGACAGGAGCCACTTATCACAGGTTTACAGAGGTGGAACGCTGACAACAGACACACACATACCTTCTCTTCTATCCACGCTTCAATGGAGGTTTTATTCCGCAAAATCACTTTCATCTTGAACAGAGGAGAAATAACAAATCAGAACGGCTGGACGCACAGTGTGCATCACAATTTACTGTTCATTATAGCCCAAAAATGTGTTTTGACGGACCGTCAGTCAGCCACACGCACAATGCCCACCCGGCGAGAGCCTAATGCATCCGGGTAGACGTGCGGCTTTGTGCGCGATGCGTACAATCTTCTCAGCATGACTGCTTTCTTTTGTATATTATGTAAGCGGAATTTAGAAGAAAAAAAGAAAACAAATCAGTTGTGCCATAATAAAACCTACAATTACAAATCGAGCCAGTCATAAAACAGCGCCGGGAAGAATGTGTGTGTAATGCAATCTAATGACATGTTTTTGTTCACTATTGTGTGACATGTTTAAATAGCAACAAAGTGGACAACAACGCAGTTGCATCCAGAACAGCAAAACTCAGATGATCTGTTTAATTAAAGATGCGCTGATATTTCCTCCCTCATACACATGCTAATGAAATTTAGACTATAAAACCAGTCTTTTAAGATCCAGTGATGTCATTAAGGTCTCTGTGCTTCTCAATGCAATTCAGGCAGATCATGGCTGGTGGGAGGGGCCCACAGGATACTGTACAGAGCTTCCTAAAAACTTCATAGCACCCTGCCACAGTACTCCTCTCAAGGGCCCTCAGTTTTGATGCAAGCAGTGGGGGCTGGCTCTTGGGAGGAGTTATGCAAATATCAAAATGTCTTGATGGGTGGACGTCAGTCTGGAGGAATGAGCATTCCTAATTGCCCTAGATAACATGCACATGTGACACTGAGCCTCCATGATGGAAAGAACTAAAAATCAAATGAATGATAGGGGCGGTCCAGGGACAGACTGGATGGGGAGGGAAAGGCTAGATGATGGCTGGTGGACATCCAGCTAGGAAATGAGGGCTCTATCTGAATGCCTGCAGCACATTGTGTGAACCTCAGAGTGTGCAGTGAAATCAGAATAAGCAAAATCAGTAAAAACACACAGCAGGGCACAAATGCCTAGTGCATTACCACCACCAATGTTTAGATGCAATAGAAAAAAAACCATACAAAACATAAAGAGGAACAGGCGTTTCAAAATCACAACTTCAGCCATAAGGCAATGTAATTTGACCATGTATGCCAAAGTTGGAAGGCCAACGCATTTCAAGGGACGTACCCCCTTCTTCGCAGCTCAAGAAAAAGGGGGTATGTCCTCCCGAAATGTGTTAGCTTCCAACTTTGGCATACATAGTCAGATGACATTGTCTTATGGCTGGAGTTGTGATTTGATATGCCTCTTCCTCTATGTTTGTGAGTATGTCTTTGTCTTTTGGATAAACATTGGTGGTGGTAATGCATTTGGCATTCGCGCTCTCCTGTGTGTTTTAACAGTTCTCCAAAAGATCTTTGGTCTGAGAAGGGCTGCATTGGATGAAGCATTATGGGTTGTGACACCTTTGGATGTATAACAGTCTGAGTGCTGGGGTGTTTGAACTTTTCTGTGGAAGCAAATTCAGTACAGGAGAGGAGCCTGTACAATTGTGCAAGACTGAAGAAGGGAAAGCTGGAGTTCCGAATTATTTTTCTGCACTTGCAGCAGGTTCAAAGAGGCAAAATATAGGGAAATGTGCATGTATTGCAAAGATGTCAATTGGAGCAGATAAAGGACATATAAAATTAAAAGATAACCAAGATGAAATTTGAATGCATTCAAACAATTATTTCAGGGATATGTAATTAGCGGACCTTCAGCTGTTGCAAAACTACAAGTCCCATCATGCCTCTGCCTCTGGGTGTCATGCTTGTGGCTGTCAGAGTCTTGCTATGCTTCATGGGACTTGTAGTTCTACAACAGCTGGAGGTCCGCTAATTGCATATCCCTGAATTATTTGAAGTAGGCATGAACGGATTTTGGTATTGGTGCCGATACCAAGTAATTGCATAAGTACTCATGCAAAGGCTCCGATACCCCATACCTTTGCAGTGCGATTTGAGCCCATACAAAATGAATGGGCTTAGATCGTACGGCAAAGAATCGCATTTGAACAGGAATGCAGTGCAATTCCTGTCCGAAATATATGTGGCTACCTGCACTGCTCATGTGTGAACCCAGGCTTGTCACAGTGATTTGAGCCTGTGTTTACACAGGAACGGGTAGGGAAACCGCACACAATTCAGACAGGAATCGCATCACATTCCTGTTCAAATTGCATGAGATTCTTTGCAGTGCGATCTGAGACCATTCATTTTGTATGGGCTCAAATCGCACCACAAAAGTAATGGTACACCGCATCGGTGAGTACTTGACTGAAAGTATCAGTAGTCGCCAGTAAAAAAACGGCATCAGTACATCCCTAATATAAAAGAATAAAAATATTTTCTTTCACCAAATTTACCTTCAAAATGAACAGATGCCTGAGGTGCACACAGCTACAAATCATTTTGCTTCACCTTATGCCACTTTAAAAGATCTAGTGCAAAAAAACATCTACCCAAAATGTGTTAATTTGCATGATGCATAGATGATTACTGAGAAAACTAGCAGACATGCAATCCCTAAGTACCTACCCCCCAGGACCTACCTGGATGCAAAAGAGCATCCCAACCGCAATGGTAGTACCGAGCGCCAGTCCTAAGGCAAAGAGTGTCACTGCAAAGGCAGAAATACCAAAAGGTACGATGGGAGCCGGCTCCCGCCGCGAAACACTCATATCGATCTTTACAGAGTTCCAACCGAATGATATCTGGGGAAAAAAAAAGGATAAATGCACTTTAAAAACAGACCACATTCGTCTTTTTGCCCCCTTCCCTGGACCTAACCTCACCCACCACAGATGCAAACTTACGTAATCTGATAGCCAATGGTTCTGATGTTTGCTTATATCAAGCAGTGAAAGTCTTCAATGTCCTGGCAGCGCCTACTCATTACAGACCCATAGACTTCTACAGAACCATCTTCAGCCTCGAGACACAGCCCCATAGAAGTTCATGCTGAACAAATATGTGGGTGTGGCCAGGACAGTGAAGACTTGCAAAGTGAACAAGCAGTAGAACCATGTCTGTCGGATGGAGGTAATTAGGTGTCTGTGAAGGGGGAGTGGGAGGGGAAAAAAAAAAAAAGCATTTTATTTTAAAGTGCATTTCTACATTAAAATGCCAAACAGAAAAGTGATTTATGGCCTATAATTAACACAGCAAGTATTCCTACAATGATATTAAAGCTGAGTTCCAGGCAAATATCTAAATGCATATAATGTATAGGAGCCGATTTATCTGCTAACGGATTGGTATTTCTGTCCTTCCAGTCTTGAGAATTACAAGGCTCCGTCATAAAGCACAGCCCTGTCCAGTGGGCAGTATACCCCATTTTTCTCTAAGCAACACTTACCGGTATCTTCCCTCCCCAAACCTTTGACTGGACAGTAAAAGGAGAAGCAGCAGACTGCTAAGCTCATCTCTGTCACTCTGCTCTCTCCTCCTATTAGCTCATCCCTTGTTACCACATAAATGCTGCAGCACAAGTGTCTGACTCCTTGAATTGCATTCCCCTCTCCTAGTTTGAGCTCTGCTGTACCAGGACTGCAAGAGGCTGATACCTGCTATACATGCTATAAGTAGTTGACCCTTTGGAATACTGGAGATCCCCTAGAGACCACTGTGACACCATTATGTTTGGAGGGATGGCTGCAAGCACAGAGGTTGGTGATGCAGCACCTCCTACACGACTGAGCAAGAATTTCCTTGGTGTTAGGGGAGCACTTTTTTTTTTTAAACGAGTGTCTGTTATTTTGATTGTAAAGGTTTGTTTTCTTTTTTTTTTTTTTTAATAACTAGCATGCCTATACTTACCTGCTCTGTGCAAGGGTTTTGGCCCCTATCCTCCTTTTCTGGGGTCCCTTGCCAGCGATCCTGGCTTCTCCTCACCGAGTGCCCCCATTTAGATCTGCATTCCATGGGGGCACTTGTGTGGGTGCGCTCCCGAGTCCTGCTGCGTCCATTGACACAGACAGCAGGACTCGGCCCCGCCCCCTGTGTCCCTGGATTTGATTGACAGCAGCAGGAGCCTATGGCTCCTGCTGCTATCAGTCTATCCAATGAAGACCCAAGACAGCGGCTGGAGCTGCTCTGCTCATCCTCGACGCTGGAACGATCGCGCTCAGGTAAGAAAAAGAGGGGCTCTGGGGGGCAGCTGCTCCACAGAAGGCTTTTCACCTTAATGAAGAAAAGGTGAAAAACTGAGGGTTTACAACTCTTTTAAAGCTTAAGCCATGTTGGCTTCATCTTCTCTGGGTTTTCCCTCCCCTATCTGACACAAGCATTGTGCAGCAGTGCTACAGGGGTTCTGGGGGGGCACCCCCGAGGAAAAAGGACATGCTATAGAGGGTGTGGACATGCTACAGGGGTGCTTTTACACTGAGGGCATGTTATAGGGGTGCTTGCAGAATGAAGACATGCTTCAGCAGTTCTTGGCAACAGAGGACATGCTACAGAGGTGCTTGGTGACTGAGGAAATGCCATAGTGGTTCCTTCAGGCCAAGGACATACTACAGGGGACACATTACATGAGATTAATAAAGATCACTGCTGTTACAGATCAATGGTCACACATTTGTCCTCTCTATAGTGCCCGTAAAATTGCTGTCCCCACATTTGATCTTCCTCTCAGGTCAGTCTTACCCGGTTGTAGAGCTGAGTGTACATAGTCATGACGAAGATGTAAGAAGCATGAATACAGCCCAAAGGGGCCAGGATCAGGAACAGGGTGAACGACGAGTGATTGCGATGGCCACAACAGTTATTGATCCAGGGACAATGATGATCCATCTTCATCACACACCTGTGATACAAAACACAACAAAAAGATCACAGCATAGCCTTCAAGTACCGTGCATCGTCATAAATCTCCCTGTGAGTGGGCATTCTGGACACAACTCTATCTATTCAAAGGTTTTCTTTGTCAGACGTTAACAAAGTGCTCTACAGCGGTCAATCCCGTGCTACAATTTGAAGCGTGGAGTAGACCTTTTTAGAAAGGCAAGATTCAATCGATTGCCCTCTTGAGGCCTCACATGCCACCTCACCAAGGCAAGTTTCTACCATTAATGAACCCTAAAGCTGAACTCCAGGCATACAACAAAGTATGCAGATTAGAATTTATAGGTAAGCTGTTTTACTTGCTAAAAGATTAGCATTTTCCCATTAAATTCTGAAATTTACACAGCTCTGCCACACACCACCTGTCTGGCAGGGCAGGACACCTGATTTTTCTCTGCAGCACTTACATGTCTTGTCCTTCCCATAGCCTGTGACCGGACAGTGAAATCTCTGTCCCACAAGGGTTGATTTACTAAAACTGGAGAGTGCAAAATCTGGTGCAGGTCTGCATAGAAACCAATCAGCTTCCAACTTCAGCTTGTTCAATTAAGCTTTGACAAAACCTGGAAGCCAATTGGTTTCTAAGCAGAGCTGCACCAGATTTTGCATTCTCCAGTTTTAGTAAATCAACCCCACTTTTCTCTCCTCCTATCAGCATGTGTTTTTTTTTTTTTTTTTAGCACATGTGTCAAAGCAGCCGATTGGCTTTTCGTGCTGCTTCTCCCTATCCCAGTATGAGCTCTGCAGGAAGTTCACACTGCAGAAAGCTGAAACCAAGCCTAATCCATTTGATTACACTGGTTGTTTTTAAAAATTGAAGTAATGACTTTGGGGAATTTGAGTTTTTTCCTTTCTGCATACCTGTTACATTTTCGGCAGTGATGGGAGCGTGGTGCTTTGTATCCCTCGCACACCTTGCAATACTGGAGAAAGTTGCAGTCCTCAGGTCTTTCCTTCAGACAGACAGCAAGACAAGCAGACACTTTAATTTGTTTTTGTTTTTTTTAAACAGACATACGTGACAGAAAAAAAAAAAAAAGAAAAAAAACTGGCACACATAATAGGCTCATGAAGGCTCAGCATTACATCTGGGTGTTACTCAAGTCAGTCTGCCCACTCCTCCAGATATTTGGATATTTGTAGAACTCCTGCCAAGAGCCTGCCCCACTTACATCATGGCAGAGGGACAGATGTGGCAATATGAACACGCTTTACAAAAATTATTTGAAAATTATGAAAATATATAATTCCCCCCCCCCCCCCCCCCCTATAATGAGCTTATCTCGGCCTGTGTGTTCTAGCATGGTGTGTCTTAAGAAATCCTGCTTGCTGCACTCAGTGTGTTTTAATGTATGACATAACCAGACACACACTCAGAAAATACAAATAAATACATATAAAGCAAAACTTTACCCATAACAACTTGATAAAAAATAATGTTCTTTAGCAAGGAACATACATTCCATATTAATAATTATGCTACAAAAATTAGTGTGTGCTGTAAATTGCCTCCAGTATTGCTCGTTTCTTTTGGCAGGAGGCTGCCATTTTGCTGAAGCTCAGAAAATCTTTAGGCTGTCAGCTGATCGACCTCTAGTGGCTGTGATTTTCATCAATGCCAAAAATAGAGGAGTAACGCTCTACTAGCGTTTTTTTCTGTCATTTTTTTAAAGCATTTTTGCAGCTTATTACAAGCATTGTTAAAGCATATTACAAGCGTTTTACAGCTTCAGGTGTTTTTGTTTAGCCAATAGAAAGCACTAGGTGGAGGAGAGGAAAATACGGGTGGAGAGCTGCTATTTGAGCAGAAAATGCTTCCAAAACGCTCAAGTCAAAGCATTTTTATTGAAGTCTATTGGGCCAAAACGCTTGTAATCTGCCAAAAAGAAGCTCATGTACTTTTTTTGATTGACAGGCATTTTGCTTCAGATGACAAAACGTCATATATGAACATGGGCCATTCAAATGAATGGGATTTTTGCTTGTTGAGCATTTTAGAGCTACAAGCTTCAAACAGAAAATCACTCAGTTGTGAACAGGGCCTTACTAAGCATGTGCAGAGCGAGGTGAGAACATGTATTACTGGATTTTAAATATAGGCACTTCATTTTAATGTTTTACATAGCTATATCTGCAAAAGGGGCCAGCATGAAGGGATCTTCATTTTCTGACTAAAGTTCCACTATAAAACAAACACGCTTAAAAGCAACTCTGTCATGTTTTTTAGAAAATAAAGGGGTTGTAAAACCTAAACAATATTTGCCTTAAAGCGGAGTTCCACCAACTTTTGAGAGGTGGTCTTAAACAAAAGACCACCCTCGTTTTTGGATATTAAAAATGTATATATTTTTTCCTTCCTACCTTTTTATGAAGTACATAGGCGTACTTCCGATCCAACCGGGTCACGGCGCAGGACGTCATATCCTTTTGTGTGGTGAGCCCCCCCGCTGTCTTCTGGGACCTGTGTGTGTCCCGGAAGAAAGCAGGCCAGTCACAAAGCGCTGGGCGACTCGCGCATGCGCAGCAGGAAACGGGCAGTGAAGCCACACGGCTCCACTGCCGGTTTCCCTTAGTTAGAATGGCAGCGCCTGCACCCGATCCGATAGACGGATCGGCCTGGGGGGGGGCTGACATCGCGGGCTCCCTGGACAGGTAAGTGTCCTTATTAAAAAAGTCAGCAGCTACAGTGTTTGCAGCTGCTGACTTTTTAAAAAAGGTTTTATGCGGGTGGAACACCAATTTAATGAATTCCGTGCATTAGGGTAAAAAGTGTTTATGTGTATAGCCCCCTCTTATACTTACTAGAGGCTGATCTCGATCCAGTGCTGCACCCATCTGTAGCTCTCTTCTCTCTGCCACCACAGGCCTTGCTGGGAGCAGCATGGTCCAATGGCTCTCAGTCAAAACCTAACAAGGAAGCGGGACCCAGCCTCGCTGTCTGTGTGTCTATAGGTGTAGACAGCGCAGCTTGGGATCCAGCCAAGCCAGCAAGTGTGCCACAATAGGAACCGGTTTCCTATGGTGGCACACCGAGAAGAGGGGGAGCCATGAGCACCAGCAGGGGACCCCAGAAGATGGGGTATGAGGCTGCTCTGTATACCACTGCACAGAGCAGGTAAGTATATTGTATTTTTTTAAAAGAAAAAGAAACATTTACTTTTATAAATGTTTTAAATACAACGCCTGCAAAAGGAAGACTTTTTATAATCTTCGCTGTTCATTCCTTCAGTCTTCGCTTTGTTCAAGGCCAGGGATAAGCTCAGGTGTATTTGGACATGAGTCCACACAAGCTATCTTGCCGGGAATCCGTTAAAGCAGACAGCCAATCATAGGCAGCCAGGGCATTCCCTGTCCTGTAGCTGCATGAATACAGGCCCCTTGCATACGTGTGGCTGCGGGGGCAGGGAATACCACTGTTGCCTATAATTGGCTGTCCGCTTTGACAGCTTCCCAGTGGGATAGTTTGGGTTAAAACTTAAAGCTGAACTCCAGGCAATATATTTTTTTGTTCCCATGCAGTGGGGCTGTGTCCACACTGTATGGGTTACCTGCTTGTTTTTGTCCAGGAGAAAGGAGAGCCGAGCTATACCCGCCTAATCCTCCAATTTTCCCAGCACAAGACCGGTTCCTGTGGCTCCTGCCAACCAAACCCCCCCCCGCCCGCGCGGTGGAATGTTCCTGACGTCATCATCACTCCTATAGACCAGCTCTGGACGTGAAGATGTCAGGAACAGTCCACGGTTAGATGGGGGGGGGGGCTGTTTTCCGGAGGATCGGGTGAGTATAGGCTCTGTGTTCACACCTAGACAAAAGGAACAGTTAACCCCTGCAGTGCGGGCACAGCCCCACGGCATGATCAAAAAATTTGACCAGAGTTGGGCTTTAAGGCTGCCTGAAGAACGAAGCCGTAGCTCTGCAATTGAGTGAAAACTGGAGGACCCAAGAGTGTTGCTATTAATGGTCATCTTTTGCAGGTGGTGTTTTACATAGTTGATTTAAAATAATATAACAAAATTATGTAGGCTGCCAGTATTGGCCTCTCCCTCTGGGAATGCTGATTTATTTGAGAGGGGTGGCAAGTGAAGCAACATCCTCTATGCACAATATGTGTGATAAAGTGCCCAGATCACTTCTACCTTAAAGAGAAGGCCTGCTGTTAAACTTTAGGACAAGCTCATGGCTACTATTGCAGCGTCCTTGGCAGTAAAAGGATTAAAGTACTAAAAAATGGCAAAACATTTTTCATTTTGGGTAGAAGGGAGGGTTATAACCCCTGCCAGGTTTTTTTTGCCATCTGTGTTCCATTGGGGCGATTCCCCTTCACTTCCTGTCCCATAGCCACAACAGGAAGTAAGAGGAAATCCCTTCAAAGTGAGGGATTCTCAGGAAGTCACCAAAACTGGTTTCCCCAATGGAAGACTTCTACTCTATTCCTGTTCTGGTGACAACTCAAAATGTGCCATTCTCTTTCAATTTTGGCAATGATCAGAATCAGGATAAATAAATAGAGAGGTTGAATCTCCCCAACAGGGATAAAGACAACAATCTGTTGCAGAAAGGAATTCTTATCCTGTTCCACCCTATCCAAACATTGAAAAAAAAATGTTTTGCCTTTAGCTATACTTTAAAATTCAAAAAAGTAAACCAACACCCTGAATCCTCCCAACTGCCCCCCCACACACTGTACTTACCTCAGTGAGTGACAAGCTGTCAGTACCCACGCAGCCAGCGTATTGGTCCAAGGATCTGAAATCGCTCTTCTTCCCCTTCTTTTTGCTGGGCTTCCAGGATGGATCATAGCGACTCTGATCAGTCAGCACCAGCACAGAGAATCACTCAGATCCATCCTGGAAGCCCTTCGGAAATAAGGGGGAGAAGAGTGGGGGATTTAAAATCTCCAGACCCCTAAACCGGCTGTGCAGGCACTGATAACTCACACAGGCAAGTACAGTGGGGACTGGGGGGCAGGGTTGGGGGTTTTGAGGACGTTGAATGTTTTTTTTTTATGAAGAGGTGAACTAACCCCTTAGACTAGAGCAACAGGTTCACTAGTATGCCCCCTCCCAATTTTCATACCAACGTTTCCTTGAATTAAGCACCATTTTGTGCTGCCCCTGGGAGGAACGAGAGGAAACCCTGGTGTAAGTTTATATAAGACTGACAGCTCATTCCAAGTCCTTGCCATGTGACAGTGCTAGGCCAATCACCAAACAACATCAGTATCTCATGAAGCGAGTCACATTCTCCACCTTACCCCTAAAGTACTGGGGTGCAGCAGAGGGATGGAAAGGCAGATACTTCTGAGGATAAGGGGGCAAAACCTGTTGCTTTGCCTTGCAGGCATTCACATTAAAGGAATTCTATACAGAAATAAAAATGGAGGTTGCAATTGCTGACATTTAATTTGTGCAAATCATAGTTGCCTGGCGGTCATGCTGATCCTCTCACTGCAATACTTTGAATCCATAACACAGAACAAAGACGCTGATAAGGACTTCTGACTTTCCTGCGAAAAGGATTTATGTAGACTGTAGGATCCATGGTTTGAAGATCCTCCGATCCACTATGACATAGAAGAAGAAGAAAGAAGCTTGCTGTGCTTACCGGTTTCCATCCCAGAGGAACAAACCCAGGTCCAATGAACATTGCATTGAAATAATTGTACAGAATCATAACAGTCCAGTTAATAAGCGTCAAGAAGTTAAGGCTTCCCCCTGGGGTATCGAGGGGCCAGTACCACAGGATGGAGTCTAAGACTGCCACAATGGAGCAGATGATGATGACTCCCAGGGCGATGATGGGGCCCCAGTGGCAGAGCCTCCGCAGTTCCCGCAGGTTTTCAAAACTAATAAAAAAGTCCAGGGCAGCCATGTTTCCTAGACTGGCGGCTTTTACTGCGAGAGCTGCGGCCTCCTTTCTGACTCCCTGAGGTGCAAACTTTGACCTTCCATACCTCCAGGTGAGAGGATCGCACCTGCAAAAGAAAATTACAGTTACTAGAACAGGGCCAGATATCCAAAGGACAGCCTATGGTACATGAGCTTTTTTAATTTATTTATAGAGGAGAGCCCCCAATGATTTATAATATGTGAAGAGCGCCTTTTGTTTTGTGCATGCAGTGTTTGTATCCATGTCATTTTTGAGTCTTCAGCAAAAAGAAAGTAAAACGACTTTTTTTTTTTTTTTTTCCCCAGTGAAAGTAGAACTATAGGCAAAACGTATATTTAATTTTGGCTAGAGTAAGGGAGGGTTATATCCCCCCGTCAGTTTCTTTTCTGCCATCGGTGTCCCATTATAGAGATTTACCTTCACTTCCTGTCCTAAGGCCAAAACAGGAAGTGAGAGGAAATCCCTGCAAATTAAGGCAATTCCTTGGGGATCCCCAGGTCACCAGAACTAGTGTCTCCATTGAAAGATTTACCCTCTATTACTTTTCTGGGGACAACCCAAAATTTAGGATTTTCTTTAATTTTCACTTTCGTAATGGTAAACAGGACAAATAGAGAGGATGAATCTCCCCCAACGGGACACAGACAGAAACGAAGACCTGACAGGGGTTCTAATCCCTCTCAAAGAAAAAAAAAATGTTGCCTTTAGTTATTCTGTACTTTAAAAGTATAACTAAAGGTAAAACTTTTTTTTTTTATTTTAGTTTTGGATAGAGGGGAAAGGGTTTAGAATCCCTGTCAGGTCTTTATTGCTATCTGTGTCCCTGTTAGGGAGATTCATCCTCTCTATTTGTCCCGTTTACCGTAAAAGAACATCCAAAAACTCTAGGTTCTCCCAGAGCACTAAAAAGGGATAATTCTTCGAATGGGGATACTAGTTTTGGTGACAACCAGGTATTCCCTCATTGTGGAGGGATTTCCTCTTGCTTCCTATTTTGGTTATGGGACAGAAAGGAAGGGAAAACTCCCCAATAGGGCACAGGTGGCAAAAAAAAAAAAAAAAAAAAAAAAAAAAAGAGTTTAGTTCCACTTTAAGCAACCTAGCTGTCACATTTGGAACTCTGCTCAAAGCTGGAGACCGAGCTCCCACAATCCTCAGGTGAGGGGTGCAGGCTTCCAAAAAGTCCATCAATCTGGAACATTTCCTGTTTCAGCTTTCTATAGAGAACAATAAAACTGTTATATAAACAATCATATTAATTATAGCTGATCCCCAATATCTGCCCGCATGTAGCATACATATCACCTTCTTATCTCGTGCCCTATGATCCATGCTTATCACCTGCATTCCTCAGAAATCATTGCTTAACCACTTCAGCCCCGGAAGATTTGGCTGCTCAATGACCAGGCCGTTTTTTTGCGATACGGCACTGCGTCGCTTTAACTGACAATTGCGCAGTCGCGCGACGCTGTACCCTAACAAAATGTATGTCCTTTTTTTTCCCCCACAAATAGAGCTTTCTTTTGGTGGTCTTTGATCACCTCTGCTGTTTTTTTTTTTTTCGCTATAAACAAAAGAAGGAGTGACAATTTTGAAAAAAAAACAAAACAAAAAAAACACAATATTTTTTACTTTTTGCTATAACAAATATCCCAAATTAAAAAAAAAAAAAAATCCTCAGTTTAGGCTGCTATATATTCTTTTTTTTTTTTTAAACCAAAAATATGTAGGAAAAAAGAGTGGAGAGGGATTAGAACAGTTTTTATTGCGGTCTGTGCCGAGACTCACCCTCTCTAATTGTTCCGTTAACCTTTCTCATTGAAAGTAAAAGAAAATCCCAAATTTCGGGTTCACCTCAGAACAGTAATAAAAGGGAAATCTTCCAATGGGGACACTAGTTCTGGTCACCCTGGTGACATGCTTGGTTTCCACCCACTTTGGGGGGGATTTCTTCTCACTTCCTGTTTTACATGATCTTAAAAATGGCTGATGGATCGGAACTCTCTATAGAGAGAACATATACCTGTATATCTAGTTTAGGGGAAAGAGAAGAAATTTGGCAACATCCCAGTTTATATGACGGAATAAATTACACCCAAATACAAAATTAAAGAACACCTCCATTACATGTCTGAGATATTTCCAGCCTAGCTCAGACTCCAAGAAACGAAACACAACATGACATGTACAGAAACCGTCCATAGCAATCACAGTGTAGGTGCAGATTTTCTGGTTCAGGATTTATGATGGAATTATTGTGTTGTCTCTATAAATACAAAACCAGCGCAGCCAGTGTCCTGTGATGGGGCTTCACAGACCGGAGTTCTTACAATACTCCAATGTGTACACTAAATACAGGATGTGATCACTAGAATACCCTGGGAGGGCAGCACAGGGGTCACCTGAGCACCAAAGACATTCAGAGTAAGGAAAATCCATCTCCATACTTCAGCGTGATTTCAGAGCCGCAGATCGGTGCAATTTGGACCTCCGATTTTATTAAGGCTTGCGACTTCTGTTGACAGAAGTCAAGGCAAGTCGCAATGAAATCACAAAAAAAAAAAAAAAAAAAAAAAGTATTGGTTCTAGTATTGGAGCATTTGCACAAGTAAAAGTATGAAAGGAGTACTCTCCTCCTCCCTTCATACATACATTATGTCTCCAATACACCTCCTAATAACCCCCCCCCCCCATAAACTTCACTCTGATACCCCTCCTATTGCCAAATATTACCCCACCCTAAAAACACATTGCTTTAATAACCCTCCTACCACCCCCCCCCATACCGCCATACCACTCTATCCACCCTTCCTAACATTGTAATAATAACTGCCCCTCTTCCCACCATAACCCCAATATCTCTCCCAATCCCCACAACATCCCTCCTGCGGCCCCCACAATCCCCCATCCTCACACCATTTTTTTTTTAATCAAATTTTATTTAGGGATTTTTTTTCTTTACAAGTACAAAATAACAGAGGCACACTATCACACAGAAAATAACTAAAAATAGAAAAATGTTAACAAAATAACAAAAGAATAAATAAATAAATTACAGCACTAAGTGCCGGTTCACACAGAGGGAGCGACTTGTCAGGTGACCTAGCCGCCTGACAAGTCGCCTCCCGTTCTGTACAATGGAACCGTTCTAATAGGAGCGACGCAAGTCGCTCCGACTTAGAAAAAGGTTCCTGTACTACTTTGGGGGCGACTTGGGGCGACTTGCATAGACTTCTATACAGAAGTCGTTTTGCAAGTCACCGTGGGAGTCGTGTGCGGCCTCGGTGAGGCGACCTGCAAGTCGTGCCGCCCTTGTGTGAACCAGGGCTAAGCCCACAAGTTACAACTGAATAAACATATCAATGTGGCACCTCTAACATACTTGGCAAACTAATAAATATCCCACAAGTAACAATGAGAGCAACTTTCTCAACAAAAGAGTAACAGACAGGCCCATTGCGTCCATCCAACTAGACCATATTGCAGCAAACTTATGTAGAGCATTGTGAGAGAGGTACTTATGTTTCTCAAACAGAACATATTTATTCACTTCGGATTTCCACTCATCTACTGATGGCGGAGTAGTGGATACCCATCGTGAAGCAATTTGTTTTCGTGCAATAAAAAAAGTTCTTAAAACTGCAACAATTAACTTTGGAGTCCAATGTATTGGAATCAACATATCCCAGGATACATAAAATAGGGTCATGTGTTAGGGAAATACCATATGAATCATTTAAAGTTTAGATAACCCCCTGCCAGTAACACCTAAGCTTTGGGCATCTCCAGGGCAGTTAACACCAGATGCAGTTCCATTTTTTTCTGCACCAGAAACTGACTGGAACTGACTGCACTGGTGTGAACTAGAGCCATTGGAATACATGGAAAACACTGTGCATGCATTTTTAGTGCAGAAAAAAAGCACACAGTACCCCATCTGGTGTGAACTGGCCCTAAATGTATAAAGGCCCGTACACACAATCAGAAAATCAGAAGTAAAATTTCGTCCGATGAATGATCTGCCAATTTTTGGATCGTTAGTACGATGCATTCCAAATTTTCGGACGACAAAAGCTGGATGTGTAGGCTATAAAATTTTAATCAGATGTGAACACAACGTCTGATTTTCGTTTAATTAGAACAGTTTTCGTCCAAAAAAAAAATCGTAAGAGTAAGACTACGCATGGTCAGAAACAAAAGAATGCATACAAAACTATTCAATACATTACATCACTTCTGAAATTGAATTTGGTCAGGCTAGAATTTTCGTATGCTGAGTAATCTCTTCACTTTCGACATGAGACTAGCATGCAACAAAGTTGTCTGATAATCTGATAATCTGATTGTGTGTACCCGGCTTAAAGCAGAGTTCCACCCAGAAATATGGAACTACCACTGATTCGGTTCCTCCCCCCCTCTGGTGTCACATTTGGCACCTTTCCGGGGGGAGCAGATACTCGTCTAATCCAGGTATTTGCTCCCACTTCTGGTGAAAGAGCCATGTCTGGCCCCTCCTCCGTCTTCTGGGAGACACACAGGTCCCAGAAGACAGCAGGGACCATTCAGAATGCACATCGCTACTCACGCATGAGCAATAGGAAACAGGCTGTGAAGACGCAAGGCTTCACTTCCCAATTCCCTTACTGAAGATGCCGGCACTTCCACCCAGGACCCGAGGGACGGATTGGCTTTGGGTGCCGACATCGTGGGCGCCCTGGACAGGTAAGTGTCCTTGTATATCAAGTCAAAATGTATTAAAAAAATTTTGCTTGTCTTGCAAAACGCTCCCAAACCAAGATTTTAATATATATATATATATATATATATATATATATATATATATATATATATTATGTTTGGGGGTTCTAAGTAATTTTCTAGCAATAAAAAAATGATTTTAACGTGAAACCAACAAATGTCAGAAAAAGGTTTAGTGTTTAGGTGGCTAAACTTCCCTCATTTACACACCAAAGTGTATTCCTTTGATCTAAAGGACAAATCGTTACAATGTTTATACTTAAGTTCCACTGCTAAAGAAAGTTGTGATTCTTGGCAGACTGCCCGTTTTTTTTTTTTTTCCTTTCTTTTGACGGCTGTCGGCTTTAGCAGAGCAGAGAGAATTCTCTGCATAGAAAGAATCAGGAAATACTTTGTCAAGATCGCAACGGAGAAAAAAAAAAAAAATTGCGATAACGATTCTTAATGATTAATCGTGCAGCTCTACCCCTTAGTAGTCTCAGCCTGGGCAAGTATATCAAGCAAAGGCGGTGGGTGGAATCAGGCCCTGTGCATGAAGTGTAACTGTAAATATTGATAGAGCAAATGCTGTTCCAAGGTAAAATCCGAGCGCAATTGTTGAAAGGATTTTAAGGCTCCGTGAAAATAAATCTGAGACAGAGCTGTGATTCCGGCTCTCTCCCCCCTCAAAAAGACCTCCAGACGAGAAAGTTCTGCCAATATATAATTGGACCACAGTGGAGAATATCTGGTTGTATCCAATGATTTCTAAAATAGTTTTATCTGTTTTCCACGCCTTATGCATCAGATTTCCTGTAGGATGTGCAGATTGCACTTTAAGAACAGTAGGAGTGTTTATCATCTGTAATGGATTTTTACCTTTAAGTAAAGAAGAAAGCCTATGGAGATTTTTAGGTATTGTAGTTTGGGGACGGGCGTGCACAATTTTAAAGCGTGACCTGTTTGGTATCTAATTACGCGGCGTCACATCAACTTTTATATTTTACCAAACAATTGGGTTATATATTTGCATTAAAAAAAACTCACTAAATTATATTTTTCTTAAAAAAAAAAAAAATGCGCTTGGGAAACCATTGTGCAAATATTGTGTGACATAAAAATATACAACACCCACTATTTTATTCTCTAGGGCCTCCGCTATACGTTTGGGGGGGTTCTAAGTAATTTTATATAAAAAAAAAATATTCTATTTTTCCCATGTATGTGAGAAGTGTCAGAATGGACCTGGTGTTGAAGTGGTTAAATGTATAAAGCCCAGGAGCAGCTTACAATACACAGGCCTCCCCACACACCGAACCCCCATCACCTCACCCTGTGCTCACCTCCCTGCACAGCACCTCCAGCTCTTTCTCCCGCTCACTTCCGGGTTGTGCAACTATCAATACCTCCCCACCAGGAACAGAGACAGTGCATCTCCTTTCCTGCACCGCCCACTACTGTTGCTATAGCGGCGCCCCACTCACCCACCCATAGGATGTAATGACTCCCACAGCTGTGAAGATTTTCCTCACACACACTCTGAGTCTCTGTGTCAGAGCCGGTGTTTCGTCAGATTAGGCGACCCGTCCGTATGTGTAACGGAACTGACGTTTCGTCGCCGTCATCTTGCTACACCCCGCAGTCTTCCATAGTAAGGATATACAGAGAAGGGGGAAAGCGGACATCTTGTTACACCCATCGGGAGTTTTGCATTTTACACTTATTTTACACTTATTCTTAACAGTGACAGTTTAGAACTCCGTCTGACTGTTTAGATGTTCGCTGCTTTAAAAATTCAACATCTAAACATCCAGAGGGAGTTTTAAGCACTGTATTTCACTATATAAATTCACTTTACTGTTAAAAATAAGTGTAAAATGCAAAACTCCGGTGGGTGTAACAAGATGTCCGCTTCCCCCCTTCTCAGTGTATCCTTACTGTGGAGGAGTGCAGGGTGTAGCAAGGTGGCGGCGACAAACGTCACTTCCGTTACACATTCTGACGGGTCGCCTAATCTGACGAAGTACCGGAGAATTTCCGGAGACATTTCTGTGACGGACACGTCTTTACCGGTGGCACATTCTATGTTAGGGGGAATTCAGGATCATGTGACCCCCCCGCGCGTCACGTGTTCACCTAGACCAGTCAGAGATTTCGCAGGTCGTCAAGGAAGTAGGGGTTGTTAAGGGCGCCGGGGAGCTGTGATGTGTGACGGACTAGTGGCGGAAGTTGTTGGACAGGAAACTTCCGGTTGTCACTGCTACTCCGAACTATCCTGAGAACCATGTCCGCCGACTTCCAGGGATACGAGCAGGACTATGGAGTCCTCACCGCCGACATCACCAACCGCATCGGCAAGATCCCCAAACTGGCCGGGGGTGAGTCAGGTGATACCGACTAAAGGGGGACATTGACTAGAGGGGGACACTGAGAAGAGGGAGGGGATTGACTAGAGAAGACCCTGACCAGGGGGACTTGGGGGGGCACTAACTAGAGGGGGACACTGACTAGGGGAAGCATTGACTAACTAGAGGGGGACACTGACTAGGGGAAGCATTGACTAACTAGAGGGGGACACTGTGAGAAGGAGGGGGGGGGGCATTGGCTAGAGGAAGACACTGACCAGGGAGGGGGAGGGGGGCTTTGACCAGAGGAGGGTGTTGACTAGAGGGGGGAGCCACTGCCTTAGAGGGGACACTGATTGGGGGGGGGGGGGGGCACTGACTAGAGGGAGGAAATTGACTAGAGAAACACACTGACCATGGGGACCGCAGGGGGACACTAATCAGGGGGATAGGGGGGGACACTGACCAGGGGGATAGGGGGGGACACTGACCAGGGGTATAGGGGGGGACACTGACCAGGGGGATAGGGGGGGACACTGACCAGGGGGATGGGGGGGGGACACTGACCAGGGGGATGGGGGGGGGACACTGACCAGGGGGATGGGGGGGGGGGACACTGACCAGGGGGATGGGGGGGGGGACACTGACCAGGGGGATGGGGGGGGGACACTGACCAGGGGGATGGGGGGGGACACTGACCAGGGGGATGGGGGGGGACACTGATTGGGGGGGGGCACTAAGTAGAGGAGGTGGGGCTGTGAATGGAGGGGATATGGAAGGTGCACTAATACTGATGCTGTGATTTCTGTGGATGTTGTAGAGGAGAAGAAGCAGATGGTGATGAATGTGGAGAAGCAGCTGGAAGAAGCCAAAGAGCTGGTAAGTGAGTTCTGAGGATCAGATAGACGGGTTATCATCACAAAGGATTTACATTTCTAACACTAAAGAAATATTACAAGAAACCCCACTGGACTCTACATTACTACCCACTGATCTCTTTATTCTACATTACTACTCACTGATCTCTGTATTCTACATTACTACCCACTGATCTCTGTATTCTACATTACTACCCACTGATCTCTGTATTCTACATTACTACAAACTGATCTCTTTATTCTACATTACTACCCACTGATCTCTGTATTCTACATTACTACAAACTGATCTCTTTATTCTACATTACTACCCACTGATCTCTGTACTGTGTATTACTTGTTACTGACCTCTGTATTCTACATTACCACCCACGGATCTCTGCATTCTACATTACTACCCACTGACCTCTGCATTCTACATTACTACCCACTCACCTCTGTATTCTACATTACTACCCACTGATCTCTGTATTCTACATTACTACCCACTGATCTCTGTATTCTACATTACTACACACTGATCTCTTTATTCTACATTACCACCCACTGATCTCTGTATTCTACATTACCACCCACTGATCTCTGTATTCTACATTACTACCCACTCACCTCTGCATTCTACATTACTACCCACTCACCTCTGCATTCTACATTACTACCCACTCACCTCTGCATTCTACATTACTACCCACTCACCTCTGCATTCTACATTACTACCCACTCACCTCTGCATTCTACATTACTACCCACTCACCTCTGCATTCTACATTACTACCCACTGACCTCTGCATTCTACATTACTACCCACTGACCGCTGCATTCTACATTACTACCCACTGACCGCTGCATTCTACATTACTACCCACTGACCGCTGCATTCTACATTACTACCCACTGACCTCTGCATTCTACATTACTACCCACTGACCTCTGCATTCTACATTACTACCCACTGACCTCTGCATTCTACATTACTACCCACTGACCTCTGCATTCTACATTACTACCCACTGACCTCTGCATTCTACATTACTACCCACTGACCTCTGCATTCTACATTACTACCCACTCACCTCTGCATTCTACATTACTACCCACTCACCTCTGCATTCTACATTACTACCCACTCACCTCTGCATTCTACATTACTACCCACTGACCGCTGCATTCTACATTACTACCCACTGACCGCTGCATTCTACATTACTACCCACTGACCGCTGCATTCTACATTACTACCCACTGACCGCTGCATTCTACATTACTACCCACTCACCTCTGCATTCTACATTACTACCCACTGACCTCTGCATTCTACATTACTACCCACTCACCTCTGTGTTACTTATTACTGATCTCTGCATTCTACATTACTACCCACTCACCTCCGTATTTGTTATTACTGGCCTACTTACCTCTGGACTCTACATTGCTACCTACTGACCTCTGCATTATTTATTACTAACTTACTCTGATTTCACTGCACACTGTGAGCTTCTTACAATGTGCATTAGCAGCTTCAGATAGAGCCCACCCCCTTTTCCTGGCCGGATCATCTAGTCCTTTCCTCCCCAGCCTGGCTTGTCCCTGGACCACCCCTTTCATTTATTGGATTTATGTTCTTTCAATCATTGAGTCTCAATATCACATGTAGGCATTATCTAGGGTGGTCTGCGTACAAAGACAGACTGCCTAGGATCTCCATTCCTCCAAATTAATATCCACCATTAAAGAATTTTGATATTTGCAATACTCCTCCCAAATGCCAGCCCACTGCATACATCAGGACTGAGGGATCCTGAGAGGAGTGTTGAGGAAGGGGGCTGTGATGTTTTCAGGAAGCCATGTACAGCACCCTGCTGGCCCCTCCCACTAACTTCTCGGGGGGCGTTTTAGTTAAACCGGGACTTTTCATTTTACAGGTAAAAAAAGGGATACTAGTGTGGCGGTACTACACACAGTAGTGAGTGTGTCCTGTAACTGATAGGCGGCGCGCATGTCACAGGCCAGTTCAGAGACCGTTAATCAAGATGGCAGACAGCAGTGTTAGTGCCTGCATGGAACAGCATGTGGTGATGACGTTTCTTGTGAACGAAGGCGTAAAACCTGCGGATATCTACAGAAGACTTTAACCACAGTACGGTGATCACTCACTCAGCCGCAGTAAGACGTTTGAATGGTGTAAGATTTAGCGATGCACCAAAATTTTGGCCGCCAAAACATGTCGGGCGAAAATGGTGTTATCGACATTTTGCCGTTAAGAGAAAAAGATGGCGATAATGGCGCCAAAAATGCACGCGATTTTACCGCAGTTTAGCTGCAATTTTTTTTTTTTTTTAACCACCATTTTACTGTGCTTATGGTTTGTTTTTCCAAGGTCACGTGACTAAAAAAATGCAACATGGGTGCGTTATTGATGCGCTCTTGCCTTTTCAATGCATTTCAGTGGGGATGTGCGTTTTTTTTCTTTTAACTGACCAAAAATGCAGCAAGCAAGATTTTTAAGACCACAAAGGAAGTGCAATGGACCAGTGAAGACCTACACAGAATTTAAAGGGATGCAAGTTTCTTGAGCTTTTGGCGCTAAAGGTGCCAATAATGGCCGGCAATACATTCATATTTATTTAAATTCATGCTATAGATTAAAAAGTCAAATATAATACAATTATATGTAAAAAAAAATATTTAAAAAAAAACCTGTCATTTTTGGGTTTTCGGCCAAATGCATCCTGCTTTTTTGGTTTCAGCACCAACAAAACATTTCAAAGATGGCCGTACGTCCGTCAGTGACGATTCCCGGCTGTGGTGGTTCCCATCGCACAGCAATCATTCCTGTGAACATTCAGCGCGTGGAACGCCTGATCCTGGATGATCAACGTTGTGAATTTGCACAAGAGACGAATCTTTCTGTGGGAACGGTGAACACTACCATTCACGAACATTTACATTTTTGAAAAGTTAGCGCACGCTGGGTGTCAAGACTGCTTTCTGCTTTTGACCGGCACAGAAGAGTGAAGTCTGCACTGCTTTGAAGGAGTGTTTTGACAGGGAGGGCCAGGGTTTTTTGGATCGCATGGTTGACGAGACCTGGGCACATCATTTCACTCCGGAATCAAAGCGAGCATCAAAGCACATCCCACTTAGGCCCCTTTCACCCTGGGGCGGAGGCGGCGTCGGTGGTAAAGCGGCGCTATTTCTAGCGGCACTTTACCGTCGTATTTGTGGAGGTATTCGGCCGCTAGCGGGGTGCTTTTAACCCCCGCTAGCGGCCGAAAAAGGATTAAAACCACCCGCAAAGCGCAGCAGTTTGTCGGCGGTATAGCCGCCCTGCCCATTGATTTCAATGGGGAGGAGCGGTGAAGGAGTGGTATATACTCTGCTCCTTCACCGCTCCAAAGATGCTGCTAGCAGGACTTTTTTTAGCGTCCTGCCAGCGCACCGCTCCAGTGTAAAAGCCCTCGGGGCTTTCACACTGAAGAGACAGGAGCGACTCTTTCAGAGCGCTTTGCAGGTGCTACTTTTAGCGCTGTATCGCCTGCAAAGCACCCCAGTGTGAAATGGGTCTTAGAGCCCGGATCTCCCTCCAAGTGATTTCCACCTGTTTGGTCCCCTAAAAGAGTCCCTCGGAGGTCACCATTTCAGCACTGATGATGAAGTAAAGCCGGCTGTCCTAGGATGGTTCAGGCAGACTGACACTTCTTTCTATGCCGAAGCTTTCCAGGCATTAGTTAAGTGCTGGGATAAGTGTATAAATGTAGCGAGGGAGTATGTAAAAATAAATGCTGTTTTTACTCCTTGTCATTTGTTTTTATACTATATAAACTCAAAAGTCCCGGTTTGATTTGAACACCTCTCGTATGATCTGCCTGCATTGCATAGAGAAAGGCAGAGACCCAGTGATGATGTCACTGGGTTTAAAATAAGATGTGCAATGATAATGGAAACAATACTTTAAAAATTAATTAGTATGTTGATGTGGGGGAGGAAGGAACCAGGGAAGGCAACGTAAGAGAAGATTAAACTTCAAAGAGAAAACTAGACTGCATCATGAGCACCAAAAATGCTATGTAATTCATTTTTAACCACTTCAGCCCCGCAAGATTTGGCTACTGAAAGACCAGGCCATTTTCTTGCGATTCGGCACTGCGTCGCTTTAACTGACAATTGCGCGGACGTGCGATGCTGCACCCAAACAAAATTGACGTCATTTTTTTTTCCCATAAATAGAGCTTTCTTTTGGTGGTATTTGATCACCTCTGCGGTTTATATTTTTTGCGCTATAAACAAAAAAAGAGCGACAATTTTGAAAAAAACACAATATTTTGTACTTTTTGCTATAATAAATATCCCCATTTTTTTTTTTAAAGCAAATTTTTTTCTCAGTTTACGCTGATATGTATTCTTCTACATATTTTTGGTAAAAAAAATCGCAATAAGCGTATATTGATTGGTTTGCGCAAAAGTTATAGCGTCTACAAAATAGGGGATAGATTTATAGCATTTTTATTATTATTATTATTATTATTGTTGTTTTTTTACTAGTAATGGTGGTGATCTACGATTTTTATTGGGACTGCGACATTATGGCGGACACACCGGACACTTTTGACACATTTTTGGGACCATTGGCATTTATACAGTGATCAGTGCTATAAAAATGCACTGATTACTATAAAAATGTCACTGGCAGAGAAGGAGTTAACACTAGGGGGCGATCAAGGGGTTAATGTGTTCTCTGTGTGTGTTTCTAACTGTAGGGGGAGGGGACTAACCTAGAGGAAATGACAGATCATGATTCCTAGCTATTAGGAACACACGATCTGTCACTCCTCACAGAACAGAACAGGGATTTGTGTATTTACACACACATGTCCCTGTTCTGCCACGAGCATCGGTACCCCTGCAGTGCAGAGAGCGCATGCACGCGCCTGCTATGCCGATACCGCGAGCTGACGTATAGCTACGACGGTTTGCGGGATCGTGCCGACCTGCCGCAGTATAATTACGGCGGCTGGTCGGCAAGCGATGTCTCCATACTTTATTTTGCTGAGAGATCACTTTGAACCCCCCCCTTAGCATTCCTGGCTATGGCCATCTTGAGTAAGGGCAGATGATTCATGTAGCATTTACTTCCTAGACTCCATCTGCCCTTAGCTCAGGCATGCAGGCAGTAGGCTGTGATTAGCTGAGAAAACCCCTCCTCCCCTCCTGAAGACTCCTGGGATGTAGGACATCATTTTGCCTAGGCAGGAAACCAGGAAGTAACTAAAAAAAATGTAAAATAAAAGTTTAAAACAAGTAAATATAATATACTTTATTATCTATTTACTAATGCTAGCAACATAAGGGTTAAAAATAGTCAATGGTAATCGAGAGAGTAAAGTTCCCCTTTAAACATACAGATGCATCTCAAAAAATTAGACTATTATCAAAAATGTAATTTATTTCAGTAATTCAATTCAAAAAGTGAAACTCATAAATTTATATAGATTCATTACACACAGAGTGATATGTTTAAAGCATTTTCTTTCTTTTAATTTTGATGATTCTGGCTTACAGCTAGTGAAAACCCAAAATTCAGTATCTCAGAAAATTAGAATATTGTGAAAAAGTTCAATATTGTAGACTCATGGTGTCACACTACTAATCAGCTAATTAACTCAAAACACATATAAAGGTTTCCTGAGCCTTTAAATAGTCTCTCAGTCTGGTTCAGTAGGTTCCACAATCATGCTGCTGACTTGAAAGTTTTCCAGAAGACAGTCATTGACGCCCTCCACAAAAGGTCAATTCTAAAGAAGCTGGCTGTTTACAGAGTGCTGTATCCAAGCATATTAATGGAAAGTTGAGCAGAAGGAAAAAGTGTGGTAGAAAAAAGGTGCACTAGCAACGTGGATAACCGCATCCTTGAGAGGATTATGAAGCAAAGGCCATTCAAGAATTTGTTGGAGATTCACAAGGAGTGGACTATGACTGGTGTCAGTGCTTCAAGAGCTACCACACAGAGACGTATCCAGGACATGGGCTACAACTGTCGCATTCCTTGTGTCAAGCCACTCCTGAACCGGAGACAATGTCAGAAGCGTCTTACCTGGGCGATAGAGAAAAAGGACTGGACTGTTGCTCAGTGGTCCAAAGTCCTCTTTTTGGGTGAAGGTAAATGTTGCATTTCATTTGAAAATCAAGGTCCCAGAGTCTGGAGGAAGATTGGAGGGGCACATCATCCAAGTTGAATGAGGTCCAGTGTGAAGTTTCCACAGTCAGTGATGATTTGGGGATCCATGTCATCTGCTGGTGTCGCTCCACTGTTTTATCAAGTCCAATGTCAGCACAGCCCTCTACCAGGAAATTCTAGAGCACTTCATGCTTCCCTCTGCTGACCAGCTTTATGGAGATGCTGATTTCATTTCCCAGCAGGACTTGGCACCTGTCCACACTGCCAAAAGTACCAATACCTGGTTTAATGATCATGGTATCGCTGTGCTTGATTGACCAGCAAACTTGCCTGACCTAAACCCCATAGAGAATCTGTGGGGTATTGTCAAGAGGAAGATGAGATTAGGGGTGCGCATCTTCACTGGCCTCACGATTCGATTACGATTATCAGGTCCACGATTCACGATGCATCACGATTACTGCGCGCGGTTTTCATCCAAAAAATTTAAGTAGTCAGAAGAACGTTTTTAAAATGTTATCTGTTCTTAAAAAAAAGACAACACTCCCTGCATGTAGCAAAGTGTAAAACACAGCAGACAACTTAAAGAGGAGCTCCAGACTGCCCCCAAATTACTACAGAAGATGGTGAGAGACTGCAGACATGATACAGGAGATGATCAGAGACTGCAGACATGATACAGGAGATGATCAGAGACTGCAGACATGATACAGGAGATGATCAGAGACTGCAGACATGATACAGGAGATGATCAGAGACTGCAGACATGATACAGGAGATGATCAGAGACTGCAGACATGATACAGGAGATGATCAGAGACTGCAGACATGATACAGGAGATGATCAGAGACTGCAGACATGATACAGGAGATGGTCAGAGACTGCAGACATGATACAGGAGATGGTCAGAGACTGCAGACATGATACAGGAGATGGTCAGAGACTGCAGACATGATACAGGAGATGGTCAGAGACTGCAGACATGATACAGGAGATGGTCAGAGACTGCAGACATGATACAGGAGATGGTCAGAGACTGCAGACATGATACAGGAGATGGTCAGAGACTGCAGACATGATACAGGAGATGGTCAGAGACTGCAGACATGATACAGGAGATGGTCAGAGACTGCAGACATGATACAGGAGATGGTCAGAGACTGCAGACATGATACAGGAGATGGTCAGAGACTGCAGACATGATACAGGAGATGGTCAGAGACTGCAGACATGATACAGGAGATGGTCAGAGACTGCAGACATGATACAGGAGATGGTCAGAGACTGCAGACATGATACAGGAGATGGTCAGAGACTGCAGACATGATACAGGAGATGGTCAGAGACTGCAGACATGATACAGGAGATGGTCAGAGACTGCAGACATGGTACAGGAGATGATCAGAGACTGCAGACATGGTACAGGAGATGATCAGAGACTTTCGGCCTTGCTGAACATGGTAAGGGAGGTGCCAGACTGTCCTATCCAAGATGACCAATACCCCGCCCCCCTTCACCACTAACCTGTCACCATATAATACTATTACCATAGCGCTCCCCTTCCCAGTGTCACCACGGACCAATTCCCATCCTTCTCGACCAGCATCCACACAGTCCTCTGCTCTTCACCGCCGCAGCCCCCCCACCTCTACACAGTGAGCATGCAGATAGGGCAATAAAACAAAAAATGGTGTGCAGTGCTTTGTGGTGATAATAAATGCACAAAAGAGTCTTACGTAGTAAATAAATATAGTCCTGAAATATATTATCTGTGATCTGATTAAAAGAAATCTTTTGTGTATTCAAAGTAATTCCAGTGCTGAGTGTTCTTTGCTGTGTTCAAATCATTCA
The DNA here is from genome assembly GCF_042186555.1 of Aquarana catesbeiana. Classification (NCBI taxonomy): domain Eukaryota; kingdom Metazoa; phylum Chordata; class Amphibia; order Anura; family Ranidae; genus Aquarana; species Aquarana catesbeiana. The sequence goes on along the minus strand of NC_133331.1, from coordinate 56,861,003 downwards.
CCAGAAATCAGGAATGATTTGAACACAGCAGAGAACACTCAGCACTGGAATTACTTTGAATATACTGAAGATTTCTTTCAATCAGATCACAGATTATGACTATATTTGTTCACTACGTACTTAATAACACTCTTTTGTACATTTGTCACTGCAAAGCACTGCACACCATTTTTGGTTTTATTGCATACAGTCTGGCACCTCCCTTACCATGTCAGTCTTTAGTTCTCAGTGTCCTCCCCATGGCCCCCTCACCTGGCTCTACTGCTCTTCTGGCTCTCCTCCAGCTCTGCCTCATCCTCCTCTATCACCGCTCTGAAACCTTCCGGGACCAAAAGCACTGATGGCTCCACTCTCCTCCTCGGAGCTCCGTGCTCCAGAAGCCGGCCGCGGCCACCACTCTTAGCAGCAGGGACAGCTCCAGCCACCACAAGCTCCGGCGCCGGCGCTCCATGTTTCCAACGTGCACACAGCGTGGCTCCTCACTTCCACATTCCACCACCATGACGCCGCCTGGGATCACTATCTATTGGCTGGTGAGGGGGTGGGACGATGAGGGGAGAGAGAAGGGGATGAATGGAAGGCCTCCTCTCCTCACGACACAGGGGGGTGACGTCAGTGGGAGGCGGATCAAAACGGCGCAGAAACTTCGGCTTTCAGCTCCACTCGGAGGCAGGGCATGGTGCGGTGGCACGGCGCGAGGATGACGTCATCCTCAATAATCGATTTCTTAAGGCTACAGAATCGATCCCGTATCGTGGACAGTCGAATCCCGATGCATCGATTCGACGATTAATTTCAACACCCCTAGATGAGATACACCAGACCCAACAATGCAGACGAGCCGAAGGCCACTATCACAGCAAACTGGGCTTCCATAACACCTCAGCAGTGCCACAGGCTGATCACAGCCATGCCACGCTGCATTGATGCAATAATTCATTCAAAAGGAGCCCCAACCAAGTATTGAGTTGAGTGCATACTATACTGTACATGGACATACTTTTCAGTAATCTGACATTTCTGTATTCTTTTTTTTTTAATTTATTGGTCTTATGTAATATTATAATTTTCTTATATACTGAATTTTGGGTTTTCACTAATTGTAATCCTTAATCATCGAAATTAAAAGGTAGAAATGCTTGAAATATATCATTCTGTGTGTAATTTATTATTATTATTACTATTATTACTATACAGAATTTATATAGCGCCAACAGTTTACGCAGCACTTTACAATATAAAAGGGAGATAATGCAGTTATACAATAAAATACAAGATGATTAAGAAGGCCCTGCTCAGAAGAGCTTACAATCTAATAACGAATCTATATATAATATATGAGTTTCACTTTTTAATTTGAATTACTGAAAGAAATAAACTTTTTGATGATATTCAGATTTTTTTGAGATGCACCTGTACATTTGTTAAATGAAACCTAGAATAGTACCTGTGCCTTTTGAGTCCAGATGTCTGGCGGTGATGTACTGTGTGGGTGACTTTGTCACATCTGTTATCTTCTGTTGGATCATCGCTACATATGTTGCCCTGTCATTGTCCTCACAGCTGTTCCAGAGTCCCCTGTGATATCAGTCAGGAATTATTTATACAAGTGGTTGTCTACTTATGAGCTATAGGGGGCCACAAATGCGCCTCCCTAACAGGCTGCACATAGGGAGAGATTTACTAAAACTGGAGAGTGCAAAATCTGGTGCAGCTGTGCATAGAAAACGATCCGCTTCCAGGTTTTATTGTCAAAGTTTAATTGAACAAGCTGAAGTTCAAAGCTGATTGGCTACCATGCACAGCTACACCAGATTCTGACTGCTCCAGTTTTAGTAAATCAACCCCATAATGTTCAATGTATGTAATGCTTGAGAGGAAAACTGCAGACCTAATAGAGGAACTGAGGGTTTAGAGTGTGGATAGGATACGTTTTTGACTGCAGAAGACAATATGAAAACGTTGTTGCATAATCCTACAAAGCGCTTTATTCAATAAAGAGTTCTTATTGCGGTAATCCATATTGACCAATCACAATCCACTTGGCTCAGGTCTGAAATCAGCAACATTTTGATTGGTTGCTCTTGGTTTCTACATTTTAAGTGTATGTTCACCCCAACAATGAACTTCTCTTATTTGCTTCCTTTTGGTGTATATGTGTGTGTGTGTATGTATGTATGTGTTTTTTTTGTTTTTTCTTATCTGTTCAATAAGTGCAAATATAAAAATATAATATGTTGCTCCTGTCAGAAACCATATGAGCTACATGACTTTTTGTGATTTCGGCCTGTGCAGTTCTCCTATTAATTACATTGTTTTATGTTCTCTTTGTGGAATATGGAACACCTCACCTCTTTTATGTTTTGGAGAGGAGGAGAAAGGGAAGGTGCTCTGTAGTCTTCACATACACTACTGTGCAAAAGTCGCAGGCAGGTGTGAAAAAATGCTATAAATTAAGAATGGATTCACAAATAGAAGTGTTAATAGTTTTATTATTTTAAGGAATAAACAAAATGAGTAAAAAAAAAAAAAAAAAAAAAAATGAACAGAAGAGAAATCTAAATCAAATCAATATTTGGTGTGACCTCCCTTTGCCTTCAAAACAGCATACAGCATAAAGGAATCTCTACGTACACTTGCACACAGTTTTTGTAGGAATTCGGCAGGTAGGTTGTTTCCAAACATCTTGGAAATCTAACCATAGATCTTCTGTGGATGTGAGCTGCCTCAAATGTTTCTGTCTCTTCACGTAATCCCAGACAGACTCTATGATGAGATCAGGACTTTGTGGGGGCCAAACCATCACTTCCAGGACTCCTTGTTCTTCTTTACACTGAAGATAGTTCTTAATGACATTGGCTGTATGTTTTGGGGTTGTTGTCCTGATGTAGAGCAAATTTGGGACCAATCACACGTCTCCCTGATTGTATGGCATGATGGATAAGTACCTGACTGCATTGAAGACCTCATTGATCCTAACCAAATCTCCAACACTATTTGTAGAAATTCAGCCCCAAACTTGCAAGCAACCTCCACCATGCTTCACAGTTGCCCGCAGACACTCTTTATTGTACCATTTTCCAGCTCTTCACCAACAAACTGCCTCCTGCTACAGCCAAATATTTCATATTTTGACTCATCGGTCCAGAGCACCTTCTGCCATTTTTCTGCACCCCTTTTCCTATGTTTTCATGCATAATTGAGTCCCTTGGCTTTGTTTCTATGCCAGAGGTATAGCTTTTTGGCTGCAATTTTTCCATGAAGACCACTTCTGGCCATACTTCTCTGGACAGTAGTTGGATGTACCTGGGTCTCACAGGTTTCCGCTAGTTCTGTGCTGATGGCACTGCTGGACATCTTCCGATGTGGACGGGAAGTAAGCATGATGTGTCTTTCATCTGCTGCATTAAGTTTCCTTGGCAGACCACTGCATCTACGGTCCTCAACATTGCCTGTTTCTTTGTGCTTCTTGAAAAGATCTTGAACAGCACATCTTGAAACCCCAGTCTGCTTTGAAATCTTTGCCTGGGAGGGACCTTGCTAATGCAGTAATAACTACCTTGCATCTTGTTGCTGTGCTCAGTCTTTCCATGGTGTATGACTTGGACATGAAACTGTCTTCCACAACCTCACCTTTAGTAGCAGAGTTTGGCTGTTCCTCATCCAGTTTTAAGCCTCCTGCAGAGCTATTTCTGTGTTTCAACCTACACATGCAATTCATGTTTTTGAAAACATTTTTCATACCTGCCTAAAACGTTTACACAGTATTGTTCTTCCTGTCGTAGGATGACAACGTTGCTCTTCCATAGATCTAGAACATAACAAATTCTTCAAATAAGAAAGGAAGTGTTTTTTTCCTGGTAGGATCACCAGGAAAAACACTAAACACCAAATAGGAAAAAAGCTTAAAAAGAAAACGAATGAAGCCACCTCATCTAAGGACATCTTGTGTTTAGATACTGTTTAAGAATAGGGTGCGTTAGGGCCCATTCTCATCAGTATGTTGCATTTAATGTGCATTGCATTAAAAATGGCACAGTATTCAAAATGAATGGAAGTGCCCCCCCTCACACCATGGTATATGCATTGCTGTGCCTTGTGGTAAAAAAAAAACAAAAACATTTAACCACATTACTGCAACACACTGATGTAAACACACCCTTAAGGCAACATGTAATGTTTCACAGTATTACATTAAATTTAAATTAAACTCCATAATTATTATTTTTTTTTTTCTGTCAGATTAGTAAAACCTGTCAGATCAGGAGACTTGCCGCGGCTTTTAAAATTCAACATCGAAACAGTGTCAAGGACTTCTAAATACTGTATTTCACTATATAAGCTCAGTTTACTGTTAAAAATAAGTGTGAAATGCAAAACTCAAGTGGGTGTAAAAAGATGTCCGCTTGCTGCCTTCTGACCGTAGGCTTACTGCGGACAAATGCAGGGTGTACCAAGATGGCCGCGACGGAACATCACTTCCGTTACAAAATCTGACGGGTCGTCTAATGTGACGGAACACCGTTCACAACTCTGAGGACAGTAGCCACAAGTGGTCCCGTACATCCCTTTTATTGCACCCACATAACCACAGACCATTGACATTTTATGGATTATCCTCCACCCTGATCATTGGTATTTTAGGATATTTATTGCTGCCTGGAAAAAAATAAAAAAATAAATATATATACACAGTGGGGACGGAAAGTATTCAGACCCCCTTAAATTTTTCACTCTTTGTTATATTGCAGCCATTTGCTAAAATCATTTAAGTTAGTTTTTTCCTCATTAATGTACACCCAGCACCCCATATTGACAGAAAAACACAGAACTGTTGACATTTTTGCAGATTTATTAAAAAAGAAAAACTGAAATATCACATGGTCCTAAGTATTCAGACCCTTTGCTCAGCATTTAGTAGAAGCACCCTTTTGATCTAATACAGCCATGAGTCTTTTTCGGAAAGATGCAACAAGTTTTTCACACCTGGATTTGGGGATCCTCTGCCATTCCTCCTTGCAGATCCTCTCCAGTTCTGTCAGGTTGGATGGTAAACGTTGGTGGACAGCCTATTTTAGGTCTCTCCAGAGATGCTCAATTGGGTTTAAGTCAGGGCTCTGGCTGGGCCATTCAAGAACAGTCACAGAGTTGTTGTGAAGCCACTCCTTCGTTATTTTAGATGTGTGCTTAGGGTCATTGTCTTGTTCAAAGGTAAACCTTCGGCCCAGTCTGAGGTCCTGAGCACTCTGCAGAAGGTTTTCGTCCAGGATATCCCTGTACTTGTCCGCTTTCACCTTTTCCTCGATTGCAACCAGTCGTCCTGTCCCTGCAGCTGAAAAATGTCCCCACAGCATGATGCTGCCACCACCATGCATCACTGTTGGGACTGTATTGGACAGGTGATGAGCAGTGCCTGGTTTTCTCCACACATAGAATTAAGGCCAAAAAATTCTATCTTGGTCAATCTTATTTCTCACCATCTTGGAGTCCTTCAGGTGTTTTTTTAGCAAACTCCATGCGGGCTTTCATATGTCTTGCACTGAGAGGCTTCCGTCGGGCCACTCTGCCATAAAGCCCCAACTGGTGGAGGGCTGCAGTGATGGTTGACTTTCTGCAACTTTCTCCCGACTGCATCTCTGGAGCTCAGCCACAGTGATCTTTGGGTTCTTCTTTACCTTTCTCACCAAGGCTCTTCTCCCCCGATAGCTCAGTTTGGCCGGACGGCCAGCTCTAGGAAGGGTTCTGGTCTGGTCAAACATCTTCCATTTAAGGATTATGGAGGCCACTGTGCTCTTAGGAACCTTAAGTGCAGCAGAAATTTTTTTGTAACCTTGGCCAGATCTGTGCCTTGCCACAATTCTGTCTCTGAGCTCTTCAGGCAGTTCCTTTTGACCTCATGATTCTCATTTGCTCTGACATGCACTGTGAGCTGTAAGGTCTTATATAGACAGGTGTGTGGCTTTCCTAATCAAGTCCAATCAAACACAGCTGGAAATGTGTAGAAAGGCGTAGAACCATCTCAAGGATGATCAGAAGAAATGGACAGCACCTGAGTTAAATATATGAGTGTCACAGCAAAGGGTCTGAATACTTAGGACCATGTGATATTTCAGTTTTTCTTTTTCAATCTGCAAAAATGTCAACAATTCTGTGTTTTTCTGTCAATATGGGGTGCTGTGTGTACATTAATGAGGAAAAAAATTAACTTAAATGATTTTAGCAAATGGCTGCAATATAACAAAGAGTGAAAAATTTAAGGGGGTCTGAATATTTTCCGTCCCCACTGTATATACTTTGTGCCAGTATCTCCATTCTGCATCATGGCACATAACTGTGCCATATATGTATGCTGAGCTGTGCACGCATGGCTCCAGGCACATTAGGCCCTGGTTTCCACCAGTGCGGCTTTGAAGTCGACTGTCAGTGTGATTTCATGTGCGGCTTGCTGACATCTTTGCAACTTCATTTTATAGTTGTCAACGCAAGTCACACAGAAATGGTACAGGAACCTTTTTCAAAGTTGTTGAGACTTGAGTTGCAATGATTTGAACAGTTCAGTTGCTGCAAATGGGGAGCGACTTGTCATGCGACTTTGAACTTTCAAGTCGCATGACAAGTTGCACTGGTGTGATCCAGGGCTAACGCTGACAGTCAAGGGGAAGCACTTACGACAGAATAGACCAATGGGGTCATTTTTTTTTTTTTTTTCTTATTTAGGGATTGGGGACGGAAATGTAAAAGTCATTCCAGTCTCTGCCCTCAAGGAGCTTACAATCTAAGGTTCATAACTCACATTCCTACATACACACATACAGTGCCTTAAAAAAGTATTCATACCGCTTGAAATTTTCCACATTTTGTCATGTTACAACCAAAAATGTAAATCTGATAAGAAAGGTGCAGACTGAATGTTTTTGTTTAATCTTTTTAATGGCTTAAAGGAGAAGTACAGCCAAAGCTCGTTTGGCTGTACATCTCCTATGGCTCACAGGATTACAATTCGTTTTGCACTTTTGTGACCGTTTTTCAGCAGAGAGCAGGCTAAAGTACGCTCTATGCTGACGTCACAGAAGTCGGTCCGGCTCCACGTCATCACGACCACGAAGTCGGGATCCCTCATATCCCTGGACCGACACCCGGCTCAGCGGGCCAATGAGAGCCTGAGCTGGCTGCCCCCTCCACAGCCCAGCGCTCCAGTGAGCGAGGAGGGGGCAGAGCAGAGAGCCAGTGACTGACAGTCTGCAGCTTTCTGCTCGGGAGCTCTGAGAACCTAGCGATCGGCAGTGTTCGATCGCTCGGTTCTCCGGGGGACAGATACAGCATTGAACCAATGCTGAATCCACCTAGGTAAATATGAATCTAAAAAAAAAAAAAAAAAAACCCCATACTTCCCTTTTTAAGTTTATTTCAGATCATTTATTTTTTTCCTCGACATTCTTTCTCTGTTTTGAATTAGATCACGCTGATTAAAGCAGGTTCATTTAAAACTATCTTTAGAGGAACTACACAGCACAGCATGCTCAGCCGCTGGTACTTGTAGTACTTTTACAAGTTTATTATTTATTATATTTATAGCCTTTAATTATTGTTAGTAGCATGTGCTTTGCTTCCTTTAATCGCCCCACTCACTGTTGCCATTTTTCAGCTGGAACAGATGGATCTGGAAGTTCGGGAGATCCCAGCTCAGAGCCGCGGGATGTACAGCAACCGTATGAGGAGCTACAAACAGGAGATGAGCAAACTGGAGGCTGACTTTGTGAGTGTTATCATGTTATTGACTCTTTCTTCCACATATATGACCATTGCTTGTGAAGGCAAACCTGTCACTAGCGCTTGTATGGCAGACTGAAGGTAAAAAGGCACCACAAAGTGGCATATTCAGTGCTCAGCATAAATGAGTACACCTCTTTTGAAAAGTAAGATTTGAAATTCATGAAACAATTTCCAAAATTTTGACAACACTGATTTTTATAGAACATCTGTTTAGCTCATTACATGAAAGTAAGGTTATTATAACTTGGATTACAAAATCTTCACTGGGTCACTCCAGAATTCCCCATAGGTGTTCGATTGGGTTCAGATCAGGAGACCTACTTGGCCACTGAAGCATTTCACTATGTTCTTCAGAAATGCAACAGTGGCCTTAGATGTGTGTTTTGGATCATTATCATGTTGGAAAAGTGCACGACAACCAAGGGCATGGAGTGATGGTAGCATCTTCTCCATCAATATAGAGCAGTACATCTGTGAATTGATGATACCATCAATGAAATGCAGCACTCATACAGCCCCACAGGACACTGCCACCACCATGTTTCACTGTAGGCACGATGCATTTTTCTTTGTACTCCTCACCTTTACGACGCCATACAGTTTTGAAGCCATCAGTTCCAAAAACATTTATCTTGGTCTCATCACTCCATAGTACAGAGTCCCAGTAGTCTTCTTTTTCTGAATGGGCTCTGGCAAGTTCTATGCGGGCTTTTTTGGGCATGGGCTTTAGGATAGGCTTTCTTTGGACGACACCCATGCATTCCTCTGTAGTGTACGCTGTATTGTGTCACGGGAAATAATCACCCCAGTTTTGGCTTTCTACTTCTCTAGCTAACTGCAGTGAACTTGCATGGCGATTTTCTTCAACCCTTCTCATCAGAAGACGCTAGTGTCGAGGTGTTCACTACCGTGAACAGCCTGGACGTCTCTGTGAGATGGTTGCAGTTCCATCTTTGTTATCTCTCCTTAGCAACCAGCAGCGCTCGACAAGCCCCTCCCCGCTCAGTGAGCAGAGAGGGACCTGTCATCCGCCGGCTCAGCGGAGATCAACGGAGAGATCTCCAGCTGAGCTGGCGGACAGAGGCGGACTCCGTGGTAGCGGATCCGCCTCATTTGAATGAGGCCTAAAGCTTTGCTGATCTTCTTGTAGCCTTCACCTTTCTTGTGTAAAGAAATGATTTTCTTTCTCAGGCCTTGTGACATTTCTATTCCATGTGGTGCCATTGCTGACAGCATGAAAAGAGAAGGAGTTCCCTTTGTTAAGTAACGCCCTTTTATAATCAACTGTCTGCTGGAACCTGTTTAATGAATAATTAGACTCACCTGTAGTTGAATTCCTTGTTCATTAGGATTTTGTTGTCTAAAATGTAGCTTTGCTTCTAATGCCGTGTACACACGAGCGGAATTTCCGTCAGAAACATCTTGGATGGTTTTTCCTACGGAATTCCGCTCAAGCTTGGCTTGCATACACATGGTCACACAAAAGTTCTCTGAACTTTCGACCATCAAGAACGCGGTGACGTACAACACTACGATGAGCCGAGAAAATGAAGTTCAATGCTTCCGAGCATGCGTCGAATTGTTTCCGAGCATGCGTGATTTTTTGCGTTTCCGAATTGCATACAGACGAACGCATTTTCGGATAAGAACTTTTTCTGACCAAAAAATAGAGAACCTGCCCTCAATGTTTTGATGGCTGGAATTCTGCTAGCAAAAGTCCAATGGAGCATACACACGGTCGGAATTTCTGACCAAAAGCTCACATCCGACTTTTGCTGGCGGAATTTCTGATCGTGTGTACGGGGCATGAGACTTTTTTATTGGTGTGTTTTCATTTATTGCAACATGGTCTTGAATGAATTTGTTAGGAAAAATACCTTTTTGTGTGTGCAAACCTTGGTTGCAATCAATGGCCCGCATTTGTGGGAGTATTGTGTAGTATAGTATCCCCTAGAAAATGTTGATTCTGAAAGGAAAAGGAAGGTTTTCTGAGAAATCTCTTGGGGGTATACTCATTTATGCTGAGCACTGCATGCTGTAGTTTCTTTGAAATCTTTTCAGCATGTGGCTAAAGGTTTGACCATCACACTGATATAAGCTTCCTGGACATCCAGTTCCAAAACCATGGCCATTAATATGGAGTTTTCCCTCCTATCTTTGGGGCTATACCATTCTCCATTCTTCTGGGAAAGATTTTGGAGTGTCTGTGAGGTCAGGTACTGATGTTGAATGAGAAGATCTGGTTCACAATCAGTGTTCCAATTCATCCCAAAGGGTGTTTAGTAGGGTTGAGATCAGGGATCTGTGCAGGCCACTTGAGTTCCTCAACACCAAGCTGGTAAAACCATGCCTTAATGGAGAGCTAGCTTTGTACACAGGGCGTGGTCATGGTTGAACAGAAAAGGGCCTTCTCCAAACTGTTCCCACAAGGTTGGAAGGGAACAATTGTCTAAAATGCCTTTGTGTGCTGTGGTATCAACAGGCTCTTTCACTGGAAACACCTGAACTAATTTGGAGGGGGTGGGGTACATACTTTTTAGCCATCTAGGTAGACATGATGGTCAGGTGTACCCATACTTTTGGGTATAGTACATGTGTGCCTCCTGAGACCCTAACCCAGGGAACATGCAGTAGGAAAATGCAGATTTCCTCATCTCAGATCTTTGACACATCCCCCTCCACATCACATAATAGATTGCTAGTATCTCAGTTCTCCATTGAAAGTCACATTCATTGTATTATGGGATGTGACTGGGCACTTGGACTTACAGAAAGTTGGGTAGCGCAACAGGCACCAAAACATTCTGGGGCCTTTTATCCTCTTATAATACTAGTGTTTAGTTGTTTTAATTGGAGATTTAGAGTTTTGTCTATGATAAATCTCTGTGATCTGTGGCTACATAAAGCTTTGTTATTGAATTAAATTGTTTTTTAAGCTGTAGTCTATTGGTGTATGTTACCTGCTGTCTGTATGACTCTTGGTGGCTTCAATTGCCTAATAGGTGGCTACCTGAATGTTTTGTGTATTTCAGTAGCTCCTCTTTTTTGTTCTCCATAATATTAAATAACCATAAAATCCAGCAGGGATGGTGGGAACCCCTCATGAAGGGCACAGCAGGTGTTTTGAACTTGGAACTGAGCACAAGGATGGTGGGAACCCCTCAAAATGGGCACAGCAGGTGTACAGACCTGGGAACGGAGCACATTGATGGTGGGAACCCTTTTTAATGGGCACAGCAGGTGTACAGACCTGGGAACTGAGCACAAGGATAGTGGGAACCCCTCAAAATGGGCACAGCAGGTGCACAGACCTGGGAACTGAGCACATTGATGGTGGGAACCCTTATTAATGGGCACAGCAGGTGTGCAGAATCAGTAACTTGGTGCAAGAATGGTAGGAGCCTCTCATGGTCACAACAAGTGTACAGAACCGGGAACTGAGCGCAATGATCTTGAAGAGATGTAAGCAACTTTTTCAGCGGGCCAATTCTCCAGCATCCACTAAAAATATAAAATAAATATCAGTTTTGGAACTGGCCCCTGAAGCAGTAAAACACTTGTTCATAGGGTTATTCTTTTCTTTTGGTAATGTGATGGTGGGAACCTCTCCTAATGGGCACAGCAGATGTACAGACCTGGGAGCTCAGCACAGGGATGCTGGGAGCCCTTTAATAATGGTCACAGCAGGTTTACACAACCAGTAACTCAGCCCAGAGAGCTTGAGGGGATGTAAGGAACCTTTTGGGGCTCCAGGATTCACTAAAAACTGAAATATCAATTTTGGATGAGCTGGCTGGTGATGCAGTAATTAACACTCGTTCATATGGTTATGAGCTCCAAATTATTAAAAATAATTTTGGGAATGCAAAAAAACATTTATACTTGCCTAGGTGGATGCAGCATAGGTTCAATACTGCATCTGTCCCCAACTACCTGTAAAACCGAGAACTGAGATATCAAAGACCTGTAATCGCTTGGTTATTGGTCTTCAGTGAACAGAGAACTGGTCATTGTCGTTTGGCTCTCTCTGCTCTGCCCCTCCAGTGCTCACTGGAGTGCCAGGCTATGCAGGGGGTGGAAGTGTCTCATTGAGAGGCTGAGCTAGCTGCCAGTCCAGGCATCTGGGTGGATCCTGACTTTAAAGTCGGGATCAATCCTGAGCTTGGACTGGCTGAGAGACGTCAGCGGACTTTAGCCCGCTGTTGGCTAAAAACAGGTCACAGGAGTGCAGAATGAACTACACTCGTGTGATCCCCAGGAGAAGTACAGCCAAAAGAACTTTGGCCCTACTTCTTTTTTAATATCTAAGCACAATAGATGCTTATGCCAAGTTAGGATCAGAATCCAACATTGGTGTTCTCTTAGAAGCACTTTAATGTACTGTGCCACTTTATTGTGCCCAAGGTTGGGACTGATTCACACAGGCACAGAGGCCTGTACATCATGCGAGAGCATTTTGTTTGTGTCCAGAGAAGCGTATTGCTTTGTGCAGGCAGCCTATGTTAGTAAGTGGAGACACAGCGGATGTACAGACTTACGCACACATCTGGGTTTTTACAGGTGTGCAGGGATGGGTTGGTGAATGCACACTGTCTGCGTTCGGAGCTGTACACCTGTCCTTGTGTATCTGTCAAGCGTGAATGTATAGGTGTGTCATAATAACTTCTGGGACAGCAGAGCTTGTATGCACATTTTCAGCAGCACACATCCCTTTTTCAAAAGAGGCTACATGCAAAGCATGTGTGTTTCCCTGGCTCATGCACAGTTCTGGGATATGAAGAGAGAGAGTGTACTGCGCATGCGCTGCTTTTTCAAAAGTGAAGCATTGTGCTGTGATGCTGAGAAGGGGCTTCCAAAGTTCTGCTGTGTCTTGGAAGCTATTATGGACAAGGGAAGGTAAACAATATGGGAGTATATCAGGCAGATCTGTGGGTTGCTAGTAGAAGCCAACAGGTGTGCCAAGGACATTACACTGTATGTTGGAAACAAGGTGCAGTGCTGTGTAATTTATTGGGCCCCAATTGTTTGCATGAGACGTTCTACTCATATGAGTTTCTAAAGATACAATTTTTGCAACATGTAGTGCCATCTAGTGGATAAATATTTAACTGATAGTCTGTGTTTGTTAATATAACATAATGCCTATAAGCCACACACGCCAGCCTGTAAACACTAGTCTAAATGGCATCCTGCTCAGCAGGTACTTGGCCATCCACACTGTTGCTAGTGAGGCTCTTAACTTGTTTAAAAGGGTTTAGCTCTTGATTTGAAATAAAAATATTTTTTTCACTGGTTAAAGAGGTGTCATGCGGACGCTGAGCCAAGGAACAGTGATAAACTAAAAGAGGGAAGTGCAATCAGATGGTATAATTACCCTATAAACTTGCTGGCATTTAGAAGAGGTTTATATATGGAAAAGGATTGAAACATTGATCGATCGATTCATTAAAATTCCTTGAAACACTAGGTGCTGCTATAGGGCAATGCCTCTTTTTCCTCTTTTTTTTTTGGCACAGACGTTCCCTATAAAACCTTTCTGATGGGTCTAGGGCAGGGATATGCAATTAGCGGACCTCCAGCTGTTGCAGAACTACAAGTCCCATGAGGCATAGCAAGACTCTGACAGCCACAAGCATGAAACCCAGAGGCAAAGGCATGATGGGACTTGTAGTTTTGCAACAGCTGGAGGTCCGCTAATTGCATATCCCTGGTCTAGGGGATCATTTGGAACCAAGACCATTCTGAGAGGTGGCAAACATGTAGAGGTAATCACACTTTTGTACCTTGACCATTAGGTCATTATGGCCTAAATTTTATAAATTGTTTTACAATTTCTATGTAATAAAATTGTCTATTGTTTTTTTTTGTAAATTTTGCTTTTGATTGACTTTTTTGCACCTTAAAACTCAAAATTTGTGCTCTTTGGGTATATATTATTCTGTCATATTTAAAGGAGGTGGTGCATTTATTAAAGTCTCCTAGCTCCAATATCAATTTGATAAAGGTACTTACAAGACTTTCCAAAAGCTTCAAGAAGCCCTTTTAAAACTCCTGAAGCAGAGTTTACCTGGGTGGGTTGCCCAGACAGGATTTGCTATAATGGACAAGTATGTCCACATACGATATTTGCATATTATGGAACATTTTACCTGTGGATGTGCTCTGTTCCACCAATATGAGGTCCAAGCTGCCTGCCTCTACTCACTCATTTGTCACCTCTGCCATCTTCTTCTTGGTCCGGTGTTTTCTCTCTGCAGCCATACTGATATAAATGCTGTACATGTGTGCTGAAGTTGCAACTGTGCTCGGCATGTGTCACAGTCAATGTACAGATAAGGAAAATGTACTTGTAGTCAAGTAAAATATATTTTCTGGCAGAAGAGACTTGGTCTCCGTTTCCACTAGTGCGACTTGTCCTGCGACTTTGGAAACATAAAGTCACAGCCTAGTAATTTCGACTGTCCTATGAGGCTGCAAGACCCCTGACCCTCTGTCTAGACGGTGCTGTTTGGCCCTGTGCTGATCACATGCACCCTTCAAAAAAAAAAAAAAAACTCTCTAGCAGTACACACCAAACTGAGCATGTGCAGAGTGCCTCATAGGGCTCTGTTCTATCAGGTGATGGATTTGGGACAGTGGAAGAAGGGAAGGATCAGAGAAGACAGGATCAAACAGCCTTTTTACATAATGCAGAAGATTAACCCCTTAGGTTCCACAGTGAGTAAAGCATGCTTTACTGCATATACAGACTGATTTTGCTGTTGTGGGTTTAGTAACACTTTAAGGGCTAGTTAACACTAGATTTAGTCTGTGAACAGTGATCCATGTTCAGATTGCTCTTCAGAGAACATTTGACAGGCAGTGAGGAGGCAGGCGTTGTTGTACCCCCCCAGAGGATATATATCCTGCTGCAGCTGCAAAACAGCGTGGCATATCTACACCCCCAGCTGCAGCCTCTGCAACTAAAGAAGGTAGTGGTTGGGGGTGGTGAAAGCGTGGCTCAACCACAAGTTTTTGCTGCCCTCCAGCCGCTTTTGTGTGTCTTCTTTTTTTTTTTTTTGTAGTTGACTGGCACACAAGCTATTATTTTTAAAGTGGTATTAAAGTTTTGTTTTTTTTCTTATTAAAATAACAAGCATGTTGTACTTACCTGCTCTGTGCAGTGGTTTTGCACAGAGCAGCCCAGATCCTCCTCAGCTCCCTTGCCGGCACTCCTGGCTCCTCCTCCTTCCTGCCGAGTGGCCCCATAGGAAGCTGCTTGCACTCGTGCGTGCTCGCTCCTGAGTCGGCTCTGTGTGTCTAATAAGACACACAGAGCAGGGCCCGGTCCCGCCCCTGCCCTCTCCTCACTGTGTTTGATTGACAGCAGCGGGAGCCAATAGCTCTTGCTGCTGTGTCTGAGCCCGTGAGGAGTGGAGAGGGGAGAAAGCCTGGGCTCTCTCTGACGCGTAGCTGAATCAAGATGGGACTCAGGTATATATTTAGGGGGGCTGCGGAGGAAGCTGCACACAGAAGGTTTTTTTCCTTCATTCATAGAATGCAGTAAGATAAACCTGCCATTATAACCACTTTCACATGGTCAAGGTTCGGTTCTGCTGTCAACAGTTAAGGCTGAACAGATATCTAAATCCATTCATCTTGTGTATTCTTCCTGGAATCTTGGTGTGCTTTGTGTCTTTCTTCCAGATCTGTGCAGTAATCCAGTGTGGGGGTTGGTTCACACCACAAAAATGCGATCCAGATCCTCCAGATTCAGGATACGTTTCTGCATGCATGTTTTTGACATGTTCTGGTGTGTTTTTGATGCATTTTCAATGCGTTTCCGGATGCTTTCCAGATGCCTTTTTTCTTGTTTTTTTCAGGGCCGGTTCACATCACAAAAATACACTAGATCTGTTCCAGATGCGTTTCTACATGCACGTTTTTGACGCGCTCAATTGCATTTTTGATGCATTTCCAGATGCAGTTTTTTCCTGTCTTTTTTTTATCACTGTTCTGGGGTCCGGTGCATTTTTGATGCGTTTTACCGCATTCCAGTGCAGGAAAAATGCAGCATGTTTTACTTTTTTTTTCAGGAACTGCAATGCCCTGGAACTGACTGCAATGGTGTGAACTATGCCATTGGAAACCATATAAACTATTTCCCATGCGGTTTTGATGCAGAAAAAAAAAACGCATTGCGCTGTATGTGGTGTGAACTGGCCCTGAAACTTTTCCTGTAATAAAGACCGCTCACTGCTGCTCTCTTTCCTTGTGCAGGGTTATTGGTCTTGTCTCCACCCCCTCCTGTAGTTTTTTGCAGGCAGCCTGTAGTGGGTGGAGCCTGCTGAGCCCCTCCCACAGCTCTGCTCTCTGCACAAGCTATGTACAGCAGTGATGATGCCACTGCTACTTTTACAAGGCAATTTGGGGCACACAAAATAGATTTTATGAGTTCTGTGGCAATTCAGGAAAATATTTCATTGAAGGTGTTTGTTACTGGAGTTCAGGTTTAACCATTTCCATACCGGACCATAGTAAAATGAAGCTGGCAGAAACACTCCCCTCCGGGAATGCGTCAAATGACATCCGCCCGTTCATGCCACTCCTGCGCGCCCCTGGGGGCACACGGCGATCGATGATGTGGCGTGTCCATCAGGACACAGCCCATCCCCTATCGGGGTAAAGAGCCAATGAAAATGGCTCCTTACCATGTGACCGGCTGTGTCCAGTCATAGCCGATCACATGTGTTGTATACATTCTCGCCACTCATGCGTGGCGATCTGGGATGCGGCATGTCCCTCGAACACAGCCCATTCGGGATCAGGGTAAAGAGCCAATTAAATTTGGCTCTGTACCACATGACCAGCTGTGTCCATCCGTCTGTCAACAAATGGCTGTAGTGCCGTTACCGGGTTTTTCTCCTCAGTGTGTGAGGAGGAGACCTGGGAAAAAAAATGTACAGTGATGTGCCCATTTGCCCCCCAAATAAAGAGAACCCGTCACCAGCTCACTTGAGTACCTGTCTCCAGCCCATCAGAGTAACTCAGTACCTGTCTCCAGCCCATCAGAGTAACTCAGTACCTGTCTCCAGCCCATCAGAGTAACTCAGTACCTGTCTCCAGCCCATCAGAGTAACTCAGTACCTGTCTCCAGCCCATCAGAGTAACTCAGTACCTGTCTCCAGCCCATCAGAGTAACTCAGTACCTGTCTCCAGCCCATCAGAGTAACTCAGTACCTGTCTCCAGCCCATCAGAGTAACTCAGTACCTGTCTCCAGCCCATCAGAGTAACTCAGTACCTGTCTCCAGCCCATCAGAGTACCCGAGTACATGTCTCCAGCCCACCTGAGTAACTCAGTACCTGTCACCAGCCCAGAGTACCTGCTATCTGCAGCCCATGCCTCAAACAATATACGTTGGGGTGTTTGCTTTCCAAAATTGAGTCATTTTGTGGGCATTTACGTTGTCCTGGTGCTCCAGGGCCTTCAAAAGTGTGACAGGTCATCAGGAAATTACAGTATATGTGTAATTTATGCTCCTAGAACACCTGATGGTGCTCCCTGCATGTTTGGCCTCTGTATGTGTCGAAGCTGTGGAAAAGTCTAACACGTGGTGTCACCTTACTCAGGAGGAGTAGCAGAATGTGTTTTGGGGGGTAATTTTTGCTATGTACATGCTATGTGTTTTTGTACAACTTTTGTGTTAAAAAAAAAAAATAAATAAATAAAAATGCGTTTTTATTTTCTTTCCACATTTTCCAAAAACTTTTGGAAAAAAATGACATGTTCCAAAGGCTCATCATTCCTCAAAGAATGTACATTGGGGTGTTTGCTTTCCAAAATGGGGTCATTTTGTATTTAATTCCACTGTCCTGTCAAAAATGTAATAGGTAGGATTGAAATTAGAGGTGTAATTTATGCTCCTAGAATTCCTGATGGTGCTCCCTGCATGTTGGGCCTCTCTATGTGGTCAGGCTGTGTAAAAGCCCCACACTTGTGGTGTCGTCATACTCAGGAGGAGTAGCAGGATGTATTTTGGGGTGTAATAGCAAGTATGCACATGCTGTGTGTGAGAGAAATAACTTGTTGTGACAATTTTGTGTAAAAAAAAAAAAAAAAAAATGTATTTCTTAATTTTCCCAAGAATTGTGGCAAAAAATTTCAACTTAAAAAAACTCACCATGCATCTCACTAAATACCTTGGACTGTCTACTTTCCAAAAAAGGGTCATTTGGGGGGAGTATTTGTACTGTCCTGACATTTCAGGGCCTCAAGAAATTAGATAGGCCGTCAGTACATCAGGTATGATTTTTTAATGATTGGCACCATAGCTTGTAGACTCTATAACTTTCACACAGACTTATGCGCCCGTACACACAATCCGAAAATCGTAAGACAGATTGTCCGTTTTTTGTTTTGTTTTTTTTTTTGCATGCTAGTCGCATATCGAAAATGGAGAGGTTACTAAAGTGACGAAAATTCTCATACAACAGAATAAAAAATCGGAAGTGATGTCACTGAAAATCGTATGATCTGGTAACATACGAGAAAAATTTTCGTGTTTGTCCGATCGGATAATATTGGATGAACTATCGTGATTGGCTCTCAAAAGCTCTGTACTAATTATCTGATCGTATGATCGCTTCAAAGTTGGTATTTGTCGTCCGATTTTTGGATTGTGTGTAAGGGCCATAAGGCTGCTTTTACACTGAACGCGTCTGCCATTAGCGGTAAAGCGCTGCTCGTCTTAGCAGCACTTTACCGTTGTTTAAGCTGCGCTTTTGCGCCACTTTTCGGGCGTTTATAACCCCAAAAAAGGGGTTAAATGTGCTTTTCAGGTGCTTTGGAAGCGCTTCCCATTCATTGAAATGGGCAGGGGCGTTTTGGGAACGATGTATACAGCGCTCCCAAACCGCCCAAAAGATGCTGCTTGACCTCCTGGGTGTGAAAGCTCCCATTGTAATGAATGGGAGGTAGTTTTTAGGCGCTTTCCAGGTGCTGTTTCTAGCGCTAAAACGCCTGAAAACTGCCTGTGTGTGAAAGGGGTCTAAATAATATCCACTAATCTGGATTATTTTTTCCAAAGATCTGTAGCAGTATAAATTTTGACCCACATTTCTGAACAAAAATTTCTTATTTGCAAAACTTTATAATAGAAACTAAGAAAAAGTGTTTTTTTTTTTTTTCAAAATTTTTGCTCTTTATTTACTTATATCGCATAAAATAAAAAAACCCAGAGGTGATTAAATACCACCAAAAGAAAGCTCTATTTGTGTGAAAAAAATGATAAAAATGTTGTTTGGGTACAGTGTTGCATGAGTAATTGTCAATCAAAGTGTGAGAGCTCTGAAAGCTGAAAATTGTTCTGGGCAGGAAGGGGGTGAAAGTGCCCGGTATTGAAGTGGTTAAAAAAAACATTAAAATATTTTTCTAAATCCGAATAAGATTATTTTGGCACTGTCTTGCAGTCATGAGAACAACCACATCAGATGAATCTTGGAAGAAGTAATTGGACAAAAAGTGACTGTGGCAATTTTGTACTTTTTAGCTTCTCTTCCCCATCCTCTCCCTCCCTTCCCGGCCTCCCTGTCTTTTGGTGGGTCTCTCTTTTTTCTGTCTCATCACTGTGTCTTTCTCTCACCTTCCCTCACTTATATATAAATACAGTAAAACCTTGGTCCTGGAAACATGCTTGTAATCCAAAGCACTTGTATATCAAAGCGAATCTCCCCATAAGAAATAATGGAAACTCAGATGATTTGTTCCACAACCATTTATTCAGAAGTCCTTCAGTTTATAGTCAATATAAAAAGAATATAACAATGTGACCAGGTTGTGTAACCATAAAATGTCCATCCACAAATGGAAGCCTCCACAAGGGGATTAGAAGCAAAATCCAGCAGGAGCTCCAGAGTATAAAAGAGAAGAGAGGGGCCTCTAAGTGTAGCAATATGGTAACATTTAGCAACTCGCATGGTTGCTGATTAAAAGAGGCATATCTAAGTATGCAGGCATCCGGGGCAGGGCCGAAACAACGAATCGATTAATAATCAATTACTATTTTCATAATCGGTTAATCGGCCAGTAACATAATGGGGTTAAAAAAACTAAAATGAGCTCTTTAGAGTACAAAAAGAGCAAATAATTGCTACTGTAAATATTACTTTCACTGTTGCACAGTAAAAAAAATGAACCCCTTACAGTAGTGAGTATTTGTTCTTTTTGTACTATAAAGGGCTAATTTTTTTTTTTTTTTTTAGCCCCATTATGTTACTAAACATCTTAGGCCTGGTTCACACCTCTGTGTTTTTTGGTGCCTTTTGCAGAAACGCACCACAGTTCATTTAACGTTCACGATCTATTCTTTTTTTTCAGCTGCTGCGTATTTGGAAAGGACTTTTTTCAACGCAAAACAGTGCTTTTTTGGTTCAATATACTACAATGGAGAAGCTGCAGAAAATCATGTAATGCGTTTTTGCAGCAATTTCTGTTTTTTTTTTGTTTTGTTTTTTTAATCTGCCCAACAAATAGGCCAAAAAAATGCAAATCGCAGCAAAATCACGTGCACAAAAAATCTAAACGCACAGAAAAAAAAGCACTGCAGAAACAGATCAATAGCAAACTGCATAGGTGTGAACCGAACCTTATGCTGGCCACACAGATCAATTTTCATTCGAGAATATTCATATGAAAAATCTTTGTACATTCGCTGAATGAAAGAATGTTGTTTGAAATTTTCACTTGCTTTTAACATTCTGTTTTAAAACGAATGTAATTTCTGAATGAAAACCACATCCACTGTCTGAAAATTCCTTTGACCGAGAAGTGTTTTCTATTATTTCTAAATTTTCCCATCACTGTGGTTAAAAACAAACGTCGATTTGACCCCACTAACGATTAGAAAGTCGAACAACGTTCCTAGCATGAAAATGTTTTTTGAAGGAAGACATTGTTTTTGTATGGCCAGCATATAATATACTACAGTTCTCTCTGAAAATCTGCAAAACAGTGTTTAACTTTTTTTTTTTCTTTAAAATAAAAAAAATTGATCTGAGTCTGATGATATTTACTAGATTCAACCTCTAACAGTATATACAGTATATATCTCTTCCAATAGTATATACAGTATATTTCTTCTAACAGTATATACAGTATATCTCCTCTAATAGTATATGCAGTATATCTCTTCTGTCCGTTATTCTCAGAGTGTAATAAAGCTTTACTCTCTAACCATACAGTTGGTTATTTATATATACCACTGCATATAGAGATATTTAAGATTAAATTGCCCTTTTTTAAACTTTACATATTAACCAAATTATACACCACACTTTTTTAAGGTTATTAACCAAGTAATCAAAATAATAATCGGCCAACTAATCGATTATGAAAATAATCGTTAGTTGCAGCATTTTCCGGGGTAAAGCTGTCCAGATAGACCATCCTCCGCACCGCCGGCTCTCACCGCTGTCAGTCTGCAATCGTGACCGGGAAGACTACCCTGCAGTAGAGTGATCTGAAAGCGAGGCTTGAAGCGTTCGTAGAGCGCAGTGTAGAAGGGATGACGTCGATGGCGGTGTGGAGGATGGTCTATGTGGACAGCTTTACCCCAGATGCCTGCATACTTAGATGTATGTGCCTGTTTAAATTATCAGCCATGTGAGATGCTAAATGTTGTACCTTCATTAAATGTAATCATATTGCTACACTTAGAGGAACCTCTCTTCTCTTTTATACTCAGTTGTGACATGATGCTACTTGTATATAAAGACATTGCTTGTATATCAAGTTAAAATTTATTTAAAGATTTTGCTTGTCTTGCAAAACACTCCTAAACCAAGTTACTCTCAAACCAAGGTTTTACTGTAATATGTATGTATTGTAGTGGAGTAAGTGTTTGGCTTATTTGCTTTGCACCACCGGTGTCTT